>NC_133807.1:24330666-24979832 GCF_043250625.1 Sebastes fasciatus | reverse complement strand
TTGGGGCTGTGACCTCCACTTGGTCCGCTCAGTCCCATCCCCATCCCCATCCCCATCCCCATCCCCATCCCCATCCCCATCCCCATCCCCATCCCCATGCCTATGTGATGCTGGGAGTCTGGTGCATCCTTCTTTATCAGTTTTGTCGGCCGGGTACTCTCTCGCCTGGGTAGTGTCTTCCCAGATTTGGACTCTGCCGGTGACGATTCACTCAGTTGGTCGTTTGCTGTGGGCGTTGTAGTGTCAGCTTTCCTTTTCTGGCTCTTTCTTTGCTAGATAGAAGTGAATACAAAGAGAGCAGAGAAAGGGTGCAAAAGAATGAGGAAATAAGTGATTAGAATGAGTTGCCAAAACGTAAAGGGATATTTTGGGTGGTTTGAAGTGGGGTTGTATGAGGTACTTGTCCATAGTCAGTGTATTACCTACAGTAGATGACGGTCGGCACGCCCGGGAGTACCAGCACTGGAGCAAAGCAATGTACTGCTGTGGACGGGGCCGGCAGAAAAACTTATTTTAGCCAGCTAAAAGAAAGGCTCACCGAAAAAAACTGGTATCTGTTTAACTGTGCGCCATATTTAGAATATTTTCCAACAGCAAACTGAACGGAAAGTGAAACGTATCTTTCCTGTTTTTATCATCTCTGCCTGCTGGCTTTGGAGAGAGCATAGATAAGTTTCACTTTCAGTTCAGTTCCTCGTAGGAAAGGAGAAGCAAAGGGCTGTCTGATAAATCAGTGAAAATATTATAGTGTAGACTTAAACGGATATTGATTTTTTTAGGTGATCTTTTCTTTTAGGTGGCTCAAATACATTTTCCTGCCGTCCACAGGACTGCATTGCTTTGCTCCATCTACTGTAAGTAATACACCTACTATGGATAAGTGCCTCAAAAAACCAACTTTCACCCAAGCATGATCAAAAATGTGCCCAAGCATATTCCCCTGTGTCAGTCACACTCACTTTGGTCATGGTTATAGAGTTCTGCAGCATGGGGGCAGTGCTCTGGATGGACGCTGGGGGAAGGGAGGTCTGAGCAGGGGGAGGCACAGAAGTCATGATGGGAACTTGAGGAGCACAGTCCGACTGGCTCAGGGAGTAGGGAGCTCCGAGCTGTGGCGCATGGCTGGGTAACGTTGGGGGCACGTGGGACGGCAGGGCCTGCATCAAAGGCTGGGGAGGTAGTGAAGGCGGGCCCTGCACTGGTCCTCTGGTCAGCGGTGCTGCTGAGAGGTTCGACAGACCACGTGTTTGAGGAGTCGTGGACGAAGCATCAATGATGGCCCCTGGTTTCAAGTTCAGACCTGGATGAGAGAACAAAACACTTGGATAAATATCCCACAGAGGCCAGCTCCAAGAACACGTGTTGATAGCTAAATATAGTGTAAAGCGGTGAATCACATACCTGCGTCTCTTCGGCCACGGCCACGTCCCTTCCCCATCATGACAACAATCTCAGTTTCTTCCTCAGGCATTTCTGTGACCCTTTGGAGGAAAACCTTCTCTAGAGCCTCAGCCATTAAGACTATGTCATCTCCAGGCTGCAGGGGGAGACAAACACTTTTAGCAAAGTGGAGGCTATATCAGAATATTTGGCACTTTATGGTGACAATATACAACTATGTTACCTTGTTGTATATGTAGCAGTTGGTAAACATCGTGTTGAAGTCTTGGATACATTCTTGGGCGTTCCAGTAGTAACTGTTCTCAAGCCTTCTCTTGATTGTTCCCATGTCCATGGGAATTTTGATTATTGTGTAGTAGTCCTGAAAAGGATACATACAAGTGTGTCAACAATGTAATTAAGAAACTCACAGTTTTTAAACAATGTGACATTCTCTACCGGCACGATGAAGCTGCTGTAATTTAATTTGAAGTTAGCTTTAATAATAGTTTTAAAAAAAATCTTTCCCTCATTACAATGTATTAAGCAATATGTATTTTATTGTCAATTTTATAAGTAACTGAAGTTTTGGATAATTTTGGATTTCACCTATGATTCTGTGATGCTTACCATTTGTAAACATCTTTATCAACATAAATCTTTATGGTGTCAGTGCTGTCTTGAAATCAACTGCTGTCCTTGTCAACAAACATATCACAAATATTAAGATGTATGACGTAAGTTTGTAAGACGTTTAAGAGAAGACAATGTCAAAGCTTGTCAGTGACCGGTTTTCCACATTCTCTCTGGCATTCATTTTGTTCATCAATAAGCATAAAATAGTCTCTGGTCACTCACTCGCAGTCAACTTACAAACAATGAAATAAAAAATGCATTCACAATGTCTAATGTGTGTGAAAGTTGTTTTTACATTTAACAAGAATAAATGGTACCATTTAGGTTCGCTGCGGTAGTCGGTGTTACACGGTGTCACACGGTGTCACACGGTGTCACACGGTGTCACACGGTGTCACACGGTGTTCAGGCATACACTGATTGCATTACTTGCCGACCACCCCTACAGTCGTTTTGCCATTTAGTTCATTATCGCGCATCAGAGCCGTGTTATCAATAGATAGTCGAACGATGGACGTTACAATCTGAAAGTAGTGCTACCTGCTACTCTGACAGACAAGACGATGGCGGAAGATTTGGTGTCAAAGCGAAAAGCAAAAGCACCTATTTTGGCAATATTTCGGATTTAAACCCAATGCTATAAGGGAACCATAACGTTATGAAGCAACTGCCATGCAGAGAACGAAGCTGTCATAGCCGGTGTGCACATTTCCGTAACATCCCTAGTACCATTTGACTTCTTCTAAAACGAGGAAAATGATGTATGTGCTGTATGTACACATACAGTAAAGAAGAGGCTAGTTCCTTTGAACACGGTAATAAACATAAATCATCACAAATCAACCTGTAAGAAACATATAGATGTGCAGCTGGAACGTGTAGATGCAGACAACCTGGTGACAATTATGTGATGGGTAAAGGTTTTGAGGTATGCGACATCATACACACAGAGAGAAAGCTCACACTCACAGGCAGGTTAAGTTTGATCGCATCCACTGGTATATGAAAGGGCCAGGCAAACTGGTGCTTCCACAGGGCCTTCACCACCACCTTGAGCAGGTACTGCAGCTGATTGGTCTGGCGCTTTGGCCTGTTGGGATCGATGTACTCTGGGGGTGGGGGATTGCCCATTTGCTGGGCCTGCCCCTGGCTGCTGCCGCCGCTGCTGCTGCTGCTGCTGCTGCTGCCTGACATCTGCGCTGCGTCCAGGCCGTCCCCCATTCTTACAGGGTTCGACGCGAGCTCGGGCCCCGGAGCGGGAGCTGGAGCTGCAGGGGCAGGGGTAGTGGTGTTGGCAGGACACCAGTTCAGTCTTGGCCCCGGCACAGACTCCACTGACAGAGCACCACTGATCCCATTGCACTCCTCGCTGGACTCTCTGGAGAAAGAGAAAAGTATACTGTCATTAGCATTAGCATATTTATAAACAATATTCAATAAAATGTCACTTTATTTTGTCAGTAACACAGTCATTAACAACATTTTACTGGAATCATTAATCACTGCATAGTTGGGTAGACCTCTGATATCTTGTTATATATTGTTATATGTTATATATATGCACTGCAAAAGGCAGTAGCAACTAGTCATTTACCGCTGTTTTATTGTTCTACATTGAATGTTTTTTTCTTCCATCGGAGCAGCCATTGTGCTGTCCACCCAGCTGTACTGGGTAGAACCTGAATTGGCAATGAAAATCCAAACATGGAAAAACTACACAATAACCAGGTGATACCAAGATATTCAACATCATGTCCTTACACCTCCAAACTTGATCCCAGCATTGTGTTTAATGGTATTTCCCATTTACATTTTACTCCCAGTTCAGTACACTGCTTCTCAGCGATAAAAATAATTTCATACAAGGTCATGACACTGATAGGCATCAATTATTAAACTTATTAAACTGTAGAAAAACACTAGTGTATGCTATTGGCCACTTCACATGGGCTGGCTGTCAATAAAAATCTTAAAAGGTAAACTGCAAATATAGTTCAGGTCAACAGTTTACAAGAAGTGAAGCAGTGAACAAGGTATGTTAATGTTAGTTCGTGCTATGTCATTAACTCTTATGGGTGTCGCAGAGCTAACCATGTGTTAAACAGACAAAGAACGTGAAAAATGGATGACCAGAGGGGAGGGGAAACATCAGACAATTTCTGTAACTTTCTTTTCACACCAATTTCACGCAGCAAACGACAAAGTGTGCAGAGGTGAGAAAGCAACCAAGGTTTGAATTGCTCTCTCAAGTTCTCTTTTTTTCATTCTTTATACAGCTACTTCTGGCTCGTTTCATGTACAACCGAGTGGAACAATATGAATAAAAAATAAAAAAGTGTGTGTTATTCACATATTTAAACGATCCATTGTGTCTCGCCCCTTTCTATCATGGTCACTTTTTCACCCCGCCTTTGAGAGTGAGAGCTATAAACACTTGCCTAATGACGTGGTCGGACAACACGCACAAACCATTTTTTTGGAGTATTTCCCTTGCCATAAGTGAGATAATACACTCGGGGGTGTCCTCATACAGATAATAATGAAGCTGGCAGAGTTCTCATCTCTCCCTTCTCTGTTTTTTGGCTCGGAATCAAGGCTTGAAAAACGGGTCCTGATTGAGTGCAATAATGGCAGCAATAGTTGTCATGTAAAGTACAACTAGATAGGGGTGTGGGATATATCAAAATATATCGAATATACTCAATGTATTGCAGCTTGTTCTGTGTGGGATGTACTAAATTACTCCACAACTAAATACAAATTGTCCCACAACTTTTTGTAACCACTTCGGGCATACTTGCCAACCCTCACGTTTTTCCCGGGAGACTCCCGGTTTTCTCCCGAGATCACAATTCTCCCGCATTTCTCCCGACTTCTGAAAAATCGAAAACGGCCATGAGACGTCGTCTGTCCGAGGCAAAGATGCAAAAACGAATGACAGCCACCTCTGCAGCAATCTCCCTTGATGCGTTTGATAACGCACAAGCCATCACCCAGTATTCTTGTATCTTTATGATCCAGGAGGATCATTTCAGGTTCAGTTCAGGCTAGGCTACAACACATCAATTAAGTTCAACTTTTGTAAATGGTTGTTCATATTTGAACTGCCAGTCTCGTAATAATATGACTCAATTCTCTAAATCTTACATTAATTTATTAACTAATACTGATTTTGGTTTATCTTATTCTCTCGCTAATTTGCGGCTGTATTCGAGCAGCTTTTTTGATTCAAATTATTGCTAAAGACAATTCAGTAGTTGCTGTATATTGGCAGGGATATTGGTGAAATATGGTTCTTTCTTGGTCCTTTATGGCCGCTCCAATCACCTGTAATGTAACATCACAAGCAGGCAAGCATCACAATCTAAGTGGCGGCTGGCTTGACCGGGTTTTCGCAAATGACAGCTCACCTGACTGCATTAAGTGGCAGGCGAGCGGCACCTGTCAGGTAGCTGTTCTGCTCAGTTGAATGCAAGGCACGTTACATCAATAGGGCGAGAAATGAACAAAAACGGCCAAGCCCTACAATTAGAGCGGCAATTGATCATTTCCATTATCGATTAATCGGCTGATTATTTTTCTTGAATAATTGTCTGTTTGTTTGGTCTAGAAAGAAAATAGTGAGGTGCTCATCACACTTCAAGTCATCAAATATCTTGTTTTGTCCAACCAACAGTCAAAAACCCAATAATACAATAATATAATACAGAGAAAAGAAACAAATACCCATATTTGAGAAGCTGGATACAGAGAATGTTTGACATTTTTGCTTAAAAAAATAATCCATACAATTAATCAATTACCCAAAAAGTCACCAATGAATATTCTGTTGATCGAATTATCGATTGACTTATTGCTGCAGCTCTGTACAACACTGCAAATGAGAAATTCCTCAAGTAAAGACCATACAGTATGATTACATTCACTGTACACTTTCACTTTGTTCTAGACACACTCTTGGATTATTCCCAGAACTTCCTCTCAATTTACTGATGCACATTTTAATTCAAAACCTCGACAATAAGCTGGCAATATGGGGAACTGTGTGTGCTACCAGGTGCTAAAACGAGGAATTGGACTTAAGAGTAAAAGGGAGACAACAGAAAACAGTGTTTTTCTATCTTAAGATATAAAGGTTTATATCATCCTACTACTGATATTAATTTAAAAGTATAAATGCACTGTATTCAGGAGAACTCAGAGGTTTGGCTCTAGCATGTGTGTGTGCTTTAATTTGATCTTTATCTTCCTTCTTTAAGGACCAGGGAGTGTTTAGGGATGTGGGTGGACAGGGGTGGAGGATGAGGGGGGGTTAGCGTCATCTGGCAGCTGGGGGACTGTGTGTTCCACTACGCAGCGGTCAGTCCTACATAATATCCTCTCCAGTCAGGGACATCTCATTCAAGATACACACAAAGGCTGTTAAGACAACAACAAGGCCAAATAATAATCGAGAAATGCTTGACTAAAAATAGACTGGCGAACATGTTCTAGGACAAAGCATTGATCATACGGTTGTGTATTCAGGTCTCTATTAGAAGCAAGTTAGCCTCCCAGTCTCACACACTGAAATCCACCCCCACAACACAGCCTTAAAGATAAACACACACCGCAGTATAGATCTGTGACTAATCTCATTCTTGATGAGTCACTTTCTGAGAAGAAGGAAGCAGTTTGCACACCACATGATCGCTGCCTTGGCCTCCCTGAGGCACTCAAACACAGTGGAGAATCTGACTAACTGACCAATATGTTGAATGACAAGACATGAAAAGAAACAGTACCGGTTTAACACAGATGGTACTTTTGTGGGTGGAAGTGGAAGCAAAAAAAACTCACAAATAAGACCAAAATAAATAAGCACAGAACTTGTCTAGCCCCAAGGCACGAATGTGCACATCGAGTCCATGGCTCGTTTCCAGCTCAACACAGCAAAACAAGACTAATCGGTCCTAGTCTAACGACTTCCAGTATCACCAGCTTTAGTCCATCGACTTTCAGCCTAACCAGCCATTCCTGTCGTATGGAAAACCCCTTACGCTGTGCACACATCACTGGCTCTGTCGGCTACAAGGCAGGTATTCCAACCACATTTAAAATATGAGAAAAAGAAAACACATTACGGATATCAATAATCCAGTGTGTTGTGGCGAAAATAAAAATATAGGACATAAATGACAGGACACACACGAGTGCTGGGTTGCCCTATAATCATAGCAAGGAAAATACTGTATAAATAAATAAATAGACAAACTTGAGATCATCTTGCAATGAGAGCACACCAGCTGCGATGCCAAATCGGACCAGGGACATAATGTGTGGGAGGACCAATCGCCACTTGCTCAGACCATGCCCATCTTCGGACTCTGCCTTCATTTTGATCTCAACTACACCTTTGTAAAGTTTCGTGACTGCATCTCACGTGGTTGCAACATCTGTCCACAGGCAGAAATATAAACACTGACACAGACTCACAAGGTGAAAACAATACCAGCGTCACTGTCGCTGATAATAAATCCTGACATGCCTAGTCACAGCACGTGCTTTCAATCAGCTGTCAAATAAACAAACCTGTGCCATCACAAGGTTGGTACACAAATTGCTTGTTCTGACCAAACACTGCTGCAAGTAGATTTAAAAAAAGACCTCCAAGTCCTCTGTTCAGTGCTACTACTACTGAGTTGGAATCTTATATGATGTCTCCATTGGGAGGTTGCATTGTCCAGAAGTAATCCCCTTATCATTCCTATCGTTGTGTACAAAATCTGACCTAATGGCAAAAGCTGGAGGGACGATGCAGAGGGAAATGTTTTGTGAAAGGGAATGGAAGCCTACTGGGGACTTAGAAGAAGCAGCCGGTGAAACAGCATTTACCAGAAACACCGGCAGGTACAGTACAGATGGCTAGGGGCACCAGACAAGACATGTGCGGCATTAACAGCTCCTGAGCCCACACTATAGGAAGTCTTCTTCAAGGACAAAGTCAAAAAAGGTAGCCACAATATATGAGCCTGGTCCATCTGGCCTCCAGTGCTGCATGGAGCGAAGTCTCATCATATATACACACAAATACTGCCAGATGGTCCTCAACAGCTCATTAACACCAGCGACAAGCGCACTCACGGCGACAGTCATTGACATTACGGCACTGCAACAAGTGTAAACACACTTCTGGAAACAGAGACAGATGCGATGAATGAGGGGGCATGAACGGCATCTCCTGTAGGATTCAGGCTTCTGTAGTTCAGGTATAAAGAGGAAATACTCCCAAATGACTGTCAGACTTCCCTGCAGTCTATCTTGCGGTGCAGCTGATAGTAGTTTGGCAATGTACTCCTAAATATTCTCACTCACACGTATGTACAAACACATGAAAGCTCGGGTCCACTTCCTCAACTCAAGTCATCTGCATGTTCATGTTGCACATGTTTTGTTTCCGTCTTTCATGCACAGAAAGTCCATGTGTGATAAATATTGAGGTGCAAGACAATCCCACTTTGACCGTCATGAAAATGGAGACAGGTTTTAGCTATCAGGTGACGCACTTCAATCCCCCTGCATGTTAACTTCGTCAAGAGCATGTGTTACTACAATGATAAATTCTTAATGATGGCACTTGGCTAACTTGGAGCTGCTAGGTTCACTTGACAAAAAACAGTTTCTCAAGAGAAATACCATTAATTATCTCTTTGCTCTTCAGAAACATTTATAACTATATACAAAAGGTTTTTATTAAGAGGATATAATAAGTTTTACATCATTCTCATAAAGTTAACGTGATAATAAAGCGTTAACGCAAATTTGTTTTAACGCCACTAATTTCTTTAACGCATTAACCAAACTTGCAATTTTTAGGTTGTAGCGGGCTCATTTTTAAAGCTGGAGTGAAGATACTGGCATCATATGAAACTAGAAAAACTAACAAATCCATTGGTACCAGCCATGTCATACTAACTTGTGCGAAGGAGGCTAAATAACACTCCAAACTTACGCTAAACTTTGGCGAGGAAAAACTGGCATAGCCATTTTCAAAGGGGTCCCTTGACATCTGACCTTACACACTGACTGCTGTTGTTGCCTGTTTGGTTTGAGTTTGCCATGTTATGATTTGAGCATATTTTTTATGCTAAATGCAGTACCTGTGAGGGTTTCTGAACAATATTTGTCATTGTTTTGTGTTGTTAATTGATTTCCAATAATAAATATATACATACATTTGCATAAAGCAAGCATATTTGCCCACTCCCATGTTGATAAGAGTATTAAATACTTGAAAAATCTTCCTTTAAGGTACATTTTGAACAGATAAAAAATGTGTGATTAATCGCGATTAACTACGGACCATCATGTGATTAATTGCGATTCAATATTTTAATCGATTGACAGCCAATAAAATGTTATTTTGACACACATTTTGTGTGTCAAAATATTAAACAAAATATTAAATAATATTGCGATTTCCTCTTCATCCTGCGATTTGAAAATTACAGTAGGCCATATTGCGATTTCGATAAAATTCCGATTAATTGCGCAACCCCACTAAGCCATATCAATTACCGTCTCAATCCAAATGAAAACACAATTATTGTGTTATACTCACTGAAAAACAAAAGAGGTAATCAGAGACAGAGTTAGAGGCAACAGGCAATTGACCCCTTATCATTCAGCTATATTTCCATACGACTACACAGCTGGACATTGCACTATTTTGCTGGTGATTTACAAATGCTGGAGTCAAAAAACGTTTCACCAAGTACACTGCCTACTTTATTGTTGTCTGTCAAAGGTTGTTATTGCAGTTTGTCAAGGCATAGCCTATTGCATCATGCTGCGATGTTATGTAAGGACAGTCTACTGCAGGCATGAATGCCCTTTCACACAAACAGTCCCAGGGAGGAATAACCCTCCTCTCTAGGAACAAACTCAAGAGCTAAAAGTTTCTTTGCCGCATTTCCACTGCGTCTCAAGAAACGTTGAGGATTATTCTAAATGACTACAATAGACTGGTTTGGTTTGTGATGTGTTAGTCTTTAACACCTGACCAGCCGCAAACAAAACAAACATGAACAAGGCTTACGTATTGGTTGATGTTCTTTCAACATTCTTTCAATGTTAAATAACATTGGGAAAGGCAACCTGCTGAGCCTGTTTTGTTCTAGTTCCCTAGAACATTAACTTATTACCAACTAAAGTGACGTTTTAATTTCGGTTTGACTCTTTACGACGGTAGTCTGTCATTAAAACATAAATGACATTAAACCATCCCTAGTCCTAATACAAATAGGGCTGCGACTAATGCTTATGGTCATTATCAATTAATAATGTAGTTAGATTACACTGCTCTGAATTTTTTTTTGCAGGATGTTGAACTGATTTTTTCATTTTAACTTGAGTAATATTTGATGTTGACGTTAATAGTGACATCATATTCATCCAGTCTATATGATAAATTGTTGTAACCACTCTCAGTGAGCTGCTGTCCAGGTGTAAGAGCAATATTGGTATGCGAGACTAATCAAGTATGCAGAAGCCCCCCAACACAGGTCAATCAAGAGGTCTTCCCATAGCTGCATGTCCTACATCGCTCTCAGCTCTGGAATACTAGTTGACCTTTGACTTGGACATACATCACTGCAGACTGCTGTGGAATGTTTTCTGGGGAGGAAGTGGCTCTCGTTACTGGGGTGGGGGATGTACATCTCACACCAGGAAACCTGGTCCTGTGTGCAGCCTCACAGCGAGTGTCCTACTTGGAGAGGGGAGAAAAATATAATGGCAAGATGTCTGCATCTCCCAGTGAAAGTAAACTATTAATCATTCATGTATGGGTGTGTGTGTGTGTGTGTGTGTGTGTGTGTGTGGAGGGGGGGGGGGGGGGGGGGGGGGGGTTCAGGCAAAAATGTAGGCCTGCAGATTCCACTTGAGGTCCTCACTAAGTGTCCGAATGATGGCCTGTGTTTTGCCTGAAAGTAAAGGATTAAATAATTCATGGGACCACAGTGACAAGGCCAAGAACACCACTCCCTGCTTATTCACCAGCCTTTTCCTCTTTCATAAAACCACCTTCAACCCTCCTCTAGGGAGCAGCTGTGCTCTAATGCTATTCTATCTGCCGCTACACACCAATGTATTGATTCTATTGATGCTCTTATTCACTGGGCTCTTTGCACTCATGTCTTAAGAGTTTCTATTTTTTCCTCTAGCTTGGTTAGTAGATGACACATTTGAGGGTAATTTTTTTGTGTTATGAACTCAACTGGGTTCATTCAGTTCCTATAAGTAGAGAGATTCAAGGGCGGGTCAGAATGTAAATAACAGACACTTTCTCCTGAAGTACGCCAATGAGCTGAATACAGGCAACGGTCATTATCCCTCGCTGAAAATGTAGACCAATTACAAAGATAGGGCTGTGTAGCGGTACGCGATACCTTTAAGGTCGACCAAAACAACCCAGTAGCAAATAGTATCGAAATTTGTCCAGTCAAACGATACTTTCAATCAAACCTTTTTGTGCTCAGATCTAGAAAAAGATGACTGTTTTGCTCGCAGCCAATGACCGTGTGCATTCTTCGATTTATTGCGACGTGTGATTGGCTCACTACCGCAGCAGCTACAACCCAAAAATCATATATTGCCAAAAAGTGAAAGTCAATCGTTCGTTCCATCGCAACATCAGCGCCCAGCAAAGCTACGCTTCTGCCATTTTGGACTGAAAGCGTCAACCGGACGCCAGTAAAACGTCTGTGCCGTACAAAAGTAAAACCAAATTATTTCTACTCCGTTGTCATATTCTACCGAAATGGCCTTTGTTGAACAATAAAATATTATAAATACTGCATAATAAGGTGGGCACTACAACGCGGTCACGCAACCATGGGTCAGGGGACAGCATTATCAACCACTGTATGAGCGTTCTGCAGTGTGGCGGCGATTAGCTAGCCAGTGGGACACACACACAGCTTCCATTCACACGATGGGTATTGAATGAAGTACTCTGTTGTTATCGGTTTCACTTTAAGGGTTCTGGTATTGGTACTGATAACGATACCCAGCCACTCACAAAAATAAAAGCCCTTGACAAGGTTAAATGATGATTGATTGATCACCATTAGGAATTTGAGGGACCTAGGAAATATAAACAGACATTGTGTAAAGTTGGTGCAATACTTGTCATGCATCCCTGAGACATCAATTACCAGAGTGTGTTCAGCACACAGAGTACAGACCAGTGTAATCAGAACCTGCGATGAGGGCACACGGTTTCCATATGACAGGAACACCAAAAGGTGGCGTTTTGCTTTGCAGTGGCACTGTCAGCCTGTAGTTTTCTAACTTATGTAAAAAGGAAGTAAGAGGTGCAGGTGAAAAAGATAATGAGAAACTGCACTAAATAAGTCAAGCCTGTTGTTGCCTTACACATAAAAGAATGACCCCAGTCACTTCCACTCAGTGATGCATACAGCTTATTAATTTAAGACTGGTATCTGATTAGTACTCGGTATCCGCCGATACCCAAAGCCCAGGTATCACTATTGGTATCGAGACGGAAAAAGTCGGATTGGTGCATCACTAATTCAAATAATTCAATTTACTTCTGCTGCAAAGCAGCTGTATCAATAAAGCTTTAATGAAGGCAATACATGTATATATTTTATAAGCCTTTAATGATTTATTAGTCATCATTATGTGTCTGATGATCTTTCAAGAAAAGGTTAAGCTTTAAATGTGCATAACTAATTAAGGATGTCTCGGTGCGATTTCTTGCTTTCTCCATTCAAAATCAATTATGCATCTACTAACACTGAGTTCCAATAAGTATTAGCAGCAATGTTATGATTCAATCTATTATGGGAAAAACCTGCACAACTGTACAGAAATCATAGTATCAAGGTGATGGACACAGTCAGCATAATAATAATAAGCTCCCCACATTTCTTAAAATTGTACAGTGAGGGGCTGCCAAAGGAATTATACACCAATAATATTCCATATGAAGTAGGTAACGGGTTAACTAATCTACATTTGTCCATCTTGTATCATGTGTGATTGGTCTGTTGCTGCCTTATGAGTACCTCTGAAACTTGGCGTCAAGAAAAACTAATGCAGCCAAGGTTTCTATGGTAACACTTCTTGGCGAGTGTACTGTATTTTTATTCTCGATGGTTCCAAATCCTACTTTTGGATGCTTACCAATTCAATAGTAACCACAAATGCCCTGTGCGACTTGAGTGTGTTTATAGACAAACGCTAGTACAACACAAAGAAAGATCTGGGGCGCTGTGTTTACATCTGTCTCATGGGTGTTTGCGACAAAATCTAACAAGATTCATTGTTTCCAATGAGTCAACACAAGGTCGCAAATTTAAAATACGTTCCCCGAGTATTGATAAGCACTTCCTGGATGAGTCAGTGCATGAGCACAGTGACTCAAATAGACTAAACATGAGTCAGGCACGTCATAACCAGGAAAGGAAGCATGCCAGCCCCTTTCAGGTTAAACGTCCAGCTGGTTGGGATGAGCAAGCCAAACCCTACCAGGAATCAGGAGACATTTTTACAACTGCCACACACACACACACACACACACACACACACACACACACACACACACACACACACACACACACACACACACACACACACACACACACACACACACACACACACACACACACACACACACACACACACACACACACACACACACACCTTCTTCCTCTGTACTCCCCCTTCCCCCCACACCCCCTCTCTCACCAGGAGGTAGGTTCATGGCTTCTGGCTGAAATCTGGATAACAATACTACTCTCAATACAACGCATCTAAACTGGACTGTTGTTCTGGACCATGTAGAGATAGTGCTAACCACATGATAGTCCCAAGAACCATTACTCAAGACTGTCTTTAATTTAACCTTCTCAATGTTTTAACCATGTTTTTCAATTGATAATATTTTGTACATATGATTGTAAAAACTTTAGTAAATCTGTTAAATGTCTGAAAACTTTTCCCCAGATAACATTACCTTTTCACAGAGACTGAACGTGCAATTTTTTCCAGAAGGGCGTCCAGTTTTTGAAAATCCAGCAAATCGTTTGACTTGGCATGCATCTTGTAATCCATTTATGAACTCCACGTAACAGAAACCAAAAACGAGCAAGAAGAATTACAGAAGTTTTTCTTTTCTCTCATCCAAAACACAGGAGGGATTTATACTTCAGGCTCCAGTATGTATCCTGAAATCCCACAAAACACGGAGAGTAATCCTTAGTGTAGTCCAAGCAGAGTTTGAGGGTGGCTGATCCACAAAAAAAAAGGGCCCAGCCTGGAAACAGTCCAGGTGGGGAGGAAAGGCTGTGGAAGCCTACAGCCGGCAGGCTGTGTTAGCTGTGTGAACCGGTCCTCTCTCTACCCCATCCCCCTCTCAGCAGTACAACGGCCCAGTTGCCACAGGCTCTTCGTTCCATTGTGTGTCCTCTCCAGGGCCTCCCCAACTTAAATGGACACAAGTCGAAATCAAGAAGGAGAGGGGAAGGCGAGAGAGGGGAGAGAGGGCTCCGGTAAGATCCAGGAGGAGCACTTTATTCCTCTAGCTCGCTCTCTCACCCTCTCTCCAGCACAGGCAGACCAGCATGCAGTTACTCAACAGTAAAAATGGCTCTGCTGCTTCCTCATTCAGCAGAGCCTCAGCCCACACAGCCCTCTCTCCCTCCCTCCTACGCTCACTCATTCCACCCCTCCCCTCTTTCCCATCAATAGCTTGAGGTCCTTGCTCTCTCCTCTCTCTCTTGCCCACACTCTTACACCTTTAAAGACCCCACCCCCTTCCTGTCTTTTCCTCCATCCATTTCATCATGCCCCACCCCCACTCACTCTCTTCTCTCAGAGTGATCGCATATGCCTCCCCCCACCAATTTAAGAGCCCCCTTATCTGCACTCCATCCTCTCCTCTTCATATATAAAATGTACCAGTCACATTCATATTGCGGCTGGACTACTCCAATACAAAAAAAACTGCACAACTGTTCAAATAATACTCTGAAAACTCTGCAGTCCCAGAAACATCAGTGGCTCTTAATTACATTTAATTAAATCAGAGACTTTGATCAGGGTTACCAATATGTCATTATTGCGACACTGCTATCAAACATAGAGATCTTCTGATACCATTTGTTCCTTCCCGAAACCGATACCTCAACTAGGGATACACCAATCCGACTTTTTCAGTCCCGATATTGATAGCAATACCTGGGCTTTGGGTATCGTGCAATACCGAGTACCGATCCGATACCAGTGTCTAATTAATAAGCTGTATGCCTCACTGTGTGGAAGTGACTGGGATCATTCTTTTATGTGTAAGGACACATCAGGCTTGACTTAAACATTGCTTTCCTAACTTTATAAAACAAAATGTGACCAATGAATACATAGATATACATTCATTCAATTGTTATTTATTATTAAAATAATAAATCGTACACCAGCAACTGGTCAAAACTTAAACAGGAATTCAAATTACAGTACATAATGTATATAGTATATCAACATAAAATGTAATTGAATAGATTGGCCCCATTGTCACCAATTTCCGATCCAGCTATTTGATACCGAGTACCGATCTGATACCAGCGTGATAAAAAAAATATATAGTTATTATCATTATTATTTAACAGCTGTGACCAACTACCTGCAATCAGTTGTTCTTCGCTGCTCTCAAACAGCAGTTGACTGGCGTACTCGCCGATACCCGATCCCGAATTTTGGGCAGTATCGGAGACATTTCCGATACTGGCATCAGAACAACTCTAATCAAACAAATAAAATATATAATCAACAATATTGACTCAAATAGCTGTATCGGGTATTGGTGACAATGGGGTTGATCTATTCAATTCAGTTCTGTGTTTATATACTATTTACATGATATACTGGAACTTGAATTCCTGTTTAAGTTTTGACAAATTTGTTATGAATTAAAAAGGGTTTACACTTTAATTGTAATTCCTTTTAATTTTAAAGATTTTTTTACCAAGTTGCTGGTGTACGATTTATTATTTTAATAATACATAATGCAGTAAATGTATATCTATGTATTTATTTGTTACATTTTGTTTTACAAAGTAATGTTAGCAATGTTTAAGTCAAACTTAATTTTGTCTTGCACATAAAAGAATGATCCCAGTCACTTCCACACAGTGAGGCATACGGATCGATACTCGGTATTGGCTATCGGGACTGAAAAAGTCGGATCGTGGATCCCTTAATTAAACTAATAGATATGTGCCATCAAAACTTGCATGAAAGCAGAGCCTGCACATTGCACAGCTCAGGACTGCAGGTAAACTGAATAATCAAAATTCAGGACATAACAGAACAGCGTAAACAGTCAAGATAGGGACGTGAAGGGAAACTGAAGTGATGAGCAAATCATGGGAGCACCCACTGTGCCTTCCTGAGGCAGAGCAGCTTCCAGTAATGACGTTCATGACACCCCGGTGACTGACCACACTGCACGACAACAAGTACAGAACTCCCTTTTTTCAGTCTGATCTTATCAAGACTTATGACAGTAATAATAATTCACTCATTTCAATAAAAATGAAGTTCTTAGTAGCTAAATACCAATTAACCATTTTCGTACCATAACCACCAAAATACAGAAGTGATAGTGACTCATAATACATTCCTATTGCCTAAAAAAGGGCCAAAAGGAACAGGAATCTCACTGTGTCACGATTGTAGAATCAGGGAACACACACTATGTAATGGTACACAAAAGTCACAATTCGGAAAGAGTGGGAAAAATGCATAAGGATATGCCTCTTTTCGTTTACTTTGAACTAACAGTAGTACAAGTGTCAAAGACAAATCCTCTTGCTGGGAACTGAGATAACATTTTGCCCCCTGGCAACTTTGGTAAACCATTTTCATTATAAAAATAAGGACCATTTCAAGCACTTCTATATTACTGTCCGAACACTGAACAAACACTTTCCCAAAAGGCAACAGGTCACAATATGCTGTAAAACTGAAAAGCATACAAATAGCATAGCAAATACAAAAATAAAACTTCTGCATGAGGAGTTGTGTTAAAATTAGTTCCACCTTGGCTATATTTATTCAAAGCACCCAAACATTTTTCATTTATCCATTCACATTAGGGGTGTAAAAATATATGTATACACGAGTATCACAACAATATGTGTTGTGATACTGTATCGATTCTCAAAAACACTATAGATTTTTAATTAACCTCTTAAAAATCCAACAGGAGATTGGACAACAATATTCGGAGGTTGTAGCGGGCTCAGTTTTAAAGCTAGAGTGAAGATACTGGAATCATATGAAACTAGCTTGTTGCAAAGGAGGTCAAATAAGTCTCCAAAATGACGTAAAATTTTGGCGAGGAAAAACTGGCATGGCAAATTTCAAGGAGGTCCCTTGACCTCTAACCTCAAGATATGTGAATGAAAATGGGTTCTATGAGTACCCACAAGTCCCCCCTTTACAGACATGCCCATTTTATGATAATCCCAAGCAGTTTGGGGTAAAAACATGCAGTTTTTAGCATGCAGTACAAATGTGTTATTTTCGCCTATTCTAAAATAGTGTATTTCTGGTGTGTTCTTTTTAATATAAAGTTTATGCCATGACAGTTTTCCTAAAATCAGATTAAAAAATAAAAAAAATTACAATGTATTGCCTCGCATAGAGTTTTGCAATATATTGAATCTTTACCCCTGTATCATGATATGTATCGTATCAACAGATTCTTGCTAATACACAGCCCTAATTCACATACCCTACTACGGTGGAGCAACAGCGACACACCATTCTTGTCTTATACACAACTCTCTCTCCCTTGCATTTGTCGCTGACCGGGAGCCCGCAGGCGGGTCTTCCTGCTCCGACGTTTCATTTGCACTTGCCATAGTTTGACTGACTCGCACAGCAACCCGCTCGTTGTGCTAACCTAAGCATATGTTGCTAA
Organism: Sebastes fasciatus; assembly: GCF_043250625.1. Classification (NCBI taxonomy): domain Eukaryota; kingdom Metazoa; phylum Chordata; class Actinopteri; order Perciformes; family Sebastidae; genus Sebastes; species Sebastes fasciatus. The sequence goes on along the minus strand of NC_133807.1, from coordinate 24,961,828 downwards.
CAGCGTGCGGCTTAAAGTGTACAGAAGGAACTCAGGCTTGTGAACTTTGGTTCCACATTAGGCTACGTGCATCAACCTAGATATACCGTGTATTCTGACCTTAGATGACCCTCGTACCATGACGGTTTTGTACAAATACACAAACTGTTACAGCCTGAATTTTCCCTCGGGATTAATAAAGTGCCTTTCTTTTTCTTCTTCTTCTTGTATGTAAGCATAAGTGCCAGGCAGGAATCAAAACTCAAGGTGCAATCTGAAGAGACAGGTGTGACATAGAGAGACCCTGTTTAGTTTGTACCAATCATCCAACCCACCTGCTAAAGTAACACAAGATTTTTAACCTCCTGTTCACTACTCATGAGCAAATCCTAGAGCATTTGAGAGGCGACAAAATATTGCATTTGAGTATCCACCACAGTATATCAAACCAACCACATTATATGTCTAAGTACAAGTAGTACCTATTATTAATATACACTACCAGAGGCAAGTTGACCGCTGATCTCTCAATCAATCTTAAGACTCATGCATGCAAACAGGAACACACACACACAGTTTCAAAATGAGTCCAATGTCAAAACCCCAAGAGATCAGGTGAGTAACGAGTCACCCAGTACAATGTATACTCAGGTGACTGGTGAGTGCATTGCACAGTGTCAGTTTTCCCTATAAGCAGTTGCTCATCTGTGCTGCAGCCAGACACTGACGGTGTCCTCACAGACCCACTTCCCTGTCCACGTGCCATATGCACCATTCCCAAAGACAATACAGCAGCTGCCAGAGTGACAAAGCTCCAACCTACAGCAATTCAAAGAAGGCCAAACCGATGGCCCTGTCACTGGAAGGGTGGTGGTGGGGGGAGGTCGTATTCAGACACAGGGAAGGAGGGAGGGAGGGAAGATAGCAAGAGGAAGGGGGAAAACGAAGGAGAGGATTGCATTTAGACTGGGGGTTGGGTCAGACGGAGAGACAGCGGTGCACACAGAGATGAGACTCTGCGAGAAAGTCTGAGGCGCTTCCATTAATCATCAGAGCACCGGAGAAGCTGAAATCTACAGGGACCCGGAGAGGAGAAAACAGGGAACAGGCAATTTGCCAACTTGACATGATGTAGCATGCAGTTACATATATTCAGCTATGCGTTGGGAAAAACAATAGAAAGAAGGGTGGTGAAAGAGGGACTTAATAGTAATGATAACCAAAGCCTTTTAGTCAGTTGAGAATTATCTGAATCTAACAAATGGTTCTTTATTTTTACACCCAGAAAATCTCATTCACCAACCTGGAAATCTCTCTTCGCTGGTGAAACGTGTCCTACAGACTTATTGTCCACTGACTCTACAGTCTGTCTTATTACTAGATCCAGGATGAGGGAATATGTGATGCCACTTTAAAAGGGGCACTCCACCTAATTTGCACATGAAGTGGAGTTACAGGGAGTAGCCTACTACTCAACCTGTGAAATCAGTTGTATCATATCTTCTGTTGCTCTGGAGGGAGCTGCCTAAAGTTTGAAAGAATAACCCTGATTATATCATCAGGCTCATCAGACTTAAACATTTTAAACAGAAAGCCTTTGTTTGACAGAAGCGGGCATTTAGGAGGCAGACAGGGGGTCTAATGAAAGAAAGCTTGACCCTTTCTGGAGATTAAAAGTCAGGATATCCCTGCCTAGATTTTTTGGACCATTTAAACAGCCTCTTATGAGTCCTCCAGCTTTATGGTAGTGCAATACTGTCCTAACTCACTGGAGTACTCCTTTAAGCATCTTCACACTTATTAACCTATACACTTTAGAAGTGATTAAGGACTTTACTTTCAAAGCACATCTGGAGCATGTCACTGCATAATGACCTTTCAATTTTAGACACAGATCCCAAGCAATCCAGAAATGTATTTTACATTCAACTTTAAACTCGTGTTTTCCTAATCTCAATGGGGGCAGCTGTAGTTCAGTGAGTTGAGCCGGTCGTCCTTTAATTCAATTTAACCACAAGGTTAGCGGCTCGGTCCCCGGCTCCTACTGTCTGCATGTCAAAGTGTCCTTGAGCGAGACACTGAACCCCAATTTAATCCCTGGGTGCTTTACAGCAGCCCACTGCTCCTAAAATGCTTAAATGGGTTAAATGCAGAGGACAAATTTAATGTATGTACTTGTATGTGTATGACAATTCTAATAAAACTAATACATATACTACACTTTGAAATCTATTGAGCGTCAACAGACTTGTTTTGAGATTTTCCAGGCTTAAAAGGCAGAATTACTGACATTTTTAATGGAAATACAGGTTCAAAATTTGCAGTTACAACCTTATTATTAGATCTGAGCAGCATATGGTAAAAAAAACAAAAACAATATCTGTTGAATTGTACACTATATTTAGAATATTTTCACTGCTTTTTCTTGAAGTCAGAGAGCCATTTCCGACAGGAAACTGAACTGAAAGTGAAACATATATGCTCTCTTCTTAGTCACCAGACACCATTTACAAAAACAGTATAAATAAGTTTCAATTTCAGCTCAGTTCCCTGTCTGATAATATTCTAAATATAGCCTACACTTAAACTGATATTGATGTTTTTTTAGGTGAGCCTTTCTTTTTGCTGCCGACCCCATCCACAGCAGCAGATCACTTTGCTTCTGTGCTGGTAATTCCTGTTTGCTTCTCCAAACTGGGGGCGTGCTGACCAACATCTACTATAGGTAATACACTGACTATGGATATGTACCTCATACAACCCCACCTCAAAACACCCAAACTATCCCTTTAAAGTGACTACAATCAATATTTTTTTCCAGAAAGGTTTCAAAATGACAACGTGAAAGGGGTCACTCGTAGTGATAAACCTACAGAGAACTATCACCCAAATCTGCAGCTCCCTCCTCGGCTTTAGGGAACTTTACAGAGAGTTTCAGCTTATTCAAACTTTACAGTTTTGTTTTACTGTGTCATCACTCTCATAGCGTTGTTTTCAGCCGCAGCAGGGAGCTGTTTTCAGGGAAAAGGCTCTAAAAACTCACTATACACTTTCTGCTCCGCACAAAATGGCAGAAAGACACCGTAAGCAAATAGCTGGAGAACATAGTGGAGAATTCAGCAACAAAAGCACCATATAGAGCTTAATGAGGGTAAATATGTAGACTGAGACTTGTATTAACCAGTTGGAAATTTCAGTCCCTATTCCAGACTCAGTACATTTATTCAGCTAATGTCTACATGACATACTCTATTATAACCATACATCCTGGCACTGTTGCCACAGTGGCAGTTAAGATGCAGTCAGTTCTTGACTAGGTTTGTAGCGCTAAATATTTAAAGCGATCACAAATAGATATTGTTAACAGAACATTGTGGCGTTAGAAAGTGTCTGGCAAACGTTTGCGAGTTATGATTTATGTAGGATACAACTGGATTGTATCAATGTCCACTCCAAATAAAACTCAGGCAAATTATATTGGTAAAGATATGTACAAATTCAGCAAAATATTTTAGTAAAAGTAAACCCCTCTAAAAAAAATCCATATGCTCAGATGCCATGTAATATTTAAAAAATGTAGCCTAGTACTGTAGGCCTACTGCATTTATTCTAACCAATTTAGGATGATTATACTGAGCATTGCAATGTTTTCAAAATCACTGTATGAATATGCTGTCATTATTCAGCCATATTATTGAATAGTGAATCGACCTCTGAAAATTACATAGGTGACAAACAGGAACCAGTGATTGTTATTAGATCTAATGACATTAGCCTTGCTCGATATGGCCGTTGAAAGTGGACCATCATTTATGGTATTAAAATGAAATAAAATAAAGGCATTAGTTGCAAAGCAATTGGTCATCACAAAAAAATTAAAAATAGTCAATATTGACTATTGCATCCCCAACATGTCACAATATGTCAAAGTCACATTGTTTTCATCATGTGACCAAAGAGAAAACAAAACTTCCAATGCTCAGTAATATTGTTTTTGCAGTAGCAGCAGTAACATGGTTGTAGTAAGTCATGACACTCCTGGCAATGATTCAAAAGTGATAAACAAAGCATATATACACTCACGCTGACACACACTATAAAAGATTTTGTTTGCTCGCTCATTTGTTCCCTGACCGCACACTCCTTTTCATTCAGAGGTCATTCACAACTAGGCCAAGGATGGTGTTACCATGGCAACTAAACCAGAGAGAGGAGGACCAAAAAAGGAATATAAAAAATAAGATGGAAAATAAAACGGGGTGAGAAAAGCATGTTCTTTATAGGGCTGTCAACATTAACGTGCTAACGCGTTAACGTTTTAACTTCACTACTTTCTTTAACGCTATTCAGTCTTTCTGAGGTTGTAGCAGGCTCAGTTTTAAAGCTAGATTGAAGATGCTGGCATCATATGAAACTAGAATCTAAGGAATCCATTGGTATCAACCATGTCATACATAGCTTGTCGCAAAGGAGGTTAAATAATGCTCCAAAGTTACGCTAAATTTTGGCGAGGAAAAACTGGCAAGTCCATTTTCGAAGGGGTCTCTTGACCTCTGACCTCAAGATATGTGAATGAAAATGGGTTCTATGGGTACTCACGAGTCTCCCCTTTACAGACATGCCCACTTTATGATAACCACATGCAGTTTTGGGCAAGTCATAGTCAAGTCAGCACACTGACACACTGACAGCTGTTGTTGCCTGCTGGATTTGAGTTTACCATGTTATGATTTGAGCATATTTTGTATGCTAAATGCAGTACCTGTGAGGGTTTCTGGACAATATTTGTCATTGTTTTGTGTTGGTAATTGATTTCCAATAATAAATATATACATTCATTTGCAAAAAAAAAGTGTGATTAATTTGCAATTAATCACGATTAGCTATGGACAATCATACGATTAATTGCGATTAAATATGTTAATCAATTGACAGCCCTAGTTCTTTAGTGTATGACGTAATAATGACCAAACTCACAGCCAGAAAAAAGTCAGATATAAGTCTGTAGATTAGGCAGCACACATGCATGTGTTCCTGTTTAGACACCCTAAAATGTTGTTGGTAGTTTATCGCTTTCAAATGGAAAACCAATCATTTCATACTGGTATTTTGAGGTATGTAATTAAAAGCTCAGCTCTGTTAACCCTAACCATCAGTATCTTCAAGCACTTTGAGTCAGTCTTTATTTAAAAACTTACGGTCAACTAGGAAAATACATTTACAGTAATGTTATAAATAGCCTTGCTCTCTGAGCTTGTTTGATTTACTGCTTACCTGGTAAATGCCTGCCCTTTGACCCAATTCGTCTTCTGTATTTACACACAATGTGTAGACAGTGATAACACTTCTTTTTAATCTTTAATCTAATCAGTGACAAGTTAATCACAAAAACTGACCTACGGCTTTGATACATTACCAACAGGTATGCATAATAGACTGCCAAAATATTGTTTTAAGGATGATGGTAAATAAAAGGTATATGCTAAGTAATCAGTTACAGTAGCCCCTAGAGCTTTAAACTGTTTAAGTCTTTGTGCACCTTTAGGGCAAAGAAGCCTATCCAAACAAGCACATGACTGCAGGTGAGCCCTGTCATTAGCTGGATCTGTATGTTACACATTGGGCTTCAAGCTACTATAGCAATAGTTAAGCTTTAAATATATATATAAAAAACACGTTTCATCCTGTAAAATTGATTCCTCCTACAAGGGAAACAGCAGCAGCCTATTTGAAAACAAATTTGCAGGTCCATTCTTACTCAACCCGTCAGTCTCTAGATCTTCATCCTCCTGTTATGTTTTTTATTTTTCCCCATTCACAATGTTGTTTGGTTACGATTACCCAGAAGTCTTTATAGATATTTAAATCAATATCCTCCTAACAAACACTATCCATACACTTCCACGCAACAAACACACACACACACACACACACACACACACACACACACACACACACACACACACACACACACACACACACACTTGTCTTTTTTGATAGATATATATATATATATATCTTGTCCTAATTGTTTGTTATCACTATTATGTAGTCAGCTATAGCCTACACTCGACTGACCTGTACTTATTATCTGTACCTACGGTCCGCACAGAACTAGGTAAGATGGCCTTTAGCTATTCCGCTCCCTTTTTTTCCTGGAATACACTGCAAGCTAAGTAGAAACTGGAAAATCTGATTACTTTTGATGAATTTAAAACATTAATGAAAGACCTAGAAGCAGAGTCAAATGGGAGCTGTCTGTGTTTCTGAATATTTTCACTTTAACGTTGGCTTCAAACACTTGATTTTAATGTGTTTTGTATGATATTATGCTATGTATTTATTTTGCATTTGTTTTATGTTGTGGCGTCTGAAACTTTAATGTATGTTTAAATGCTGCTGTCTTGGCCAGGTCTCTCTTGCAAAAGAGATTCTTAATCTCAGTGAGTACTACCTGGTTAAATAAAGGTTAAATAAAAAAATAAAATAACAAATTTAGTCCTATTATTTCTTTATATTAATCTTGTCTTTAGGTGGAGGCTTCAGATAAGCCCAGTGTTTTTTTTGCCTCTTCCTGCACTGTATATTATTAATTATTTTTTTTGTTATGTCAAATAGTCTTAAATTGTGCAAAATAAATAAATACAATTTAAAAAAAAAAACAGCAGGGACAGTATGCTAAGTAACGGGCCTCTGCATGAGTAATCTGTTTGAACACACCAGCTTTGTGTCTGTAATATACCCCCCTACCTCTCCTCCATATTAGTCATATGAAAACTACAGACCCAAACACATCTGTGTGGGATATATAACCATCACCAGATGTGGGGAATACCACGCAACACACACACTTGTCTTTTTTTAAAATATATTTACCATATGGTTATTGTTGTTATTATATATATCTTGTCATAATTGTTTGTTATCACTATTATGTAATCATATTATTTCTTTATATTAATTTTGTCTCTAGGTGGAGGCTTCAGATAAGCCCAGTGGTTTTTTTTTTGCCTCTTCCTGCACTGTATATTATTCATTTTTTGTTATGTTGCATAGTCTTAAATTGTGCAAAATAAATAAACAAAAATAAAAATCTTGTCTCTAGGTGGAGGCTTCAGATAAGCCCAGTGGGTTTTTTGCCTCTTCCTGCACTGTATATTATTAATTTTTTGTTATGTTGCATAGTCTTAAATTGTGCAAAAATAAATAAATAAACAAAAAAGGAACAGTATGCTCAGTAACGGGCCTCTGCATGAGTAATCTGTTTAAAACACATCAGTCGACTGAATGCCACTGCTTTATGTCTGTACCTCTCCTCCACATTAGTCATCTGAACACTACAGACCCAAACACATCTGTGTGGGATATATAACCACTACCAGATGTGGTGAATACAACGATAAGGACTTGCTGGCGACCGACCATCTTCGTAGAGAGCCAAGCTCCTAACGTTAGGCCACAGGGCATAGATAGATTATTGCCTGGGTTTCGTAATGGACGTCAATGCTAGGTAGGTAGGGCATTAGCAGAGCTGAACGAAAATGCACACACATATTGTTTCCTAATCATGACAGCAAGCTTTTGGTAAAAAAAAAAAATGACAATAACAAGTATCTGCTCCTCTGACTACATTCTCATCATGAAACAGCCTCAGTGTGAGTGTGCGCCATCATCACCGTGACGGCGTCACCGTCTCCAACAACACACAAGACCAACGAGCAGTTAGCTAATAGATGAACCGACTACAGTGGTAGGAGCAGCATTTATCGGGTTATTTGCAGCGTATTTGTGGCCGGCAGTGGGTGAGACAGAAGAGGGACGTCACATAGACACACAATGTAGATGCGGTTATTGTGTCTTTTTGATAGACAATATCAAACTGCAACAACTAGCTGTTAGCTTTAGCTAGCAGAGCTAACAGGCCGTTGGTCTCTCAGTGGCTCAGCCGGGTATCAGCTCTCTCAAAGCCGCCTTTTACACAAGCTGGTACACCGTGTCTCTTGCTGGTCTACTCATTCGGGTTTCACCTGAGACACAACAAAGACTTTGGCAGAAGAATAAATGTTTGAAACAGCGGCGTTTACCTGGGTTTATCAGGTTGCCAGGGCGCGCGGGATCTTTCTCTCTCCGAGGATCCTGAACACCTCTCGTCGTTGTCGGTGACGTCACTACGCACGTCTTTTTCGTTTGAGGACGTAAAGAGAGCGTGAGTATGTGTGTGTGTGTGTGTGCGTGTGTGTGTGTGTGTGTGTGTGTGTGTGTGTGTGTGTGTGTGTGTGTGTGTGTGTGTGTGTGTGTGTGTATGTGTGTGTGTGTGTGTGACGGGCTGAAGGAAGCATTCCGATCAATCCCTCATTATCAGTGTTGCAAAGTTTTACATTCATAAATGAACATTTTGCAAGAGTTAAACATCGCTTTTAATGTTTTCAAGAAAGGAATGGAGCTATGTATCAAGACTACATTATCTGCAAAAAACAAAAAGTCAAGTAACACAGTGAGTGAATGTGTTTACTGAAGTTACTATTATTTATTTATATTAACCCATGGCATGTTTTATGTTACTTTTTTATTTATTTATTTTATTTTCATGTATGTTGTTAGTTATCTCTTCATTTCATTTACATGTATTGTTAACCTATGTATGTATGTTCTTTGTACTGTTTGCAAATTTAAAATAAAGTCTTGAAAAAAAGCCAACTTTCCTGCATTTTATTAATGAATTCAAACACTATAGCACCATCTTACCCAATGTTAAAAACAAAAAAAAGCCATTAGGACTTTTAAGTTATTAAATGAATATGATGGATATAACCTAAACTCTGGCATTCTGAAATGTATATGTAATTATTTTTGCATATTTGCGAGAGTTAAACCTCACTTTAATGTTTTCAAGAAGGAAATGCAACTATATATTAAGACAATATTCTCTGCAAAAAAACAAAAAGGCTTGTAAAACAGTGAGTTTGTGCTCCCCTTTTAATGTTTTACTTAACTTACTATTATTTATTTATATTAACCCATGGCATGTTTTACTTTTTTATTTATTTTATGTTGATTTGTTTCATTTCTGGTTTCCTTTTAATGTTTGGCACTGCTTTTTGTTTATGTTCTCACTATGCTGCATCTGTATGCCAGTGTTTCTAATGTTTCCTTCTATTACTATGTATACTGGCAGATTGAAATTTAAACTTAAAAAAAAGAGAGAGAGAATATAATTTCTGTGCACTAGAATAACTGGCAAAAACTGGGACATTTATGTACAAAGCTACAATGGAAAATATAAGTGAAACTCTAAAAAGATGCGGTCCCCAAAAGTATCCCCGTCTTCATATGTCTATTTTTTATTAGATTAGATATGATTTAATTTCTTAATTTAGGTGAGAGTAAATAAAAACATGAAATGTTACCAAAAACAATTTTTTTAATTTAATATTTGAAAGATAACTTTCATCTCACTCACCAGACTGACATGCTAGTGAGTTTGTTGATGTTTTATTACATTAATGGTCAGTAGAACGCGAACGGATAACATCCACTTTAGGACTCTTTGCACAGGAAATTATTGCAAATCTTACTAAAATGCACAGAGAGAGAGAATTGTATCTGGATTAAATCAATGGTTTGCAGCGCCCCTCAGTGGACAACCTCTGTGCCTTTATTAAACCGAAGGTCAGCTGCAATGCAAAAAGTATTTTGAGATCTCCAAGTGGAAAAAACAAATGTATAGGAACAAATATCATACGTGTGCCTATTTTCAACTGTGTTAACTGACCTACCCAATACAATTCATAAAAAACTAATTTGAAGGAAATATATGTATCCAATCCAATCCATCCAAATTTATTTATAAAGCACATTTAAAAACAACAAAAGTTGACCAAAGTGCTGTACAATTAAACTTAAAAAACATAACAACATAATAAAAAACACATATATATATATATATATATATGTTTTTTATTATGTATATATATATATATATATATATTCATTTAATTTAATTTCAAAATGTATTTCGAACATGTAGAATACAAAAAAATAAAGAAAAAATAAAGAAAAAGAGAATGATCATACTAACAAGTGGACAGTCAGAAATAAGTAGTATTTACATACAATGAAAAGCATAAGAAAAATAAATTGTCAAACACTTGATGCCTTGATTTACATATTCGAAAAGGCGTGAGAAGAAGTACAAACTTATTTAATCCCACCCCTTATATATACATATGTATATATAAGGGGTGGGATTAAATGCCCAACTATATATATATAGTTATATATATATATACATATATATATATAGCTATAGTTATAGTTATAGTTATACAGTTGTATAGTTATACAGTTTGAAAATTGACACACACATATATATATATTTTTATTTTTATTTTTTATTTTAATTTCCTGTAGTTGGAAAACTAGTGAGCAATTAGAAGATTAGATACCTCCTATTTTTATTTTAGCAAGGGGCAAAAATAAATGTATAGGAACAAATGTCATACATGTGTCAAAATATTTATGTTATACATATATTATTTATATTATTAAAATATTATATTTTATTGGGTAGGTCGGTTGAAACAATTTTTTTTAAATATTTTGAACACAGTTGAAAATAGACACACTTATATATATTCTTATTTCTTTTATTTCATTTTCATTTTCTTTAGCGGTACACTAGTAAGTAGTTAGAATCCTGGTGCTCACTCCAGACCAGCTGGTGGCGCTATAAAACACCAACTAAGAAGAAGAAGAAGAGCCGACCTACCCGGAAGACGCGTGAAGGTCTTTGATAACATTTCCCTGTTGTCAGCCCGGTGTCGATGTGAAAATGGGTGTTAAAATAGAGATGTTTCGAGTAAGTATCAAATGTTTTTAAAACAACGTACTTGGACATTTAATATTAATTGTTTTTAACATTTAAAATCGGCAGAAATCGGTCCATGTTTGGTGTTTTCTATCTATCTAACTAGTCATTATCATGAGGCTAAGTTTGGTCATGATGTAACTAACAGGTTCCCACCATCACTCACTGGCTGATCTGTGTTTTTGAGCAGATGATGCTGTATCTCTCCTTTCCTGTGACCATGTTCTGGATCTCCAATCAAGCAGAGTATTTTGAAGAGTACATAGTAAAGAGAAAGGTTAGTAAAGCTGCTTTTATTGTTGCTCATACTTAACAGTCCACCCAGTGAGGCAATTGGGGCTCTTCTTGTAATAATAAATGTCTCTTTCTCTTTCACGATGATGGCGTATTTTATGGTATCCAGAGAGAGATCTTCCCACCTGACGAGGGATTGCAAGTAAGTTAATTTATCTATTTATTTATTAAGAATTGGGCTAATAATTGTCTATACTATATAATTACTATACTATACTATATAATTGTCTATACTCACTATATAATTGTCTATACTCATTTTTAACAGTCTCTTCTGCACTATATTCACTTTTTTTAAGTTAAGCTTAAAGTTACTATCTATCTATCTATCTATCTATCTATCTATCTATCTATCTATCTATCTATACACCATGGTTCCTTAGCTCAGATTTTTTAAAAACCTAATCATAAACAACAGTGTTTTTAATTAAAGGTCTCATATCATGCTCATTTTCATGTTCATACTTGTATCTTGTTTCTACTAGAACATGTTTACATGCTGTAATGTTAAAAAAAACAACTTTATTTTCTTCATACTGTCTGCCTGAATATACCTGTATTTACCTTCTGTCTGAAACGCTCCGTTTTAGTGCATTTAAACGGAATTGCAGCGGAATTGCGTTGCTAGGCAACAGCTTGGGTCCATGTTTAGTTCCTGTCAGCTGATGTTATTCACATACATTGCAACAGGAAATAAACTGGGACACATTTGGAATGTTTACGTTTAAAACAGTGTAATGGTCTAAATATTATAGATTTGTGACATCACAAATGGACAGAAATCCTAACGGCTTGTTTCAAACGCACAATTTCTGAATACGGGCTGTGTGTAATCCTCCATATATTGAGTGTTTTGATAGTTTAACAGTATTTATTTAGCACTTAAATCTGCTTTATAATATAAAAGACACAAATGTCACTTTTTACAATATGGGACCTTTAAGTCTGTTTAGAACTACAGCTGTATGGCACAATATATGATGATGATAATGACTGTGATATATTTCTTTTCAGAGGAAAGAGTTTGAGGACTTCAAAGAGCGAATGCGTGCTCGTAAGGATAAGCAGCGAATATTAAAAGAGATTTCTATGGAGTCTGAGAATTGAGGATAATGTGTTGCAGAAATGCATAAACTCCCACCACCACGGATGGAGGATTATCTGGCAGTGTTTTGGGGGCAAAAGAAAACTGGTCGGACTGGAATAAGATCATGACACATATGGCATCTCTGAGAAGTTAACACATCCCAAAGGTGTGTTGGGTGGTTTCCATGGATTAAATACGCCTAATAGGCCTGTTTAATTTACATGTGTGACTTTTTTTTTTTGTCTCCCACAAAAGACTTTTCAAATGCCAAAATCCTGTGTGTTTAAATGCCTGATGACTTGCTGTGATTGCACTGTCATAAAGTAATTATTTGAGTTATATATCCAGCTGGATATAATGTCATTATCATAATTTATTTGTGTGAGGTGCAGTGCCTATAAAATGTATTCACCCTCTTGGAATTTTTTTCCATGTTTAGTATTTTACAACATTTTATCACAGTGGATGTAAATGGGTATTTTTGATATTAATCAACAAAAAGAGATCTTAATACCAAAGCGTAAAGCAAATCTCAATAAACTAATTTGAATTGAGCACAAACATAAAACACAAAGTAACTGATTGCATAAGTATTCACCCCCTTCATATCAATATTTATTAGAGGTGCAGATGGCAGCAATATAATATCGCCTATGATATAAAGTCTGGGAAGCTTTAGCTTTATGTCCTGGGTTGTCTAATTGGAAAATAAAATTTCCTTTAAGTCACAGTTCACTTACAGACTGCAGCAGGTTTTCTTCTGTGATTTGTCGCTGCATTCATTGTAGATGAAAAACAATTTGCTGCACCAGTGATGATTTAGTCCTGTGATACTATGACAACAAATCTGTTTATCACTGTTGTAAAAGTCTAATTACATCCACTGTTTGTATAAAAAGTTGAGGGGTGAAGGAAATTGAGGCACCGATTATGTGTATACTTGTTAACATGTCATTTTAATGCTGTTTTTCATTAAAGTTATTGTTGATTTTGTTTCACCTTTTGTAACAGGAGCATTGATTTGCCCATTGGAAGTGGTTGTGTGTTTCTGATGTAAGGATGCACTGATCCGACTTTTTCAGTCCCGATACCGATACCTGGGTGTTGGCCTATCCCGAGTACCGATACCAGTGTTTATATCTTTAAAGGCCGTTTTCTCAAAATTGGTTTTTTTTCAAACTCTAAGCCAGAAATCTCCACTTTAGTAGCACTTCCACACACCAAACTTTCCAATTTCATTCATATCTATATTCTAAAGGTTTATACAGAGGAGTTTGTTCATATATCATTCATAACCTGATTTATACAACATTTTATTCCTAAAAACATGGTGAAAATGTCTTTTTTTTTTATGGCTGTTTACAGTGTTTTCTGATTTATGAAGTGATAAAAACAGATATCCATATTCCTCTCTGTAAAAAATCTTTGACTCTAATATGTCAACAAAATGAAACAATAATTTTGATCCTGACTTTATCCAATGGTCACATTTCTGTTCTGGAAATGTATGCAAATTAGCACATATTTTGTATAAGATAATACATAATTTGCATATTTAAACATAAAAATTCAAAAAACTTGTAATACAAAAAATAATTGTCTAAACTGTGGTATTTCTACTTTTACTGAAGGAATACTTCCTCCATCTCTGATGGTCATACAACATAGTTGTGAAAAGCGCATGCAATACTAGTATCAGACAATAGGGGGCAACACCTCCCTATCAAAAGATGTGCGCTGGAACCATACAGGTGTAGAGGCTAGAAGGGAACCAGCAAACTGGAGAAACTCTCGCGAGATTGTTATAGTTAAGCACTGATCTTGAATACTTAAGGTTAGATATTAACCTCGAATAGTTAAGGCTAGGCATTTATCTCTCGAATAGTTACGGTTGGGGTAGGTCAGGGGTCAGCAGCCTGCGGCTCCGGAGCCACATGCGGCTCTTTAGCCCCTCTCCAGTGGCTCCCTGTGGATTTATAAAAATGGAAATGAATAACTATTTTTTGGTTAATGTTTTCAATTTTATTTATCATTATTGTAGGTTTAATGTACGGCGGTACGACAGAATATTAGGGCCACATTGAGGAAAAAAGAAATCTGAGATTTCGAGAATAAAGTCATATTATGAGAATAAAGTCATAATATTACGAGAATAAAGTCTTAATATTATGAAAATAAAGTCATAAGTTTAAGAGAAAAAAGTCGTATTATGAGAATAAAATCACAATATTATTAAGTAGTAATTCTACGTGTTATTTTCTTTTTATCTCGTAATATTAGGAATTTTTTCTCATAATATTACGTCTTTTTATTCTCGTAATGACTTTATTCTCATAATATTACGACTTTATTCTCATAATATTACGACTTTTTTCTTCTCGTAATGACTTTATTCTCGAAATCTCCGATTTTTTCCCCTCAATGTGGCCCTAATACTCCGTAGAATATTTGCACTTTGGCCCTCACTGCATTAGATTTATATATTATATTCTTAGACTATAAACTGTGTTACCTTCATCACAATGCTCAAATGTTTTGCGGCTCCAGACAGATTATTATTATTTTTTTGTTGCCTAAAATGGCTTTTGGTAGTAAAGGTAGCTGACCCCTGGGATAGGTTGTTGGGCCGCAAATCTTGCGAGTCTTTTCAGGTGTTTTGCTCCCTCTAGTCGCAGCCTCACATTCAGGCTTTAACAACAAGGAAGTGACCGCCTAGCCAGCAGACTGCTGTCAAGATGGCACCGAGTGGACTGAAAGCGGTAGTAGGAGAAAGTAAGTTACACATTATCGTCATCTGCTTTCTGAAGTTTATTAAAACTAAATGACGCAGGTAGTTAATTCGTATTTATCTCATAGGAGCTGATTAACTGACAGTAAACACAGTAAACACAGTAAACACCAGTTTGTGGACGCTGGTCGACCAAACCTTTCTTCCTGTTCCAGAACATTAAAATGCTAACAACACCTGATAAATAATAATATTATCAATAATGTAATAATGTTAACCAGGTCCTTGACACACAGTTTGTATCGTTGTGTTGTTATTGTGATGTTTTGGGCGATGTAAAAATAGAAAATGTCGCAGCGTCATTGAGTGGAAATGTTGTGACAGTAGGCTAACGTTAGCTTGCTAGAAAACTCTCGCGAGATTGTCACGGTTAGGCATTTATCTCGGAATGGTTACGGTTAGGATAAGTTGTCGGGCAGCAAGTCTCGCGAGAGTCTTTGCAAGTTTTTGCTCCCCAGCTAGTTTTAGCTCGCCTAAGAGGAAGTCGGATACTTCCACCTGTTGTGATGGACTAAATCAGACAGAATAAGCATTAAAACATCAATACAAGTCCAAACTTTTGTAACAAAAAGTTTAAAAAGTAACTGATATTTCTATTTCAACTCAGATGTCTTGTTTCATTTAACAGATAACTGTTGTTTCAGTAGCGTTATTGTGCTTTTGAAGTAACGTCTCTTAAAGAGCGACGTTAGATGCAGCTAGGCCTATGATGATGAATTGATGTATATATTGTGTTTTCAAGACGAATAATGGTATCGATATTTAATATGAGGCTATGAAGCTGAACACTACGACGGAGTATTAGGGTCACATTGAGGAAAAATAAATAAATCTGAGATTTAGAGAATAGTCATAATATTACCAGAATAAAGTCACAATATTACAAGAATAAAGTCGTAGTATTATGAGAATAGAGTCATAATATTACCAGAAAAAAGTCGTATCATTACGAGAATAAAGTCATAATATTACGAGAATAAAGTCGTAGCATTACGAGAATAAAGTCGTAGCATTATGAGAATAAAGTCATAATATTTCGAGAATAAAGTCATAATATTACGAGAATAAAGTCGTATCATTATGAGAATAAAGTCATATTTCGAGAATAAAGTCATAATATTACGAGAATAAAGTCGTAGCATTATGAGAAAAAAGTCGTATCATTACGAGAATAAAGTCATAATATTTCGAGAATAAAGTCATATTATTACGAGAATAAAGTCATAATATTACGAGAATAAAGTCATAAGTTTAAGAGAAAAAAGTCGTAGTATTATGGGAATAAAGTCATAATATTATAAAGTAGTAATTTTATGTGTTATTTTAGAGGGGAAATAGAGCAGCGTGCCGCCTGTGTGAAAATGAGGAACGTGGAGCGTCTTGTGAAGTTATACTCTAGAATAGGTTTCACAAATACTTAAGAAATACTTCATCTTTTGGCACATCAGCACCACATTATCATAAGTATCAGGACCTTGAAAAGATTGTGCAAGAAACTGCGTTTATGCTGAAGAAAGAACCACACAGACCTTGAAATTGCCTCATTTATGGAGGAGGAAATTCATTAAGTTATGACTTTATTCTCATTAAATTACTAATTTTTTTCCTCATAATATTATGACCTTATTCTCGAAATCTCAGATTTTCTTTCCCCCTCAATGTGGCACTAATACTCTGTTGTAGAACACACCCATCACTTAATTGCTAAAATCTTCAGGTGTGTAACGTTACTGGTAATACAGGTAACCCTGAGCTTTGCCCGGGATTCAGAGATCAGACCAACATTACCTGCTACTTGTTTATACTAGGCATAACCTATTCATTTCTGTGAATTTAGGAATATGCTCCTTCATTTTTTTTTTTTTTTTTAATTGCCACTGATTTGAATGTAAAACACATGTTTGTAGGGCTGGGCTTAGGAAATCTTTTCCACACAAGTTGGTTTAAAGCATGAGAGAGTGCAGGCCTTCTCCCTTGTCACTTTGCATTGTCACTATAATTAGGGATGCACCGATTCGACTTTTTCAGTCCCGATAGCGATACCTGGACTTTGGGTATCGGCCGATACCGAGAACGGTATTGACGTAAAGATTGCTTTTCTAACTTGTAAATGTAACAAATAAATACATACATTTACTGAATTGTTATTTATATATATATCCTATTTATATAATCCTCAAAATTAACAGGAATTTCAATTCAGGTGTAAACCTTTTTAATGCAGTAACAAATTCGTCAAAAGTTTAACAGGAATTAAAATTCCAGTATATGATATATATATAGTATATAAACATAGAATTGAATTTAATAGATCGGCCACACTGTCACCGATATCCGATCCAGCTATTTGTGTACAACTAGTCATCTTTTCCAGTTCCCTGTATGGAAATGTGTTGGGCATGGCAAGACAACTCATTTGTTGGTGATTCATTTTCCACTTGGTCCTGGCAGACAGCTCTATGTTGTTGAATGTACGTTGGTTTAGACTAGGCCTGCAACTAACAATTATTTTAATTGCAGATTAATCGGTTGATTATTTTCTTGATTAATCGATTAGTTCTTTGGTCTATAAAATGTCAGAAAATGGTGAAAAATATCAATCAGTGTTTCCCAGAGCCCAAGATAACGTCCTCAAATGTCTTGTTTTTTTCCACAACTCAAAGATTTTCAGTTTACTGTCATAGACGAGTAAAGAAACCAGAAAATATTCACATTTAAGAAGCTGGAATCAGAGAATTTTAACTTTTTGTTTTTTCTTTAAAATTACTCAAACCGATTAATTGATTATCAAAATAGTTGCCAGTTTATTTAATAGTTGACAACTTATCGATTAATCGTTGCAGATCTAATACAGACTAGATTATAGTTATGCCCTCCCATCTAAACAGTCCTGAACCAGAAACATATATATATATATACATATATATATATATATATATGGCATCTACTGAAATATTCAGAAACCTCACCAACTTATCTTGGAAACAATTTATAACATAGTGATTACACTTATCGTTATCCACATTTTTTTCTTTATTATTCACTACTGAAGCCAATTATCACGTCAGTTAGAAAGTGAATTAATGTGGTAATAAGACTTATAATCATATGTTTTAGGGAGTTACTGCTGTGTTTCTAATGAGGTTAACAACGGAAGTTGAGTGATATCACATCGATGGAGTTCTTCATCACACTGTCCTTCCTTCTGTGCACTATTAAAAGGGAGGAAACAGTTTAGCTGAGGTGGTAATCCACCCAGCCACACTAAATATAAAGGCTTTTTCTGTGTGGAATAGCACCTCTGCTCTTTTAACCTGAAGGTTGATGTTTTATTTCAGCATATTTTATGGCAAGATGGCCCACTTCCACAGTAAAACACTGCAGGAAACCCTCAGATTGTTTCACCAGAAGTACCTTACCTCAGCTGTTGCGCCTATGACTGGAACAACTATGCTTTTATCTGATCTTCATAGTCATACACTGTAGTCTCGACAGTATAACATAAGGAAGTTGCACCCAACCCACTGAGTTGGTAAACACAAGTGCTAAATATAGGTATGTTTCAAGAAGGTTCCTGGTTCCTGGTTTAGAGAGTTTTTAGACATACAGCCACAATGTCACACTATTTCAAATAGATAATCCCCTTGTTGTATCGCCTTAGAGTGATTAAACTGTAGGCATCAAGAAAAACATTTAAATTAAGCCACACGTATTCTTTTACTCTTTAGCTGCTGATGTGCAATAGATTAAATGTCACTCTTTGTCATACTCGATAGAGAAGAATTTGCCCAAAAATTATAGGTTTTGAAAATCATAGCTATCACATAAAATATTATGATGGTGTTATGTTACTTTTAGGGCTGTCAATCAATTAAAATATAGAATCTCGATCAATCACATGATTGTCCATAGTTAATCGTGATTAATCGCAAATTAATCACACATTTTTTATCTGTTCAAAATGTACCTTAAAGGGAGATTTATCAAGTATTTAATACTCTTATCAACATGGGAGTGGTCAAATATGCTGCTTTATACAAATGTATGTATATATTTATTATTGGAAATCAATTAACAACACAAAACAATGACAAATATTGTCCAGAAACTCTCACAGGTACTGCATTTAGCATAAAAATATATTCTCAAATCATAACATGGCAAACTGCAGCCCAACAGGCAACAACAGCTGTCAGTGTGTCAGTGTGCTGCCTTGACTATGACTTGCCCCAAAACTCCATGTGGTTATCATAAAGTGGGCATGTCTGTAAAGGGGAGACTCGTGGGTACCCATAGAACCCATTTTCATTCACATGTCTTGAGGTCAAAGGTCAAGGGACCCCTTTGAAAATGGCCATGCCAGTTTTTCCTCGCCAAAATTAAACGCAAGTTTGGAGCATTATTTAACCTCCTTCAAAGCAAGCTAGTATGACATGATTGGTGCTAGTAGATTCCTTAGGTTTTTTCTAGTTTCATATGATATATTCATATGATCAAGTATCTTTACTTTCACTTTCTGTAGCTTTAAAATTGAGCCCGCCAGAACCTAAAAATCCCTGCATTAAAAAAATGAGTTGCATTAAAATTAATTTGCGTTATTACTGCGTTAACGCAAATTGCCGTATTGGAGCCATTGCTAAAATTCACAAAACACTTATATATATATATATATATATATATATATATATATATATATATATATATATATATATATATATATATATTGTGTCTCACAAGAAATGTTTCCAAATTATTGATTGTCCTGTGTTGTTGTTCTTTCTTCTGCAGAAATCCTCAATGGGGTCATCAAGAGTGTGAAGAAGGACGGAGAATGGAAGGTAAGAGTTGCCCAACAAGAATGAAGAGATCCCCCTGATTTTGTCACACTGGATTAATAACCGGTTTATCTCGTGTGTCTTCAGGTTCTTATCGTGGATCACATGAGCATGCGGATTCTGTCCTCTTGCTGCAAGATGTCTGACATCTTGGCAGAGGGGGTGACCAGTAAGTATGCAGATAATTAATGGTCTTGCATCGTATGGATCAGTTGCATACATTCAAACTATAGTTATAGAGCAATCGGGATATTTATAGTTGTCCCGTCAATGCTCATCCTTTTCCTCATATTATGTCTTGATGGCCATTATCTTTCTTAAGATGACAATGTCCATTGTCGTCAGCGCATGAATGGTCAGTGATTGATTTGATAAAAATGAAAAAGATGCCGTCCATACAAAGCCACTTCATTCACACATTTACTCAACATGATAATGTTTTATTTGCAGTTGCATATTGATCAAGTCAGATTGTTTAGATGGAAGTAAAAGTCCCCTCTTTTCTCCTTTTCAGTTGTGGAAGACATCAACAAACGCAGGGAGCCCATCTCTAGTTTGGAGGCCATTTATTTGATTTCACCTGTGGAGAAGGTCAGCTGTTTCTTTTTCTTTAGAGCTCCTCTACAACATTAAGATCTCCTGTGTTCATTGTGATTTTTCTCATAATCCTTAAAACTAAATTTTCATTTACAGTCGGTTCGTGCCCTCATTAACGACTTCAAAGACGCTGCCTTTACTTACAAAGCAGCACACATCTTCTTCACTGACAGTAAGTGTGTGTGTGTGTGTGTACTGTGCATATTTGTATTATTCATTTCATGTTGAAATTCCCTGAAAAACAGTGTTTAAACCTTTATTATTATTTATCAATCAACTATTTTCAAATGTAATGTGCAAAACATTTAAAGTTTCAAAATATATTGAATAATTACATTAAGCTATTGCCAATTCTAATTTATTTGTTTATTTATGCTTGCTTCTATAGCTTGTCCAGATGGTCTCTTTGCTGAGATTGGAAGATCCAGAGTGTCCAAGGTCGCCAAGACTTTAAAAGAGATCAACGTTGCTTTCCTGCCGTATGAGTCTCAGGTAGGGAATTATCTCCCCATTTACTTAAACCAACTTGATTTTTTTGGCCACACAATTATGAGTTCTGGGTGTATTACTACAAGCGACACCTTTCACATGGCACACAGTCTTTTTTTTCCATTGTTGATGTAAAAATATGAATAGTGCAGCTTGATTGTTGTGAACGTGATATTGTTAAATCGAGGCGACCCTCCACCCCTCTCACCCCTACAGGTTTTCTCCCTGGATGATCCGACCTCCATGTACTCCTTCTATAGTTCTAAGCCAAATGAAAACAAAGACAAAATGATGGAAATCCTGGCGGAGCAGATCGCGACCCTGTGTGATACACTTAAGGAGTACCCTGCAATCCGTTACCGCAAGTATGACAGCCTCGCATAAAAGTACACTGAAATTAGTTTTGCACTGAGTTTGCTGATTCACTTTTGGATCTGTCTGTCTCTAAGGGGACCGGAGGAGAACGCTAGACTGGCTGAAGAGGTCTACCAGCGCCTTACTGCTCACAAAGCTGACAACCCAAGCATGGGAGAGGTTAGGAACTACTTACCCCACCACCCACAACAATTCTTATGTGCTCTACTAAATTAATATGATTTATTGTATTATGAATTCTTATGCTGCCTTTTTTCTGCTAAACTTTTCTGTATAAGAGAACTTCCTTTGGGATTCTGCAGCTCTTCGCCTCCACAGGTTGTGGATGTTTCTGTGGTTTCTGGGTTTTATTTCCTGTCGATTATTTTTCTCACGCTTTGCTGGACCTTTCCCTTTTTTCCCCTTCTCCTATTCTGTCTTTCTTAGCTGACATTTCCTTGCTCCTGAGATGGGTCTTAACAGGCATGTATTACTGCTCGCTTTTTGCCTCCATACATCTGAAGTGCATTACTACACTGTGCTGTCTAATAAGGCCCTGATCAGACAGAGCGTTTTGCAGTAGAAGAAGCGAGCGTTTTTTTTGCAGTTTGCTGCAGTTTTTTTTAATTATCGTTGCTAGGCAACCACCGAATGAGTGCTAACACAAGTTTAACACAAACCATGAACTGTACGCCACCTAATAGTTAATAGTACAGTTTAAAGAAATGAAAGCAACCTACCCGAAATCTCAAGTACCACACTGATTTGCCACATATATAGCTCCGGGTATATAGCAAAAGTCACCACAATGAGAAAACGCTATTGATGTTGTGCGCTTTTCTGCTATGAGTTGAATTTTTTTCAACTCCAGGCATTCTGGGCGCTTCTGTAAAAACGCGAGGCTTTCAGCAACGCAAAGACAGAAATACTTCACTCTCATAGAAAATAATTACAAAAAGCCACCCCAGGCTGCTAAAACGCGCTCCGTGTGATCAGGGCCTTAGCATTCTCTTCATTATTTTACTGTAGTTGACAAGTTTGCTGAAGCGCTGTATCAGACGGTGGTATTGAACTCATATTATTAAAGCTGATAAAACTTTCACTGCATGACAGATTCACAAAAAGATAATAAAGAGCCTCATATTTAATGTAGACTAGATCCTAGCTTATCATGCATCTGTGAAGTAAATCAACTCTTTGGTTATTATTAGATTACATACCTTATGTTTATTGTTTTCAGGGTGCAGATAAGGCGCGATCCCAGCTACTGATTGTTGATCGTGGGTTTGATCCCATCTCGCCGATTCTACATGAGTTGACCTTCCAGGCGATGGCCTACGACTTGCTAGATATCAAACAGGACATCTATTCGTGAGTGAACATCTTATTATATATATAGGCTGCTGTTCATTTGCTCTGCCAGGTCAGTGTGCTGTCTTGGGCGTACTGTTTCTCCATAGTCAATTGTGTTTTTTATTTTTTTTGTTATCAGTTATCAGTCAACCGGAATTGGGAATTCGAATGACAGAGAAGTGTTGTTGGATGAAGATGATGAGCTCTGGATTCAGCTCAGACATATGCACATTGCTGATGTCACCAAGTAAGTCTGTCACAACTACATAAGAATATCACTCATGTCATCTCACCATGATTGGTTGTTTTTTTCTCCTGGTTTTATGTTACAACTTCAAAACACACACTTTGCTTTGTTTGTGTATATTATACCTTGCCAATAAATTAAAGTAATAAGTTACATTGTAGCAATGAGAGTAATAAAAATAATGAATTACTAAATAAATAATTAATTAATCTGTGATAATCATATTGTAGCTCTTTGTTAGATTGCAGTAATAAAGTAAAATTAACTTTTTTAGGTAGACAAATTTATATATATTTTTACTGTATCTAATAGATAATATTTAGATCCTGTAAGGTACTTAAATCAAAAATCAAACTGGATTACAATTTGGTTGCTCAATAATAATATTATAACTAAATGAATGTACTCCTGCACAAGGTGACTGATCATTTTCACAACCATTGTTGCAGGAAAGTGACGGAGCTTCTTCACACCTTTTGTCAGAGCAAGAGAATGTGCACCGACAATGTGAGTGTTCATGCAGTACTCATTTCTCATTTTAATACAGATATCCATCATATAAGATGAAGACAACTTTTATGTTACAATACAATGTTTGTAAAAAAAAAAAAAATTTTTTTTATTTCAGGCCAACATTAAAGATCTCTCTCAGATGTTGAAGAAGATGCCACAGTACCAAAAGGAGCTGAGCATGGTGAGTTGGATGAAGATAATACAACTCTTCACCATAACTATTTTCATCTAATGATAATTTTCCTATTGTAAAGCGAGTACTCTCTGAACTGTTGAAGATTAGGACTATACACAACAGGGTACTTTTCCCTCAATAAGGATTTTGTCTTAAAGAGGACCTATTGTGCTTTTTCCCTTTCCTTTAGTGTGTTATATAGTTTTTATATGCATGTAAAAGGTCTGCAAAGTTGCAAAGTCCACGCCAAAGGGAGTTACTCTCCCACACAGAAACACTGCTCCTGAGCTGCCCGAAACACCTCGCTTGAAGTCCCGCCTTTTCTTCTGTAATGTCACCAAGTAACACATTTGCGTAATACCCGCATGGCGAAAAGAGGTGCTGCGGCACAATCGGTATGAGAAAAATAAAGTGTTTTTTGAGCATTAAAGCATGTGAACATGTTCCAGTAGAAACCCAAAAATAAAGGTATGAACATGAAAATAAGCATAATAGGTCCTCTTTAACTTAGAACATCGCCCACATTCTAGTTAATTTGCCCAAATATTGACTGTCCATCATGACAAGAATCTCTGGAGTAACTCCAGAAAGTTTCTATCTCATGTCAGAGTTGTCAGTCTTGCCTGTAGCTTTGAAAAATGAATGAATTTATAAATAATCATTACTCATTTTCCTTCACAGTACTCTACTCACTTGCACCTCGCCGAAGCCTGTATGAAGAAATTCAAGGCCTCTCTTGATAAGCTCTGTGAAGTGGAACAGGTACAGTTGGAATCAATCATTTTTTGACAGTATCATCGACATGTTGACTCGGAGCAATTAAGGACACAAACGGCTCTGATAGGTTCCAAAAATAATCACATCGCTGTAATGTTTTCAGTTAGTTTAACGTTCTTGGAATTTGTCTGCTCATGCATTGTTGGCAAAACAACCTGTCAGTCTGTAGTTTTTATATCACAGGGGATCAGCTAAATGCCCCACTGTGTTAGTCACTGACAGTAAGTATCTTAGAGAGAACGTCTGACTGTCCCGCTCACTCTGCACACTAAGTGACCTCGACGTGATGGCGTCTTTTATTTATAGCACAGCTGGTCTTGTGATATTTAATGGAGAATTGTAATATTGCGTAAGAAGCTTGGGGAACGGACATCCACATATCTACAGAAATGCAGAGGAAGCTGTTATGTCATTACTGAATGTAAATGCATTTAATAACACATGTCCTGCTTGGTAATGTAGAAATCCTTCCATCAACTTGAGCCTGGGATAAAGCCGCAGTCCAGACCAGTGCCAAACCCCAGTGTGTTGTTTGTATGAGCCAGACATGCTCTATCTCTCCCCGAGGGGATATATCCTGCTACATTTAGTTCTATCAGATGAGCTGCAAGCACACAGGAAATGATAAGCTACGCATGGTTGTGGCATTATGAGACGCAAGTGTTAATGGGGCCTTTTTATGAGTGAATCACTCAGCTGCACTAATGGATTGTCAGCATGTCTGAAAGCTGCCTCTTTAATCCAATGGACATGTTTTGGCTCAAAGATGGACAGTGAGATCCAAACGGCAACAGCTCTCTCTCAGCTGTCATTTGTTTTAGTGCTCTTCATTGTTTGGGCAACCAGACAGTTGCAAGACAGATGCATGTGTGTAGCGTCATAAACAAAGCGATGCGCTGTGTTTTTATGTGCCCTTGTTGGCCACTCTTTTGTTTCAGTTGCTCACAAAGTGTTATTGTTGATTGGCCCTCACAAGGCTTAGTCCAAATTCTTCAGAGAGGTCACACAAGTGCCCGGGATAAGGATAAAAGCCAAGTTAAGTGGCCAAAATTTGTCATTATTTTTGCGATTTTTAATGGATTACAAATGCAACTCTTGTGGTTTGCTTTTGCAATTTTCATTAAAGAAACTTTAACCTTTTAAGAAGTTTAGTGAAAGGGTCAGAGTGATAGTGCTAATGCATTATTCCTATAACCATAATATTGCCATGTAAGAGAATGTGGGGGGTTGAAGCTCAACGATTGCCTTGGGCTAACTCGTGGGTAGTTAACTTGAGCCTCAACTGAATAAAACTGTTTTTTACCTCAATGAGCACAAGAAACCGGTTCATTTATTCAATGAAATCACTTGTTTATCTCAACTTGCATAAAATTCAGACTGCTCATTTATTGAACTAAAACGTGTATATGAATCTTGGCTCCCACAGAGCAGAAGTAGTAGTAGGAAAAGAAATAGAATAAGATTTAAGGACAAGTCATTCTCCCGTGTCAGCTGCCCTGTGAGTCGTCTGTCAGCTGACTCAAGTTGTAATCGAGATTCCAGTTGAAGTTAATAGTTAACACACACAGGTGTCTTTCACAGGACCTGGCGATGGGAACAAACGCAGAAGGGGAACCTCTGAAGGATGCCATGAAGAGCATCGTTCCTGTGCTCCTCAACAATGAAATTGAGGCCTATGAGAAAATCCGCATCATTCTGCTGTACATATTCCACAAGAAAAAAGGTGTGACATTGTTTTAACTAATATAACTAGGGCTGTCAATCCATTAAAATATTTAATTGCGTATTTGTCCGTAGTTGCGATTAATCCACATTTTTTCTCTGCTCAAAATGTACCTTAAAGGGAGATTTGTCAAGTATGAAGTGGGCAAATATGCTTGCTTTATGAAAATGTATGTATATATTTATTATTGGAAATCAATTAACAACACAAAACAATGACAAATATTGTCCAGAAACCCTCACAGGTACTGCATTTAGCATAAAAAATATACTCAAATCATAACATGGAAAACTGCAGCCCAACAGGCAACAACAGCTGTCAGTGTGTCAGTGTGCTGACTTGACTATGACTTGCCCCAAACTGCATGTGATTATCATAAAGTGGGCATGTCTGTAAAGGGGAGACTTGTGGGTACACATAGAACCCATTTTCATTCACATATCTTGAGGTCAGAGGTCAAAGGACCCCTTTGAAAATGGCCATGCCAAGTTTGGAGCATTATTTAACCTTCTTTGTGACAAGCTAGTATGACATGGTTGGTACCAATGGACTCTTTAGGTTTTTCTAGTTTCATATGATGTCAGTATCTTCACTCTAGTTTTAAAGCTGAGTCTGCTACAACCTAAAAATCGTAAGTTGCGTTAATGCGTTAAAGAAACTAGTGCCGTTAAAACAAAGTGTTATCATCACCTTCACCATTTCTACATATCTGGTTATCCCTGCAGGCATCGGAGAGGAGAACCTTGCCAAGCTCATCCAGCATGCAAACATACAGGCCGACAGCAACATCATCACCAACCTGCAGAACCTGGGCTGTAACATCATAGCCGGGGTACATTTCTTGATTTTTGCAGTGTGGTTACAGTTTAAAATATAATTTTCCCCTCAGTGTTTGTTACATACGTCATGTTGTTTGTCAGGGCCGCAATAGTGGGAAAACGCTGCCAGATCGGAAGGAGCGCACAGAGAACACGTACCAGCTTTCTAGATGGGTACCCATCATCAAAGACGTCATGGAGGTATTAAAGACAAAATGAGGTTTCTGATGTTCCTGACACATTCACACATTTTGACAATATCTGTGTTTTTCTGTATCGCAGAGTGCCATAGAGGACAAGCTGGACAGAAAGCAGTGGCCGTTCATCTCTGATCCTGCTCCCATCAACACAACTCAGACTGCAGTCAGGTGGGTGCTTTGAACTGCACATCACGATGAGTAATAAACAGAACATTTTGAAAACATGACAGATAGAAAAAAAGAAATCCAAGGTCATATTAGTTTGAATTTATTTTGGAAGCAACAAAAAAATATGAACTGGGGTCGCAGACAGATTAATGTCAAATAAAAGCTTTTATTCCTTTAACTGAGTTGGAGCCGAGCTTTTGACGAAGTGAATAAAGGGGAAATTAGGCCAGTTTTGCTTTGAATACTTTATAATCCCCCGGGGTATTCCCATCATGGTGATAGTGCTTATACGAACCACTCTAGTAGACCTGGTTTCACTCATAATCTGCATAATGCACAATGCCAGTCCCCTTTCTTTTTAGCAAAGTGCAGAATTAAGACTGAGTAGTCATTAATATTAACACTATAGGCTGGCTATATAAAAACGGACATGGTAGTCGTAACATTGTGAAACTGATTAGCAGAGGTAATAAGCAAAGCATTACAATAAAACATACATGCAATATAAAATTAGACTCTTGAGTTAAACCAGCAGGGCTGTTTGCTCTCCCCTACATGTGCATTGACTTATTCCTTAAACATCCCCAGCTGAGTGTTTGGTGTTCTGACATGCTGCCAGTAAGACTAATTTATTTATAGGATTTTCACATTTATTTAACTAGGTCAATTTAATTTTTTGTAAATCTTTTTTTATTTATTATTGATTGATTACTTTAGAGACAAAAAATTTACAGAAACTACATAAACCAGATAGACACCACATGAACACAAAGACCTTTCAAGTATGAAAATGATAATAGTAATAATAAAAATAAAAAAACATAAATAAATAAATAAAATAATAGTAATAATAATAATAAATACAAAATTGGATCATTATAAAATATACATCATAGATAATTATTAGACTTATTCTTTAAACATCCCCAGCTGATTGTGACATTTGCTTCCACACACTGCTGCCAATAGGACTAATTAATTTATAGGATTTTCACATTTATTTAACAAAGTCAATTTCTTTTATTGTAATTCTCTTTTTATTTATTTTTGGAGATGCAAAATGAACAGAAACTACATAAACAAAATTGACACCCCATGAACCCCATGACTTTTCGAGCATGAAAAGGATAATAATAAAATAACGATGATAATAATAATAATAATAATAATAACAATAATAATAGTAATAATAAGAATAAAAATAAAATTACTTTTAAAAATTTAAATAAATAAATATATATTATATATAATATATATATATATTTTAAATTAAATTAGTAAAATTAAATAAAACTAAATAAAATAAGTAAATAAATAGTAATAATAAAAAGAAAAAGAAATAAATACAAAATTGGACCAATATACAGTATACATAATAGACAATTGGGAATTAATGATTACATTAGTATGTTTCTGATGCTTATTTACACAAAATCAAGTCTACATTTTGAGACATACTCTTTCCATTTTATCCAGTTCTCAATAAACTAGCTAAATTCTCTCCATGATCGAGAGCTTGTTGTTTTACTAACAGGGTCAATTTAATGTGAATACCATATTTTCTTGCTCAACTATTTGTTTTAATTCTTTTTCAGCAGTGCACGATTTGGACATTGGCACAAAAATAAAGCCCCGACAGAGTATCGCTCTGGCCCTCGACTTATTATATTTGTGATCGGTGGGGTGTCGCAGTCAGAGATGCGCTCTGCCTATGAAGTCACTCGAGCCACTGATGGGAAATGGGAAGTGCTGATTGGTAAGCAATCACCGTTCATTGATTTTGTCCCAAAAATGCAGCATTAAGAGGTTTTGCCTCTTTTTTATAATAAATATCACTTTCTGCTTGACAGGGTCCTCTCACATCCTGACCCCAACCAGCTTCCTTAATGACCTGAAGAGTCTGGACCAAGTCCCT
Organism: Sebastes fasciatus; assembly: GCF_043250625.1. Classification (NCBI taxonomy): domain Eukaryota; kingdom Metazoa; phylum Chordata; class Actinopteri; order Perciformes; family Sebastidae; genus Sebastes; species Sebastes fasciatus. The sequence goes on along the minus strand of NC_133807.1, from coordinate 24,932,649 downwards.
AATCCTGATTGTTAGATAGTCAGACCCTGAACAGGGACGAGTACACTGGAATAAGGGTTTAGTCTTTCGTTTGAGATGATTGGTCGCTGGTTTTCTGTCACAGCATCTCCGACGTCTGAAGTGAAATCTTAGATGTAGCCATGGAAGGAAACATTTATTTTAGAAAGGCCTTTTTATTGTTTGTTGTGAATTGGGTTCTGTATACTGCTGTGATTGAAATTGTATTAAATATTTAACTAGAAATTATTAATATTTTGATTATTTTACTATTCTCATTCTAATTCTTATTTTTGTTACTTTAATATATAATTGATTTCCCTAATTTTGTACTCAAAAGAATTGCATCATTCCCACAAAACTGGATAATCGCACACCCAAAATCATGTCTAATGTAGATGTATATAAGTCAGTAGTATGTATCGTATATTCAGTGACGTTAAGTGAACTTTTTTTTTTTTTCTCTCTAGGTACTTTTTTTTCACCTGTCTGGGAAATTTAATCTCAGACAAAATGTCTCAACCTGCTGTCTTGTGAAATCTTGCACATTTACCAAATACTTTTAATATATTGCTGGGAGCAAAGTGTGGTGGGTGGGTGTTTCTTTGTTGTTAAAAATGAGTAATAAAAGAAACATGATATTCACTTCAAACTGTGTCGTGTTGTGTGTTACAGAGGACTTGGAAAAAAATGTTTTAAAGGCTCTTTATATGATATCCCGAGCATTAATATAGCGTCAAAACAACTATTTGCTATGTAAAAATAGAGGAGTAATGTCTACCTGAGCAGAGAATGAAGTCGCTCTCCCTCTGTCTGTGTTGTAATCAGAGCTTCTCTGTGCTTTGTTGATATGGCCGGGCCGGCATGCGAGCGTGCCCCACTGGCTAGCTAACGGCCACTACTCTGCACTGCTCTCATATAGCAGTTACAGCTGATAACGCCGTCCCGACCCACGACGCAGTTCACATTTACCATATGACGTTTTTCACCTTATATCTGACTATTTTCATGTATATTTGTATCTGGGTTTTGACCTTGTTTTTCACAGCTGTGGCGGTTTAGTTCATCTCAATATCACAAACTGGACATGTGCCTACTTTTGCACCATACATTGACGATGTGGGGGCTTTAAAAAAAATTGCAAACATGAACTTTAAGTACAGTGTTAGGTCAGAAGGGAGAAAATGTACACCTCCCAGTGAAAAAGATCATCCCTCTCCATGTGGAGGATTATGTTTTCATCTGGGATTACAGATGGTAATATTACGATCGGGGCACTGGCTTGGATCTTAATGGCAATGGGTTAATACTCAGGACTTAACTCTATTTAAAAGCCTTTCACCGAGCTGCGTCCAGTACACATTCAGAGTTGCATCAATTGGGAACATAGCACATAGAGTTTCATTCAAGAGGTACTGAATGGGTTCTCCATCACTTACAGGAAGTACTTTTGTGTAACTTTCTGTACTGTTTTACATTTAGTCTAGTTTTCAGTAGGGGACACTTTCCCTTTTTTTATTATTATTATTTTCCATGATGGCAGCTGCTGAACTGGACTCAAAATCAGAAGCTACCGACACTGTGCCGGTAAGAACTGACATTCATTCATATGCTTGTAAATTTGTGTACATTATACCAGTTTGTTTTGGTGCCTTATATTCTTGACTGTTTCTTATTGTATATTTCTTTTAGGTACAATATTTGTGTGCAAAATGGTATTTAATTCTGGTCAAGTATTTTATCAAGATTTGTCGGCAATGTAATATACTATGATTGATTACATTTTAATATTACGATCATGTTTTACATGAGTTCCAGGACTTTTACTGTGATGTGGAGAGAGTGAAAAGATTAGCTTTTAGGACAACGAGGAGAACTCTGTCTATGAGTTGTGATCATTCACACTATTTGCTTTTCCTTGTGACGGATGTTCAACAGGAAGCGCCAGAACATGAGCAGATCCTCAACATAATGAGTTACGCACAGCGTGGACGAATGGACGAACAGCGTTGCTCCTTAAATCCTGTTAAAACTGGACAAATCAAAACTACGCCTGCAGGTTGGGACAGCAGATCTGCACTGAATGTGTCCTGTTGTAGAATGATTGTTGATTGTTTCCCTACCTGCTCCCCACAGGTTCAAACTATGGGCAACACCTTGATGACACACTGCGGGTGTCACTGCCGGGGTTTAACTACCAGGTAGACTACAGGTTGGAAAGGGCTCAGTGCATGCACCTGCACAGGTGGCGTGGTGAATAAATGAGTCCTAATGACGACTTGTTTTCTCAGGAACCAGGGAGTAATAACCATCACGGCTCTGCACCTCAGATTTCTGTGACAGAGTGTACTCCTGATACACACAGGAAGCTTCTGGTGGTACCACACAACCAAGGACAGGTCTGTTCTGTCCTTCTGTGTCACTCTGGTTGCTTTAATAATTAAAGGTTTCTTAATCTCACTGTGTTTTATGCAATAGGATGAATTACCTGATGAACAACAGAAGTTCATGAATATGATCAGCCATGCCCAGCGTGGACGCATGGACGACCAGAGCTGTTCCTTGGATCCCAGCAAGAGTGCTCCCTGCACACCCAAACCCAAAGACAGGAAGTCTGCTGCAAGTGCATCAAACACAGGTGAAAATTAAAACATAAAGTCTCTGTAAACATTTTCAGAAGTTTGTTGCAATTCTTGCAACTGCCTCTTACTAACCATTTCTTCCTAATTGTCTGTTTTCACATTCACTGTTTTTCTCATTGTCATCTTCACAGGTCCAGATTCTGAAGTGTTCTTCAACCTCTTGGCCAACACTCAGAACCAACGGCTCGACGACCAGCGAGTGTCTCTTCCATCATTACCAGGATTAAAGAAGGAAAATGACACGTCTACTGCAGGAGGAGATTCAGGCTACTTGTGTTACATGGTCTCTAAAGTCCAGGTTAGCACTTTCCTTTTTCAAAGAACAAAATATTTAGTAACACTTTTTACTGGTCTGCAAATTTCATGGTAATTAGGTGATAATTAGCAAGTAACCTATTTGAAATTTCTTTGGAATTACTGCCAAATTACCCCAATATTTACCTCAAAATTGATTAAAATTACTTTATTATAAACATTATTTAATAATTATGTGCCGCTAATTCCCAATAGCTGGAAATTTATTTAATACATTTCCAGGAAAAAAATACAAAGTTAATTTATATGCTTTATTTCCATGTCTGCTGATAAATAGATAATATTTAGCAAATAACTTATTTGAAATTTCTTTAAAAAAAACTCCCTGAATCATTACGTTAGCTACCAGGTTACATTTGTGTAGACAATAAGTCACACAATGGTGAGATTTGTGTCTGATCAGAAGCGTCTTTTATTAGTTTTGTCTTTCCACCTCTGATGAAAAGAAGCGCACAGCCGCTTCTCAAGTCTAAGGGCCCTATTTTAACCATGATATGCTATTTTAGCATATAATTATTAAATAATGTTTATAATAAAGTAATTTTTGATAAATTTTGGGGTAAATAGTGGGGTCATTTGGCAGTCATTTCAAAGAAATTTAAAGAAATTACTTTCTAATTATCACCTAATTACCATGAAATTTGCGGACCTGTAAAATGAAATGTTACCAAAAGAAATTAAAAACGGGAATTATTAAGAAAGAAATCAGTTTAGGCTACATATGATGCTCTCTGTATGTGAAGGTTGATTATAGTTGTGGTGCTAACTTTTATTTCGGTTTTGTTAATATTGTCGATTGTCAAGAGTGTGATATTTGAATGTATTCTCCTGTCTTTTTGTGTCGACCCCACGAAGTAAAGTAAAGGCTAAGAAGTCAGAGTCTTACAAGAAGCCAATAATTTGCTCAATTCTCTGTGAAACTTTATGTGTCATTGATCCTCCTGATCAAAAATGCTGAGAAATGCTGGTCTAATTCATTTTTCAGGGTACCAGAATGGACGAGCAAAGATGCTCACTACCTCAACTCAAAACCCCGACGCCCCAGCCTACACCACTAAAGGATACGATTACGTCTCCGTCTAGTTCAGGCCCTCCACGTTCAGCCTCATTCAGCCCCGCCTCATACATAGAACGACCAAAGACTAAAGATAAAGCACCTCAAAAACAGGTATATGCTCAAGTCACTGCTATCAGGAGGTCAATTATTTTAAAACAAGGAGGTCTTAGATCTGCAATCTGAACGCCCGTTTGTTTTTGCATGTAATTTATATTCCAGATTATTTATTTACTGACCTTAATATGTACACTTTTTACACCATGTAGGCCTTGACTGATGCTGAAGAGGACGATTTATTTTCCTTAATGAGTCATTTCCAGCGTGGGCACATGGATGAACAGCGATGTGTCTTAAATGCCAGTCCCAAGTCCACGCCCAAACACAAGCCCAGTCAGAGCACCGAGCCCAAAGGTTAGATTACAAACATGTTTGCCTATTCTTGCATTTAATGTTGTTTTGTTAATGTTTAATGTTACGATGATAACTGAATTGCTCTTTCATGTTCTGATTAGGACTGTCAAAGTTAACGTGATAATAACGCGTTAACGCAAATTTGTTTTAATGCCACTAATTTCTTTAATGCATTCATGCTACTTGCATTTTTTAGGTTGTAGCGGGCTCAGTTTTAAAGCTGAGTGAAGATACTGGTATTATATGAAACTAGAAAACCTAATGAATCCATCGGAACCAACCATGTCATACTAGCTTGTTGCAAAGGAGGTTAAATAACGCTCCAAACTTACACTCAATTTTGGTGAGGAAAAACTGTCATGACCATGTTTAAAGGGGTCCCTTGACCTCTGACCTCAAGATATGTGAATGAAAATAGGTTCTATGGGTACCCACGAGTCTCCCCTTTACAAACATGCCCACTTTATGATAATCACATGCAGTTTTGGGCAAGTTATAGTCGAGTCAGCACACTGACAGCTGTTGTTGTCTGTTGGGCTGCAGTTTGCCATGTTATGATTTGAGCATATTTTTTATGCTAAATGCAGTACCTGTGAGGGTTTCTGGACAATATTTGTCATTGTTTTGTGTAAGTAATTGATTTCCAATAATACATATATACATACATTTGCATAAAGCCAGCATATTTGCCAAATCCCATGTTGATGAGTATTAAATACTTGACAAATCTCCCTTTAAGGTACATTTTGAACAGATAAAAAATGTGTGATTAATTTGCAATTAATCACAATTAACTATGGACAATCATGCGATTAATCTTGATTACATATATTGATCGAATGACAGTCCTAGTTATAATGTAATAATTGTTTACATATTTGAACGTAAAACTAAATTATGTCTTATTTTTTTACCACCCCAGGTCCAGATTCTGAAAAGTTCTTCAACATGCTGGCGAACTCTCAGGGCCGACGGCTTGACGACCAGCGAGTGTCTCTTCCTACGTTGCCAGGGATACAGAACGGTGGTACCACGGTGACATCAACTGCTGCAGAGAAGGATGCAAGCTACTTGTGTTACATGGTCTCCAAAGTCCAGGTTGGCCCTCATACATAGCATGATGTAAAAACCATTTAATCCACAAAGTCTTCACACATTTATTTTTAACAGTACATCCAACATTACAACAATGAATCTTATTTTCCTCCTGCAGGGCTCAAGGATGGATGAACAGAGATGTTCTGCACCCCAAATCTTCCAAAATACGGGTACCCCATATGTTCAACGCAAAGATCATCCCAGTGATAAACCTCCCCAAAGGCGTTCCTCCTTAAACCAGGACAAACCTGACCAGGAGAAGCAGGTGAGACGTCATGCAGCACAATACGCAGCCTACTCTCCTGTAATGCTATATTATTTTAAGATATGATGGATAGGGAGGCTCATCCTCCACAAAAAAACTGTGGTTGTTTCATTTTGTCCTCAAGCTGTTTGCGAGTTGTCCCACTTCTCATTGCTTTTCTTTCTTTAAATCTTTATCGGGAGGTATCTCAGGCTGAACAGGAGCAGTTCTTTAAAATGATAAGTCATGCACAAGGAGGACGTATGGAGGGGCAACGTTGCTCTTTACAACCCAGCAGGAGTACACCTGCCACACCCAAACACAATGGAGGTGCTTTAAATAACGTACCCACAGGTCAGAAAACAAACACAGGGGGGCAGGATCAAGTATGTGTTTTCTATCTCCGAGACGTCATGGAAATAACTCTTTGACTTCTCCTTAACAGCTGCAGACGCCGACGCATTCTTTAAAATCATGGCCTCCGGTCAGGGAGGACGGCTAGACGATCAGCGTGTTGCACTTCCTACCCTGCCAGGGATAAGAGGGAACTCTGAAAGAAAAGAAAATGGTGGAAATGCAAAGGCTGGAATCACAGTAAGTTACACAACATTTAAATTATTGGTGGTACGAACATAGGGAATATTGCCAAGTATTGCTAAATTTAGGTCCTTGTTATTTTTACACTCTTTTCACGCTCCCACAAAGGGAATGGTGTGAAAGACACAATGCATGTCTGTCAGTGTGCAGGCGTTTTCTTGTGTCTATAACTCAACAACTATTCATGACAGAAATGGCGTTCAAGTTCCCCCTCAAGAATAGCGGAGCTGAAAAAGAGCTTTTTTTATGGTTCTCAGTTCTAGATATGGAGCGTATTTGTATCACCTGTATTTTATCTAAAGAAGAAAAGTATGTTTACACGGAAATATTTGCTTAATAAATCACAGCTGTTATAGCAGATAACTTGACAGCTCAACTTCATTCATTCTTTATTTGGATCCCTACTGGCTTCCACAGAGTGGTTGCTAGTCTTCTTGAGGTCCACACAAAAACATTAACAATAAAACAATTTAAAATCAAACAGTGTGATTAAAACAGGAAAAGACAAAACAAGTGAAATATAAGGATCAGAAAATAAGTAAAATAGCTCTACATATAAAACCAAAAACAAAAACTGCCTTTTGTTTTGATTTTTCTTCTGCAAGGCTTCTCCACCACACATCACTGTGGCTGAAAGTACCCCAACACCATCCAGGAAGGACTGCTCCAGACCAACCTCTCAACCCCAAACGGTTCCTGCATCATCTGGCTCCCCCAGAGCTCTACCCAAATCTGCTTCATTTACCCCCGACACAGAACATCAGAAGAAGCAAAGTTCCCCAGCACAGGTAAAGTGTTCACTTCAAATACAACATTGTTTTGATCTCATTAGGAGAGTTTTTAACGCAGCAAATTTTTTGAGTAAATGTGAACGTTCCCGAATATTTTTACTGTCATTTCCTTATATTATCTTGAATAGGTAAACCAGTCATTTTGAAGAGATAAACGTTTGATAAATCACAACTTCATTTTATGCATGTTATTGAAAACATATACACATGTTAAATACTTTATAAATGAGACTAAATAAATGCATTTAGGTGGAGTTAACAGGCTCTCGTTTTTTTCCTCTCATCAGTAAAATAAACAGAATGTACGTTAGCCTTTCATATTAGATTTAATGTTATAGAGTACTGCAGGAATGAGTCCTAAAACACTGAACTGAGTTCGCATTTTAGCACTTCCGATCCCTCGTCTGGAAGTCAATGGGTTTTTAGTTAGATGAAATAAGGTCTGTGGTTAACGCAAGTTGAAAAGATTTTAACGTTTTGTTCTACGATATAAAATACGTCGGGAAATATCCCTCTCCTGAATTTTGAAGCCTTTATGCGTCTTTAAAAATGCAGTTGCTAACAAATGGCTAAATGAGACTACTAATCGTCATCATGCCGGCTCGTCCACCTTTACAGCATCGTTGTATATGCTCGCGCTCATGCGACCGTGCTGTAGTTCGTTTACAGCCTAACGTTAGCTTTTTGCTTCTGGTGATTGCATTCAGACTTCAAAAATCATAAAGGTGGTGTTCATTTGTGGAGATTATCTTGCTGAAAAAAGCACGTAAGTATCATAAATGTTTGTTTGCCACAGAGCTTATTTTCTGAAATAATCCAAAACCCAATGGAAAAATCCCATTGGATTTTTGTCGAGGGAACCAGGCCGATGCTAACTTCCTGGTTGGCCTACAAAAATATGTCATCCCTGCGGCACTCTATAAGTGGGCTACAATTATCAGAACAAAACGAACACTCGGGCTCCTTCATGGCTCAAAGGTGTACTGCAGATATAAAAGTTAAATAAAACACTATAAATAAATAAAGACTATTTGGCGACCCTAAAAAAAAATCCCATGCGACCCACATCAATAAACTGCATGCATTTACCAAAGTGGCGTCACCCGATTGGACTGCTATCAGGCCATTAAAAAGGCGTCATCAGTCACTAGGAGCACCGTAGATGTGGGTCATTAGGGGCCTACTGCGTTGTAAAAGTGAAACTTAAAAGCAACTGGTTCTAACACGTTGTAAAACTGAATGAAACGTCAAGTTTTGAACACAAACAAAAAGGATTCTTTAGGTTTAGGCAACAAAACACACAGTTAAGTTTAGGGAAAAACATACGAAACACAACTACACATTGTTTGTTTCACACGGGATGTGACTTCCAGTCTCCTGGGTTAAAGTCCTGTGTTTTGTGTCCCATCCTTCGTCCCCGTCCTCCACCCACACTGTCTATACTACAGCAGCTGACTTCCGCTTCTGCTCCTGAATGAACAAAACAACTAAACAAGAGTGTCTTTGTATTGAACAATGACACGCTATTTCTTCACAGGTGACAGTGAGGGTGTCCATGAGCTTCACATCAGAGCAGGTAAGCTGTGCCGCAGCTTGTGTTGATTTTGAGCTAATGGGCCTTCATCCATGCTTATCTGACTCTCATCTGTCAAAGGCACAGAAGAATACCGACCAACCATGTACATTCCCAGAAGTCTTCCTCACTCTAGGAGCCCCTGGAGAAAACCTTGTGATCCCTCTGGGCGCAGCACCTGGCAGACCCCTGTCCTTTAACTTAAACCTTGTCCCAAAAGAAGACGCGAAGTCCAAGCAATGCTCTCCGAGCCATGCGAGTCCCAGAAAAGACCACTCAAGGTCGTCGTCTCCCAACCCACATGAACAGGAGAGCGCGACCAGCCCCATCAGTCCGGATGAAGACTGCCTCTCTCTGATTGAGAAGGTTCACACGGCCCAGCTGCAGAAGGGAGCGGCCCAAGGAGGACAAAAAGGGAAAGGGGATCCTGGAAAGGGGAGGGAAAAGGCAGAGCACGGAAAGGGAAAGGGGGTTGGAAAGAAAGATAAGAAGGATGGTGGCCATAAACAATAGTCAAGTATGCTACATTGTGAATTATCTATTGTGGAAAACAATAGAGATGAAATGTGAAGTGTCAGTAATTGGCTTGGAAATGTTTATAAAATTGTATCTGTAATTTTCATATGCCCACACTAATTAGAAGCTCTTGCTGTAGTAGCCTACAACTCATTCTGTTTTTATTTTCAGGTTATTTTTTGAGGCATTTTATTGTATTTTTCTTCTTTACTGGTTAAATGTTACATATACACATATTGTTTCGAGCTTAGTGGTACGGTAAGAACTCATTGCTTTGCTTTTTCAAATGTTAATGCAATGTATACAGTTAAAGATAATACTGTTTTTAGCATCAGAATCAGCTTTAACGGCCAAGTATAAGTGTGAACACATACAAGGAATTTGACTCTGGTATTTTTGCTGCTCTCAATGTACATGCATAGAAATATACATATGTCTAAAAATGCTTTTACTTGCTTATCCAAACAGAGAAATTGTAGGTAGGTTGGAATGAAAACCTATTACTCTAGCAAACTCTGACAAAAAGAAATACAACAATAAAAACAGAAATACCTAAATCAAACCTTCATGTCTGCTCCTGATTGGTTGAACAACATCGCTAAGCCCCGCCCCTAGGGGGGCCACTGTCCAATCCTACGTTAGCAACCGTAACTAGGCGCAGAGAGGCCTGTTAAGAATCTAGCTAGAAGGTAACCCGTAAATTGCGAAATCTGAAGTGGTCTGCAAAACCTCTCGCGAGACTCGTTGCCCAACCTATACTAACCTTAACCATCTCGCGGGAGTTTCACAAACTTGCGGGTTCCCTTCTCGACACCACCTGTCAAGCTTTCAGCGGTATGTGTGGAACCTGCAACTCCAACAGCATCTCAGAGGGGTTTGTTGTATTTTTTCGTTTTCCGAAGCCAAAAACACCAGAAGACTGATGTCGGATATGAACTAAACCGTGTGAAAGACCTCACTCACAGCTGAATCCATCAAATATCAACAACAACTCCTTTGTTTGCTTCAAGGTAAGAGACGCTAGTAACGCTAGCCCACATTCGCTAGCTTTAAACTTAATGGAAGAGCGGGATAATTTAGTTAAGTCAAGTCAAATTTGATTCATTTTCATTCATTTAAAAACAACCGCAGTTGACCAAAGTGCTGAACGTGTACTAAAAATGAATACAAAGCAAACAACATTAAAGACAGACGCCGTTTTGACATGCCAGGTGCATAATCTTGACAGGCCTAGCAACAGTAACCTAGCAACGGTAACCTAGCAACAGTTGCCAAGGGTGGAGGGGTTTAGCAATTAATTCACTACAACAACATCAGGCATTGTTTTTTTTAAGAAATCATTGGTGCATCTCAACTATAATGAAAAAGAAGTGTAACATTTTGAATTTGCCAGTTTGGTCTTCATATTAACACACAGGGTTCCAATACAGTTTCATGTAACTAAGATAAGATAAGATCAGATATTCCTTTATTAGTCCCGCAGTGGAGACATTTGCAGTGTACAGCAGCAAAGGGGATAGTGCAAAAAAGACAAGATGCATCAGCTAACACAGTAAAAAAAGAGCTAAACAAAGTGTAACAAAATATGAACCATTTAAATAGAAGTAAGTATAAAAATAGGAGCAGTATATACAGTATTAACAATAACAGACTATTAACAAAATTGCACAAGTGGAAAATTATATTGCACAGTGAGAATGAAATGAAATTCCACCTGAAAATAGGTTCAGGTTATTTTCAGTTTTTGGTGTGTAAGTGGTCTACTGGGAGCAGTGCTTCAGTGATTCACTACAACAACATCAGGCATTGTTTTCAAGAAATCATTGGTGCATCTCAACTATGATGAAAAAGAAGTGTAACATTTGAAATTGCAGTAATATTATGAGCAATTTTGGTCTTCATATTAACACACAGGGTTCAAATACAGTTTCATGTAACTAGATAGATAGATAGATAGATAGATAGATAGATAGATAGTAACTTTATTGATCCCGAGGGAAATTAAATTTTCCAGCATCACAGTTCCATATTGCAAAACATGTTAGTAAAAAGGCAGTAAAAAAGTTAGTAGTGCAAAGTACAAAGTACAAGAAAATATACCAGATATAAAAATACAAGGAGATGAAGAAAACTGTGAAAACTGAATATAGTGCAGGGTAACAACTGTCATACACGACTATTAAAAATGTGAATTTAGTGCAGAAGAGACTGTTAAAAATGAATATAGTGCAGGGTAACTCCAGTAGCTTAGTCTATGAAAGTGCACTGTGTGCATTATTATATATTATATATAACTGTTGATATCTATGCTAATTTGAGGTAAAGTGAAGAATTTAAGCCATGGCAAGTTCATTTTCATGATAGAAAAGTCATATTGGGCTCTAATTGAAGCTTATGAATTTGGAAATGTTTCTATATACAAGTGATGCAGTGATATTCACCATAAACTGCTGGTAAATAATATTTTTTGTCAATTTGTCAAGCAGTAAGCATTTTTTTTTTGTCTTTTTGGGATGTTGTAGGTGATATTTTTTAAAATAGAATGGCAGCAAGCCCCATAATCTTATTTTGCTACTTTCCTCTTTGTTTCAGTATACTCCCTGCCAGATTTCATACTTGTATGACTATTTATGCAATTGTAGTACATTAATATTTATAATTTCGCCAGAAACGACGATGAACGATGACTTGTGATGGCCCAATGTATAGGCTAATGTATAGGGTTGGACCTGGCTCCTGGCCTACAGGTTATCTAAGGTTGAATATGACAAACAAGAAGTAAAAAAAGGAAATGGAACACTTGAGACATGTTTAACATTTATTGAATATTACTACTTGCAGTATACCTGACTAGTGGTCTAATCAGGCAGGGTAATTGGAAACATGTGTAGGTGTACAGAGCCTGTAATTTACTAAAAAAAAAGTAGTGGAGTAAAAAGTACAATATTTGCCTCTGAAATGAAGAGAAGTAGAAGTAGAAAGTAGCATAAAATGGAAATACTCAGGTGCAGTACTTGAGTAAATGTAGGCTTCTTAGTTACTCTCCACCTCCGGAATCAAGGAGCAATTATGGTCGTTTTTAGTGAAATTAAATTTACCTGGTAGGTCAGCTCATTCACTCTTCTCTCATATTTGGCCAGAAACGTCCCAAAAAGGGGTTTTGGCCCCCATGAGACCAAACGACGTATTAGGGGTTCTCGTTATCATCTTGTGAGGTAAGCTAACAGGAAATTATAGTGAAAAAAGGAATCAGAAAACATCCCGAGGGCTGGACCTAGCTCCTGGCCTACAGAATATCTAAGGTTGAATATGACAAACAATAAGTAAAAAAAGGAAATAGAACACTTGAGACATGTTTAACATTTATTGAAGATTTGCAGAAGAAAATTATCAGTGGCTCATATTATATGAACTCTGTTAAAAGCTGGATCTTGTGTCTCACTCAGCAGAGTCACCCTGAAAGTAAGAGAGAATTAGTAGTTGTAGGCACTGTTCGTAGGAATGTATTATCGTAGGAATACAATAACATTCACTATGTATTGATGGAAAAAGGCAAGCAATGCAACATTTTATAGAATGATAAAACTAGAGTTAAAGCTTGGATAGTCTTACAGCAAGATCTTGATCTGTTATCAGCAATATGGCTTATGGATTAGCACACTGCAACTGGTCAGTAATTTCAGAGGTCATTATATATATATATATATATATATATATATATATATATATATATATATACTTATTGTACATGTGTATTTAACATTGGAATGTAAAAATCATGGATATATAGATGAAGTATATGCATATGGTTAATACAGGACACTGTCAAAGAGAGGAAAAAGTTACCTTCCCAGTATCACGGCTCTTGACTCTCAGCTTGTTGACCTGGGACTCAGCGATGTCAGCGCGCTCCTGAGCTTCCTCCAGCTCATGCTGGACCTTTCTCAGCCTGGACATGTGAGTGTTTGCCTGCTCCTCCTGTGAAGTGTAATTTAGTTGTTAATGTTGACATCATTATTAGTTCCACTACATGATTAGTCATATAAATGTAGTTGACTTACAGCCTCCTCAGACTGTCTCTTGTAAGCTTTGACTTTGAGCTGCAGCTTGTCCACCAGGTCCTGAAGTCTGGTCACGTTCTTCTTGTCCTCCTCAGTCTGTACAGATAAAGAAATGTCACTTATGGACTGTTGAAGCAGAATTAACTAGTTTTAGAAGTATTTAGATGTTTTACTTAAGTATAAGTAGTAATACCACAGTGTAAGAAGACTCTGTTACAATTAGAAGTCCTGTATTCAAAATATTACTTAGTAAAACTAGGCCTACACACAAGTATTATCAGAAAAATATCCAAAGTAATTTTACTGCAGGTCCATCCATCCAAAGTAAGCTAATCAATAGGCCCTTTTTACAGCAGCCATTTTGACATGTCATTGTTGGGTAAACCCAGATGTAATTGATCAAATTAATTATGGTCCCATTCTATTTAATGTGTCACAGCCATTCCAATGAGCCAGCACGCACAATACCAGAGCCCTGGCTTACCCAAATGTAACAGGGCCATAATTAATGTTATTAATTACACCTGTGTTTACACTGCAATGACATCTCAAAATGGCTGTTGTGAAAAGGGCATTTGGAAATAACTGAAAGGGTTAGTTTGAATTTTCTGAAAAGGGGTTGTATGTATACTCGCACGTTCTGCGAGGTAAAATTACAGAATTGCCTCGCCGTCAGACAGCCCTTTCCAACGGGGAACTGAAGCCGTTGCATCGCCGTCTTCAAAGCCACCAGACTACGCTCACAAAAACAGTAACTTTACCTCGCAGAACATGGGAGTTGCTGATCTACCGCTGTATCGACCGGTCAGTTTTGTTGTGTTATTGTGTGACTTAAGGATCCGAACTAACATGGCATCCACAGCAGAACATTTAGTGTTCCAGTGTGGACCTTTTTAATGTAATATTATTAAATATTTATGATGTATTTTAGTATACGCAGAATTGTAAGCCTAATGTTGTAACATTAGCTAGTCAAGATGGAGCAAAAGCTAACTACTTATTATACTGTTTGGCAGTTTTATCAAGAATAATGCATCATATTTTATAAAGGTACAATATAATTTGTATGTAAAATCGTAAAGGCTCTCCACATCTGTAGTCCACCCACACAGGTGTGTTCACTTATGTTGCCTAATTAGTGCTGTGCTTGATTGACATCGTCCTCAACCTTTGTTGTACCTGTTGGGGCGGGGCAATTTACCCAGTTATAATTGGGTAACTAGATGGGTTTAGTTGGGTTCCCAGCATAGCTCCACCCTACTTATACCTGACTAGTTGTCTAATCAGGCAGGGTAATTGGAAACACATGTGTGGGTGTACAGAGCCTGTACTTTGCAAAAAAAATGTAGTGGAGTAAAAAGTACAATATTTGCCTCTGAAATGTAGTTGAGTAGAAGTATAAAGTATCATAAAATGGAAATACTCAAGTACAGAACTTGAGTAAATGCAGGCTACATAGTTATTTTCCACTACTGGAATCAAGGAGTAATTATTGTCGTTTTTAGTGAAATTAAGTTTACCTGGTAGGTCAGCTCCTTCACCCTCCTCTCATATTTGCGGACACCTTTAACAGCATCAGCTCCACGTCGCTGCTCGCCTTCAACTTCACCTTCCAGCTCACGCACCTGAAATGTGATGATATAGATAATAAATAAATGAAGTTCTGTTCAAGGATGTGAGTGCAGAGAAAGAAAGGCAGACTTTATTTGATGCATTTAAAGCGTTCTTCAACCGATCTGTGAGCATTTACAGTATACAGTATACAGTTCGTACCCTGGACTCCAGTTTCTGGAGCTGCTTCTTGCCACCCTTCATGGCGAGATTCTCCGCCTCATCCAGGCGGTGCTGCAGGTCCTTGACTGTGACCTCCAGGTTCTTCTTCATCCTCTCCAGGTGAGCACTGGTGTCCTGCTCCTTCTTCAGCTCCTCGGCCATCATGGCAGCCTGAAATGATAAATGGTCTCTTAATTCTTTCATAATCTATAATAAACTTAACATTATCAGTGCATGGAAGTAGACAAAAACATATAGGTGAGTTAAAGATGTAAACTCACATCAGTGATAGCCTTTTTGGCTTTCTCCTCAGCATTTCTTGCTTCCTGAACTGAATCATCCACCTCACCCTGAACCTGGACAAGGTCAGTTTCCAGCTTCTTCTTGGTGTTCAGAAGACTGGTGTTCTGAATATTAAAAAGAGTCACATTTAATTTGATGTTTATAATGCAATTTCAGAATACTAGTTTCTTGTGAATTATTGAAAACAAACCTGAGAGTGAAGCAGTCCGACACGCTCACTGGCATCAATCAATTCCTGCTCAGCCACCTTGCGTCCTCTCTCTGTCTGCTCCAGAGCGGCTCTCAGCTCATCAATCTCAGCCAGCATCAGACCATTTCTGCGATCCACCATGGCAACCTGCTCCTTCATGTCTTCCTGTCCTCTGATGGCATCGTCAAGGTGCAGTTGGGCATCCTGGAAACATAAAAATTAAAGGGACTGTATGTAATTTTTTACAAGTATAAACATTTTTGTTTATAAAATTCCTATTGGACAGATAAGTTTACATTACTGCCAAGCATGTGAAATATATAGTGATATTGTGGTTTTAGCTGTCAATCACGTTCAGTCTTGTGTGTGTCGCCTCACTGTTTTGACCGATGCTTGTGCTCTCCCTACGTAGTGCGAGCACAAGCACGAGCAACAGGACCCTGACTGTTGTTGACTCAATGGCCACAGGTGTCACTGTTAACAAGCAATTTCTGATTCTTACATTAAGTCCCTTTAAGAGTTAATCTTATCTTTCTTTAATCTCAAACATCCTTTTTTCATTCAGCATTCAAAGAAATCTCACCTTGAGCTGTGCCTGGACATTCCTCAGTTGTTTCTGGGCCTCAGCGGACTGCCTGTTGGCATGGCTCAGCTGAATCTCCATCTCATTCAGGTCTCCCTCCATCTTCTTCTTGACTCTCAGGGCATCATTCCTGCTCCTGACCTCAGCATCCAAAGTGCTCTGCATGGAGTCAGTCACCCTCTGGCTGTTCCTCTTGATCTGCTCCATCTCCTCATCCTTCTCTGCTATCTTCCTGTCAACCTCACCTTTGATCTGGTTGAGCTCAAGCTGAACACGGAGAATCTTGGACTCCTCGTGCTCCAGTGTACCCTGCAAGAAAAGTCAGCAAAGTATAGCTATGTCATTATAACAAAACATATTTGAAACTAATGGCAAAGGGCACCATTAAATTAATTGTTGCCATAGCAAACAAGTGAAATATAAAAGATGATACCTCTGCTTCCTCCAGGGCAGTCTGGATTTCAACCTTCTCACTTTCTACAGCCTTCTTGGCTTTTTCCAGCTCATGGATGCTTTTTCCAGTCTCGCCAATCTGTTCAGTCAGGTCTGAGATTTCCTCTACAGAGAAAATACAAACATAGACTCTAGACTCTTCACAACTAGTAATAAATAATTATTTGCCTTTAATGTAGATATTTGCTGACGTACGTTGCAGGTTCTTGTTCTCTCTCTTCAAGGTCTCCAAATGATCTAGAGCCTCCTCATAAGAGTTCTTCATCTTGAACAGTTCAGTGCTGAGAGAACGAGCCTCCTTCTGGGCTCCTTCCAGCTCTGACTGGCTCTCCTCATACTTCTGCTTCCATTCTGACAGAACCTGGAATTATATAGATTCATTATATTATTATATAGGTATGTGCTTCTTGTGATAAAACAGTTTTTTGATTACCAGTTTAACCATTTACCTTGTCAAAGTTCCTCTGCTTCTTGTCAAGATTGGCAGCCATAGCATTAGCTCTCTCCACATCAATCATGAGGTCCTCCACCTCACCCTGCAACCTCTGCTTGGTCTTCTCCAGAGAGGCACACTTGGAGTTCACAGCCTCAATAGATTCCTCTGCATCCTGCAGGCGCTGGGCAAGCTTTTTCCTGTAGTGAAGTAGTGAATTTAATTTTGCTAAAATATCTAAAGTGGTAAAATATTGAATTGAAAAAGTAGAAAGGTTAATTGGACAAATAGATAGCAAAAAATGGATCTATCTATAGTAGAAAGGTTTTATATACTTGGCCTCCTCCAGCTCCTCAGTGCGTTGGATAGCATCAGTCTCATATTTGGATCTCCACTGAGCCACCTCGCTGTTGGCCTTGGACATTCCTCGCTGCAGCTCAGCCTTGGCCTCCTGCTCCTCCTCAAACTGCTCTCTGAGCAGATCACAGTCATGGCGAGCTGACTGAACAGCATGAGCAAGAGCGTTCTTGGCCTATAAAGTCATCATAAGAAGCATGGAAGTCTTAACAATAATGTTAACATACTGTAGTACATACACAGAACATCTTTTCTTAAACCCAATTTCCCAGTGGTTTCATTTTGTAACAGAATTTTTTTATTTATTTTTTAATCAGACCAGTGCTGTCTGACGTATCTAATCCAGTTTACAATAAGTAAGTGCTGTGTCTTTATTTGTCCAGTCAAACCAGGCGTGCCTGAGATATCACTGGAATATCATACCTGATAAATAGACAGACAGCCCAAGCACACATTGCTTTATAAAGTGGACAATACAAATATAAGACACTGTACCTTCACTTCCTCCTCAATGTGTCTCTTGAGCTCTTCAATCTGCTGGGTGTAAGCCTGTTTGCCTCTGGTCAGCTGGGAAATAAGAGCTTCCTTCTCCTCCATCTGGCGAGTAAACTCACCTGAACATATAACAGTAAGAAAAAGATTTGGATGGCTTCTTTCTATACAAATCACAGTGTATGTAAACAAACAAATCATTTTGGAACGTTGGAATAGATCATATCTAAACTTAAAAGAGGCACCAATTAATATAGTATTACATATCTTTTGAATACACACCGTTCTCTGTTTGCAGTCTGGCCCTCTGTGCACTGAAGTCATTTAGCTGGCGAACGTTCTCGTCATTTTTACTCTTGAGTTCACTCAATTGGTCCTCAAGTGTTCGGCACATTTTCTCCAGATTGGCCTGTAATTGGCATGTAATTTACATGACTCAAATGCAGTGAACATGGAACTTACTGATCAGATATTGTGCATTTACTCTCCACTTTCATTATTTGGATATTTGCTGAAATCGCGCATACCTTTGCTTTGGCAACAGACTCCGTGTTGCTGGAGAGGTCATCGATCTCCATCTTGTACTCGCTCTTCTCCTTCTCCAGCTTCTGCTTGACACGCTGGAGGTTGTCGATCTGCTCTCCCAGCTCTGCAACGCTGTCGGCCTGCTTCTTGCGGAGGGCTGCTGCGGTAGCTTCATGCTGCAGGGTCGATTCTTCAAGATCCCGCCGCAGCTTCTGGAACTCAACCTCGCGCTTCTTGTTCATCTCGATCTGAGCGGATGTTGCTCCACCAGCTTCCTCGAGCCTCTCGCTGATCTCCTCAAGCTCCCTGGAGAGGTCAGCCCTCTGCTTCTCTACCTTAGCCCGAGCAGCCCTCTCGGCTTCAATCTCTTCCTCCAGCTCCTCAATACGAGCCTAGATTTGACGATGGTAATATCAAGAAGTTGTTTGAATGTTGTTTTTGATTCACTGAGTGTAATATTCATGTCAGATATGTTACCTGGAGTTCCTTGATCTTCTTCTGAAGCTGAGAACCAAGAGACTGTTCATCCTCAATCTTGCTGAGGAGCTGGGTGGTCTCAAAGTCCTTCCTGGAAGTGGAGAAGAAATTTTTTTTTTGTTGTTATAGTTGACTGAGGATCATTATGTTGCATCATGACAACATTAAAAATAACAAAAATCTTACTTCTTGAGTTTCTCATCAGATTGCTGCTTGTCATTCTCCAGATCCATTATGGATTCCTGGGCCAGTTTCAGATCTCCCTCAAACTTCCTCTTGGCTCTCTCAAGGTCCATGCGGAGCTTCTTCTCTTGCTCCAATGATCCCTCAAGCTTTTGAAATAAAAAAGTTTTGTATTTATGGGACATCAATCTCAAGACTCTACTTTATACTTAAATATCTTTAATAGTAATGCTTTCTTACATCGTCCACTTGCTGTTCCAGCTTTGTCTTGGCCTTGGTCAGAGTGTTGACTTTGTCTTCCTCTGCCTGGAGATCATCAAGTGTTTGCTGGTGGGCCTCTTGGAGGGCTTTCTTCTCCTTGGTTAACTTGGCAATTGACTCATCTTGAGATGCCATCTCCTCTGTCAGATTTTTCACCTTTAAAAGGAAGAACGGTATATACATTTTTGTATACCAAACCTTGTATACTACTTTGTATCAATGTATGTTACAATTTATGTGAACCTTGTTTTCTGTGGCATGTTTCTCCTTCTCCACTTTAGCCAAGGTGAGCTCCAAGTCGTCAATGTCTTTCTTCAGCTCAGAGCATTCATCCTCCAGCTTCCTCTTCTTGGCAGTCAGCTCTGCATTCATTTCCTCTTCATCCTCCAGTCTCTCAGATGTCTCTTTGAGTTTGGCCTCAAGCTGGATCTTGCTCTTAATGAGCCCTTCACACCTTTCCTCAGCATCGGTGAGGTTCTCACCTTCCTATTGTTTGAAATACACATGGTATTATTTTGGGTGAAACATTTCAAAAAGAAAATATTCAGTGGGTTGCTTTGGTAAAGCAAAGCATTTGACTGTTTGACTGAAGAGCTGACTGACATATACTGTAGTTATTTGTTCAGCAAATAAAACATGACGTCTGCCTTCCTGTCATATGTCCTCACCTCACCAATCTCTTCAACTCCTCACTCTCCCATGGAATCGTCCCTTCTGCCTTCAAAACTGCTGCTGTCACCCCAATCCTCAAAAAACCCGTTCTTGATCCATCCTGCCTCAACCACTACCAGCCTATCTCAAATCTCCCTTTCCTCTCAGAAACCTTTGAACTCCTTGTTGCCTCACAACTCCAAACCCACCTGTACTCCAATAGCCTATTTGAACCCCTCCAGTCCGGTTTTCGCTCACACCACAGCACAGAAACTGCACTTCTGAAAATATTCAATGACATCCTCACCTCTGCTGACACCGGAGCCCTTAACATCCTCATCCTCCTTGACCTGAGTGCAGCCTTCGACACAGTCAACCATAAGATCCTGCTCTCCAGACTTGAAGGCCTCGGTGTCGAAGGCACTGCACTCAGCTGGCTCCAGTCCTACCTCACTAACAGATCACACTTCATCTCCCTACACAACCACTCCTCTGTCACATCCACAGTCACACCGCAGTCACACCACATTACACCTCTGTCACATCCACAGTCGCACCAGTCACACCATTTCAACCTCGAGTTCCACTGCTATGCCGATGACACCCAGATATACCTCAACATTAAAACCCCTCTCAACCCACCCCTCTCCCACATTGACTCCTGCTTATCTGCAATAAAAGTCTGGATGCATCAAAGTTTTCTCAAACTGAACAAGGACAAAGCTGAACTCAGCAAAACCAAACACCTTACACTCACCATTGATAGCACCACTGTCTCCTCTTCCTCCCAGGTACACAACCTTGGCGTGATCCTCGACCCCCATAACCCCAAATTGTCAAATCTTCCTTCTATCACCTTCACAATATTGCTAAGCTCCGGCCCTCTCTCGCATGGCCTGCTGCTGAACCATTGATTGATGCCTTCATTTCATTGACTACTGCAATTCACTCCCCTATGGCATCAGTGCTCGCTCCATCAATAGACTTCAACTGGTCCAGAATGCATCAGACAGACTTCTAACCCACACCAATACCACACAATATCACCCCAGTCCTAAAAGACCTCCCCTGGCTTCCTGTCTCCCACCGGATCAACTTCAAATTCCTGGTCCTCAGCTATACCCCCCATACCTTGCTGACCTCCTCTCCCTCTACCAACCATCTCCGTCCCTCAGATCCACCTCAGCCTGCCTTCTATCAACACCCAAGTCCAACCTTCGCAGCTTTGGGGACAGAGCCTTCTCCAGCTCCCAGGCTTTGGAACTCGCTCCCCCAAGACATTAGAGACTCAAGAGCCACCACCGCCGCTCAGTGTAAAGCGACTTTGAGTTCTAGAAAAGCGCGATATAAATTAAATGTATTGTTATTATTTTTATTGCCTATGCATTCCACTCACAGATGCTACTTGCAGTTGCAGGTCATTCTTTTCCTGCAGCAGGGAAACCATCTTCTCCTCTAGTTCCTTCTTCTTGGCCAGGGCGGTAGACAGGTCTGATTGCATTTTGCCATAGTTCTCTTTCATCTGTTGCAGCTCCTTCTCAGTCTCAGCACTCTTCAGTAGAGGCTTGATCTTAAAGTACAGATGCATCCATGGCCAGTTCTTCACATTCATGAATGTTCGGACGTTGTATTGGATGGTGAAGACTGCATCTCTAATAAAATAACATAAAAATATTGCTTTTGGTTAACGTCACACTGAAATTTATGTTCAGTTCATTCATTATGTTGTATGATAATCATACCTCCTCTCCATCATCTGAACAAACTCCTTCCTACTGAGGAAACCTCTGCAGAGAGCCTGAGTCATGGTCACCAGTTTAGCCAGTTTGTCATCTCTCAATTCCTCCAAGGCACCCAGCAGACCGGCTTTGAAGAACACCTATGTTATCAAGTGAAGGAAATTAGACATTAGCATGCATGGATAAAACAGGACAACTGCACAAGTGAAAGTCTGTTAATATTGTCTATAAAGATGTACCTTTGTGTGCCCAAACTTGTACTGAGTGTGGTCCACATCAATGGAGCCCAGCAGCTTCTCTGCAGCTTTCTTGTTGTCAATGAACTGTCCCTCAGGGATGACACTGGCATTCAATACTTTGTATCTGCAAGGAAATTATGCTGTGATTTAGATATATTTCAACTCTTGGTCTGGCATTCTCCATCACCATACTTTAAGTAAAATCAATTGAATTTGTTATGCATAAAATAAAAATTATTGTCACCTCTGCTTGAAGTCACCATAGAGGATTCTGCTGGGGAAGCCCTTTCTGCAGATTCTGATGCCTTCCAGCACACCGTTACACCTCAGCTGGTGGATGACCAAGTGGTTCTCCATAACACCTGCACATTGTTCAAATTTAAGTCAGTGTAATAAGCATTTGGGCTAGTCTTTTTTCCCCCAAAAAATATAGAACAACAAAACAAAAAAAACAAACCTGGGGTCTTTGATTCATTAGGAATCAGGCAGCGCACAAAATGAGGATGGGTGCTCCTCAAGTTGGTCATCAGCTTGCCCAAGTTCTCCTGTGAGTGCGAAATATTATTATTTAAAACAAAAGTCAACTTCAAGACATGAACAAATCAGCTTAAATTGGATCTTGACTTTTGTGGCTATTAAACATACCCTGAATAGAGCAGACACAGTCTGGAAGGAGCCACCCTTCTTCTTTCCAGCCTTCTTGCCACTACCTTCTGCATTTTGAAACATAGCACCAGCAAACAATTAACTCTTTATTCATTGTTCAGGTTTATTTCCTGACAGAACCCACACACTGTAATTAAATGAGTTACTGAATTGCCACATAGGGGTTACAGGATTAACTTCTTACCCTCAACTGCATTATGAGCTGCATACAGCATCGACAACAGTTTGTTTTGAGATTTCTGGTAGAGCTGAATAACTGAGTCATTCAGGGGGTCCTTGTTCTTGTCCAGCCATCCAGTGATATTGTAATCCACTGTACCAGCATAGTGAACCAGGGAGAAGTGAGCTTCAGCCTTGCCCTTTCCAGGCTTTGGCTTCTCAAAGGCCTTGGTCTTGCCAAGATGCTGCTCATGCAGCTTGTTTTTGAAAGAAGTGTCTGTAGCCTTGGGGAACATGCACTCCTCTTCAAGGATCGAGAAGATTCCCATTGGCTGAAAGGACATTTTGTCATATTAAAAAGAATCAACAATTTAGCATGTATTCAGAAAACAGGATTTCAGTTCTACCAGACAGATTTGTCTTACCTTCTCGATAAGCTCAATGCAGGCAGCCAAGTCCATACCGAAGTCAATGAACTCCCAATCAATGCCTTCTTTCTTGTACTCCTCTTGCTCCAGGACAAACATGTGGTGGTTGAAGAACTGTTGCAGTTTCTCATTGGTGAAGTTGATGCAGAGTTGCTCCAAGCTGTTGTACTACAATATACAGGTAGATAATCAGTTGATTTGGCTTGCAGTGTTTGTACTGTATATCATCACTACTGATATGTTTTTGTTACTCACATCAAAGATCTCAAATCCAGCAATATCCAACACTCCAATGAAGAACTGTCTTGGCTGCCTTGTGTCCAGCATCTCATTGATGCGGATGACCATCCACAAAAACATTTTCTCATAGACGGACTTGCACAGAGCACTGACAGCATTGTTGACCTAGAAGTGAGGATTTTAGTGTGGTAATTTCTTAGAATAATATTTTCATATCAAAATGGAAATATTCCCCAAAAAATTTCAAACATCACATTATTTTTATTACCTGTGGCACGGTCTGACCTTTGGTCACCATCTCATTTCCGACCTTGACTCTTGGGTAGCACAGAGCTTTCAGCATATCGGCTGAGTTCAGGCCCATGAGGTAGGCGATTTTATCAGCCTCTGATTGAAGGAAAAAAATGTTTCCATTAATGCACAGAAATGCACAGGATCTAACAAAGCAATTTTACCACTCTGAAGCAAGAATATGAACTGTAACATTACTAAAATCATCACCATTGAAAACACTGCTAAAACGTAGGCCTATGTCATATATATCGTCAGTAGTGAAAGAAGCACTCAGAAAATACTCCACTACAAGGAAAATTCCTGCATTCAAAACCTTACTTAAAGGGACTGTTTGTAACTTTTTACACGTATAAATCTACCGGGTCGGTGTCCCATGCGCGCTCGCATTTTTACTTTAAACTTTTTTTTAAATTAAAAAAATCGCAATATATTGTCTTGCTTACAGTATCGCAATATATCTCAAAATATTGAATGGTAACCCCTGTATCATGATACGTATCATATTGCCAGATTCTTGCCAATACACAGCCCTACTTGACATAGTAAATGCTTTATCTGTTTTCATGATTGATGCTTGACAAGGCATCTTTACTGCTCTATAAATTATCTTGTGTTGCTCAGAGTGCTGTCTGGCATTCAACAAATATAATCCACTGTTGTAGCAGTGTCATTAAGTTGTGTTGTCACATTTGTAGGATAAGTTTATGCAAAAAAGGTGAAGTGTTTGTATTCATAGTTTACCTGCTGATGTGATATGATGTAATTTGATTATGTAAATTCACACTATTAATACAGTTACCTTCAGTGCCGTCAGGTTCACCCTGCTCCTCGCGCTGCTTCTGCTTGAATTTCATGTTGCCATGATGCATCACAGCTCCAGTCAGCTTGTAGATGCCGATCTTCTCTTCATTCGTGAAGCCCAAGATGTCAATGGCAGTCTGTAATTCATGCACAGCAAATCCTTTTTTTAAAATCAGTTATTTCTGACATTCATCTGCTGTTATTCTACAAATTACTGTCAACTTACATCGGTTGCAATGAACTCCTCTATATCATTAATGCTTTTGACAGTGATTTCACCCTGACTGATCATGTGGTAGTCATAAGGGTTGGTGGTGATCAGAAGGGCCTCTGGAAGAAATTAGAGGAAAAGCATATGAGCACATTCTCCTATTTATTTTCTATTATGTGTTTATTGTGTAGCAACATACCCAGGAGCTCAGGCTTGTGGCCAGTCATCAGCTGATAGAAAATATGGTAGCTCCTCTCAGCCGACAACTGGAAGGTGACACGGGACTTCTCCAGCAGATCTGTGAATAACAAATCAAGGTGAGATTACATTTATTGAATTGGAATTATATTATTATTATTGACAATATATAAAAAAGAAATAGATGACATACATAAATAAATAATATCACCCTAAGGCATCATATCTTTGTACAATATTTGTCAAAAAGATAAAACAATAAATCCCAGGAGCTTACTTCCATTGTGGTCCTTCGGGTGTATGACTGTTAGTGTTTGAGTGTGTATATGCGCATAATAAGTATAAATTAATTAATAAAAACAGGGGGAGGCAGCAGTACATATTCAGTACAAGGTATACAACCAATAATTAATACACAAATCAATACTCTACAGCATAAAACCATAGGTGCTGTAGGAATGAGTCCTAAAACCAGGAATGATTTAGAATTTTAGCACTTCCGGTTTCCTTGCCTGAAAGTCAATTGTTTTTTAGTTAGATGGCTGAAATAAAGTTTGTGGTTAACACAAGCTGAATAGATTTTAATGTTTTGTTCTACGACATAAAATACATCAATAAATACCTCACCAGTGAATTTTGAAGCTTTTATGTCTTAAAATAGGTGGTTACTAACAAATGACTAAATGAGACTACTAAATGTCATCTTGTCCGCATTCACAGCATCATTGTGTATACTCATGTTCATGCAACTGTGGTGTAGTTCGCTTATAGCCTAACGTTAGCTTTTTACATCTGGCGATTTCAATCACACTTCAGAAATCATAAAAGTGGTGTTCATTTATGGAGATTGTCTTGCTGAACAATACGTGTAAGTATTATAAACGTTTGTTTGCCGCAGAGCTAATTTTCTGAAATAATCCAAAACCCAATGGGAAAATCCCATCGTTTTTTTGTTGATACTAACTTCCTGGTTGGCCTACAAAAACACGTCATCCCTGCAGCACTCTATTTATACCTGAATGAGTCAAAATCAGTCAGGCTTAACAAACACGTTTTCCTGATCCTGACACAAATCCCTGAGCATTGCATGAACAACTAAAACAAACAAGATGGGTATTTATGAGCTACTCAAACGATTCAGTAGTTATATTTTAGACCTGCTGCTACTCAGACAACTCTTTAGGGAAGACTTACAGTTTCCAATTGAGCTAATCAACTTAAAGCTCGCGGTTAACCCATGCCATATAACTGCTGCTGAATATGTTACAGATTGCATGTATGACATCATACAGTGGCAACAATTTTTTTTAATACCCAAGTATAAATTCAAACAAAGTTGAGCAAAACGTAGAGAAAATTACTTACATGTTTCTATATCAGCTGAAGCCAGTTTGCCACTGGTTCCAAAGTGAATTCTGATGAATTTACCCTAAACATATCAGATTTAGGTTAGCTGGATTATTGATATGCAGCTCAAAGAGCTTATGTTTAGTTAATGCTCTTTTAACACTTACAAAACGAGAGGAGTTGTCATTCCTCACAGTCTTGGCATTACCATAGGCCTCCAGCAGAGGGTTGGCTGCAATGATTTGATCTTCCAGTGAACCCTACAAAAAGATATTAAAAAATAGGTTGTATATTGTAAAGAATCCATAAATAGACACTTCTTTGACTATTTTGTCATTATAGGCAACCATTTTTACCTTTATTTTACTTTGCTCAGTCTTCTTAACAGGTCCAGCCACTGCAATTGTTGCAAAGTACTGGATGACACGCTTGGTGTTGACAGTCTTTCCTGCACCGGATTCTCCACTGGGGGGGATTTACAGGATAATCTTTACTTACTTAGCAAGATAGCCATGGAGTTCCTAAAGAATTGACAAGTTGTGTTGTACTCACGTGATAAGGACTGACTGGTTCTCACGATCTGAAATACAAGCGCACTCAAGTTAAACCTATAGTTGAGATACTTCTTTGTCTCCTCCCCTCATATTCTGTAGTAACTTTGACCTTACCAGTGAGCATGAACTGATAGGCATTATCAGAGATGGAGAAGATGTGGGGGGGTGCCTCAATCCTCTTCTTGCCTCTGTATGCGTTAACAACCTGAGTATCGTACACAGGAAGCCACTTGTAGGGGTTCACGACGACGCAGAACAGGCCAGAGTAGGTCTGTAGCACCATAGAGAGAAAGACATTATCGCATTTGATGCACAGGCTCTAAAGTTACAAGCACACTAAATTATAAGATTGAAGCTTACGTAGATCATCCATGATGTAAAACGCTCTTTGAGGTTATACAGCACAGAAGGCTCATTGAGGTGGGTCATCATGGCCATGTCTTCCATCTTATCGTACTTGGGAGGGTTCATGGCGAAGATTTGATCCTCTTTTACAGTGAGAGTCTGAATAGGTAATAAAATAAAGAACAAAAAAGTACTAAGATAGTCATATAGTTTAATAAAATGTATCTAATTCTCTTTTGCTGAGAGAGTCTGTGAAGTAAAAAAGTAATTTATTAAGATAAGATAATCCTTTATTAGTCCCTCAGCAGGGAAACGCTCTGCGACTAATAAAGGATTTTTTTATCTTAATATATGGATGCACATATTTGCACATATATTATCCAAATGTTTTAGAGAACGGTCACCAGTTGTCTGGGTGATTTGAGCTTCATTGTCTGCATGATTACACTTACCTTTGCTGCCTTTCCTTCATCTGGCAGTGTGTCAACCGTGGCTTTGCCACCCTCTCTTTTGACGACTTTACCCTTGGAATACATGTTATCAGGATCAGTTACGAAGAAGGCTGTTTTGGCATCAAATGGAGCAGTCTGGGCCTCAATCCTCTCCCTCTCGGGCTTCCGGAGGTAAATGGCCGCAGGGCCATAGGACCCCATCTCTGCGTCTGTGCTCATGATGGCACCTTAAGTGACTGAGAATAAGAAGAAGGTCATACATACTAACTTCCTCTAGTATTTGTTTTAATGAATGTAAGCATGCTGTTGGTAGGCCTATCAGGTGAGGTGACATTGTGGATATCACTCAAAATAATTTACCTCCTTTGGTCCCAACAGAAGATGGAGTCACGTCTGTTCTTTTTTATCCCTATAAATTAACGATGGAGCATCATTACATAAAGCTATAGAGAAATTGATTTATCTCTAAAATATGCACATATTTTTAAACTATTCACTGGCATCCCATTTGTGTGTAGCACACCCAGTGGAAATAAGTAAATGATAATCAATGAAATTATTATATGATGTATCTAGGCACTGTAGCAAATGCATAATTGATGAATTACTACTTACACAATACTAATCAATTAAAGCTGTTCTTA
Organism: Sebastes fasciatus; assembly: GCF_043250625.1. Classification (NCBI taxonomy): domain Eukaryota; kingdom Metazoa; phylum Chordata; class Actinopteri; order Perciformes; family Sebastidae; genus Sebastes; species Sebastes fasciatus. The sequence goes on along the minus strand of NC_133807.1, from coordinate 24,904,349 downwards.
CCTGAGTTGGAAGCCTACCAGTTATCGACAGAGTCCTGAGCAACCTCTTTTATAGAGGGAAGTCTGTCTCCTCGGTAGGTGTGCCCTGCTCAGTTTGGTCATGCATTCTTGTCATGTTGCAGCTAATCTTGTGACACTGACATTTAGATTGATTGATATTACCTTGTACTCACATTTGTTGCAGTAGGTATTTTTTCCCTGTGTCAAAACCGATCACTGGTCACGTGTTATTAAAATGATTATCATAATAATAATGTTTACATGAACACATATTTGTTAACATATATAAGATTTTCTAACATATGACTTGCAAGCTACTGCATTATACATCTATAATGCACATGCTTACATTACAGTTTATACATGAATTTAAAGTATAAATGAGCAGGTATGATGTTCTTGGTATTGTTAAATTTAAACTCCTATAGAATATTATATTTTATTGATACAAATGAATGCACTAAAAAGGTTTTAAAGGGCGGCTGGTTAGCTCAGTCGGTAGAGCGAGCGCCCATCTATTGCCAAGGCTGTGTCCTAGCAGCGGTGGACCTGGGTTCGAATCTGGCCTGTGGTCCTTTCCGCATGTCATTCCTCTCTCTCCCCCTTTCCAACACTCTATCCACTGTCCTATCAATAAAATGCTTGAAAAATCTCTCCAAAAAAATAACTTTAAAAAAAAAAAAAAAGGTTTTAAAATCATAAAACTTACATTAATTCAAATATGTATAAATATTGCGGTTGAGGTTGAGAATGATATGTTTTAAACAGTAAACAGTCTTTAATGATTACAACCATTTGTTCATCAATGTCAAATAGAGAGGTATGGATTTAGGATTTTCAGTTAAAGCACCCAAACGTCACTGGTGTAGAGTTGAAGGACGTCCACACATGTCACATTTTATTATTCATTAAAACCGGGTCAGAGCCTTTCCATTCAGGGTCACAGATATAAAAAGACTTACTTATTGTTCTCTGTTCTAAAATGCATTATTAATCCTTTACGAATATTTTATTTTTATTATTTTATCATTTCACAGTACATGTGTATGTCATCATATATCACTCAGTAATTAGCAGAACATTATTTAGGGGTGTATTTTAATTATTTATATGCTTTTCATTGACAGACAGATCTGTCACCTACTTGTTTCAATAATTTCCATAATGGTCTTCAGTGTCAGTAATAACGATCTTACTGGAGTGTGCTAAGGCAGGCACAGGCTGTGGTCTTGGAGAAGCATGTAAATGTCACTGGTATACAGTTGCAGGACGGCCGCACATGTCAGATGTCTGAAATAAAATTGAGGCTGAGCGCCATTCCATAAAAGCTGCGGGGTGGATTACGTATTGCCTTGGTATGGAGTGGATGAACAGTTGCCATCTAGACAAGGATGAGACCCAAAATAAGTCCTGGGCAAATAAACAAGATGTTGGAGATGCCAGAACTGTAATAGTAGCATGAATGAAAAGTGAATCCAAGTTCAAATTTGAAATAAGTCAAGGAAATAAATTTGTAGTTTTACTTTTTCCCAGTGACTTTAATGTATTTGTTTTTAGTATTGTCGAGTGAAGTTGTGTGTTTATATTTGCTTAATCTTATTTCTTAAAAAAAGGGACATGACCTTGACACCTCAATAAGTAGGTGGGCTATTGTGCTGACATGTGTTGCACACAAGTTATTGGAGTAAGGTCAGAGGTCTTCAGTCGTTTTTTTTCTTGTCTGAGCCTTGGTGTCATGCTATTTTTGCACAACAGACGGAGATGATTTAGTTGTTTAGCTACGGTTTAGCACTGTGCGACTAACAGAGATGAGTCAATTACGTTCACGTGGCCGAAAATTGTTAATTTTCTAAGGCTGAGAGTTTATTAAAGTACGTCTGTGTGCTGTGTCCCCTTGAATACAGAGCGTGTTGTGCACACAGGGCCCATTATGTCTCACTGTGACTGTGACAAAATGCATCAGGTGAGCTGTATTTAACCCTTGTTATAGGTCAGCTTAAACAGTGACATCCCAAACTAAGTTTGCCATTTAATTAGTCTTGTGTTTACGTTGTGCTTCAGTGTGATAGAATTGAAAAGTATGAGGGACACAATTATATAATTAGAATTGAAAATAATTTTACTTTGCAGAGTTGTTTCCGTTACACCGGTGTGACTGCCACCAGAAAAACTGCTTAATTGCAGCATCGTGGTGCTACATGACATTTTGATATAGTTTAATAGTGAGCTTCACTTTATGGTTTACTTGCTATTTACGAACTTGGGAAACTCTCAGCCTGCCTCTACTTACAGTAACCTAGATTTTTATGGCTGCACATTTTGTGTTGCAAATTACACATTATACACCAGTTATATATTGTTTTAATAAGTGGTGGAATGTAACCCAGTACATTTACTCAAGTTCTGTACTTAAGTACAGTTTTTCTATGTAATAATTTATGGGGAGGAACAGCATGTGTACATGTAAATGATTTTCCCGCCTTATTTTGATATTTTCCCCCAAAGCCCCCTTCCACCCAATTCTCCCTCATTGCCGATGCTGAAAGGATAAAGAACAAAAAAACAAAGTTAAATTAAATTTTTTTAAAAAGAAGAAGAAAACGAGTAAAAAAAAGGTAGCACTTGAGGACCTTGTACTTTACTTGAGTATTTTCATTTCATGCTACTTTATACTTTTACTCCACTACATTTCAGAGGGGAATATTGTACTTTTTCTCCTCTACATTTATCTGATCATTTTAGTTACTTTGCAGATTTAGATTATTTATGCAAAATATAATCTACAAATAAATGATGATTATGTTATTATAGATTAAGCTGCCTAGTATATAGAATTATTAAGATGAACTCAACCTTTACCAGCTGCAACAGTAAAGTGATCAACACATTCATGCATTAATAATTATAATCCGATAATTTATTATTCTGAAATGGGCCAATCTGCATAAAGAGTACTTTTGGTACATTAATTTGATGCTAATACTTTTGTTATTTTATTTAAAGTAAAGTTTTGAATGCATGACTTTTACTTGTAGCAGAGTAATCCTACACTGTGGTATTAGTACTTTTACTCAAGTAAAATAACTGAGTATTTCTTCCACCACTGGTTTTAATACAGCTAATATTCAAATGCAGCATGTGTGGAGTACATGTTGGCATTTTTTTTACTGTAATGAGTAAAAGCTATTTTGAATTACTACTGCAAGTGTAAAATCAATATGAGTCAGTTTCTTAATTAGGATATAATGAAAGGACCAAGCTTTTTAGACAAATTCTCCTTTGTATGTCCTTGAGTCTAGTAGATGCTTATAAATGAGCCTGTGCACTGTGCCCTATAACTGAAATTTGACCTAACATGTCTGGCGAGGAGGAGCCTGAGAAGGTTTAAAAGAGTGTGAGGCTCCTCCATGAACCAAAGGTCGCGTGTTTTAAACTCTCCCTCTCACTCTCTCACTCTCCCTTTCTTTGTTTGATCTGTTTCATGCTTTCAGAATAAAGCAAACGGAGAGAACGGGGGAGGATCTCTGTTGTGTTTCAGGATTTATGTAACTGACCTCCTATCACTTGATAGTCTAACATGAAATGCAATGATTTTGAACAGCATAGATATATCTTAAATCTTATCTTTAATTCTATTTTATTGAATCTCTTTTCTTTTATCTATCTATTCTTTAATCTAGTAATTAAAGTAGTTTGTATGTACATGTATATAGAGATTTGTAACAGTAATACAGTATGTTTATCTATCTATCTATCTATCTATCTATCTATCTATCTATCTATCTACAGTAAAGCTTCAGCAAAATATATTGCACAAGACATTAATAACCCAACGCTTAATTAGCACGTTGTTACCAAAGCTTTCTTTACATTCAAATAATCTTAATCTTGTTGTGTTTTGATTTGTTATGTTTCATATGTAAGCACGGCGGTTAACTGGAATATTCTTGTGAACTGTAAACAAAGGTGTTTGCCTCCTAGTTGAAACTTTCATCAGGATCAAGTCTGCCATAAATGAAAGCCGCTCTAACTGAAAATCCTTAACAACTATGTTAAGGATTTTCATAACTATGTTATGATTAAGATATGAGACAACATTAAACAGTGCATATCATTGTAGCATGCCAAAGCAGGCAGTCATTCATTAAAGACATGTAGACAACCTTGTTGAATGGTCATATGATCTGCCTTTGTCATTCTCTTACAAAGGAAATTGGCTTGATGCCTTCGGATGCCCTCGGTCCCCCTGCAGTTGTCAATGGTCACTACAAAGCCAAAGACAACTCCTTAAAATATCTTTGTAGACAAATGGACAACTAGTTAACCTGCAATGTCCACGTAAATAGCATCTGGCCCAAAGTCCAGCAACACCTGTGCTTCTTATACAAACTGTGTGTTTGGTGGCACAAAGGCAAGAGCACCTTTAACATGCTGTTAATTCATCTTTCCTGGTTGTCACAATATGTGACCTATATAAACTGGAAAAACAAAGTTCGGAAACTTGTGTTCACATTTGATTTTATAATTATTTCCCCTTACATGACAGTCTTTGAAGAGTGAGGTGATTATTTTCTTATATATATATATATTTATATATATATATATATATATATACATATTTATTTATTTATTTGGCACAGCTAAGCTGGCCCCTAGCCTGTAATACAAAATCACAATTTGAAGGACATAGATGTAACTATACTGGAAAAAGAAAGTTCGGAAACTTGTGTTTGGTGGATTATTTCTCTGTTGTTACAATGCTAATTGGCATTGTATTTTACATGGTTGGAAAGCCTGTTTATTTACCTTCACAATGATGTCCAACTTGTAAGGATCATGCGTTTGTGGGATGAGCAGCACAACTGATTATGTGGGGAGCGCCCAAGAAAAATCTGCCAAAATGCTCTGCCAATGGTAAACAGTGTATTCTCCTGTTGGTATTGACTCTTGTTTTGAGATGTTTGGTGGATTGGATGATTGAACTCTCTATCAGTAACAAGGAACAAACAAGACATATTGGCTATTTTACACTTTATTCATTTAATACACTGTCAGGAGCCTCAGTAGCGGTGGAAGATCCATACGCAGCCACAACAGCCTGGCACCTCCTCCTCATGCTGGTCACCAACCTGGTCACACGTTGCTGTGGGATGGCGTTCCATTCCTCAACCGGAATTCATTGCAGGTCAGCCAGCGTGGTTGTGTTGGTCACTCTAACACGCCCAAGCTGATCCCACAAGTGTTGAATTGGATTGAGGTCTGGACTCTTGGCAGGCCGTTCCATTGTCTCTACTCCCACATTGTGGAGGTAGTCTGTGATAACCCTGGCTCTGTGGGGGCGAGCGTTATCATTTTGGAGGATTAAGTTAGGTCCCAGATTGTGGAGATATGGGATCGCCACTGGCTGCAGAATCTCATCCCGATATCTCACTGCATTGAGATGGCCTTCAATGATGACAAGCCTTGTTTTGCCAGTGAGGGAGATGCCGCCCCACACCATGACACTGCCCCCACCAAAAGCTGTTACTCCATCGGTGTAACAATCAGCATAGCGTTCTCCGCGTCGTCTCCATACTTTCACCCTGCCATCCGACTTTTGCAGACAGAACCTGGACTCATCACTGAACATGACATTCCTCCACATGTTCAGGTTCCATTGTCTGTGTTGTCAACACCAGCGCAAACGGGCCTGACGGTGAAGGGCAGTCATTGCAGGCTTCCTGGTAGCCTTATGAGAATACACTGTTTACCATTGGCAGAGCATTTTGGCAAATTTTTCTTGGGCGCTCCCCACATAATCAGCTGTGCTGCTCATCCCACAAATGCATGATCCTTACAAGTTGGACATCATTGTGAAGGTAAATAAACAGGCTTTCCAACGATGTAAAATACAATGCCAATTAGCATTGTAACAACAGAGAAATAATCCACCAAACACAAGTTTCCGAACTTTCTTTTTCCAGTATAGTTACATCCATGTCCTTCAAATTGTGATTTTGTATTACAGGCTAGGGGCCAACTTAGCTGTGCCAAATAAATAAATAAATATGTATATATATATATATATATAAGAAAACAATCACCTCACTCTTCAAAGACTGTCATGTAAGGGGAAATAATTATAAAATCAAATGTGATGAAGTTGCACAAAAAAACATTAGCTTGTTTTCTTGAGTATTAGGGCCACATTGAGGGAGATAAAAAGTAATTTCTTCCTCCACAAAAGGGGCAATTTCCCCCAAGTTCGTGTGGCTCTTTCTTCAGAATAAACGCAGTTTCTTGCACAACATTTTCAAGGTCCTGATATTTATGATAATGTGGTGCTGATGTGCCGAAGGTGCTGAAGTATTTCGTTATTTGTGAAACCTATACTAATGTATAACTTCACAAGATGCTCCACGTTCCTCTTTTTCACACAGGCGACACGCTGCTATATTTCCCCTTGTAAATAACACGTAAAACTACTTTTTTTCTCTTAAACTTACGACTTCATTCTCATAATATTACAACTTTTGTTTCTCGTAAACTTCTGACTTTATTTTCATAATATTACAACTTTTTTTCTCATAAACTTATGACTTTCTTCTCATATTACTACTTTTTTTCTCGTAAACTTCTGACTTTATTCTCATAATATAACAACTTTTTTCTCGTAAACTTATGACTTTATTCTCATTTATTATTACTTTTTTTCTCGTAAACCTATGACTTTATTCTCGTAATCTCAGATTTATTTTTTTTCCTCAATGTGGCCCAAATAATCCATTGTACTGAATGAACAATTGAAAAATTTAAGATTATTTTTAATCTTTCACAGAAATCTTTAAAACCTTGTGATCATGGTAGATTTTTCTCACTCATAACAAACCTGGTCCTATATTACCTAAACTGTGCTGCCTTGGTGCTTTGAGTTTCGCTTTGGAAGAAAAAAAGGAAGGCACAGTATAGGCTACAGTCAAGAAAATCTTTAGTTAATTAATTTTGTAGGCTACATATCACAATAGGTTGTTGATATTTTATGGAAAAGTTGTCCACCAGATGTTGTCTTGACTTTTAGCATTCTTGGACTGAAATGAAGTAAAGAAAAATGCTATTCACAATGTCAGTCAATAATAATTTAATCAAATCACATTGCAGCACTGAAGTTAACTGCTGCTGTTTCTTTTCATGTTTATGAATGGGCCCTGTTGGCAACAAGCACATGGTCATAAATTTAGAGTGAGGATCTCTATTAATTTATTATGACTGTGGCCTCACCAAACAGCCAAGCCACAGGAGAGTACTTGAGTACTTGCAATGGCTTTGAGCTTATAGTAAACCAATTGTCATTCCATAACAGTGAGAGCCTCACTGTTACAAGTGTCATTGGCTCAATGTTAAATCCTACCATAATCTCAGACAGCAATATGCCAGTGGTTTCAGATTTACATTCTTTTCAGTGATTATTGTGAGCTTTATTTATGGACTGCTCATAAGCGCAGTTTGAACTTTAAGGTTGGGGATTCACAAAATAAATTTCGAAGGAATGTAATTATTGGTTCTACGTTATTATTAAAAATATAAGATGCATTTCTCGGGGGTTTTAGTGAACCGCCTGAACCAACTGCGCCTGTGATTATGAGGCTCTATTTAGTAAATGAGTGTTGGGAGAAGGTAAATTATAACGTTATCATGACGTGTTCAGATTTGATCTTGTAAAATGTAGTTTTGGGTGTGAAACTTGAATAAATCCAGTTGTTTGAAGGAGATGTTTTCACAGCTATATGAAATAGATAGAAGAGGGAAATATGACCTGTTTAACTCACTAACTTTAAATCTGACAGCTTTAGTTACTGTGCAGATTTACATTAATACGATATAATCATCAAACTATGATATATTATTATAGATTAAGCTACCCAGCAGTATATAAAGTAGTTGAAATTAGCTCCACCTTTATCAGCTACAACATTAAAGTGACAAACACATTAATGCATCAATAATTATAATTCAGTAATATAATACTGTATATGTTAATCTGAAATGGAACATTCTGCGTAATGAGTACTTTTACTTTCTGTACTTATATATATTTTTTTCTTTTACCTTTATTTAACCAGGTCAAATCAATTGAGAACCAATTCTCATTTACAATGATGACCTGGCCAAGAGGCAGCAGCAAGAGTATAAAAACACAGTCCACCCAAGCGACACAAACAGCACAGATACAGTACAGTATGACAAACATACAGTATGCCATGACAAGACATGAGACATGCTAGGTTCAGGTTCAGGTTCAGGTTCAGGTTCAGGTTCAGGTTCAGGTTCAGGTTCAGGTTCAGGTTCAGGTTCAGGTTCAGGTGACTTTATTTGTACCCGTAGGTAAATTTGTTTTGCAGCAAAAATAGAGGATGACGTATTGACAATAAGGTAGAACACAGACAAGAAACAGACAGACCAAAAACATGACAAGGAGTACTCAAAGGCTTACTGGGATCAGGACCCAGCAAAAAGAAGGCCACAAGAACAATATAAAGAAAAAAACACTGAAATATCAGGACAAAAAAGACACAATAAATGAGAAAAGGGATTAACTTTCCATAAATATGTGCAAAAGCTGCTAGGACTTATTTAAATGAACAATTGCAGCTGGAACAAAGCTGTTCAAGTAGTACTTTTACTTGAGTACAACTTGAGGACTTTTACTTGTAACCGAGTATTTTTAAACTATGGTATTAGTACTTTTACAAGTTCTGAATACTTCTAGACAATTCAGGTACACACACTAAACAGCGTTTTCTGCAGTACAGGTGTAGGGCTTCTCTCCAGTATGAATCCATCAGTAGGCTATGTAGTCAAACTGTTTAGGTTAGTTTGTCATGTACCTGCAGTGGTTCACATCAGCAGAGGGAGGAGGAAGGACTGATACAGACTGATGTCTGTGTTCTTCAGTCTTTCTAAGCTTCATTCAGTATTTTCATGTCAGGAATATGATTTATTGTTATTAACATTTAAGAGAGAGGAGTGTGCGCATTGTTTGGAGACGAATAATGCACATTTATTCAAAACAACACCTCACCAGATGGCACCTTCACCCAAGCCCTGACCAAATTGCAGATACTCTCCCTTGAACTTAATTAATTAATTAATTACTTCATTACATTATTACATTATAATTACATAATTACTACTGAAAAAATGGTATAACAGATATAATTTTATTATATTATTTGTATTCTTTATTATCATTATTATTATTATTATTATTATTATTTATTTATTTTTGTTGGTTTCATTATATTTGTTATTTCTTTCCCTCTGTTGTTTTCATGTGGTGAAAACAACAGAGGGAAATGACCTTTCATCAACCAATTTATTTATTAATTTTTGTTATTTATTATGTTATCTATTTTCTGCCGTGAATATTATATCTTCCATTGTTTCTGTTCTTTTTTATGTAGTAACTCCTTCACACACTGATCTTTCGTATTTTATTTTTATTGATCTGAATTTTTTCTCAAGTTGTTTGCATTTTTATTTATCATTGTTTCCATCTGTCTAAAACCCCTCCGCCACCATAATATCATACCCTAAGGGTAATGGGTAACGTGCCCCGCCCTGTCCCTGGCGATGGGGCTCCACTCGGGGCACTTGGACGGTTCACTCTGTAGCGGGCGGCAGGGGGAAGGAAGGCTGGGTCAACTTTTTCCTCTTTTCACAAACAAATCAAATGACTGTCCATCCCAGATAAACAGGCCCCCTGGGTCTGGGAGCTGTCTTTTAAGGGATGGTAAATGGTAAATGGACTTGGACTTATATAGCGCTTTTCTAGTCTTCCGACCACTCAAAGCGCTTTACACTACATGTCAGTATTCACCCATTCACACACACATTCATACACTGATGGCAGAGGCTACTAAGGTGCCAACTTTGCCCATCATGATTTAATCTAAATACTCATTCACACACCGATGGCTATGCCTCCGGGAGCAATTTGGGGTTAAGTGTCTTGCTCAAGGACACATCGACATGTGACCCGGAGCAGCCGGGGATCGAACCACCGACCTTCCGATTGGTGGACAACCTGCTCTACCCTCTGAGCCACAGCCGCCCGGGATCATGCCCACAATGGACCAGCCCTCTCCTATAAGGGTCTGGGGGCGTCCCAAAGCAGGGCAGATCAGTAAAAGAAAAAGTGTATATGTATATTTATAAAAAATGAATAAATGCATAAATACAATATCAAATCAATTTGAATTTCTTTATTATAAAAAAATACATGAAAATCTTTTTCTATTTTTACAATATGGGACCCTTTAAGGAAAGTTTTCTTTAGTATGAATACAATATCACAACACAATTCTTTTTTTATTCAATTTTATTTTATTTATTTTTTCAAGTATTTTATAAATTCATTATTTTAATCTTTTATTTTAATTTTATTAGTGGAAAGATTTTCATTTAAATAAATAATCACTATTTATTTATTGCAGTATGACAAACTGGACACCCAGTTTGTCATGTTACAAACATTTAAATAGTATACACTGTACATTTTTTTATCCTATTAATCATTCCCTTGGGAAGTCACACAAAACCCAGCCCTCAAGGAAAAACTCCCCCCCCTTGACCTTTCACAGGTAAAGAAGGGAAGAAACCTTGATAAGGACCACACAACAGGGGACCCCCTTCCTAGGCAATATGACAAACTGGACAACTACAGGTCCTCCACCTGTCTCACCACCACACGTCTGTACCTCATGGTATGTTTGACATGTGCTGATGGAGGGCAAGTGTGGCAGCAAACATTCAAATTGTTTTTGCCCACCGCTACAGGAGCTGGTCGAGTGCCTTTAACTTCGCTCATCCACCGACTCCTGTCGTCCGCCCTCATATAAGGAATTAAACTGGGCTGAATCCAGTTCCTCTCCAGCTCCTGCTTCCTCTCTGTAGCAGAGGTAGGCCGCCTTGAACTAGCCTTTGAGGTAGGCTGCTTTGAACTAACCTTTGAGGTAGGCCGATATGGATTTACCTCAGAGGTAGCCAGTAGCGGACTTCCTCTGGTTTTCCTCTGTGAAATAGGTGGGATAACCCGCTTCGCTACTGTACTGGGCTGATATGGATTTACCGCACAGGTAGCCAGGAGCGGACTTCCACTGGTTTCCCTCTGTGAAATAGGTGGGATAACCCGCTTCGCTACTGTACTGGGCCCATCCTGCTCCAGGAACAGTGTTCTAACCTTGAACACTGTTCCTGGAGCAGGATCAGCAGGATCAGCAGGATCAGCAGGATCAGCAGGATCAGCCTCTGATGGAACCTTTGGTGAGGTCTCTGTCGTGATCACCTTCATTCTCAGGAAGCTTTTCTCTGGAAAAAAATTAACAAAAATCGTAACATTACTACATAGGTATTTTTTAAAACATGTGCAAGTGGTGATAAAATTATTGATCTTTTATTATTTTTACTGATGTCCCATTAAATATTTTTGATATGATTGGGATTGACTTGATTATTTGACTAATAAATAGCTCTATTGCAAGAATATTAATGATATTCAATCTTTCAATGTTCCTGTGTTTCTATTGGTGAAATATTTGGCTGTCTTTCATCAATCTGACAAACCTGAAACTAGCATTAGGCTACTTGACTGATCTAATACAATGGCCTTGATCGGATTAGCTGGGACATCACAAATTATTACTTGAAATATTATATTTGATATTTTTGAATAATAGCTTACCCCACATCTCTTGGTAGTTGAAGATCAGAATCTTAGGATCAGCTTCAGGGTGAGATTCTCTGAAAGCGTCCATCTCTGACAAATACTGTGCTATAAAGCCAGTGACATCGGCTGGTTGTGAGAGCCCTACAGCTCTGGAAATGCACTCCAGCATGCTCTTCAGTCCATATGGACACTCACGGAGGGCTTCCATCATGTAGTCTCTTTGCAAGTTTCCCGTCAAATTGACGCACCTTAGAAATTTCTGTCTCATCCTGTGAAGTCTCTTCGAAAGTTCTGTTATGTACTGTAGGTCAAAGTTACTTTCAGTAACCCACCATCAAGGAAAAACTCCCCCCCCCCTTGACCTTTCACAGGTAAAGAAGGGAAGAAACCTTGAGAAGGACCACACAACAGGGGACCCCCTTCCTAGGCTGATGGTAACTGGTGGACTGTTTGACAAGTACTAGAAGGAGTACTACTCTGGACTACAGGTCCTCCACCTGTCTCACCACCACACGTCTGTACCTCTCATGACATCTCATCTCATCATCTATTTTTACAATATGAGACATTTAAGGAACATTTTCTTGAGTATGAATATAATATCACAACAACAGGATATTTTTTATTTGTTTTTATTCAATTTTATTTTTATTTGTTTTTCAAGTATTTTATCAATTCATTATTTTAATTTTATTAGTGGAAAGATTTTCATTTAAATAAATAATCACTATTTTTCTATTGCAGTGGGACAAACTGGACAACTACAGGTCCTCCACCTGTCTCACCACCACACGTCTGTACCTCATGGTATGTTTGACATGTACTGATGGAGGGCAAGTGTGGCAGCAAACATTCAAATTGTTTTTGCCCACCGCTACAGGAGCTGGTCGAGTGCCTTTAACTTCACTCATGGGAAGCGGCGTCACATCCATCCACCGAAGCCTGTCGTCCTCCCTCCTATCAAGAATTAAACTGGGCACAATCCAGTTCCTCTCCAGCTCCTGCTTCCTCTCCTCTGTAGCAGAGGTAGGCCACCTTGAACTAGCCTTTGAGGTAGGCCGCCTTGAACTAGCCTTTGAGGTAGGCCGCCTTGAACTAGCCTTTGAGGTAGCCCGCCTTGAACTAGCCTTTGAGGTAGGCCGCCTTGAACTAACCTTTGAGGTAGATTGATACGGACTTTCCTTAGAGGTAGCCAGATGCGGACTTCCTCTGGGTTTCCTCGGTGAAAGAGGAGCGACAACCCGCTTAGGTGGTGTACAGGGGATCATTTTTCTTGGGGGTCGCGGTGTGGGCTGCAGTGTTACTGGTGCAGGATCAGCAGGAACAGCAGGAACAGCAGGATCAGCCTCTGATGGAACCTTTGGTGACGTCTCTGTCGTGGTCACTTTTATTCTCAGGAAGCTTTTCTCTGGAAAAAGACAAAAAAACATAACATTAGTACATAGGTCTTTTTTTTAAATGTGCAAGTAGTGATAAAAATCATTGATCTTAAGTTATTTTAACTGATGTCCCATTAAGTATTTTTGATATGATTGGGATTGACTTGATTATTTGACTAATAAATAGCTCTATTGCAAGAATATTAATGATATTCAGTCTTTCAATGTTCCTGTGTTTCTATTGGTGAAATATTTGTCTTTCATCAATCTGACAAACCTGAAACTAACATTAGGCTCCTTGACTGATCTAATACAATGGCCTTGATTAGCTGGGACATCACAAATTATTACTTGATATATTATTTTTGAATAATAGCTTACCCCACATCTCTTGACAGTTGAAGATCAGAATCTTAAAATCAACTTCAGGGTGAGATTCTCTGAAAGCGGCCATCTCCGACAAATACTGTGCTATAAAGCCAGTGACATCGGCTGGTTGTGAGAGCCCTACAGCTCTGGAAATGCACTCCAGCATGCTCTTCAGTCCATACGGACAATCACGGAGGGCTTCCATCATGCAGTCTCTTTGCATGTTTCCCGTCAAATTGACGCACTTTCGAAATTTCTGTCTCATCCTGTAAAGTCTCTTTGAAAGTTCTGTTATGTACTGTAGGTCAAAGTTACTTTCAGTAACTCTCTGTCTCTCGCTGTCCAACCGTTTGTGGCAGTCTGGTACAAATTCCTGTTAAAGGAGAGTTTTTGCCTTTGTGACACAATAAATCCATCGCCCACATTCTGTTCCATGACATCATCAATATGCTTTTGATGATGTCATGCAATGTTAGCAGAGCTGTGTTGTCATAGAAACCACAGTTGTGTTCTAAGTTCTATTTATTGTGCCACTTTTTCGTTGTTTTTTTTGGAATGTCTCCATCCCGAGAGTCGTGATGCCACTGTGAACTTGAACATGGAGTATGTTGTTATATGAATGACAGATTTACAGTTAGGTCCATAAATAAGGGCATTGACATTGCTTGCCCATTACAACATATTAGAAATCATTATTATGATTTTCTAATGTGTAGATTTTCAAGTTTCAATTTATATTTGAGGTTATTTACACATAAAGTGAGTGGTGATAGAGTGGAATTGCAGAAATATTTATCTTTGTCTTCCAAATGGCCAGTTAAGTTAGCTGTTCATATTTAGTTTTTGCATCTTAATTGTAAATCAGTAACAAATGATTAAATGAAGAGTTTACCGAATAAAGTCATTTGGTAATGTGCAGTGCTTTAAAGGGACTGTTTGTAAGAATCAGAAATGCTTGTTAACAGCGACACCTGTGGCCGTTAAGTCAACGAAAGTCAGCGTCGGGATCGAGCTTGTGCTTGCTCTACATAGACATGAACGAGCATCGCTCAAAACAGTGAGGCGACACACGTCAGCTAAAACCACAATATCACTCTATATTTCAGCTGCCTGGCAGTAATGTTAGCTGACCAGACGAAGGTCTCTCCATGAATCTCTGCTGATCCTAGTGTTGGCTTTTCCTGCCTCAGCCTCCCGACCGCGGCCGGAGGAAACAGGGAAGACACCGAAGTTGGTCGGAGACGATAACGTTTCTCGCTGCGGAGCCCCGTCACTTCACAAGACACGGGAAACCTCTGTTGGTCTGGAGGAGCTTCAGCATTTATTTCTGCACAAATGTCCACTTCATTAGATATTCTCAGAGCTACCAACTCTCCTGCAGTGTGTAATGTACGCGCATGCACGAGCGCGGCGTGTCAGTGAAGGCAAGCAGGCAGGCAGAGGAGCAGAGTACAGCAGAGACTCCGGCCCTAGAGACCAAAACTACGGTCTCCCCCGTGTCCTCCGACCGCGGCCAACACTGTTTTGCAAGTCGGGCTTCACTAGATATACCTTTGTGGTTTTGGTGCTTCCGTGTAGTTTGTGCTGGAGTCTGAGTCTGACAACACAGCTCTGCTAACATTGCATGACATCAGCAAAAGCATATTGATGACGTCATGGAACAGAATGTGGGCGATGGCTTTATTGTGTCACAAAGGCAAAAACTCTCCTTTGACAGGAATTTGTACCAGACTGCCACAAACGGTTGGACAGCGAGAGACAGAGAGTTACTGAAAGTAACTTTGACCTACAGTACATAACAGAACTTTCGAAGAGACTTCACAGGATGAGACAGAAATTTCTAAGGTGCGTCAATTTGACGGGAAACTTGCAAAGAGACTGCATGATGGAAGCCCTCCGTGAGTGTCCATATGGACTGAAGAGCATGCTGGAGTGCATTTCCAGAGCTGTAGGGCTCTCACAACCAGCCGATGTCACTGGCTTTATAGCACAGTATTTGTCAGAGATGGACGCTTTCAGAGAATCTCACCCTGAAGCTGATCCTAAGATTCTGATCTTCAACTACCAAGAGATGTGGGGTAAGCTATTATTCAAAAATATCAAATATAATATTTCAAGTAATAATTTGTGATGTCCCAGCTAATCCGATCAAGGCCATTGTATTAGATCAGTCAAGTAGCCTAATGCTAGTTTCAGGTTTGTCAGATTGATGAAAGACAGCCAAATATTTCACCAATAGAAACACAGGAACATTGAAAGATTGAATATCATTAATATTCTTGCAATAGAGCTATTTATTAGTCAAATAATCAAGTCAATCCCAATCATATCAAAAATATTTAATGGGACATCAGTAAAAATAATAAAAGATCAATAATTTTATCACCACTTGCACATGTTTTAAAAAATACCTATGTAGTAATGTTACGATTTTTGTTATTTTTTTTCCAGAGAAAAGCTTCCTGAGAATGAACGTGATCACGACAGAGACCTCACCAAAGGTTCCATCAGAGGCTGTTCCTGCTGTTCCTGCTGTTCCTGCTGATCCTGCTGATCCTGCTGATCCTGCTGATCCTGCTGATCCTGCTGATCCTGCTGATCCTGCTGATCCTGCTGATCCTGCTGATCCTGCTGATCCTGCTGATCCTGCTGATCCTGCTGATCCTGCTCCAGGAACACTGTTCCTGGAGCAGGATGGGCCCAGTACAGTAGCGAAGCGGGTTATCCCACCTATTTCACAGAGGAAAACCAGTGGAAGTCCGCTCCTGGCTACCTGTGCGGTAAATCCATATCAGCCCAGTACAGTAGCGAAGCGGGTTATCCCACCTATTTCACAGAGGGAAACCAGTGGAAGTCCGCTCCTGGCTACCTGTGCGGTAAATCCATATCAGCCCAGTACAGTAGCGAAGCGGGTTATCCCACCTATTTCACAGAGGAAAACCAGAGGAAGTCCGCTCCTGGCTACCTGTGCGGTAAATCCATATCAGCCCAGTACAGTAGCGAAGCGGGTTATCCCACCTATTTCACAGAGGAAAACCAGAGGAAGTCCGCTACTGGCTACCTCTGAGGTAAATCCATATCGGCCTACCTCAAAGGTTAGTTCAAAGCAGCCTACCTCAAAGGCTAGTTCAAGGCGGCCTACCTCTGCTACAGAGAGGAAGCAGGAGCTGGAGAGGAACTGGATTCAGCCCAGTTTAATTCCTTATATGAGGGCGGACGACAGGAGTCGGTGGATGAGCGAAGTTAAAGGCACTCGACCAGCTCCTGTAGCGGTGGGCAAAAACAATTTGAATGTTTGCTGCCACACTTGCCCTCCATCAGCACATGTCAAACATACCATGAGGTACAGACGTGTGGTGGTGAGACAGGTGGAGGACCTGTAGTTGTCCAGTTTGTCCCACTGCAATAGAAAAATAGTGATTATTTATTTAAATGAAAATCTTTCCACTAATAAAATTAAAATAATGAATTGATAAAATACTTGAAAAACAAATAAAAATAAAATTGAATAAAAACAAATAAAAAATATCCTGTTGTTGTGATATTATATTCATACTCAAGAAAATGTTCCTTAAATGTCTCATATTGTAAAAATAGATGATGAGATGAGATGTCATGAGAGGTACAGACGTGTGGTGGTGAGACAGGTGGAGGACCTGTAGTCCAGAGTAGTACTCCTTCTAGTACTTGTCAAACAGTCCACCAGTTACCATCAGCCTAGGAAGGGGGTCCCCTGTTGTGTGGTCCTTCTCAAGGTTTCTTCCCTTCTTTACCTGTGAAAGGTCAAGGGGGGGGGAGTTTTTCCTTGATGGTGGGTTTTGTGTGACTTCTCAAGGGAATGATGAATAGGGTAAAATAAAATAATGTACAGTGTGTACTATTTAAATGTTTGTAACATGACAAACTGGGTGTACAGTTTGTCACACTGCAATACATAAATAGCGATTATTTATTTAAATAAAAATCTTTCCACTAATACAATTTAAATTTAAATAATTAATCGATAAAATATTTGAAAAAAACCCAAAAAAAACTGAGTAAAAACAAATAAAAAAATATCCTGTTGTTGTGATATTGTATTCACACTAAAGAATGTTTTCCTTTAAGGTCCCATATTGTAAAAATAGAAAAAGATTTTCATGTCTTTTTTATTATAAAGAAATTAAAATTGATTTGAAATTGTATTCATGCATTTATTCATTTTCTATAAATATACATATACACACTTTTTTTTTGACTGATCTGCCCAGCTTTGTGGCGCCCACTTGCAAAACGAGAGTTGTCATTCCTCACAGTCTTGGCATTACCATAGACCTCCAGCAGAGGGTTTGCTGCAACAATTTGGTCCTCAAGGGAGCCCTGCAAGAGTAAATTGTTGGCACTTTAAAGGAGACTGAAAATATGAGCAATTGATGCAACTGATGCAAACAGAGATTCCCTGTTATCCTACACAAGTTTTAGGTAGACCAATGTAAGTTTTTCATTACAACAATAAATTCAACATACAAAACCTCATATAAAAATGGTCTAATATAAGCAAAGTAATTGAAAAGTGAAACATCGAAGCAGCATTTTATTGATTAACAGTGATACAAGATAAGACACAATTTTAATGTATATCTTATCCATGTATAATGTAATAATATCATGCTATAGGAACAGTTGACTGCACTCACCCGTCTCAGATCAGTTGGAGCAGACGTCCAGAGCTGCTGTTTTTATACACAACGAGTCTGCCTCCTCAGCTAAAGTGTTCCACTCAATTTGGTCAGGAATGCTTGACCTTGTATTGGTGCTTGATAGTGATATGTTCAGCGCGTATAGATTAGTAGGCATGTTTCATTTCATACATATATAACATTTTACAAACATTTAATAAAGATATAAATATATATTTCTAGTTCTTTATTGTATTAAATTTAAAATACAATATAACCACATCAAAATATTAAGGGATTTAATTGAATAGTGTTGTGATGTGTATCAAATTACACCAAGTACAGTGTCAAATACTCTAAAGATGTAAATATTGTGTTTGTTACTTTACATTTATGTCCACATTGTTGATATATACTGTAGGCTTAACTCAAATTCCTCTTTTCTGACACAACATGAATACCTCTAACACAATCTTGAAAATTAATATCATTGTACTCCTTGTCAGTAACAGATGACAAACGTATTAGGTATATGTATTTTGGAACTTGATTGTGCTTATAAATACTGCCAGTAATATCCACAGTATACCCAATGGTAAATTGAAAAAAAGTATTATAAAATTATTTATTCTACTAAATAAAATAGTAAATAAATAAGAAGTTTATGGCAGGCACCTGTGTCCTATTATTTTTATATCACAGCCAGTGAGGAGTTTTAAATTTGGAGAAGCCTTGAAATGTCACTGGTGTATAGTTACTGGACATACTAATCTTAGATAAAATCCAGGCCATGGTCTCCATTAACGCTGGACAAGTGTTATATGTCTCCTGGGAACAAAAGGATTGCCAACTCAGATAATTTATCACCAGAAATATGTATATATATATATATATATATATATATATATGAAATGTTTTCCTATGAGGAATAAAAAAGATACCGTTTTTGAGTGGAAGAGTTTATACTTTATGACCGACACATGATTTAATGAAGACAAAGTCTGGGATCATCATTAAGATTAACTTTCATCTCCAAGTTTTGCACAAACTTGGCTTATTATTTGCCATCTTACAAGCAGATCACAAGGTATTACCATAGTCAAAAATAAATCCAGCTAAGGGAGGGAGCAGCGACTCGTATTTGGCATAGAGAGAAGGATATATTTATAGCACAGATGTAGATGTTATTAACACCATATCCCAAGTTTAAAGAGATTTATTATCTTGAATAATCTATATATTTCTCAAATGTATTTCAATAAAAAGTATAATGTAGGTAACGTAAGGCCATTGCCAGGGATTTATTATTAAGTACAATATGTTCTGTATGTTCATTGTAGTTGCCTTAGGGTCGGATAGAATTGCCAGAAATGTGCTGAGCTGATACACAGCATTAAGAAGGAGCCACAACCAAAACAGGAAAATTACAGACCTGCTCTACTTGTGTTTAGCCCTTTTTTTGTAGTAGTAGGGCACAGCCTGAGCCAAGCCCTGCTTTCCCTTTCTGAGTCGTCTAACGGTTTGCCGGAACTTCCTTGAGGCCAAGCAAAAGTCCCTCGCCATCGTCTCCCCCAAAGTCTTCCCACACCCTGGTTAACTGCAGCCCTTCTGTCCAACCAGTACCTGTCTGCTGTTTCCGGAGACCCCTGGGCCTACTAAGCCCGAAAGGCCTCCTTCTTCTGCTGGTGTCCACCAGAGATTCTTAGGTTGCCGCCAACGACAGGCACCGATGACCGTCCGACCACAACTCCTAGCAGCTGCTTCCACAATGGAGGTTTTGCACATGGCCCAGTCCATGTCCCAAGACCTTTTTACAATCAAGGTTTTGATTTTGTTGTTTGTTAACAATTTATACCATGTATACCAGTTGCAATGTTTACAATTATGTATATGGTGTAATGTATATAATGGATCAAGGAGCAGCTGTCAAACCAGTTTAAATGAGATTCAAAATATTTTCACATTTTCTGAACCACTGTAGTTTTGATGGCTAGCATAATATATTGTATATTATTTTAAAAATATTAAATATTGTGGGGACTCAGGGTGGCTGAAGCTGAAACGGTCCAAGTGTTAAAAAACTGAAAAGCATGATAAATCAGGAAGGTATTTAACTTCTATTAGCTAGTTGTGCACAAGTAAAAATCATTTGATTTTAGTGAAACACAAGTATCAGTGTATGAAAGTGGGCCTCCCATTAACTTATATTTATGAAGCATGTTCTCCGTAACTGTGTATAATGTTTTCCAACATTAAGATTTTTGTAATTATTAGAATTTTAGATTTGAATCTAAATTGTAGTTAACTTATATTACCGTACAATGTACAAAATAAAATATAATGTTCTTTTAAGGATTTCAATTACTGGCTTGAATTTGTTTACTGGTTGGCTTTTATTAAAATAGAACTTCTAACAACTTCTAAATCTTTTTACGTTTAACATACCGGTACTTAATATGGGTATGAGCTGTGCCGTGAGGGGGATATCAGATTTTGTGAGGGGCCTGTGTATTATTTGATGACTGTCTACACTTTCAAGGTTGGACAACAGATCAAAAATAGAAAGGCATCTGCAAGCCTGTCCTCGTGTGTCAGTAAACATAACCCGATGGCCGAGACAGAGAGAGAACAGAGGGTGTTGTGTAGTTGGCTGATTTAATCAGTATCGTGTGAGTGACTGTTTAAACCACAACTACATGTCCTGCTTGGCAGATACAATGGTGTGTATAGCCAATGAATTTAGAAAGTATCACTTGTACAGTAAGGGTTTTGAAGAAGCATTTGTGCAGTGTACGCACAAATGTTTGGCTTTGTTTTCTTGCTGTGATAACAGCAAAATGGTGTTTCCAATTGTTTTCATTGATAAGGGAGTCTGTAAGTCTTGCTGTACAGTTCATGCTTGCTGACAGCTCTGATATTGCTTTGGTTCAAAGGAGATGTAGTATGGCGTGCTAAACGTATTATTAGAGAAGAGAAGTGGAAGGCCATCACTGTTAAAGTTCTAAAGATCGTCTATTGTTCCTAAATCAGCTTCAGACTGCGCAATTGGTATTTTCACTGTGCAATGCAAAGATCACAAAGATTACTGGAGCAGGATCACATTAACATTTTAGATTTTTTGGCAGTAATTGCATAATGTAAGCTGATTCTTGTCTTTCTAGCACAAGCATGCATTTATAATAAAAATGTCACCTGAAGGTGCAATGTGTTAGGGATTTAGATCAACCCACGGCACAAGGGCTGACTGTGTAACAAGGCAAAAGTGAGCATGGCTCACATACCCCTGCTCAGTTTGACCCCTACTAAAGTAGGGCCAAAGGTTTTGCCCTTTCACAAGAAGACAAGTCAACAGCTAGTTAATATTTTATGAATTCTGTCGAAAGGCTCCAGAAGGATGTTGTTTCTTATTCAGCGCTGTCAGGCTGGAAAAAAAGCAAGAAAAAGAAAAATTACTCTGCACATATTACCAACATTTAAGCTATGTATCTCGTATGGTTATGCAAGTTAATTTTATAAGTAGAGTGATTAGAGATGAGGTATTATCCATAAAAGTTTAATCGGCTGTTATATACTCCCTAAATGGACATGACAGTTGGCAACTCGGTTGAGATCAAGCCCAAAAATACTTACTTACTCACAAGTCAAAATGAACTTCATCCAGTTGCTATATGTTATACTAAGAAGATGACATCTGTTAAATAAGCATGATACAAGTCTCCTGGCAAATATTGAGGGATATGTTATGTTCGTTGTGTCATTTTTGAGTGAAAATGGGAAAACATATAAACAGGAACCCATTTCAGGAAGTTGTTTATGTTGATTGCTTTTGAGTTGGCTTTTAGGACACATGCTAACTTGATGTGATCATGTGATGCATGAGTGTGCAACAGAAGTATTTTCCATCATTCTTTTTAGCTTCTTTGCATCAGGTTATTATTGCTGTTTATACATCTAAGAATTGATATATGTTGTGCCATATGTACTGGTGCAACTGTGTGTGTGTGTGTGTGCGTGTGTGTGTGTGTGTGTGTGTGTGTGTGTGTGTGCGCGTGTGTGTGTGTGTGTGTGTCATAGACTGTATAAAAAGATGGACAACATGACAGCTCCCCAAAAGTGAAGCCAAAACACCTATATCGCCCCCTGGTGGCTGGCTGCAGTATAGGTCATAAAACCCACCACCTCCATGATAACGGATGGGACATGGGCCAAACTAAAAAAGTCAAAGTACACCACACATACATTTTTACCTAAGATGGTTTTTGTCATTTTAGGTAGTTCTTATCATGCTGATGTATGTTCAAGTGTTCATTTTTCTGATAAGTTTGGTTTTAATTGCTATAAAAACGGGGTTGAGACGTCATGATTGACAGCTGTGATTGACAGCTGCTCTGAGTGAAGTCGTCGCGGAGCCGAGGGCTTGGAAATTGTACGAGAGAGGAGATGTAACTTCAACTTTCCGTAACAGTCACAAGTCTGTGTAAGAGAACAAGTGTCAATTTGATCATAAACGTAGTTATAGAGATGTTATGGTTAGCTGTTGTGTCTTTCTAGCCAAACAGCTACCGTTGTGCTAACGTAGCAGCTAGATGGCTCACGCTAACACGGCGACTCCAGCCTCGCGATCACTACAGTCTATGGTGTGTGTGTGTGTGTGTGTGTGTGTGTGTGTGTGTGTGTGTGTGTTTGTGAGAGAGACTCTTTGTCACATATGTCAGATATGGAAGACTGGAGCGATTACATCTGTTTAACAGGGCAACTACCCCTCAGCCTTTAGCTCTTCTTTGTTATCACCCCATGGTGCCAGCTGTAAAGAATTACTGGTGAGTTCATACAGGGAGTTTGTTATCAATGCTCATCTAATCAAAATATCATTTGACTAAAAAGGTGCCCATTACTTGGACCCATGAGTCATGTATATTGTACCTTTTACATTTTACTTTGTGGGATTCTGCTATGGAAAGAATTCCACTGTAGTGGTGTTGATTTCTTTTGCTGCATGTGTACCCTGACACAATATATTCCCTTCAGGAGGATACAGACGCGATGTGAAATCCAAGAACCCTTTGAGTGAAAGCCCAAAGGGCCAGTAGATTAAGGGGCATCAAAAGCTTTAGTGGTCAGACTTCATTCTGCTCCAAGATTCCAAGTCAAGGTTTAATTTCTTCCCGGAGACAGAGTGCAAAGACTTGCATTACTTGGCAGCCTCCATCTATTTGTCGCCTGTGACACCCCAAATAGAGCATTGCATGGATGCAGGGCAGGCCTTAGCCTGTTTTGAGTCCTAAGCAGAATTTGATTCGCTCTGATCTGAGAACAAAAAAACAGCCACTTTCTTTTCTTTTTTGTTTTATATTTTTCAAATTAATCTAATTATTAATTCTTTCTCTTGGTTTTAATAAATCTAGATTTTGAGGATTAGGGAGGCATTAATAATAACATCCTTGGAACACCTGCACACATTGTAACGGAGGACAAATGTTGTACAAATTCAGAATTTAAAAATCTGCCAACAATTGAAGAAAAATGATGCCCACATAGTCGCTGTATGAGTGTCTGAACCCCTATTTCCACTTCCACTTGGCTGACCTTTCATTTTATTATAATATTACAGTGTTATTCTTTGCACAATATTGCAAATCTAAGGTTTCCAATTGCTCAGTGCATCCCGAACACATTTTTACTTTTACTTCACAACATCTCAGAAGGACATATTGTACTTAGATGCTCACAGTGCTGCTGATACAACAAGACATTACAGCATGGCCAATTGCTCCATATAAATTAGTCGTCAGAAAGGAATGACAAGATACTGGATTGTGTTAGCAATTATCATCTTTATTGAAATGTTAAAGAGCCCCCTAACCACGGGTTCATATTTTATGAACTCTGTTGAAAGGCTTCAACTGGAGGATGACTCTTACTCAGCAGAATCAGACTAAAGAAAAAGAGAGGAAAATCAATTATTATAGTGAAACTTCACACACAGGAATCAAGTTTTCATACGGATATTCAAATATTTAATGACAATATAAGCTGTGACAGTGAACGTGCACATCATCAAATCATTTTACTGACTTCTAATGTCAACACAATTGATACTGTGATCATGCAAACAACAAAGATACCTTTCCAGCATCACGGCTCTTGGCTCTCAGCTTGTTGACCTGGGACTCAGCGATGTCAGCGCGCTCCTGAGCTTCCTCCAGCTCATGCTGGACCTTTCTGTGCCTGGACATGTGGGTGTTGGCCTGCTCCTCCTGTGAAGGGATTGGAATCATATCGACTTAGTTTCAAGACAGGCAATAGTGGTATTATTTATTCTAAATTAAATGATTGGTCATATAAATGTAGTTGACTTACAGCGTCCTCAGCCTGTCTCTTGTAAGCCTTCACTTTGAGCTGCAGCTTGTCCACCAGGTCTTGAAGTCTGACGACATTCTTCTTGTCTTCCTCAGTCTACACAGATACAGGATTATACAGTAAGTGATGAAGAATAGAGAATTAAAGAGAAGTTAAGGTTGTTTTTTAAAAATAGGAATTACCTGGTATGTCAGCTCCTTCACTCTCCTCTCATATTTGCGGACACCTTTAACAGCATCAGCTCCACGCCGCTGCTCACTTTCAACTTCAGCTTCCAGCTCACGCACCTGTAACATGATAAATAATTCATCAGTATTATATACAAATATTTTAGTACAAAAAAAAATAGAATTTATTCCACACATGTATAGTGCATACCCTGGACTCCAGTTTCTGGAGCTGCTTCTTGCCACCCTTCATGGCGAGGTTCTCAGCCTCATCCAGGCGGTGCTGCAGGTCCTTGACTGTGACCTCCAGGTTCTTCTTCATCCTCTCCAGGTGAGAACTGGTGTCCTGCTCCTTCTTCAGCTCCTCGGCCATCATGGCAGCCTGAAATGATGAAATGGTCTCTAATTCCAGTTTTTTCTGAAGAAATCGTATCACTTATTGAGCACATACAACCACAAGAAGCAGTTCTTGAGATGTGAACTCACATCAGTGATAGCCTTTTTGGCTTTCTCCTCAGCATTTCTTGCTTCCTGAACTGAATCATCCACCTCACCCTGAACCTGGACAAGGTCAGTCTCCAGCTTCTTCTTGGTGTTGATAAGACTGGTGTTCTGAATGTTTAAGAAAAACCTTGTTCAATATGATGTATTCAAAATACTAGTTTCTTGTGAATTATTGAAAACAAACCTGAGAGTGAAGCAGTCCGACACGCTCACTAGCATCAACCAACTCCTGCTCAGCCACTTTGCGTCCTCTTTCTGTCTGCTCCAGAGCGACTCTCAGCTCTTCAATCTCAGCCAGCATCAGACCATTTCTGCGCTCCACCATGGCAACCTGCTCCTTCATGTCTTCCTGTCCTCTGATAGCATCATCAAGGTGCAGTAGGGCATCCTGACATCGAAGTGAAAAAAAACAGTTCACTTTTTTTTTCATCTTCAACATTTTTTTTTTTTCATTTAACAATCAAAGAAATCTCACCTTGAGCTGTCCCTGGACATTCCTCAGTTGTTTCTGGGCCTCAGCGGCCTGCCTGTTGGCGTGGCTCAGCTGAATCTCCATCTCATTCAGGTCTCCCTCCATCTTCTTCTTGATTCTCAGCGCATCATTCCTGCTCCTGACCTCAGCATCCAGAGTGCTCTGCATGGAGTCAATCACCCTCTGGCTGTTCCTCTTGATCTGCTCCATCTCCTCATCCTTCTCTGCTATCTTCCTGTCAACCTCACCTTTGATCTGGTTGAGCTCAAGCTGAATACGAAGAATCTTGGACTCCTCGTGCTCCAGTGCGCCCTTGGTGTAATTTCAACAATTACATTTTAAAAGTTGTAACTCATACACAAGATTTCCTCTAAACATAGTACCACATTTGATGTGATGTGATAGAAGCTAAAAAGCCTATTTCATTCAATTTCTCAGAGAATGATTTGAACATATCAGCATTCACCCATATAAAAGTTACAAAATTATTAACTATTTTCAGTAAGAGCAAGCACGTTGTTTTTAGTTTCATATCAGTGTGCCAAACCAAACTAATTTTGAAGATCCAGCACCTTTTATCATTGCCAGGATACAAGTTTGATTAACCTAACTCGAGAACTGACTGACTGCTGGATCGTTTTTTGTGACTCTGTCAACTCCTGATGTTTTACCTCAGCTTCCTCCAGTGCTGTCTGAATTTCACACTTCTCAACTTCTATACTCTTCTTGGCTTTCTCCAGCTCATGGATACACTTTCCAGATTCACCAATCTGTTCAGTCAGGTCTGAGATCTCCTCTGCAGGAAAATTAATACAAAACAAAACAAATGACACTTTTAGGAGCTGGTATACAATCAATATTAGTTCCCCCTCAAGTATGAAAGTTCACTTACGCTGCAGGTTCTTGTTCTCTCTCTTCAAGGTCTCCAAATGATCAAGAGTCTCCTCATAAGAGTTCTTCATCTTGAACAGTTCAGTGCTGAGAGAACGAGCCTCCTTCAGGGATCCTTCTAGCTCTGCCTGGCTCTCCTCATACTTCTGCTTCCATTCTGCCAGGACCTGGAATTATATAAATGAGTAAAAAGGATGTGTTTCATTTGAATAAATCTGGTTTTGTTTTATTTGTAACATGTATGTACCTTATCAAAGTTCCTCTGCTTCTTGTCAAGATTGGCAGCCAGAGAATTGGCTCTCTCCACATCAATCATGAGGTCCTCCACCTCACTCTGCAGCCTCTGCTTGGTCTTCTCCAGAGAGGCACACTTGGAGTTCGTAGCCTCAATGGATTCCTCTGCATCCTGCAGGCGCTGGGCAAGCTTTTTCCTGTAGTGAAGAATGATTTGCTTGCGCTTAATTGGACAAATAGATAGCAAAAAATGGATCTATCTATAGTAGAAAGGTTTTATATACTTGGCCTCCTCCAGCTCCTCAGTGCGTTGGATAGCATCAGTCTCATATTTGGATCTCCACTGAGCCACCTCGCTGTTGGCCTTGGACATTCCTCGCTGGAGCTCAGCCTTGGCCTCCTGCTCCTCCTCATACTGCTCTCTGAGCAGATCACAGTCATGGCGGGCTGACTGAACAGCATGGGCAAGAGCGTTCTTGGCCTGTTGAACATGACAAGAGATCTTATTTAGTGACCTACATATCATCCACTGTAAATAGGAACTTGGGATACCAGGGATAAAAGTTTCTCGGTTACTTCCAGAAGATATTTGTTACATTATTATTCTATTTATGTTTTGATGTATTTTGCAGAGAGAATGGGTATTGTAATACCTTCACTTCCTCCTCAACGTGCCTCTTAAGTTCCTCAATCTGCTGAGTGAAGGCCTGCTTGCCCCTGGTCAGCTGGGAAACAAGAGCTTCCTTCTCCTCAAGCTGGCGGGAATACTCCCCTGAAGGACAATTTATAAACTAGTTTATGAAAATGATGAACTCACCTACAGAGTGCTTTTCATTACAGGTGTACAGATAATCTCTACAAACAGATTCTTCATTCATACATATATGCAGAATCTGTAGTCAACAAAACAAGACTGACAATGATTTAGCATTTTATTGATTCAAAATTAGCTTTTAATTATAAGCTACTTGTGAACACGTCATCTTTCAACTTCAACTCCAGTCTCGCAAGTTGCTAATCAGACTGTAAACAATGAGCAACTCCCAGAAAAGGAAGACTCTGATAACTGCTGGCTACACCGGAACCCCAGAAATATAGCCCCTTGCCCCCAGAGGCTTATCCGTCGTCAGACCAATAGCTGATGGATTCAGAGATTGGTGTGCAAGTGACTTACCGTTCTCTGTCTGCAGTCTGGCCCTCTGTGCACTGATGTCATTCAGTTGGCGAATATTCTCATCATTTTTGGACTTGAGTTCACTCAACTGGTCCTCAAGAGTTCTGCACATTTTCTCCAAGTTGCCCTATCAAAAATAAATTTGCTAAATTTGTATTTAAGCAACACAAATTTACTGCTTTTCAATAGATGCTTTTGTTTGCATGAATAATCTTGGTATTCTATAATATTCATCTAAAGATAGTTTATATGTTAGTATCTTTAAACTTAAGGATACGAAGCTAAAACTTTCACTTCTAAACAAACCACTCACCTTTGCTTTGGCAACAGACTCCATGTTGCTGGAGAGGTCATCGATCTCCATCTTGTACTCGCTCTTCTCCTTCTCCAGCTTCTGCTTGACACGCTGGAGGTTGTCGATCTGCTCTCCCAGCTCTGCAACGCTGTCGGCCTGCTTCTTGCGGAGGGCTGCTGCGGTAGCTTCATGCTGCAGGGTCGATTCTTCAAGATCCCGACGCAGCTTCTGGAACTCAGCCTCGCGCTTCTTGTTCATCTCGATCTGAGCGGATGTTGCTCCACCAGCTTCCTCGAGCCTCTCGCTGATCTCCTCAAGCTCCCTGGAGAGGTCAGCCCTCTGCTTCTCTACCTTAGCCCGAGCAGCCCTCTCGGCCTCAATCTCTTCCTCCAGCTCCTCAATACGAGCCTAGATTTGACGATAGAGGGTTTAGTAACTGGAATATAACATACGTTATTTAATTTACATTACTTTAGTGTAATTTGTATTTGTTTAATACTGTATGTTGAATATGTTACCTGGAGTTCCTTGATCTTCTTTTGAAGCTGGGCCACAAGAGACTGTTCATCCTCAATCTTGCTGATGAGCTGGCTGGTCTCAAAGTCCTTCCTAGAAGAGGTGACCAAGAAAGATTTCACTGTCATAGTTTTTACTGTTTTTGGAGTATAATGTGAGAGATGCCGAGAAGAGGATAAATAACCTAAAACAAACTTACAAACAAAAACTTACTTCTTGAGTTTCTCATCAGATTGCTGCTTGTCATTCTCCAGGTCCATTAAGGATTCCTGGGCCAGTTTCAGATCTCCCTCAAGCTTCCTCTTGGCTCTCTCAAGGTCCATGCGGAGCTTCTTCTCTTGCTCCAGTGATCCCTCAAGCTTTCAGATGACAGATAATGACAGTTGATTTGAGGTATTTAAAATACAGATAATCAATACCAAGAATACCAAGTCATTATAGGGGAAAACCACAAAGTCATAACTGTTGTTTTCTTACATCGTCCACTTGCTGTTCCAGCTTTGTCTTGGCCTTGGTCAGAGTGTTGACTTTGTCTTCCTCTGCCTGGAGATCATCAAGTGTTTGCTGGTGGGCCTCTTGGAGGGCTTTTTTCTCCTTGGTTAACTTGGCAATAGACTCATCTTGAGATGCCATCTCCTCTGTCAGGTTTTTCACCTTAAAAAGGAAGAACAGTTTATACATTTTTGTATACCAAACCTTGTATACTACTTTGTATCAATGTATGTTACAATTTATGTGAACCTTGTTTTCTGTGGCATGTTTCTCCTTCTCCACTTTGGCCAAGGTGAGCTCCAAGTCGTCAATGTCTTTCTTCAGCTCAGAGCATTCATCCTCCAGCTTCCTCTTCTTGGCAGTCAACTCTGCATTCATTTCCTCTTCATCCTCCAGTCTCTCAGATGTCTCTTTGAGTTTGGCCTCCATCTGGATCTTGTTCTTAATGAGCCCTTCACATCTTTCCTCAGCATCGGAGAGATTGTCACCTTCCTATAGTTTGAACATACACGTTTTAGCTCATATACCTCATTTTAGATTAACCATGCAATTATGAATGTATTATTTAGTATTTATTTGATATATAACATTAATTCTTTATATAGTAGATTGAATTTGCAGAAAGGCTAAATCTTTGGTAAAACATGTACTGCTTGTAATGCAAACACTGCATTTGGTCTTCCTATATCTCCTTAGATATGATTGATGAATTCGGTCTCAATTACTGAATAAGTCTTTTAGTAAATAACAAAACCAAAGAAACAACACATACATTTTATATTTCACTTACCGAAGCCACTTGCAGTTGCAGGTCATTCTTTTCCTGCAGCAGGGAAACCATCTTCTCCTCTAGTTCCTTCTTCTTGGCCAGGGCGGTAGACAGGTCTGATTTCATCTTATCATAGTTCTCCTTCATCTGTTGCAGCTCCTTCTCAGTTTCAGCACTCTTCAGGAGAGGCTTGATCTTAAAGTACAGTTTCAGCCATGGCCAGTTCTTCACATTCATGAATGATCGGACGTTGTACTGGAGAGTAAAGATAGCATCTCTAAAAAGATAATATTAAAAAAAACTTTATTGTAATGGGATTCTGTTGAAATTGGGAGGATAACAATATAATATCACTATTCAAACAGACAAAGCAGTTTAGTATAGTACTTGATTGTACCTCCTCTCCATCATCTTAACAAACTCCGTCCTCATGATATATCCTCTGCAGAGAGCCTGAGTCATGGTCACTAGCGTAGCCAGTTTGTCATCTCTCATCTCCTCCAGTGTACCCAGCAGACCGGCTTTGAAGAACACCTATATGTTGTCAAGTGAAGGAGTTCAGTCATCAGTAAACATGGATACAGCAGGACGACTAAATCTGTTAATATTGTCTATAAAGATGTACCTTTGTGTGCCCAAACTTGTACTGAGTGTGGTCCACATCAATGGAGCCCAGCAGCTTCTCTGAAGCTTTCTTGTTGTCAATGAACTGTCCCTCAGGGATGACACTGGCATTCAATACTTTGTATCTGCAAGGAAATTATGCTTTGATTTAGATATATTTCAACTCTTGGTCTGGCATTCTCCATCACCATACTTTAAGTAAAAATCAATTGAATTTGTTATGCATAAAATAAAAATTATTGTCACCTCTGCTTGAAGTCAGCATAGAGGACTCTGCTGGGGAAGCCCTTTCTGCAGATTCTGATGCCTTCCAGCACACCGTTACACCTCAGCTGGTGGATGACCAAGAAGTTCTCCATAAGACCTGCACATTGCAAACATATTGGGTAGAATATTTCTTTTGGTACCATGTTACACAAAGTGCAGAAAGGTGGATTATGGACTTCTTACCTGGGGTCTTTGATTCATTAGGAATCAGGCAACGGACAAAATGAGGATGCGTGCTTCTCAAGTTGGTCATCAGCTTGCCCAAGTTCTCCTGTGGATCAGCAACACAACATAGGTCAACTTCATTTCCAGATGAGGTTTTTAATTGTTATCGAATATGAAACAATACATACTCTGAAAAGAGCAGACACAGTCTGGAAGGAACCACCCTTCTTCTTTCCAGCCTTCTTGCCACCAGCAGCCGCCTCTGTTTTGCAAAATAATTGAATTTCATTAATGTAACTGAATAAAAAATAACAGATTACCAGTTTGTACTGATTAGCTTCTTACCCTCGTTACCATGGGTGGCATACAGTAAGGCCATCAGTTTGTTTTGAGATTTCTGGTAGAGCTGAATAACTGAGTCGTTCAGAGGGTCCTTGTTCTTGTCCAGCCAGCCATTGATATTGTAATCCACTGTACCAGCATAGTGGACCAAAGCGAAGTGAGCGTCAGCCTTGCCCTTTCCAGGCTTTGGTTTCTCAAAGCCCTTGGTCTTGCCAAGATGCTGATCATGCAGCTTGTTCTTGAAAGTTGTGTCAGAGGCCTTGGGGAACATGCACTCCTCTTCAAGGATGGAGAAGATTCCCATTGGCTGAGAAGAGTTTACATTTAATGTTAAAAATTAAACTGTTGAAGCAAATATATGCACATGAATCAAGGAATCACAAGAGTGGTTACTTACTTTCTCGATAAGCTCAATGCAGGCAGCCAAGTCCATACCGAAGTCAATGAACTCCCAATCAATGCCTTCTTTCTTGTACTCCTCTTGCTCCAGGACAAACATGTGGTGGTTGAAGAACTGTTGCAGTTTCTCATTGGTGAAGTTGATGCAGAGTTGCTCCAAGCTGTTGAACTACAGTATACAGGTAGATAATCAGTTGATTTGGCTTGCAGTGTTTGTACTGTATATCATCACTACTGATGTTACTGATGTTACTCACATCAAAGATCTCAAATCCAGCGATATCCAACACTCCAATGAAGAACTGTCTTGGCTGCCTTGTGTCCAGCATCTCATTGATGCGGATGACCATCCACAAGAACATTTTCTCATAGATGGACTTGCACAGAGCATTGACAGAATTGTTGACCTGTGGAACGGTCTGACCTTTGGTCACCATCTCGTTTCCGACCTTGACTCTTGGGTAGCACAGCGCTTTCAGCATATCGGCTGAGTTCAGGCCCAGGAGGTAGGCGATTTTATCAGCCACTGATTGAGAGAAACAGAAGAAGTACGAAATACACATTAACGTGTAGTATTATACACACCAGAAAACCTGCATGATGAGAATGTATTATTTTAACAATTACCCTCATTGCCATCGGGTTCAGCCTGCTCCTCACGCTGCTTCTGCTTGAATTTCATGTTGCCATGATGCACCACAGCTCCAGTCAGCTTATAGATGCCCAATTTCTCCTCAGAAGTGAAGCCCAAGATTTCAATAGCAGTCTGCAATGTAAATGAAGTAAAGTTAATGTTAATGGGAACATTTCCCCCAGTATGCTTAGTTAAAGTATCTATGTAACTAAATTGTTGTCTTACATCTGTTGCAATGAACTCTTCTATATCATCGATGCTTTTGACAGTGATTTCACCCTGACTGATCATGTGGTAGTCATAAGGGTTGGTGGTGATCAGAAGAGCCTCTACAGGGGCACAATAGAAATACATAGTATTGTTTGGTGTTTTTTCTGGTATTATTTAAATTTCTATTTCAAATTTGTGTAGCAACATACCCAAGAGCTCAGGCTTGTGGCCAGTCATCAGCTGATAGAAGATATGGTAGCTCCTCTCAGCAGACAACTGGAAGGTGACACGGGACTTCTCCAGCAGATCTAAGAATAACAAATCAAGGTTAGATTACAGTTTATTGAATTTAATTGAAATTATTATATTATCATATAGACAATATATATAAAAAGAAATATTTAACATATCAATTAATATATACACAGCCTCACCAGGAGGCATCATATCTTTGTACAAGATATGATAATGCAGCAGTACAATACATATTCAGTACAAGGTATCCAGCCAATTCAATAATTAATACATGAATCAATACTTTACAGCATAAAACCGTAGGTGTGCACAAACAGTTCAACTTACACCTAAATTAGTCAAAATCAATCAAGCTTAAAAAAACACATATTCTCCTTACCCAGACACAGTTTACAAAGCATTGAACAACTAAAACAAACAAGATGAGTATTTAGATCCTTCTGCAACTCAACCGATTCAATAGTTATTAGGGCTGTCAATCGATTAACATGTTTAATTGTGATTATTCGCAAGATTGTATGTTCGCAAATTAATCGCACATTTTTTTATCAGTTCAAATGTACCTTAAAGGGAGATTTGTCAGGTATTTAATACTCTTATCAATATGGGAGTGGGCAAATATGCTTGCTTTATGCAAATGTATGTATATATTTATTGTTGTAAATCCACTAACAACACAAAACATTGACAAATATTGTCCAGAGACATTCACATACTACTGCATTTAGTTTAAAAAAATATTTAAAACTTTAAAACTGAACTCGCTACAACCTCCGAAAGACTGAATAGCGTTAATGTGTTAAAGAAATTAGTGGCATTAAAACAAATTTGCGTTAACGTGTCAGTGTAGTGTTAACTTTGACAGCCCTAATAGTTATATTTAAGATCATGCTGCTACTTAGCCAGCTCTTTAGGGAGGACTTAAAGTTTCCAATAGAGCTAATCAACTTATACTAGATTTAGTGTGTAGGATCTGGCGGCATCTAGCAGAGAGGTTGCAGATTGTAACCAACGGAAATTTCTCCTGTGTGCCAAGCGTGTAGGAGAACTACGGTGGCTAATGCGAAAATGTGAAAACGCAAATGACCCTATCTAGAGCCACTGTCGGTTTGTCCGTTCTGAGCTACTGTAGAAACATGGCGGCCGGACCCACTCCCTATGTAGCTATAAACGGCTCATTCTAAGGTAACGAAAACACAACTTATTTTCAGGTGATTATACACTAAAGAAAACATGCTTATTATTATTATATTCCATTTCTGCCAATAGATCCCCCTAAATGTAACACACTGTTCCTTTAAGGCTTGCGGTTAACCCATTCCACATATCTGCTGCTGAATATGTTACAGTGGCAACAATTTTTTTTTAATACCCAAGTATAAACTCAAACAAAGCTGAGCAAAATGTACAAAATGACTTACATGTTTCAACATCAGCTGAAGCCAGTTTGCCAGTGGTTCCAAAGTGAATTCTGATGAATTTACCCTAAACATATCAGATTTAAGTTAGCAGGATTATTGCTATGCAGCTCAAAGAGCTTATGTTTAGTTAATGCTCTTTTAACACTTACAAAACGAGAGGAGTTGTCATTCCTCACAGTCTTGGCATTACCATAGGCCTCCAGCAGAGGGTTGGCTGCAATGATTTGATCTTCCAGTGAACCCTACAAAAAGATATAAAAAAATAGGTTGTAGATTGTAAAGAATCCATAAATAAACAATTCTTTGACTATTTTGTCATTATAGGCAACCATTTTTACCTTTATTTTACTTTGCTCAGTCTTCTTAACAGGTCCAGCCACTGCAATTGTTGCAAAGTACTGGATGACACGCTTGGTGTTGACAGTCTTTCCTGCACCGGATTCTCCACTGGGGGAAAGAAAAGGGGAGAGAGAGTCATATATGTCAATGTCCTATATATATATATACGTATAATATAATATTATATATTTGATATATATTATTGTTACTCACGTGATAAGGATAGACTGGTTCTCACGATCTGAAATGAACAAGTACTTTAATGTCTCATAAAATACCATATGGTCGGAATACAGTCGTGCATCTGCTGTGTCTTGTTTTGTGCGTCACGTAAAAATAAATTCATGTGACTTCTTCTCGAAATTAAAATATCTTACCAGTGAGCATGGCCTGATAGGCATTATCAGAGATGGAGAAGATGTGGGGTGGAGCCTCCACTCTCTTCTTGCCTCTGTATGCGTTAACAACCTGACTATCGTACACTGGAAGCCACTTGTAGGGGTTCACGACGACACAGAACAGGCCAGAGTAGGTCTGTAAAGAGAAGAAAGTTCCCTCTAGACTTCATTGCTTACATTTGACATACTCTATATATAAATTCAATCTGAGCTTCATTCAGAGTAGTGGCTGATCGAAATACTCACATAGATCATCCATGATGAAAAACGCTCTTTGAGGTTATACAACACGCATGGTTCATTGAGGTGGGTCATCATGGCCATGTCCTCAATTTTATCGTACTTGGGAGGGTTCATGGGATGGATTTCATCCTCTTTTACAGTGAGAGTCTGAAAAGAAAATGCAGTAAAAAAAAATCAATTTTACTGGGATCTAATCTTTTATGGGATGGATGTCATCCTATTTCACTGTTCACAAGAATCTCAAATAAAACATTTATTCACCTACTTTTCCCGTAAGTGTCTTAACATATCTTATATCTTACTGTCACCAGTTGTCTGGGTCATTTGAGTCTCATTGTCTGCATGATTACACTTACCATTGGTGCCTTTCCTTCATATGGCAGTGTCTCAACCGTGGCTTTGCCACCCTCTCTTTTAGTGAGTTTACCCTTTAGGTACATTTCTTTAGGCTCAGTCACAAAGAAGGCCGTTTTGGCATCAAATGGTGAGGTCTGAGCCTCAAGCCTCTCCCTCTCTGGCTTGCGGAGGTAGATGGACGCAGGCCCATACCCCGCCATTTCTGCATCAGTACTCATGGCTGCACTTTATTTGGGACTGGAAAGATAAGAGGGATTTTCTTTGAATTTATTGCATTGTGATATACGGTAGTGTTTGTATGTGACTATTATGGAGGTTGTGTTATTGCAGATATGTCTCACCTCAGTTAATCCCAAATGAGTGGCCCAGATCTGTTGTTGTCGTACGATGCTATTAAAGAAAGATTGAGATGATCATTGAAGAGGACGCAAAATTAAAACATTTTCCACTGTCTAGTGTTTACAACAGTAAATAGCAGTCACACTACATGCATTTTAACCTATTTTAGCAAAGTATTATGGCTCCATGAGCTTTTATTACTGCACCGTAACTGTCATTTGTATTTAATTTCATTTTGAGTGTTTTATTTTATTTCATTTCATCTAATTTTTTAAATCTCTTCTTGGTCTCTCTTAATTGATTTTATTCTGTTTTTATTGCTTCTTTTTTGTTGTCACTCTTATGCTTTTCTTTGCCTAGCTCTTTCAATTTCCTCTATGTTTGAGATGTGCTATATAAATAAAGCTGCCATGCCTTTACAATTACCTCAGTTATATACAGTAAATACCCACACCAATGTGGAGACCATTTTCATAGCCTCTCCAGTGATTCCAAAGTATTTTGATCATTCAAAAAAATATCAAATAACAGACTTTTCTAACTGAACAATTAAGAGTTAGTTTGCTTGTTTTAGTTTTAGCTCCTTGCTTTACAATAGAAAGTAACATTTTTGATTAATAATATCCTTTCAAGATCACTTGACATGAAAAAACATGATGACAAAGAGTCATTACATTCATGCAATTTAAAGTAAAAGCAAATTAAGTGAGAATAAACACACACACAAAGCACTAACCTGTGATGCCTGTCCGTTCTTGGAGGAGTCTGAAGCTGCTGCTTATATAGAGGCTGAACTGCCCGGTCAGCAGCAGTCCGCCTCTCGATTTGGTCAAGCATCCCTGTTATTGTAAGACCTATCTTAGTAAGCTATGTGTGTTTGACATATAACATTGCTTAATCGTCAAAAATAGCAATAAAAGAAGAAAAATGAAAATGGTAAATCAATCCAGCAAGCTAGGATCAGAATTTTTGTATATTTTAGTAAAACTAAAAATGAAAAGGAAGAAAATTAGCGAATACAACAGCTTCAAATTCCGTTATTGCATGATATACATTTTGTATATCATGCACTCTGTATGATATACAATAAGATCAAACTAATTTGACAAATACACTCATCTATTAGTTAAGTTGTGCCTTGACCTTCCTTTTTGAACCCATAAACTCTTTACTCTAAGATGAAGTCAAATGTCATCGGTATAAGTAAAATAACACTTAGCATTGTAACTTAAAGTCCCTCACTCACCATATATACATTTTGAAGATTATGTCATATAGAGAAGCATTGGACTAGGCTGTATGTCTGCTCATGAAGCTTAAGTGTGGAATGGTAATGCCCAACGTATGTCCCAAAATAGATGTCGTGCAATACATACACGGGTTTTTGAACCACTAATTTATTGCAACAAATAATTTACTCAAATTAAGATTGTGACTTACACTGTACTAGAGAGGGCTTTCATTTATATTAGATGTTGTCTCTACTTGCCCTTGCACTTAAATATGGCCACAGCCAAGTAAGGAACTTAATTTTGGAGAAGCAGCCAAGGGCTGCTGGTATATGGTTGCAGCCAGGACATTGGCCCGTCTCATATTCCTCTTGTGAAATTGAATGTAAGGCCCTTTCCACAGAGTTCAAGCGGTATTACACCTTGCCCTAAAAGGACTAGAAGGACATTTGCCAACCACGCTGAGATAAGACCTATAATAAGTCCCACTCGGATGTCAAAGATCTTTATCCCCGTGCTACATTTGATTCTGGAGATGTTGTTGCTGTTATGGAAACTCAGTGTCCTTGAAAACCTCTGTGACTATGGTTTTGAGACACTGCTGGCACTGGCTCAAAAATATAATTAGCTAAATTAATCTGAAAACAACTGACAACTGTTCAAATGTTGTTCAGAAGTATCATTATTGAATTATACAGTAATAGTTAGGGATAGGGAGGGAACGGATGAATGAAAACTGAGGCAAACATGCAAAAGGGAATAATAGAGTGCTGAAAATGAGCAGCGATATGAGCAAGTTCAGAGGGAAAGACCTGAGAAATGTATTGTCATAATAAGGTTTAATGAAAAGGCTCAAGAAAACATGAAGAAAATCAACCCATCTGTGCTGACGCAACACAGTCTCACAGCAGTTTGTGAAAAAGTCATGAAATTTAATCTATTTGATTCGTGTACATAGACACAAATTTCTTTTTTTATTTTTTGTGATGCTCAGCACGACTTTCAACAACGTATTTTTCATACGTTTTCCTATGAATGTCCAGCAACACGTGACAAACTTGCCAAATTCCGCTCCAGTCTTTTCAAAATCAAACCACTTAGTTAGGCTTAGGAATAGATCAACTTGGTTAGGCTTAAGCAACAAAACTACTTAGTTAGGTTTAGGAAAAGATCGCGGTTCGGGTCAAAATAACTCCGGTAAGATAAGTGCTGTAACTTAAAGGTCCCATATTGTAAGTGACATTTTCATGGCTTTTATATTATAAAGCAGATTTAAGTTCTTTATAAATACTGTGAAAGTATTGAAACACTTAATCCACAGTGAAATACACACAGCCCGTAATCAGAAACTGAGCTTTTGAAACAAGGCGTCAGGATTTCTGTCCATTTGTGATGTCACAAATCTACAATATTTAGACCATTTCAAAGTTTTAAACGTAAACATTCTAAAATGTGCCCAGTTTATTTCCTGTTGTAGTGTATGTGAATGACATCAGCTGGACCCAAGCTGTTACCTAGTAACGCAATTCTGTTGCAATTCCATTGAAATGTACTAAAACGGAGCGTTTCAGACAGAGGGTAAATACAGGTATATTCAAGCAGACAGCATGAGGAAAATTAAGTTGTTTTTTTAAACATTGAAGTATGTAAACATGTTCTAGTAGAAACCCCAAATACAAGTATGAACCTGCAAATTGGCATGATATGTCCCCTTTAAGTACGGAAGTTACGTGACAAATAAATGGTTTCACACGGGACACCAACACCGTTCTCCTGGGCAAAAGTCCTGTGTTTTTTGACCCACACATCCACCCTGACTTCCTCCCTACGTGATGTTCCCCGCTCTCTGTACTTCCTGAATCAATACATTACATTTTGTGACTATTTGACGAACTGCCGTGAGACTGGGCTGGCTGACAACAGCTCTGGTAAGTAAGATATGGGAGATACTCTATGCGAAGGTCCTTAATGATGGCAACCTATTGGTGAGATGTGCGAATGAAGAACAAGTTGAGAACGCACTCAATCTAAAAGAGATAGGAATACTTAAGGTGGCGTACACAGGGAGGGTGGGAGCATGAAATGGTGGTGGATATAAAGGAGTGATCACAGGGGTGCCAGTGAGTGTTGGTACGGAGGAACTAAAGAGGAAAATAATGAATGCTCAAAGATTGAAAACTACTTAAGAAGGAGTGGAAAAAGGACAGTACTGATTGAGTTTGAAAGAGGCTGTGT
The DNA here is from genome assembly GCF_043250625.1 of Sebastes fasciatus. Lineage (NCBI taxonomy): Eukaryota > Metazoa > Chordata > Actinopteri > Perciformes > Sebastidae > Sebastes > Sebastes fasciatus. Next base: position 24,864,908 of record NC_133807.1, on the reverse strand, counting down.
ACCAAAGAAGGTATTCCTGGGTTTTATGAGTTACCTGGTGAGAATGTGCCAAAGCTATTGAGGTGCTTCAATTGTCAGAGGTTTGGTCACACAGCCCAAAACTGTAAAGAGCAGAGGAGGTGTGCTGGATGTATGGGCGATCATGAGTATGGAAAGTGTGGAACAGGGGTTCAACCAAAATGTTGTAACTGTGGAGGAGCCCATAATGTGGCACATGGAGGGTGTGAGGTGATGAGACAGGATGAATGAAATCCAAAAAGTAAGAGTGGAAATGGTGGGATGCACATATTGAAGGGATTGGCGGGATTACATGACACTGTGTATGATTACATGTGACAAATAAAAATCGTGCTAGCGAATCTGTGAGGCTGTACTTAGGACAGGTGCTAAGCTAATACTAATTGCTAGGGTTAAATGCTCATGTCCACATACCAGCATGGTGACAGTGACAGTGACAGTGACGATGCTAACATGCTGATGTTTAGCAGGTTTAACGTTTACAATATTCAGAATCTTAGTTTAGCATGTTAGCATGCTGAGATTTTCTAACACAATAGGAACGTCGTTAGTTTAATTAATGAAATTTAAATTCTGACCTGATGATGGCGCAAGATGGTAAACAGTTGTTACAATTCATCCAGAGGTGGACATGGTTGTCTGAACCAAATTTCATGGAAAATACCCAGTAGTTGTTCAGACATTTCACTTTTTTTGAGTTTTGTTATCTAGTGGTATGTAGTGGTGATTTTAGACTATTTTTAGGGGTGCTCAAGCACATCTAAATTTCATCTCGCCCCTAAAAAATACTAGAAAACCTAAGGAATCCATTGGTATCAACCATGTTACGCTATCTTATCGGGAAGGAGGCTAAGTAACGCTCCAAAGTTAGTAAAAATGTTGGCGAGGGAAAACTGGCCATTTTCTCTTGATCTCTGGCATCAAGATATCTCGATGAAAATGGGATCACATGCAGTTTTGGGGGAAAAAACTGCAGTTTTTTGCTACCCCCAAATTGCTGCAACCACTTCAGTAGTTTATCAGGTGGTGGCTCTGTGGATGTATGAAGTCCTTCAGTCAGTCAAAAGAATAGCAAAGCAGGGAGATGCTGATGCTGCGGGAACCAACGCACGGGCATCGATCACAGGGACGTCCCACACCAACACACATGGACGTACTGAGGAGAGATGCTGGACGGTGCTGGCGAGCTAGCCAGATGTATGGTGGACTGAGACAGCTGGAAGCTCCGCTTGAAAGCCCGTCTGAGGACGACCCAATGACATTAATTCCGATAGTTGTATTATCACTCTTTCCATCCACCACTATTGGTTTTGTGTTATCAGTCCTACTTGTATTAGCTATTACAGCTGCTAGGCTATTATTGTGGCTGCTTCTCTCTCTCTCTCTCACTCTCACTCTCACTCTCTCTATCTATCTATCTATCTATCTATCTATCTATCTATCTATCTATCTATCTATCTATCTATCTATCTATCTATCTATCTATCTATCTATCTATCTATCTATCTATCTATCTATCTATCTATCTATCTATCTATCTATCTATCTATCTATCCCCCCAGCCGGTCTCGGCAGATGACCGCCCGCCCTGCGCCCGGTTCTGCTCCAGGTTTCTACATTTACATGACATTTACATTTACATTACAATTATAAAAGGAAATACTTTATACAAGGGCATATTAAGAACATATATACAGTATAAGATATATTTTTGTGTAAGAATGTGTCGAATTAATTATAGATTTAAAAGTCTGATGGCCTGGGGGATAAAACTGTTCCTCAGTCTGCTGGTGAGAGTCCTGGGGGTCCTGTATCTTCTACCAGAGGGCAGGAGGGAGAACAGGCCGTTGTGGGGGGGTGTCGTGTCCTTCATGACCCTCAGGGACTTCCTGAAGCACCGCTGGGTGTAAAGCTCCTGCAGGCTGGGCAGCTCGCACCCGGTGATGTGTTGGGCCGAGCGCACCACCCTTTCCAGCGCCTTACGGTCCACGTTGGTGCAGCTGCCGTACCAGGTGGTGAAGCAGCCTGTCAGGAGGCTCTCTATGGTGCCCCGGTAGAAGTCCCTGAGGATTTGTGGTTTCAGTCTGAAAGTCTTGAGTCGCCTCAGAGCGTACAGTCTCTGCTGGGTCTTCCTGACTACAGCGGTGGTGTGGGTGGCCCATGTCAAGTCCTTATGGATGTTGACACCCAGGTATTTAAAGGTGTCCACCCTCTCCACCGCTGTGCCGTTGATGGTGACTAGGGGGTGAGTGCAACCCCCCCCTCCTGTAATCCACGATGACCTCCTTGGTCTTTGAGATGTTCAGGGAGAGGTGGTTGTTCCGACACCACTGTTCCAGGGCGGTCACCTCCTCCCTGTAAGCCGTCTCGTCGCCACGGGAGATCAACCCCACAACTGCTGTGTCGTCCGCAAACTTCACGATGGTGTTTGAAGCTCTTGTTGCCACACAGTCGTGGGTGTAGAGGGAGTACAGGAGGGGGCTGAGAACACAGCCCTGAGGCGCTCCTGTCTATACTTAGACTATAAACTGTGTTACCTTCATCACAATGATCAAATGTTTTGCGGCTCCTTTTGCCTAAAATGTCTCTTTTGATAGTAAAGGTTGCTGACCCCTGGGTTAGGGTATGTGTGCTTTTATTTTGGAGGGACGCTCCGGAGCAGAGGGTGGCGGTAATGCACCAATAAGATGCCAACCGCCCTTAAAGAAGAAGAAGAAGAAGAAGAAGAAGAAGAAGAAGAAGAAGACGAAGACGAAGACGACGTGACGTGCCTGTGACGAAGCCGGAAGTGAGGACTCCACGCTTTGAGTACTCAGTGCTAGCTGCTAGCTGCTACAGTTAGCATCGCTTCTATATATCTAACGGTCTTTCTCTCTGGGAAGAAATGCCTTCACTAAACGGAAAACCCGATGTTATGTTTGTAAGCTACACCTTTAAATATATTATTATTAGCATTTACTGAGTGTTACATAGTTAGCTAACTTTAGCTAACGTTAGCTTAGCCGTGTGTTGGTTAACAGTGTTGAAGTTAGCTCGTTATGGATCATAAACCTGCAATCAAGAGTGTTTTGTTGTGTCAATTATGAGCTCACAATACTTATAGTTACTTTGTTAATGTTTAATTTACAATCTAGGGGTTGTTTGTTGACGTTATAGTGACGTTAGGCGCCAAGGCGTCAGGAAACTGAACCTTCATTCAGTTTATGACATAAATATTCATCAGATATGTGTGTTTATATATAAATATATGTTCTTGCTTTCTTCTTCTTTATCATCATTGTTTAGCAACTTCTTTAAATCTAATTCTCAAATTCATTCACATAATAGTAGACGGGTTAATCATCTTCATCTGCCTTTTAACAAAACAAAACATAGACAGTACAATATACATGTTATCAAGAGCTCGTTATCCTCAGGACATTTTAAAAGGAAATTATCACATTTAATTAATGATGTCTAATTATTTTTAGATTTTTTTAGATATATTTTCTTTTTTTCTGTACTGTTTTTGTATGTATTTAATTGTTTTTATTGGATTGTTTTCCACTGTTTGGTTAGGATTCTCTGCACATTTTATGTACTTCTTGTTGTTGTTTAACTTTTTATGTTAGTTTAGATCTTTCTTCCTTTTTTGTTATTGTTTTTTTGTTATTGTTATTGGTCCTTTGTATAATCCTGTGGCTTCTTGACCTCTCCTTACACTTTTTTTTTTTTTTTTTTCATTGACTGGATTTTGTGCAGTTTTATAGATGTGCAAATAAATAAATAAAATAAAATGTTAGCTTTAGCAAACTCTTTCAAAAAGTTATTACAGTTGTTACTTGACGTGTTGTGTGATTTCTGTCTCTGTTAGGAGGACGATGATCTGCCTTATGAAGAGGAGATCATCAGGAACCCGTACTCAGTCAAGTGCTGGATGCGTTACATCGAATTCAAACAGAATGGAGGAAAATCCACCCTGAACATGATCTATGAGCGGGCACTGAAAGAGCTGCCTGGCAGGTAACCTAACTAACTTTAACATTACAGGGGACCAGGTGTAAATAAAGCATCAGCACTGAAAGCAGGTGCAAATCCACAGAATATTGCTACCACATCAATGTATGCATGAATATGTTGGTTTTGTGATTACAATGGGACATTATTGTGATCAGCACTGTTGTGTGTTGTTAAAAGAATTGGATACCATACCATGACTCATTTAGTTCAGGGGTCAGCAACCGTTACTATCAAAAGAACCTTTAGGCAAAAAAACAACAACAATATCTGTCTGGAGCCACAAAACATTTGAGCATCGTGATGAAGCTAACACAGTTTATAGTCTAAGTATATAGTATATAAGTCTAATGCACTGAGGGCCAAAGTGCAAATGTACGACGGAGTATTAGGGCCACATTGAGGGAAAAAACATCTGAGTTTTCGAGAATAAAGTCATAACTGTACGAGAAAAAAGTAGAAATGGTAAAATAACACGTAAAATTACTACTACTACGCTACTATATGACTTTATTCTCGTAATATTACGACTTTATTCTCGGAATCTTAGATTTAATTTTTTTCCTCAATGTGGCCCTAATACTAAGTTGTACCATAGACCTCCAATTATAAACAAAAAAACAGTTATTCCTTTCCACCACTGTTTTTTATAAATCCACAGGGAGCCACTGGAGAGGGGCTAAAGAGCCGCATGCGGCTCCGGAGCCGCAGGTTGCTGACCCCTGATTTAGTTGATGAGGTGATCAGGTTTAAAATACTGTATAACTATTTGCTCATGATATAATCCTTTTGTTTTACAGCTACAAACTGTGGTACAATTATCTGCGAGAGAGACGGAAACAAGTCAAAGGGAAATGTGTCACTGAACCAGGCTATGAAGAGGTCAATAATTGCCATGAAAGGGCATTGGTGTTCATGCATAAGGTAATCATTCCTGTAGAACTCATACTGAACCACTTGACAGTACAAAATAGGGCTGACCCGAATGCTTCAAAGCTTCGACCGTTGCCATAGTATTCGATCTCCAAATCAGTATTTAAATGCTTAATTTTTTTAATATTATATATATATATAGAAGTATGTAATAGTAATGTATAAATAGTCCCGCAACATTATTCATATTCAACATTAATTAAGCCCAAAAAATGGTGTTCGGGACAGCCCTAGTAATAGCATTACATTGTGGTCTGAGTGTTGTGCTTGAAACTAACTACCCACCTGTCTTTCCTTAAACCAGATGCCTAGGATATGGCTTGATTACTGCCAGTTCCTTGTGTCTCAAAGCAAGATCACAAGAAGTCGGCAAACATTCGACCGTGCACTCAGAGCTCTTCCTGTTACTCAGCACCCGCGCATCTGGCCTCTGTATCTCCGCTTTGTCCGGAACCTGCCCCTGCCTGAGACGGCCATCCGGGTGTACCGCAGGTACCTTAAGGTGAGAGAGAGAGCACGGTACACAAACTAGTTCCATACATCAGCTGTCATTTAGGAAGGTTTCCGATTACCCTGATGGTTGTATTTGTGCACTCTCAGTGGCAACTTATGGAGAATGGATGTGATGTGGTATGATGTCACAGTGTGGTACGGTAGATCTGAATGTATAAACATCTTCTGTAAATATTTGAAGTTTCTCAGCAAAGTGAAAGCTACTGGATTTGCTGATTTAGTCTTAAGGATAATTCACCAATCATCCAAAAGGCGTTATCAGCATAATATTGAGCTCTGATATTGATTAGGAAGCAAAACTACACACACAAAAAAATCGAATAGGATTACTATTAAAGGTGAAAATACCATTGAAAAGGAAAGCTGTCAACATTATGGCATTGACATTTTACATGAATGAAAATGTCCTCAATATGTGCTGTCTGCTCTTTGTACTATGTAGCTTTCTCCAGAGAATACAGAGGAATACATAGACTACTTGCGGTCTGTTGGCCGCTTGGATGAAGCAGCTGTGCGACTAGCAGCGGTTGTCAATGACGAAAGCTTTGTGTCCAAAGAGGGAAAATCTAACTATCAAGTAAGATTTTATTATCCTAAGCACCTCCAAATGTGCCTGTTTTTCTTAAGCTGACCAGGAAAATTAAATCTTGTTTGTGCATGTATTTGTTGGACAGCTGTGGCATGAGCTATGCGACCTGATCTCCCAGAATCCAGACAAAGTGACCTCTCTGAAAGTAGGAGCCATCATCCGAGGAGGCCTCACTCGCTTCACAGACCAACTTGGAAAACTGTGGTGCTCTTTAGCTGACTATTACATCAGGAGTGGTCACTTTGAGAAGGTGCGTTTCTTCTGAAATAGCTTCAATTTTTATACATATCATAAGGCACTTCATCATAGTGAAATTTATTTATCCAAAATACTACTCTGCTTTATATTAAGCTAGTTAGTGCGCCTCATTAATTTGCCGCGTGTCGGTTTGACTGACTCTCTATGACTATTAATGTGTCTTTACTCTCTCAGGCCCGTGATGTGTATGAGGAGGCCATCCTTACCGTGGTAACTGTGAGGGATTTCACACAAGTGTTTGATAGTTATGCCCAGTTTGAAGAAAGCATGATCGCAGCGAAGATGGAGACCACTGCCGAGATTGGGAAGGATGAAGAAGGTGTGTGTGGATTCATTAATATTGGCAATGTTCCTTGCTTTCACTTCTCTTGTCATGCATGCCTTACTCTCTGTCCCTCTCATCCCAGAGGACGTAGACATGGAGCTCAGACTGGCCCGCTTTGAGCAGCTGATAGCCCGGCGGCCCCTCCTGTTGAACAGTGTTTTACTGCGGCAGAACCCTCATAATGTCCATGAGTGGCACAAGCGGGTGAAACTGTACGAGGGCATTCCACGGCAGGTGAGTTTTGGGCTTTTTACTACAATTTTTTTTTTTTTTGCATACACACAATTCATAGTGGTGCAACATTTAACAAACACCACACTGGTAACACTGCCTTTATGTTGTGCATTACTAATGGATCTGTGCTCACCATATCTTGTGCAGATCATCAACACCTACACTGAAGCAGTGCAGACTGTGGATCCAATGAAGGCCACAGGAAAGCCTCATTCTCTCTGGGTTTCCTTCGCTAAATTCTACGAGGAAAATGAGCAGCTGGATGATGTAAGTCACTGAGGTTTTTTTCACAAACCCTCTGCAATCACGATCAAATGCTTTTTTCTATTCTTGATATGTTACATTACATTTACTGACTGTCCTTCAGGCCAGGACCATTTTTGAGAAGGCTACCAAGGTGAACTACAAGCAGGTGGATGACCTTGCTGCAGTGTGGTGTGAATATGGAGAAATGGAGCTGCGCCATGAGAACTATGAACAGGCACTGCGCATACTGAGGGTGAGACACTTGTATCTCATCTGCAGTCATTATTACAGGTGCAATCAGTAAAATAGTAGCACCATTTACACTAGACGTTTAGTGACATCTAGTGGCCGGGCTGAGAAACTACAACAACACTGGCATATATGCCTTCCCCCAATTTTATTTGAAAATGTATTCTCTATTGAGATTTAGCATGTGATTTTCAAACTTGTGATTTTCAAACACAAAAGTGGCACTTTTCCACCAAGCAGTTCAGTTCGTTACACATTAGAACAATTATTTTTGCATTTTCCATCAATAAAAGTTGTGGATGATGCCAATAGAACCACTACATTTTTGGTACCGCCTCAGTCGAGGTCCCACGCGAGCTGAGCAGGTACCAAAAGGTGGAGTTAAAACACTGCAGAACACTGATTGGTGAGAAAGAAACGTCACTAGCGCGACCGCACAAACCTGCTGCTTTTAAATAGCTAAGCTACCATCAGTAGCGACCGCAATTTTTGATTCACTGAACCCCGATTTAAAAAAAAAAAAATAGTAGCTCACAAAACTACACCGCTATCGTACCATGTAGTGGAAACACGGCTTTAAGCTCACTCAACCTTTCAGACAATGCAGAGATGTTCACGTGTTTGGGGGAAACAAAACCAAATGCATACCGGATAGTTTAGGGTCCTAGGAAATTAGTGTTGACAACAAAATAAATATCGGGTAGCTCTGTCTGTTTAGAGATCATTGAATCTGAGCAACAGATAAATGACTGGCATTGATTAGCCATACTTAAAAGTCCCTGCTCATGAATTATGGAAATTCTGAGCAAAGAGTAAAATATTACTGATTGCACCTTTTTAAACACACGAGACCACTGATGTATTTGTGTATAAATGCTTTGTGGGTATAGAGGTAAGACGTGTTTTTTGAATGATTTGAATACAGAAAGCTACAGCCATCCCATCCAAGAAAGCGGAGTACTTTGATGTATCTGAGCCGGTCCAAAACCGAGTTTACAAGTCCTTGAAGGTCTGGTCCATGCTGGCGGACTTGGAGGAGAGTCTCGGCACCTTCCAGGTATGTTCACTACTGGTTTACAGGTGTATACTGTTACTACATATGAGCCAAAGATATGCCGACGGTATAAACTCTCAGATATTTAGTATCACAGAATTATGATCCACTGTGGTCTTTTGAATGTCTTTAAAATCAGAGCTGTCATTCATTCTATGTTGGTGTCACATGTTTAGTTTAATTCTTCTTCGATTTTCCTTTTTTCCTCCTCAGTCTACAAAAGCAGTGTATGATCGCATCATTGACCTCCGCATCGCCACGCCACAGATCATCATCAACTACGCCATGTTCCTTGAAGAGCACAACTACTTTGAGGAAAGCTTCAAAGTAAATAACATGCCACTAATCAACTAAACCAACATTCAGTATCATCAATATGTATTATTGCCCTGGTCAACATAAACATTTAAACAATTCGTCGTCCTTTTTCAGGCATACGAGCGCGGTATTGCTCTCTTCAGGTGGCCAAATGTTTACGACATCTGGAACACTTACCTGACTAAGTTCATTGATCGTTACGGAGGCAAGAAGCTGGAGAGAGCTCGAGATTTATTTGAACAAGCCCTGGATGGCTGCCCTGCCAAGTTTGCCAAGAGTAAGTAACTTTGTTAGAATTACATCGACAACTTGTATACAGTATATTCCACATTGTTTCTGCGTGTTTTCTTTATAAAATGTACTGATATGTACCACTGTGCCTTGCTTTGCAGCCATTTACCTGTTGTATGCCAAATTGGAGGAGGGATACGGATTGGCGCGACACGCCATGGCTGTCTATGAAAGAGCAACGCAGGCAGTAGACACGGACGAGAGACATCACATGTTCAATATCTACATCAAGAGAGCAGCTGAAATTTATGGAGTCACGTATACCAGAGCGATTTACCAGAAAGCTATCGAGGTACATGAGAAAAGCTCTGATGAATATGACAACATATATAATTATTTTACATATTATCTATGGATTATAACAAATCCTTCTACTATTTCAGACCCATCAAAATTACAGTTTGCTGTTATATTCATTATTGAACTAAAATCTGAATGATCCCTTATGTATTTATCCAGGTCCTCCCTGATGAGCATGCGAGGGACATGTGTCTGCGCTTTGCCGACATGGAGAGTAAGCTCGGTGAGATTGATCGGGGCAGAGCCATCTACTCCTACTGCTCCCAGATCTGCGACCCACGGGTGAGGAAAAAAAACACCTCCTGCCATTACCCATTTCTGAATAAAAGGTCACATTTCCATCACTGATGTGCACATCATTATTCCTCTTGATATATTTATGAACTTGATCTTTCAGGTGACCGCAACTTTCTGGCAGACTTGGAAAGAATTTGAGATCCGCCACGGAAACGAGGACACGATCAGAGAAATGCTGAGGATCAAACGAAGTGTGCAAGCCACATACAACACCCAGGTCAACTTTATGTCGTCTCAGATGATGAAGGCCATAACGCTCTCCACAGGCACTGGTGAGGGAGCGTGCACTAACTTGTTAGCCATGAACTGTACATGCGATACGGAACATTGGGGGGGATGTTTAATGGGGACCTATTATGCTTATTTTCAGGTGCATACTTGTATTTTGGGTTTCTACTAGAACATGTTTACGTGCTTTAATGTTCAAAAAACACTTTATTTTTCTCCCCCCTCTCAAAAAGCCCAGTCTGCTCTGATTGGTCAGCTGGCCCACTCTGTTGTGATTGGTCAACCGAACCAAACTCTTCAGACTCCGCTCCAGCTGCGCTCTAACTAGCTTTATTGCACGGCTTTTTTGAATACTTCCCATTCTGATTGGTCAATTACGCCGTTCTACGGTCGGTTACTTCTTTATAGCAGAGTGTTGCTATGTATAACAGACCGTTGCTATGGAGGGAGAGTAACTTTTTTGATTTTGTAACTTTACAGACTTTTACATGCACAGAAACTATACAACACACCACAGGAAAGGGAAGAAGCTCCAAAGCATAATTTAATTATAATAATGCGGTAGCCACGCATACTATTTGTCCAAAATCAATCCTGAGGTTACACCTCAGAACTGCGGACGAATGAATGACTCATTATATTTTTTGCTAATGTTTCTGTTTTTATCCAACCATTTGTCTTCCAGTGTCAGATCTTGCTCCGGGCGGAATGGGAATTGATGACATGAAGATGCTGGAGCAGAAAGCACAGCAGCTCGCTGCAGAGGCCGAGCAGGACAAACCCAAGCCCAAAGAGAAGATTCTCTTCGTCAGGTTTGTCCTTTTTCCTTTTTTTACTCCTCCTATTTCAAGAAATAGTCTTATTTAATTCTTATTTATACTATTCATGCATTTATATTTAACACACTTAATAGATCCCACTTCTCAGCATTTATTATTTACTTATTTACACTGTGGTTATACAGTATATTGGATGTGTTTGATGCACATTTTTGTATATATTTCTTATTTTTATTATTTATTTATATATCTCTACATATGTTGTGTTATATATTGTAGCATTATGTACATAATTTACATGTTGCATACATGCATTATCCTTTGTTTTTGTTTTTTACTCCAATTTCAAGAAATATTCTTATTTAATTCTTATTTATACTATTCTTGCATTTTTATTATTTTTTATTATTAATATTTAACACACTTAATAGATCCCACTTCTCATATTATTTATATTTCTCTACATATATTATGATATATTCTTATATTTCATTAAGCTTTTATATAAGAGCAACTGTAATGTCCCAGTTTCCCTCCGGGGATCAATAAAGTATTTTTCATTCTGATGAAAAGTATCTGAAAAATGATGCCTTTTTATAAAATTGGACCAAACGCTCCAACCTAAATGGAGACTCATAAATCTTATTCTCTCCATCTGCCGATGCAGGAGTGACACCTCTCGCAGCGAGTTGGCTGAGCTCGCCAAACAAGCCAATCCTGATGAGATCGACATTGACGATGACGAGGATGGAGATGATGAAGACCAGGGACCAGATGGTGAGTGACGGACACAAGAAAATGGGGAAACGAGAAAATGGTGGTGTTTATTTAAACATTCATGCAGACGTGTTTTATTCATGAACACGCATGTGTTAATCGTCTTCTCCTCTTGGCCTTTTTACAGAGGTGCAGCTTGAGCAGAAGAGCGTCCCCACAGCTGTCTTCGGAGGGCTTAAAGAGGACTGAAAGATGGCTGCATCGCTGAATTTTGCTTCTGATTTCTCTTGTAGACATTGAATATGCTCCATTTTAAAGATTTGTGTAATCAATTAGTTGTATCCACTTTATTTTTTAATAGAATGTGACATGAGTGAAAAACAGAATGGCAGCCTTTTTGCCTTCCTGGTGTATTTTTGTAGTACAGTATACACAGATACAAACTTGTATTACTATTGGCCATATGGTGTCAGTCTTTCTCAAGTATGAAGCTCAAGATAATTGTGCAAATGAGCAGTTTTCTGTTATGAAATATGTTGATAACTGTAACTGAAGTCCCATGTAGTTTGACTTTGTTTCCGAACAGTGAAAACCCTTTTGTACACGTTAATAATAAATGCAGAGATCTTTCTGTGACAGGAAGCTCTGCCCTAGAAAACACAGGGATGGGAGGAGCATCAACAAGAGGCATTCTTTTGAAAGTGGAGCTGAGCATTCAAGCCTCACATTGTTGGCTCAAGGATCACTCGTAGGTGGGTGTCTCGCAAAACTCAGTGATCCTTAAAAGATTCCATAACTTAAATACATATGTTAACATCCAAATATTTAAATTATGCTCATGGTTGTGCATGTATTGTACACTCAAGGAACAGTTTGTACAACTGAGTTGAATAATAATAGTTTGATAACATCTTAAAATTCAATAACCCTGCAGTCAGGTCCTCGTGCCCATTTGTTACAAAAGGTGCAAGTGTTCACTTTGAGGCTGTCGGTAGTAATGCTGTACAATGTCTTTCAGTCAGTGTTGAGGGTGTTCTTGTGACCCAATGCAGTTTTTGGTATACAAGATGTTTGAAAGTCTAACAGACAAGCTGGTCTCTTTGAATGTCTGGAACTTTAAGTACGTTGTCTTGAAAACACAGCTAATAAATAAATAAATAATAAATGATTTATACCTGTTCAATGCTGCGACTTTGAGTAATTTGGTTTTCTTTTGAAAGGATCATTTCATTGAAATACGAGCTAAGCATTCAAGTCTCACTTTCGCCGTATAGTGGATGCCTTACATAAGATTGTGCTCCAGTAATATTATGTGCAACTTCTTCATCCTGGGGGGAAATTACTTTAAAGATTAAATGTGATGTAGATCTACTTCAGTTTTAATGGAAAAGGCAAAAGAGTTGAATGAAAAAAGGAATAAATTGTTTCTTTCATAATTAGATTAAAATAACTTGAGAGGTAATCCTCTTACAAAGTTACTGCAGTGGGGCACTTGGAGTGCTGGAACATCATGTGATGAGGCACTCTAGAGATTTCTGTTTTCCAGTGTGGACGCTGCTACTGGAAACAACACTTAGAAAACAATCGGAAAGAAACTGTCTCGAGTCGAAAAATAAAAGCAAATTTTCCAAACCATAAGTCCTTCCTGCATATAGGTTTACATAGAATACTAGTATGTTTACTCTCATTTCAGCCTTTTTCTATATACTGCAGCTATTTTAAGGTGCAGCAAGGTGTATAAGCAACTGAACATATCTGCAGGTTTTTGACATTGCTGCTGATTTATACGAGACAATAACTCACGTATTATTTGATCAAATCGATATAAATACTGTACTTGTACTTTGAGGACACAATTAAAAGTATTTACCAATACAAGCTGCCTCAGGGTGTCATGGTTATGTTGTTTTCTTTATTATTATTATTTTTATTTATTGACTAGTGTTGAATATTGTGAAACCGTACATGTACTTTGTTATGCAAGATACAAAACCATCGCATCATACAATATCAGTGAATAAGACTAAGACTTTGCCGTAACATAATCATATGTAAATCCAAAAGCAATATTTTTATGTGAGGGAAACAAAAAATGGATAGAGAAAGAAAAGAATACAAAAAAATTTGAATTAAATAAAAGCAAGGAGAAACAGACAAATAAACACCCATAATATTAATAATAATGAAGGTAAATAAATAAGTGAGTGGAAAATAAATTGAAATTCATAAAAATAATAATCATGATTGTAAAGAAAGGAAATGCCTAATATTATAATAAAATAAGTACTAACAAATGAATAGGTAGATGAAAGATGATTGTGAGAGTAGTAGAGAGGAGTATGTCATCATAATAGTTCTATAGTATTATGGTGGTTCCTAAACGTCTGCATCTCTCAACAATAACTGGTCCGAACAGGTTTGTCGGAACATATTGTGATTTATTTCTCTGGTATATCATAAAAGCAAATGAAAGTCATTCTTTCCAAAAATCAATAATGTTTTGCTTCAGGGATCTTGGGTCTGAACTTTGATTCTCTTTGTTTTCCATCTGCGAGAGGTCAGTGGTCGGGGTCATGACAGCAGCACCCCCTGAGGCTGATGGAGTTTGCCCGGGTCACTGCAGCAGGGCGGATGTTTTATGATGTTGAACCAGGGCCATCTTTTTAAATCTAACAATACAGGACCTACAGGTGAGGTCAGCGTCAGTGGTGGAAAGTAACTAGGTACATTTAGTCTAGTGCTGTGCATATGTAAAAAATGTTTCATACATTATTAGGTTTTGCATGAACATACAATTACATCAGAGCATTTTTAAAAAGTGAAACGGTATACATTCCCTTTATACCAGGACATTATAAAAAGTGACAATTGATATATTGCTAAACCCTAAAACAGCTTACAAAACTAAGAAAACTAAATTAACGCAACCATAAAAACAACAACAACAAAAACATCAGTCAGTTGATAGTAAACCGTGTCCGTAATAGACACAAATAGTACAGCAGCATGTCACTCACGCCACAGCAAACACAATATTGATTACTTCTTCTTCTAACACTACTTATTTACAATTTATGCTGCTTTATACTACTTCCTTCAGGGTATGAAATTAGCACCTGCCAAATACAGGGTAAATGACCGTTACTGAGTAAATGAGTGACCTGACGCGGTGGCACGTGAGGAAAAAAAATAATTTCAGACCCTATTTCTACTCCATTTCATTGGGAAATATTGTATTTTTGTACTGATCGACATTTTTCACCATTTTATAGACCAAACAACTAATCAATTAATTGAGAAAATAGACAATAGATTAATCGATTAATGAAGATAATCGTTAGTTGCAGCCCTTATATTATATTCAATTTTTGCCAATATATCCCTGTAAATGTTACACACTGTTCTGTTAACCTGTTACCCTGCACTATATTCATTTTTAACAGTTTCTTCATATCCTGTTATTTTTATATCTGGTATATTTTTTTATATTCTGTATTACTCACTTGTGTCTTTTTACTAATACGTTTTGCACTATGGAATTGTGATGCTGGAAACTTGAATTTCCCTCGGGATCAATAAAGTTACTATCTATCTATCTATCTATCTATCTATCTATCTATATATCTATCTAGACTGTCTTAGATCAAAATCATTGAATAGAAATGTACTGCACCATTGCTATTATACCATTTTATACTGTATATTTGTATGTTTTAATGGTGTCTTGTCTTATGTGTATATAACTTTTTTCTATCTATCTATCTATCTAACTTAAGTGAATGCTCTGAGTGCTTCCTGGTCAGCCTTTATATATATATATATATATATATATATATATAAAAGAATAAATCTATAAAGCTGCTGTCACAGAAATATTCTTCTTATTAGGTCACTTTAAAGGTGTTCCTTGAGGCGTTCACCTGTATGTGTCAGCAGATGAACCTGTAACAGAAGTCACACCTCCACCTCCACCTGCTGTCTGTCTGTGTGGTGTTCACACAGAGAGGAGGAGGTCCCGCCCTCTTTTGCCCAGGCTCGCTTCCTATTGGCCGGCCGGCTGAGTGAGTGATGCCAGTGTGGAGCACCTGGTAGTCAGTCAGTCATCAGCTCCCTCTCAGTCTCAGAGTGGAGCTGCGCACAGTGAACACGACCACACAGCAATGCGGACGAAGAAGAAGGGCAAAAACGAGGGGAATAGTCGGTTTTTCTCTCACAACCCGGCGGATTGGAGCTCTTAAAGCATGATTTAACCCGGATTACGCACCGAAAGACGCACAATAGCTGGCTTTAGGAAGCAGCAGCAGCTCCAGGGCGGATATTTTCCCGACATTTACGCACATTCCCAGCTTCCTCCAGAAAAAAACAATGAATGCTTGAATATTTTTATAGCGTTTTTTTTTTTACAGCACAGCTTCACATTGTTTTTTGTACACAAACCTCGCCATGGTGGACTCTCCCACCATGAGGAAGACTTTTGTTGTGCCAGACATAAAACCTTTGGATCTGTATGACTGTACTAAAGCAAAAATATGCGCAAGTGTCGGATGGCTGCTGGCAAAGTCCTACGGCAGTGCAGGTAGGTGTTTTATAGTCCAGGCTGCGGGCCTATAATAAAACATCCTTTATTATTATATATATGTATATATTCTGTTCTGTGTCGTGTAAAGCACTAAAGTGTGTCAGCGTTTTCCAGCACAAAGAGCAGCACATGAAAGGGAGACCATGCACATTTTTGTGACACATGTCATTTGTTCTCTCTCAATGTGTGGTCACATTTTATAGGTGTGTGTGTGTGTGTGTGAGAGAGAGAAACAGGCCTCCTCCCTAGGCCTTATCATGATAACCCATTTTGTTGGTATTTCTAGCTGCAAGGCTTTCAATCACAAATGTGCAGGCTACTGGGGATGTTTTTAATCCGGTTTACGCAGCACACATGGGGCGTATATATATAGTCAGATGATGGTTTTTCAGTAGCCTACCATTTCTGCTCTCTGGGTGATGACAGCTCTGATCAGCCAATGTGAACACCAGT
The DNA here is from genome assembly GCF_043250625.1 of Sebastes fasciatus. NCBI lineage: Eukaryota > Metazoa > Chordata > Actinopteri > Perciformes > Sebastidae > Sebastes > Sebastes fasciatus. The sequence goes on along the minus strand of NC_133807.1, from coordinate 24,848,531 downwards.
TTCTTCTGCAGTTCATAGTCAGGATCAAAACGTGCAGTAGCTCATTGTTCACTGAAAAGACTGGATAGTCAGCCAATATCCTCAAACCTTCCAGCCACTATGATGCAAAACACATCCACCTATAAGAACATGATTGTTGCATAGCATCATAAGTAGGCCCATCAATCAATTAAAATATATAATTGCGAAATGTAAAGGGAGATTTGTCAAGTATTTAATACTCTTATCAACATGGGAGTGGGCAAATATGCTGCTTTATGCAAATGTATGTATATATTTATTATTGGAAATCAATTAACAACACAAAACAATGACAGCTATTGTCCAGAAACCCTCACAGGTACTGCATTTAGCATAAAAGAATATGCTCAAAACATAACATGGCAAACTGCAGCCCAACAGGCAACAACAGCTGTCAGTATGCTGATTTGACTATGACTTGCACCAAAACTGCATGTGATTATCATAAAGTGGGCATGTCTGTGAAGGGGAGACTTGCGGGTACCCATAGAACCCATTTACATTCACATATCTTGAGGTCAGAGGTCAAGAGACCCCTAAAAAATGGCCATGACAGTTTTTCCTCTCCAAAATTTTGCACAGGTTTTGAGCGTTGTTTACCTCCTTCACGACAAGCTAGTATAACATGGTTTTCTAGTTTCATATGATGCCAATATCTTCACTAGCTTTAAAGCCCGAGCCCGCTACAATCTCAGAAAGATCGATTGCTTTAATGCGTTAAAGAAATTAGTGTGCATTTTGCATTAACACATTATTATCACGTTAACGTTGACAGCCCATATCATAGTTTTGCATTAGGTTTCTTGAGACAAGGCTCACAACAGCGTCAACTTCTGACCCTGAGATGATAACAAGTGTCTTTGTCTTAGAGGCCTATCTGGTAAAGATTAGATCTCACAAAGAAGACACCAAAACAGTCCTGTTTGGGGAAAAAGAGCACACACAGTAGTTTAATGATTGTCTTGGACTGGACTGTTTTTTTCTCCGAGTAATCTTGGGTACATTTACTAAAATAACACAAGACAATATAAAAAAAAAACAAATCTTCATTCCTGGGATGTGCATGTTAATAAATACTCAGTTAGAGGTTAATGTTTTAGATTCAGCTTCGACTGGAAGGAGGTGTTAGTTGAACTCTATTTTACTTTAACAACATGACTTGGAGTGTTGCACAATGTAAAGACTATTGGCTGCTGCAGCCTCTGTTTAGCACCTCAACCACGCCCTCTGGTCAAAGTCACTGTCCACGCCAAGATACAGGATTATAAGAGGCCTGTGTGTGTAGTTTTGTCCTAATCATTGTACTGATAGTTTCCTGCAAAGTCAGGATGACATCATCAGGTCGCTTCCCAAAAAACTCAGCTGGGCAGAACAACAGATAGCACAGCAGGAGCCAGACCGGGTCATCTGGTCCTCAGCTCTTCCAGGTCAGTTAATCTGATGATAACAATAGGCGACATTTTTAATCTCTTTGCGATACAAAATGGACTTTCACGTGGACCACACACACTACATCTTTATTTAGATAGAGGAATGTTAACAGATTGGACAGTAGTAGTTTTAATGGGAGCTTTTAAGGGCCTAATGATGTAAAAAAAAAACTAAACCAAAACAGATCTCTCGTCTTATATAGGTTACCCTAAAATGAATCCATGTGCCATCATGATAATCTAAAAGCTGCTTATGGGCTTGGCTTGGCTTGAAATACCTATGTTAGCATGGGAAAAAACGTTTCAAGGCTAGAAGCAAGGAAAACAAGTGCACAGAATACAGTTTTAAAACGTACTGCTGTGACCCTCAACTCCACCACCACCACCAAACCCATGGTATAAAGTTAACAAAGAATTTTTTAAATAACAGTTTACAACAGTGCCTAAACTTAACAGTTTCTCTAAATGCTGAAGAAAAGAGCTGCTGCAGTTATTTTCCTATGCTAGGGCTGCCCCCCTAATCTGTTGTTTTGGTCTCAGTCGACTAAGATCTCTTTAGTCGATAAGTCGTTTTTTTTATGCTTTTTCATGCTGAATGACTTATAGCCAAGAAACTTATGAGCACATCAAGATTTAAAGTGGAAGAAGCGAGATTGGAGCAAATGTGATTTAAAAAAAAAATTTTTTTTATTAAGCGGTCGCGATATCGTGACAGTAGCATATGAAACGGGTAACCTGAAAAAATCATATTCCTCTGTGTACTCTGGTGTCCTTTGGTGCTCCTAACGGCTTCTGCAAGATTTCACAGACCGGAGGAAAACAAGCAGTCAGAGCTGATCTGAGGTCCGCTGTCCAGCTGCTGTCTATGAGAGCCAGCTGTCAATCCCTCGTGAACTCCGACCAAACGGTCAAACTAGGCAGCGCTGATCAAATATGAATCAATATTATGTTATGTTAATCATCTTGTAGTGTACTGTTTAGCTGTAAAATGAGAAAGTTTGTGACGCCACGGCCATTGTGAAATCTGGTGAAGGAACGCCAAATACCAGTCACATGACCGGAGCACAGCCAATAGGAACGCTCTCTCTCTGAAATTACCTGTGATTAGTCAAAGTCTCCCTTCATGGGTTAGATTTTTTAAAGCCTGAAAACAGAGCCATGACGAGGTGCAGAAGTCTAGTTTTCTCTCAGAACACTTGAATTACAATATGCTGAAAGGTTATTATGCAATTTGTGCCCAATGATGACATAAATATACTGCCTACTGCAGATTTAAAATGGTGCTTTTGTGTGATTCTTTGTGGACAAACTCAGTTTTACAGATCTGTTGAGTAAATCAACAAATCGGTTAGTCGTCAAAATCGTACGAGTGTTAGTCGATTAAGAATTTCTTTGCTCGAGGACAGCCCTAAAGGAACCACAGAAGCATCCTTTATGAGAGGAAAGCCATCCCCACAATTCCTTGCTCTACAAATGGGTGTTCCCCACAGAGACTGTTTGATCCACCCAGTAACATTATGTTTGGAGTTTCATAATAGCATTAACCAGAATTAAATCTCATTACTTGCTCTAATATGCTGTAATTAGTTAGCGCTGGTTCATATACTGTATGTCATGGATGTCAAAGGTACTTCCTGTTTGATTCTTCATATTTTCCACATTTACTTTATTAGGCTATACTGTATGTATTTTAAGACTTGCATGGTAGATATTTGGCTGCTCAGTACCGAGACTTATAGTCTGTTGTGATGCCTTGACATACAGTATATCATTTATGTAAAGTGTTTTCTATCAAGGTGAAGGAAAAGTGGTTTGGCAAGGATGAAATTTATGATCTGCCCTTGTCGTTGTTGTGATAGATGACTTGGCAGATCAGTCAAGTGTGACTCAAACTAGTTAGTACCATTAACATTGGAATGAAACCAGAAACACTTGATTCACCCGTTTGTTGGCTTGGGAATAAACTGACATTTCGTAGGGATGATATATACAAATTCTGTTTTCCTTCTTACTCCATGCTACTTATGTAATATGTGCGTGTTAGTAATTCATCTGGAAACAAGCTAATTACCACTTATGAAACAGTTAATTGCCCAGCTTAACCTCTTTCTTTTCTAGCAGTGAAACCAAACCACTTACCGTGTACCTGCATGTCTCAAAACATGTGTTTCTTTAACCTGTTAGCTCCACCTAGCTACAAAGCTGCATGGATCACACTGAATCGGAATGATTACTCATCCTCTTTCAATCTTTGTAACTATGGTGAGTCAACAAGGGACAAGGACCTGAGGAGGATGTCACGTTGCTATCGGTGTTTACTCATGATGTAGGAAGTCCTATTGGTCTACTGTATGAAACGCTTCCAGACTTGGGTAAACCCCTTGATATACAGTTACTGAGTTTCAGTGTGTTGCAAGATAATGTGATACTTTATTGTACCAGAAGTCATTTACCACACCACACAGGGAATAAGCTACAGAACAGCATAGAGACGGAGCACAACGCAGGAAAACAATTGGCGCCACAATATGCAACCAAGGACTGAGACACTAACAAAGAGCCTGAACTAGGGATGCTCATTTTGAAAAATGTTCTTAACCGATAACCGACCCTCGTTAACCGACAAGATTTGTGCCTTGCGCCAGCTGCAGTGTACGAGCACAACAGACAACTGAGTCCCCAGTTCACCGTCCGGGAGCGTTAACTTAGCAGCCACGCTGCTGCGTGTAGTGTCGCAGTCATGCAGCCACTTTCCCAGTTAAAGTCTCCACCGCACATTTAGTTTAGCAGTTTGTCCGCTGTGTGTGTGCCCGGCGTAACGACACTTTGTCTGCCTGGATTAACGATAGCGATTGTCCGATAAACAGTGTGTGTATTTGTGCTACGTTAGCATTTGGACAACATTTTTGCTGAACTCGCCGGCATACTGAGTGTCAGGATCCTGTAGTTTTCTCATTCTTCCTGCTGATGCTTCACATCTTCTTGCCTGTATCCTCCTTAGTACTTAGTTCTTTACCCTGTTGGTAGTGCATCCCACCGCATTTTTTAGGCATCTGTCTATTGTTTGCTAGCAGATGTAATTGACAAGGAGGCACCTTCACGCAATACAAAGTCAATGGAGAGCGATGAGTTGTTTTCCCCTCCAGTGTGGGCGGGACTTGCACTCTGTCTCTATGCAAAGACCTGGTTGGGAGTTGGTGTCTAACGAATGCATCCTGCACACTTGGTCACTCTGTCATCCAACGTTGTCTTGTTAGTCTTTCAGGCACCCGTAATGTAATCACACTCTGCCTATAGGATGTGCTGTTCTGTGTACACTGGCCCTTTAATGCAATTTAAAGCTACTGTTACTAATGTCATACCAGAGAGCGCTGTCTGTGATGATGTGTTACAGGATACACAGGGCTGTTAGGGATGGCGTATTCGTGGTAAGTGGACCTGTATAGGGTGATGGGATACGCCTCGTGTGTATTGCTTGAAGTGTGCTTTCTCCTTCTGAGTACATACTGTCAGACGTTGGTTGGACATTGTTAATTTGCATGCTTGTGTTTCTCAGTTTCAGCGATTGTTGACCGAGGGAATGGAACTGATGAATAGTAGTTGAAGTTGCAATGCAATTGATGATGGATGATCATACATCACCTGATCAATGTGTCATTGTATGTCTTACAGCTGGCTGTTGAAATATGCTGAAATTAGGAGTATCATTGTAATATGTATTGTATGGAATAATACAGTCTTAGCATGTAAACAGGTCTAAGGATCTCTTCCAGTCTTGTCCGAGTCATCTAAGATGTAGTGTAGAGGTTGACTGATAGTGGATTTTTTAAAGTCTGATATAATAATGATAGTTTGGAGCAGGAAAAAGAAAGAAAAAGGGAGAGGGTGAGGGTTGGCATTAATTGGCCAAATCAGTCGACCTCTACTGTAGTGGTTATGTTGGAATTACCATTTCCCTCAGAACTAGTGTTCGCATATAGGTTAGGGTCTTAACATTGCGCCTCTCACCACTTCTAGATTTTGGGGCAACAAAACAGAACCTGCTTTGTTGTATGAGAGTAGAAAATCATCTGTGTTTGATCTTCCACCACATGATGAGGTGTGTTTGTAGCTCAGGAGGATTTAGAAGTCACCGCCAGCAGCCTTATGAAAACACATGTAAAGCTGAGTTATTCATTTTGTAAAATGTTCTCTAGAAGTGGCATAGTGAGAAATGTTTTTTTTCGACAAATGGGATTTTTGATTGTGCAGGTATGCACTGATGCCTAAACATGACGTGGGGGTGGAAATGCCTAATCTTGAACTTCCTGGTCGCATGCTTACCTTGCACACTTCTGCATATCTTATGAATTATTTCATCTGTGTCAGGGTTCCTGGAGCTTTCCAGTAAGCAGCCTGACAGGTTAGACTGTCAAATCCAGCAGGTTTTGCAAACTGCTGTGCCACGTTATTAATAGAGGGAGCTACTTAATGTTCACTGTTACTGTGACAACCTTCTTGAAATCCAATGCACTTAGTTAAATGTAACATGAGAAGGGGTCTGTGGTGGGGTCTTGTCTAACCTTTGTTTCTCCAAAGGAGCCAGCTTGGTTTACACTGTGGCTGATTTCAGCCAACCTCTGTTTGGATATGTTTATGTTGCTCTGTTGGTTACTGTCAAACACGTGTGGTAATGTCTGTGGCATGACCAGCACGCTAGCTCAATCAGTCAATGAAGTAGAAGGACACATGGCTCCTGTTATCAGCAGGCGATCAAGCGCTGCAGGTCAGGACAGACTGGAGCTAAACACAACCATGGTGGCAAGCTGCATCAATTCCACTATACTTATACAGGGCTGAAATGATTCCTCTGGTAACTCGAGTAATTCAATTACTAACAATCATTTTCTTTACTTTTTAAAGTAATTTGAAATTATTTAATTTATTTAAATTATTAATTTCTTTTTATTTATTTGTTTACATTTTGGAAAATATTTTATTTAAAACCCAGAATGTAATATGGCACTTAAATACATAATTAAATTCGTAATCATGCATAATAATGCACAATTAAATGGGTTTAGTTTTGACAGATATTATTGTATGCAACTTAAGCAATAATAATGTAGATTTTTCAAAAAATTAAATCAGTTGTTCATTTTAAGAGACCGGTCTTATTTTCCCTTTTGTATATTAACTATTGCTCCTTAATAAAGTAATTTTTTATCCGATTACTCTATTCATTCATGGAATAATCTATACAATACTTGATTACTAAAATAATCGATAGCTGCGGCCCTTTTTTTAATAGCTTATCCAGTTTACATACCAGCTCATCACTGAAATGGTCCTGTGGTCTTTCTCAGTTTGTTTTTGTGTGATGATAAAAGCAACAATGCGGCACGGCTGTAGAGACCGTCCACGTGTGCTTTGAGTGCATGTTAGTGCATGTGAGCATGCCCAACTGGCTAGCTCATGACCACCGCTCATACGCCGGTTGCAGCTCGTTACAGAACTGTATCGCCCACCTTCCAGTTCCCCCTCAGGTTAACACTGTTAGCTCTGTCAGCACTGTTGCTTTCCTTGTTAAGCTTTGTTTCTACTCGCGCTAGACGCCCTGGCACAGGCCTCTGTAGATGGCCGTGCACAGAGGTGTTTATGCTCAAGGCGTTGTTCGCTGGAATATGCTCCAAAATGCCAGGAGGCGTACAAACAAAACATTCTGTGGATATGCACGAAGTCAACGAGTGTTACCAGAAAGAAAAGTAGGCTGCCTGGCAACAGTAGTAAACACCGACGTACCGCCAAACATTGTATTTGTGTGCTGTAATTATTACTGTTGCTTACCTCCAAGTCAAGAACACTTTCTGTCTCTTATTACAAAACAATCTCTCATGTTCTTTCACAGCCTGCAGCAAAGAATCCTCCTCTTTCTCCAGCGTGTTGCTTATCCCTTTACAAGAATTTAATGTCATGTGACTGTCCCTGTTGTCTCTCAATGAACAAGTCGTAGAGATGTCTGATGTCCATGTTGAAATGGCAATGGGCACGTAGTTACAAAAATTCAGAGGTGCACAACCAAGCGCTGCGACAACTTGCGGAGCCTTCGCACACCACGCTAAAGCCACGACGACGTCATTTTCAGCTTCACTACAGCGACTGTAAAACAAGCTTCAGCCCTGTTAGCGCTGTTAGCTGTGAGCCGCCGACTCAGCTGTCGCCATGTTGAGAGCCGTGCGGCGGCAATAGAAATGCGCCCAATATCACATGTAGCACCTTTTAATAAACTTTCCGCAAATTTGACTTTTGCCTTCTTACTCAGAATAGTAGATAAGCACTGACCCCATGACCTGTGACAGTGACAGACAGGCTGTTGCTCCAGTTTATGCACACACACAAGCTTGTGTTTTTAATCAAAATATTTCCCTGGAGGTCTATTGATGTCAACATTGTGGAGGCGTCACATTCCTTTTTGCTTGGGCTTAGTTACGCTTTAGGCTGCCAACTGGTCGTTCTGTTTATTCCATCCTATTCCTTTTAGTTCTTTAACATTAGGTGTGTGCTCTATCTTGTGATTGTTGCTATTTTTGATGTGCAGTTTTGGAAAATTGTGTATGGATACCCAACCTGTCAAGTTTGTACTCAGTTTGTTTCTGTGACACACAAAGTCATCATTCATGGTGAGACTGTCTCATCATAGGGAAATCGGGCTCATATCAATCCCTCTCATCTCACTGAGTTGTGGCATTTGCATCCTGCTTTGCCTTCTGGGCAAGTTTTTTTTTTTTTTTTAAACACGTCATCGTAGGAAGACTTTTTTTTTTTTCCTTTTACATGTAAATACGTCGACTTAAGGCTACAGGAGTACATTTTGGTGGGAGTGTCACAGTGTTTACAGCAGTAAAGTGAGCATTGTAGTTCTGGCACACAGGAGCATATAATGGACCATGTGGTGTGACGGATAATATTGTCTGACCACTATAGTCCTCGTGGAGCGAGAGTGAGAGAACAGCGCATTGTCTAACATCTGAAGCTGGGCGTTTTGTTTTGTTGGCTGTCAGTGGATCCATTACATGACTTTATAATGATACAGCAACACGGTGACACCTCCCTCGTAATAACCCCTTTGTTTTCTGTTAGGCACAATCGAAGACAATCATAAGTTTGTCTTTTCAGGCAGACTGCTGGTGTTTCAGTTTGTTAACCTTTTTTTTTTTCCCGAAGGCCCTTAAACACTTATTCCAGTGTGTTTGCACTGAGACACAGGTTGTTGAGGTTGGTGCTGGTCTGGTCTGGATGCAGAGAAACCAGTTTCACAGAGGGTGTGTCTAGCATCGTATGTTTTAAGGATAATGTTTGCTGGGATGTTATTTACAGAAAGACCAGTCGGAACAGATTCTTTAACAATCTTCTAAGTCAGTTTTTGCATCCAGTTGCTTTTGATGGTTTTGAGGTTTTGATCAGGTTGCTTATTTCTGCTTCTGAGATTCATCTTTGTGAAGATTTTGTGATTGAAAGAGCAATTTTCATTGAAGCTTTATACAAGAAATTAAGCAAGGGGTTTAAAAAGAGGGAAGTAACGAGTGGCAGAGCATCTTGTAATCTGCAGACCTCCTGAGCTCATCATGCCCCACTGACCTTGATGCTTGCTCTGCTCTACTCACTCATATGATTAAAGCTCGGGGGTATACACACACCAGTTGTCTTAATCTGCCACCAAACCTGGCAGAAAGCAGGTTTCCATGCCAGCAACCGTAGAACATGATGATCTTTTATTGAAGAAATGAAGGGACGGCTAATGAGAGAACAGAACATTCAGAACCTAATTCATACACCTCCCTCAACATATTTGTTAAATTTGTTACAACCAGTTTTCTAGTAGCACCACCACTGCTCCCAGGAATTAACTGTGCCTGTATGTTTTTGTCTCTTGGTAGAGAACGTCCCTACAGACCTGCGTGACCCCTTCTACTGTGACCAGTATGAGCAGGAGCACCTTAAACCGCCAGTCACGCGTCTCCTGCAGTCCTCGGAGCTCTACTGCCGGACCTACGGCCTGCTACTGGGGGGCACCGGAGCCGAGGCACAGCCCAAAGACAACGTCGCCCTGCTACAGCTGCTCGCTCAGAGAGGCATAGTCGCCAAAGACCAGGACACGCCGGTGACCGATGCAGACCTCCGACGTAAACCCATCAAAATGGTAATGTCGGGGTTCGGTTATGGGAACAGCAAACACATAGGGGATGACTAGGGCGGCCCCCTCTTAATCGATTAGTCCACTAATCTGTCGTTTTGGTCTTAGTCAACTAAGATTTGCTTAGTCGATTAGTCGTTTGTTATGCTTTTTTCATGCAGAATGGAGAGAGTCCAGAACCAATGTCTCTACAGGGACATTAAAAGTATATCTTATCTTATCTTATGCTTATCTTATCTTATCTTATCTTATCTTATCTTATCTTAGCTTATCTTAGCTTATCTTATGCTTAGCTTATCGTATCTTATCGTATCGTAGCTTGTCTTAGCTAATCTTAGTTTATCTTATCGTATCTTATTTTATCGTATCTTAGTTTATCTTATTTTATGGTATTGTAGCTAATCTTATATTAGCTTATCTTATTTTATCTTATCTTATTTTATCTGAATGACTTATTTCCAAGAAACTTATGAGCACATCTCTGGTAAACACAAGATTGAAAGTGGTGCTCTTGTGTGATTCTTTGTGGACAAACTCAGTTTGAGGGCTGAAACTAACGATTATTTTCACTGACGGTAAATCTGTTGATTATTTCCTAGATTAATTGATTAGTTGTTTTGGTCTAAAAGGTTTGTTTTGGTCAGGAAATGGTGAAAAATGTCGATCAGTGCTTCCCAAGTTCCAAGATGACGTCCTCAAATGTCTTGTTTTGTCCACAACTCAAAGACATTCAGTTTACTGTCATAGAGGAGTAAAGAAACCAGAAAATATTCACATTTAAGAAGCTGGAATCAGAGAATTTTTACTTTTTTTTTCTCAAAAGAAAATACTCAAACCGATTAATCGATTATCAAAATAGTTGCGATTAATCGTTGCAGCTCTATTCCGCTTTACAGATCTGTCAATTAAATCAACTGATCGATTAGTCAAATTGAATTTCTTTGGTCTAGGAAACTCCAAGTGATGACACCAGTCTGACATGCAATGTTGTTGGTAGTAGCTTCCTGACTGCATTGAGTCAAGGAAATGTCAGAACTGCTGTTTTTGTAGAAACCGCTTCATGTTCGTCTATCGCCCCGAGGACTGAATGTCTCCTCCAGTGGAACCAGATGCTCTGCTATCCAGGAGTCTGTAGAAAGCAGAAGGGGTGCCTGGTTGTGGATATAGGGGCTTGTTTATGCTTTGATTCAGGGGATTAAAGGACATCAAAAAGACCCCCTCACTCATTCAATCCTGCCCCAATCCCCCCCTCATCTGCCCCCCAGCTGATCCCAGAGGATGAGTGGATCCAGCTGCTAGGACAAGGGCAGTCATGGGGATGACTGCTTTATTTCCTGGGTGTGAGAAGGAGGGCGAGTCTAGATTCAATAGATGGTCCAGATCAGAACAATAGCTAAACAGTTCTGGTGAAACGTAAGATTCTGTGTTGAGAGAATAATCTGGGCTGGCCCGGTGAGTTAAATCAAGAGAAACTGGTTTGTCCTCTAAACCCTTGACAATGGAGCCCTCTCTCTCTCATTCTCTCTCCCTCGCTAGTACACACATAATATAGCTCTTCAGTCTGAAAGCCTGCAGATAACTACATTTATGTCCAAATTAGGAATCATAATAGTCTGAAAGAAGAAGGATGCTTTTAGGTTTGATGGAACATTTACTGCTTTTTTCGCTTCAGCTGACAGATTATTCCTCAAATAGTGGCATACAGCTGCATTTCCCTCCGGCCACCTCGGCTCATGCCCATACAGGCTTCTGTTTTTTGGGAAGCTGCGTAGGGAGTCTCCAGGGATCTGCATGGATAGTGTTGTTGTTGCTCTACTGCTGCTGCTGCTGCTGTCTACTGGCCGCTGCAGCAGGTGCGGCACTGCTGGTGCTGTTGTGATGATTATCTTAATTGTACGCTTGAAAAGGTGTGCATGCATCTGTGGCATGTTCTAAACTAAATAGCACAGGAGTTGTGTGACCATTGGCAGTAGAGCCTGGTAATAATGAGAACCAATGTTGTTGACCAATCACAACAGAGTGGGCTTTTCAGGAGGGGAGCAGCTCAAACGGAGCGTTTCAGACAGAGGTTGAAAAGTGAGATGTAAACATGTTCTAGTAGAAACCCAAAATACAAGCATGCACCTGATAATAAACCTAATATGTCCTCTTTAATGTACAGTAAATACTGGCAAAGTTGTACTTTGGAACCAGACAGAGTGGTTGTTTTGTACAGATAAAAAGAAGGAAGAAAGCTGGTACTTTGCTTTAATGGGGCTTTCTTTCCTATTTATTATTACCTAGTGTTTTGCCTTATCCGGTACCTACCTCAATTTCCACAAATCATAATCTGACAATGTAAATCTAAGTAACTGTCTATCAATCTTTGGCCATCCATTTCAGTAATTGTCAGTGTTACTATGGTGCGTTGGTTTAGTCTTTTGCTAAAATCTACAGCCTAAAGCACATCACATGCACCCTCCTTTTGCATTGAATCTAAGGTCATATAGTCCTTCAACTACAGGTCTGCGCAGGACTGCAGACAGGACCGCATACCTGCTGTTTGCTCTTGAAGGATTTCTGTAGGACTGTCCTCGACCAAAGAAATTCTCAGTCGACTAACAGTCACGCGATTTTTTCGACTAATGGATTAGTTGATGTAATAGACAGATCTGTAAAACTGAGTTTCTTCACAAAGAATCACACAAAAGCACCACTTTAAATCTTGACATCAGAGACGTGCTCGTAAATTTCTTAGAAATTAAGTCATTCAGCATGAAAAAGCATAAAAAATGACTAATCGGCTAAAGAAATCGTGGCTAAAATGATCGATTAGTCGACTAATCGACTAAGAGTGGGCAGCCCTAGATTTCTGACCACTACCACCTGCACTAACAGATGTGCAATTTCACATCATGGCACCAACAAGTCATTCAATGGCAACAATATAAAATATAACGCAAGCATGAAAGATCACTACAGCACTGGCAATAATAAGCTGATGACACAGTACGTTGTTTTCATGCATGATGCTGCTGTGATTTGTGTGTGCATGTATTTGTCTGCTTGCGTGCGTTTGTCTCAGTTTTGGGTGATGCTTCCAGGTCAGACCACGGACCATCTCCGCTGTTAATCCTAACCATTAAACTCTTATTTTGGCTGTTTGCTGCTTTGGTATACAGTATGAGCCTTCCAGTCGCTGCCTTCCAGCCGCTCTCTGAGCTTGTCTGTCGCTGACTGGCAGTGTAGCTACAGTGTGGCAAGCAGAGAAAGTGGGTCATGCTGCAGCAGCATTAGAAAGGATGGAGCACCAATGTGGGTCTTGGCCAGTAAACGGCTTTGGAGCAGCAGCAGCAGCAGCAATCTGCTGCAGCACTGCTGTATATTAAAGCTTCACACACCCGTGCCAAACGAGAGGATAACATGTACTGTATATAGTACATGTACATAAAAGTGTGTTGAGTCATGCACTACTGCCAGTTAATCTGAAGCTTAGAAGTTTCTGATTTTTCACTTCACACATATGACCTATTTGTCGTTAATTGCTGATATTTGGCTCCTGTTTAAATCCAGGGATGTAGGTTGATGCTGGTACTGGCTTGAGTTGCTGCACCAGCATCAGTGCACAGCGCCAATGACCCGCTCTCTATAAAACTACACGGTCGGCGCTGTGATCAAAGTAGGGCAAAACCAGACCCACCATAGCTCACCTAATATAATATTGTACTACAGTATTTATTATCTTCATCAAACTGTTACGCTTCTGCTACAGGATGAAGAAGCTTTTGCTGTTTGTCCCTGCTTCCAGACCTTGAAATTCCTCAGTTAATAGTTAGATTAAGAAATATTCAGGAAGAAAATGGTGTGAGCTCTGCTGTGATATCTGGGACAAGTGGAAAGTGAGTCCTATTTTCCTCTGACTGAAGATTTGAGTTGATAAGCAGAGGCAGACACCATTAGTTTGCTAGCTAGCATAAAGTCATGCACCTTGACCCCATGATGACACACATTGAGTGACAGCTCTGTCATTTGCATAATGAGGCAGAAATGCATAAAGAAATGTAAAAAGAAATGTGTAAAGAAAAGAATACAGAAATAAATAATTTTGGGGAAATAAATAAGGGATGAAATGCAAAGGGAACATTGTGCATAAATAAATAAATAAATAAATACATGAATACATAAATAAATATAAACATTTAAAATTGAATATAAAATAATAAATAGATAAATGCAAAAATAAATTTATAAATTAAAAATAAATAAATAAATAAAAGGCTAAATGAAACAGAAGAGTAAATAAACAAGTGAATTAATACAAAGATAAATAAATAAAAAAGCAAATTAAAACAGAAATATCAATCCATGTCATATTTTATCAATTAATTAATGGTTACATTTTATTTGTAATATTATTTTTGGCGTATTTAATTCCATATTAATTTATTTATCGAGTCATTTATTTATGTATTCATTTATTTTTTTATTTTGGCATGTTGAGTCCTCCATAAGCACCAGTGTCTTTACAGGCCGGGGTTATCATGAAAGGAAAGCTTTGTAGATGGCTCATCCTTGGGGCACAGTAGTGGAGCCTCCGGCTGCCTCCATCCCCTACTTGCTGTATATATGTGTGGGAGCGTGTGTGTATGTCTCTGTGTGTGTGCCCTACTGGTAACTGTCCTTCTGGTCGTGGCCCGGCCCAGATTAGCGATAATCTGCCATGCAGACTGAACGTCATCATCCACGATTGGATGACACGCCAGAGATGACCACTCGCTCCCCACGCTCCTAACATGTCTCACAACATCCGACTAATACATTGTTTGTTGACACAGTGGAATGAAATCATCCATTTTCAAACATACTGATATTGATTACACTAGAGATTCAAGGGGTTAAGCGTCTGTTCCCACGGTGACAAAGCAAGTCATGTAGCCATAATGCAGCTAACCCTCTTCCCGGTCCCCTGTTGGTTTTGGGTCGGCACTGACACTTTGTCTTAGATCGTACTGCTGTGTTGGCAGGTTTCTGGTCAAGTGAGCATCAGTCAGGAGCTTAGTTGGAAATAGAAGTGGCACACTATCAGAAACGCTAACCATCATCTTACACTATTGGCTCTGCTCTGGATCGCTGATGAGAAGCTAACGTGGAGTAGTAGTTAAACTTCTACCGTATGTTTAACAAGTTGGGTGTAAAGCTGGTCTAGACTGGTTTTCCTTGCTTAAGCACACAGTTCTCATACATATATTGTTCATATAAGCATGTGTTTTGAGAGGACCTCCTGTCTGAAATCCCCTGCTGGGCCCCAGACCTGCCTGATCCCCCTGTTTGTCTCCCCCTCAGAGAAGGGGGGTGGGCTTAAGTCATATCTCAGACATAATCAGATTTTGCCCTCCTCATAATCTCACATAATGATCCCCAAGATGCTTTTGCCTTCTTTGTTTGACTCGGTTGTTGGCACTATTATGCAAGCAGATTTGCCAAATAGAGCCATAAAGATTTCTTGTTGATGTGGTTAACCGATGGGGTGTTATTCTTTTCCTCGGTTCGAGGGATGCTAACTGTTTGCTGGCTGGATGTTTCAGAGCAGAGAGCCCGGTGCTAAGCCAGGACGCACAGAGCAATGCTGCGGTCAGGCTTGTGTTGAGATGCATTGTGGGTCAGCTGGTCGGTTGTTATGGTGATCTGGCAGGCTCTGTGCTGGGTGTTCATGAGTTGCTCCTCTCTCCCCTCTCATTAGGGAGACTTGTGATTTAGCTTAGCGAGCTCTCCTGGCTCTGCAGCGGGGGATCCACTAGAAACCCCCCTCCTCTTTTCATTCTGCACTTATTGTCATGAATCATCCTCTGCTCTCTCCTCTGAATGACTACTGTACCGCATGACGACATGGTTGGCCACTTTCATTAGTTCATTTCCTTTTCTCTCTGTCTCTCTCGCTGTCATCCTGTCTCCGTTCACACTGTGACAATAGCTCCAACCTATGATTACACATTGTGGCTAAATGCAAAAATATGTGACTACTTTCAATCACTTTGAGTGTTTGAATGACAGCTGCTGGCACAATTTAGCAGCAGTCTGTTTCTTTTGTTCTCAGGCCTCAAAGACCTAACAACAAAAATAGTTGAAATCCATATCACAATATTAATATTCAATATTGATCATGGATGCACCGATGCAACTTTTTCAGTCCCGATACCGATACCTGGGCTTTGGGATCATTCTTTTATGTGTAAGGCAACATCAGACTTGACATTGCTCTCTTAACATTGTAAAACAAAATGTAATAAATAAATACACAGATATACATTTATTGAATTGTTAGGTATTATTAAAATAATGATTCTTACACCAGCAACTTGGTAAAAAATCTTCAAATTAACAGGAATTACTGAGGAAGTGTAAAGCTTTTTAATGCAGAAAGATATTAGTAAAAACTTCAACAGGAATTCAATTTCCAGTCTATAATGTATATAGTATATAAACATAAAATTTAATTAAATAAAAAAAAGTGCCAGTACCCTAATTCAGCAGTTACATGACATGATTATCGCAAGCGTTTTGGATATATTTATACGTATATCTTGGAAATATGTCCCACTTTTAAAAAAACAAAACATATTTGGCCTATATACGACATACATTTCCACAGTTCATACATAAATGTATATTTGATTAATAAAAACGTTTTATGTAGCTATTGATACGGATCAAATTGTACACAAATATAATATTGCATATATGCTGCGATAAAACCAACTTAAAGTAATGAGAAGGAATACCAAAGGCATTTTCAGCGCTGTTCTCTCAGTATTAAGCTGCAGCCATGTGTTCTCATACAGAGATGCAGTCACGTGGGTGTTTTGTCTGGCCTCTCCGGTCCAGCTTTCGCTGCGCGGCCGCAGGTTTCCGCCAGCTGTGACCGCTCCGACCTCCACACGGCGATGGTTCATTATTATTATTGATCCTTTATAGCATTGGGTTTAAATCTGAAATATTGCCAAATAGGTGCTTTTGCTTTTCGCCTTGCATCATCTTGTCTGTCAACTCTCTCTCGTCCCGTGTGTGAAATATGACTCCTGCTACTCTGACCTGAGACTCCGTATGGAGCAGATGCATTCACTGTTAACTTGAAGTGTCGTCCGACTTTTTATTGATGACACGGCGCTGATATGCCAAAATGAACGAAATGGGTTTTATTTCTGTCAAAAAAGCAAACCGACGGTTGGGGCGGTGGGTACGTAATGTAATTAGTGTGTGCCCGACCACCGAGTAACACAGCTAACACCGACTACTACGACAAGCCTACTCCCTACCATGTTTCAATTATCCCTGCGGAGTAATAGTGCTCTGAATCAGTCAGACTGTGGCTGGCGCTGAGAAGCCCTAGTAGTCCCTATATCAGGCCATTTGTCCCCCTCTGTACTGCAGACATTTCCACTGAACAGACAAGTCATGTCACAGACACACAAGCAGCTTCAGTGTTGGAGGGCAGGCCAGCAGGGTCACACAGCTCCCAGTGACTGACTGCAACGCATCCAGAGAGCTCGGCCCAATGCTATCTGACAAGCCTTTGCTGGCATAGCCCTGCCCTGCCCGCCACAGCACCGGGTCTGCCCCGGTCAGCACTTTACATCAGGGTTGAGTAGGCAGACACGCAGACGGGGCTCATGCACGCAGCTGGACTGCCACCAGCCCCCATCTGGGGCAACGTAAGAGGTTAGAGGAAGAATGTCTGGCCTCTAAAGTGGAATTTGTAAGTAGTAAAAGGGAACAGGCACTGATTTGAACCGATTAGGCTCAAAACTGAAGGTTGGAGATTGAAGGAGTGGCCCCTTGACAGGAATGTGTTGTTTGTGACCTGGCCAGAATTGATTATTATAACAAGGAGCTTGTTGCCGTTAGCCAGTAGTGAGGAGAGAGGAGCTCCGGTGCTGCTGTTGGATGGCAACTAAAAGTGATACAGATAGAGGAGACAAAAATAGATATACTACTAACCCTGTATGGATGTGATAGGATTGCTATCGCTGTTGTATGGCCTCCTTTTTCCCCCCTTTGCTTTGGTGAACTCGTCATGCTCTTTTGGGTCATGCTTTATAAGATTGCTGGTGTGGAAATTGGCAAAACTAGCACCACACATCAAAACTAAGAGCTGCACACTGCTGCACACATACCGCCGCTTTGTCACGTAATTTTAGGATCAGGCAACGAAACCACTATAGTTATGTTTAGGAAAGAAGTACATGGTTGGGCACATTTTCTCGGAGTGTTTACTGTTGCCGTTGATGGGTTGACATTATAGTTAATGGAACGCCCGGTGCGTTTCATACTGCCGCTAAAGGGTGCTGTGTGCGACAGTACCGAACGCCAACGGCTGTGACAAAACCTCTGTATTTAAACCCCCGGGAATGAGAACGGGCTGGTACTGCGCAGGTGCAGCTCTCAACAGAGATGAGAAAGAAGCGAGATGACTCACTTGTTTGTTTATTTGTTAGTTTGGATCCCCATTAGCTACTTTCATCATCGATTTCGGACGCAGTGATCGTTTTTTCCGGAGCTGATGATGGAAGAAGCTAACGAGTGAGCCATCTCGCTTCTTTCTCATCTCTGTTGAGTACCGATAAGGCAGCATGTACAGATCGGGTAGCGAGTGAGACATGTTTCTGTTGCTGTGTAGCACAAATGAGCTGATAAACGAGAACATGAATTAGATGGGTGCATACTAGACTCGCATACTCGCCGATAACCAATCCAGCATTTTAGGCTGTATCCGGGGCATTTCCGGTGCTGGTATCGGTATCGGAACAACTCTATGTACCAGCTACTGTGATTATCTTAATGACTGCAAAAGAAAAACATGAATGAAATGCATTGAAAATGGTTAAAATATCAGAATCATTCATAACAATGTGGAGGTCAGACATAAGAAGTACTGTTGTTTGTTGCCCCGTGGCAAAAACATAGCACGACTTCTAATGAGCTAACAGGTTTATGGAGTTAAGGCGCTCTCTCTGACTGAGCCGACAGTGTTGGTGGTGCACTTTAATGGGCTCTAGCCATTAGACAGGACTCTGTAATGGTCTCAAGTTTAAGGAAGTACACGTATTTCTGTTGGATACACATGCTTGGGAATGTCAAATATGTGGAATAACAGTGTTATGGTTTTAATGTTGTATTTCTGTGTAAAAACGCTATATTGATTAGATTTTACATCCGTTATGTTGTCTCACAAAGACACATTCATACACCGAAATTGCAGAAAAAGACCTGTTTCTTCCAGAGAATACTGTTCATTGTTGTGCTTCCTGGTGATCTCGTTACAACACGTCACTTTATCCTGTAAGTGTTGCACATGAGTCATACAGGAATATTTCACTGCGCAAAAGGGAAGGGAAGCACGCTGAGGAGAAAGTAAATAAAGGTACAGCAGCTGAGGAACGACAGTCCTGGGACATACATGTTATCATATTACTGGTCCATTGCTTATTCAATGACTTAATGATTGAACAAACACGGGTCCAAAGTTCACCCATATCTACTGATGTGTGTGTTTGCTCGCTGAAGACTCTCGTCAGTGTTTCTGCTGACTCACAGCGGCCTTCTGGTGACCTCTAGAGGACGCTGCTGGTAAATGATGGTCGCGCTGCAGCAGTTAGAGGTGGTCTCTGCTCTGCAGTAAGCAGGGCCCTGATGGAGCAGTAAAATGTCCAGCGTTATCGTGTTAGCTGTGATTGATTGATGCTGTCTGGGCTCTTGGCTGTGAATGCTCCCCCCACCCCCATCTGAATGTTCCTCTCTTCCTTCTCCCATGTGATTGGTGCAGAGTGCTCACCTGGCAGTGATAGATGCCCTGATGGCCATGGGAGCCATGGAGACGGTGACTGCGGTGAAGACATGTGGTGCTGCCGAGCTACTGGGTGGAGCCTCCAGCTGGGAGGATGCTCTGCTTCATTGGGTTAACGGGGTAAGGAGCAAGCCAGAGAGAAATGACGCTTGTTTCAAACACACATCTTGTTTTAATACTTTCAGAAAATTACTTGTTCAGACTTTTATCTTCTTAAAAGACCTCTGTTGTAGATGATCCAGTGTCTGTTTAGCTGCGGAAATGAGGATGCTGTAATTATTTAACCCACTGGTTTCCAGTGTAAGACAACTTATTGAAAAAACAGTTGGCCTTTATCTCAACATTTCATTCATTTCTGTGAAGATTTTTAAAGTTTGGATTATTATTTAAGATATAAGCATCAAGCGTCAGGAAGAAGAAACACTGAATTTGTTAAATAAGAAGCCTATTAAGTAGGTATGATTTGTTAAAAATAAAAAAATACATAATATAGATAAAGTATTGTAGTTAAATATCCATAAAATATGTCACTTAGTCAGGGGTCATCACTTTACTCAAAGATAGAAAAGGGGTCCCTTAAGGAAAAATATTGGGAACCACTGGTTTAATCCACTGTGTTTTAAAAAGGTGAGAGTATACTGTAGATCTGTGATCTATGTGTGTTAACCATTTTGTCTTCCTGGCATGCTCTCAGTTAAACCAGAAGTTAAGAGAACGTACTGAAGGAGCCCAGAATGACACGTCTCAGGCCATTATGGAGCCCGAACCTGTCCAACCCTCTGTGAGTATTACATTACACATCCAGCGTGTTTCTATCTCTTGTCACACTCATCATTATAACTACACACACATGATAATCTGAAGAGGATTATGCACTCAGTGCTATAAAAAGGCAAAGTGCTATGTATTAAGATCATATTGTTGGTTCTCCTACTCTACAAGCACAACCAGTATTGGTTGACACAATAGAATTAAAGGTAGCGTCGCTGCTTTGTCAACAAGGTTGTCTTGTTATTCCAAGGAGGTACCGTCATCACAACCCTTTTCTCCAGTTTGTCTAGTTCTTCCACTGGAGGCTTAATACCTCTCCTTCTGCTCCTGTTCTTCCATTTCCTTGTCTTTCTCTATTTCCTGTCCCTCCTCCTCTCTGACAGTGTCCTACTCGCTGGTACTGGAAACTTGTTCCTGTAAGTTCCCTCCTTTCCTCTGCTCCTTCCCCCCTGTCCCTCCATCCCTCCAGTGTCTTCATCAAATTTATCAGCAAATACCTGATGGTCAGGTGTGTTTTTTGTTTTTTTTCTCTCCATATGCTGGTGTGAGAATGTGCATCACATCCTAATCTGCGTTAAAGTGCACGTCGCAGCATAAATGTCGATAGGGCGGGGCGTTGTTTGCTGACTCACGAGTGGTGCATGAATCACAATCAGTACTCAAGCCGGCCTTGACACTGCCTTGTATAACCGGTTCCTCTGGTCCTCAGAGGTGTGTGTGTTTGTGTGTGAACGGCTGTGTGGGTTAACAGAGACGAGCTTCTAGTCAGCTGGTTCCCGCAGACAGGGAGCTGTTTGTATAGATACTCTAGTTAACCGGTGTACCTGAAACATTCTTTCTCTCTCCTGAGACTCTCACTTGTCCCACTTTCTCCTGACAAAACCTTCCTTCTTTCCGCTCTGATTAAGTCACTCACTTTGCATCTGTCATTTGTTCACTCTTGTACACATTAGCATGACCTTTATTGGTTCTCTTTCCTTTCACTCATACTGCAAATCTTCTTTTTAACATTTTCTGTTATGTGTCACAGTGTCTATTAGACTTTACAGTATCCACCCATGTTTGGAAAACCCTGACTTTGATGATGGCTTTAACATTAACTAATTTGTCAAATGATTTGCATATAAACATTAACAAAGTATCATTAAGGTCACACTGCAGTGTTTGATTAACTTCATTGTTTGTTGTTGTTTTTTTAGCTCCGCTACAGGAAGGATAAAATACAGTCCAAACAGAAGCCCATCTTTCCAGCGGTGAATGAAGTCAAAGACCTGTCTAGTGGTTGTGCTGTTGCTGCAGTCATACATTACTATTGCCCTGGCCTGCTAAGACTTGAAGGTACCAGCAAACATTGTAACCCACGAACAGCTTTGTAGTACTTAAAAGGATAGTTTGGGTGTTTTGAAGTGGCGTTGTATGAGGTACTTATTACCTACAGTAGACAGCGGTTGGCACGCACCCAGTTTGGAGAAGCAGACAGGAGTTACTGTCCGGAAGCAAAGCAACTCCCGTGTTCTGTGAGGTAAAATTACTGTTTTTGTCAATGGAGTCTGGTTGCTTAAGGCGAAAACATAGATAACGGCTTCAGCTCCCCGTTGGAAACATACACTGTATAGCTGTATGACGGCTCGGTAAAGCCGTGAAAATATTCGAAATATAGCGTACACTTAAACTGATATAGATTTTCTTTAGGTGAGCCTTTCTTTAAGGTGACTAAAATACGTTTTGCTGCCGTCCCCGTCCACAGCAGTACATTGCTTTGCTTCCGTGCGGTAACTCCTGTGTGTTTCTCCAAACTGGAGGTGTGCCGACCATCATCTACTGTAGGTAATACACTGACTATGACTATATACAACCTCACTTCAAAACACCTGAACTATCCCTTTTAATGTGTTTATGTCAGTTTAACACTTTTTTTCCCTCTCTCTGTAAGATGTTTGTATGAAGGAGTCCATGTCTGTAACAGACAGCCTGTACAACCTGCAGTTCATCCGAGAATTCTGTGACAGCTGTCTGAAGAGCTGTTGTCACTTGACGCTGGAGGACATGCTGTACACCCCACAGGAGCTTCAGGTACTTACAGTCACTCTCCCGAACATTAGTCAACTGATTGAGACATTAACACAAATATTGAGTACTGTATTGGCTGATTTATTCTGTCTGATTTATTTAGCTCAACTTGCTGAGCTTCCTAGCAGAACTGCTTACCTGGTTTGAAGTACGAAGGCCAGAATTCGTTCAACCGATAGACACGTTGGGTAAGTGTTGCGGTCCTGTATAATAATACTGTGTAATCCTACCATTAAGATCATTACATTGAGTATCCGTTACAAAATCTTATTTTCCTTTTTGTTAGATGGACCCACACCAGTAACACCAAGAGGCTTGAGTGGTAGCAGGTACAGAAGCTCTCTGGATATGATTTTTGCTTTTGTATGATATTCTTTGTATGAAGCACTCGTTTGGACTGACTGATCGTTTCTCTGCTTTACAGCACCTCCCCTTCTATCTTCAAGAAGCCTTTCCTCCCCATCTCCGCTCCTGCGTCAGGTAGCATTAAGACAGCATCCTGTCATCATTACTCATCATCAAGCTACAGTGTTTTGTATATATTTCTATCATTTTGCAATCTGGTTCACCTACTTCCCTCAACCTCGTTTGTCTTTTTTTCGTGCTGCATTATAGTCTTGTTTTCTTATTTTTATGGATATTTGAAAGTTTTTGTACATATTCTTTTTCTATTTTTGTATTGGTGTATTGTTTGATTTGTGCATCTCTGTGGTGTGCATGCCTTTACGTGTCTGTGTGTGTCCCATTGTATTCAGGATCTTTGACTCAGTCTACCTCAATGTCTCATATAGAAGGAGTTGGAAAGACATGGAGCAAGAAACCTCTCAGGTAGGACTCATATATTCGATACTGGGGGTACAACGATTTTTGTACAAGTGTTGACTTGCCATCAGCCTATCGGCAAATAAGATGACATTCGCTGATGGTAGTGGCCTATGTTTATCTGTTGTGTTGCATCAATTTTGTGCCGGCTAAATGTTGTGTTGGTTATTTGCTGTCAGTCTCAGACAAATAAAAAGTGAAAGAATTTTTTTTTTTATAATGAAGAGGTCTTTGTTTCTCTATGTAATCCCTATTTAATACCATTTAAACTCTGTCTTTTTAACTTATTTTTATTGCACTTACACTCGCTTGTTTTTCTTTCAGCCGCCCCTTGTCAGCAGTGTCCTTCAGCATTCCTTTCGGTCTGGACAGTGATGTGGACATTGTGATGGGCAACCCTGTGATAACCCGCTCTGTGAGCTCAGACCAACTCAACCCAGCAGTCCAAAACATGACCCGGGTGCCCTACACCCCTCCTGAAGACCTCAGCCATTTGCTGAGCAAACCCCCCGGCTCCAACGGTCCGCAGAGAGCTTCTTGGGCCACCCAGTCTGCCAGTATTCCCAGGCTGGCAGAGGAGAACGGCCTTGCGGCAAGTGAAGCGGGAGAGCTGCCTACCATTGAAGAGGCTCTCCAAATAATCCACAACGAGAGCAAGATGGAGCCCCGTTTACACCCTGATGGCGCTCCTGATGGCTTCTACCTCCACTCTCCTGATGACCCTGTTAGTTCGAGACATAACAGCAATTTAGCACCCATCAGCTGCTCTGCCCCCCCACGCTCAGGAATGCTGTACCGGCCCACAGGGGAGTCCAGGGAGCCCACTCGCACCAGAAACACCTCTGAATGTTCACGAGATGATGACTCGGTCTTGAGAGACGGCAGTGTGGACTCGGATGCATCAGAAGACCTGCCCAAGGCCCAGTCCACTCCAGCCACACCAGCTGCTGGTGTCAGAGGCCACGGCACAGAGGTGTCTGATAGTGGTGTGAAGATGACCAGCTTTGCCGAGCGCAAAAAGAAGCAGATTATAGATTCTCCCAAAGCCAGCGACCCTTCTTCTTCTTCCTCTCCGATGACCACGTGGGCACAAAAGTCTGAAGAAAGCCCCACTAAGAGCCCACAACTCAATAATGAGATGTCTGAGCTGGGAACTCGGCTCGAAGAAAAACGCAAAGCTATCGAAGCCCAGAAGAAACGCATCGAGGCCATTTTTGCAAAGCACCGACAAAGACTTGGGAAGAGTGCCTTTCTGCAGTTAAAGAAGGAGCAGCGTGAGGACGAAGGCGAGGGTGAAGGAGGGAACGGCCAGATCAGCACCTCATCCACAGAAGAAGACCTCTCTCGCTTGACACTGGAAGAAAGACTTGCTCGAATGGAAGAGGAAGAGCAGCAGGAACAAGATGAACAGCGCCCCTCAGTGGATGATGACGGTAATGTCAAAGGAGGACTTCAGTTCAACAAACCGGTCGGTCACTCCAAAGAAAAAGCGGGTACGCCAGGAGAGAAGGGCTCTGGGGCTCCTGGAGAGAAAGCGGTGGCTCCACTAGGGGACTATAACAATGCTGTATCCAAGCTGACTGCAGCTCTTAGCTCTCTGCAGAGTGACATGCAGCGGCTGACGGAGCAGCAGAACCCCATGGTCAAGAAGAAAGCTCCAGGTTCCAGCAACAAAACCTGGGTCATTCCACCCAGCCCTAAAACCTCCACCCCAGCTCCTGCACGCCTGTCGCGGGAATCCACCCGAGATTTAAATTCAGCCTCCTCCTCTCCGTCTCCATCTCACAGAATCACAAACCACACCACTCCTTATAAATCCCCTAAAGTCCAGCGTAGAGCCCAATCTGTGCCCCCTAAAAGCCCCAAACACCACCAAAACAGTCGTCCCTTGGACAATAAGGTCCCCACACTGTCGAGGGTTATCACGGCACCTCAGAACGTGGACAGCATCCCCCACCTTCGTCGTGTAAATCCCTGGCAAATGCAAGACCAGACTGTGTCTTCCTTCTCCCTTGGTGACTCTCACAGCCTAGATGAGCTGCGTTCATCTGGACCAACTCCTGTCCCCACGCCGACACAGACCCCTGCGCCAACTCCTATCCCGACTCTCCGCCATGCCGCAGATGACGCAATGTCAGAGGTCGGCTCCATCGACGATCATAGTATATTTAGCCTGGACCTGGATGCCGGGCCATCGCATGGTCCTTTGGCTCACAAGGACAGGTTTGCACACGGGGGCTACAGCTCTGGTGCGCCATCAGAGTGCTCCTTCGAGAGTGATGTCCCTGCAGGGATGTCGAATGGCAAACGCAGTAGCCTGATAGAGATCTCACTGTCTGCTCTGCGAGGAGACGGGGAGGAGGATGACCAGGTACCTGACACTTTATCTGACTCGATGAGTGACCGGACGGAGCCAGAGGCGAAAGGAGGGGTTGGTTTCTTTTTCAAGGTAGGTGACTAATGATTAATATTATTGTATGCACTTTTCTATAAATGCTGTTTTAAGGTCAGTATATTCATGCCTTTTTATTTCTGTCTTTATTATTAGGATGACAAAGAGCGACCGGAGGATGAGATGGCCCAGCGAAGAGCAGCTTTGCTGGAGAAACAGCAGAAGAGAGCAGAAGAGATGAAAAGACGCAAGCTTGAGCAGGAAAAAGAAAAAGAAAAAGAATTAAGGTGAGACCCTTTTTTTAATTCAGATACCTGCATTCATAACCAAATCAAGAAACCAAATAAAGAATGTAATATCTGACATTAAGATTGGTCAAGTTTGTACAAGTTTGGGTATTACTGTAGTTTGTGCAGCTTGTAACTAATGAGGATGATTAGGAATTACTGATTTATCGTCCGTCCGTGATATCTCAGGATCACTGGATTTCTTCAAATTAAAAATGACAAACGTCCACTTGGAGTCATGGATGAACTGATTTTGAATGAATGTATTTGGTGGTCACATTTTTGGCTATAACTGAATAATTCATATGCCAATTTCACACAAATGTCTAATAGGATAAAATGATGACATTTGACGGTTGGCGGAGGCATACAACCGTGAGGCGTAATTCCAGTTACCATTGGTTTTGCAATGTCAATGTCACACAATGAAGGTTTAACACGTTATCTTCCTGTCCTTTTCAGCAAGCCTCAGTGGATGACCATCGAGGGCTGGGGGAATAAGAATGAGGACCAATCCCAGACTCCAGGCACCCCTCCAGCATCACGCACCCCCGTCGAGGGGACTCCCCAGCGCAGAGGAGACTTCACTCGGCAGGAGTACGAGAGGAGGCACCAGCTGAAGATCATGGAGGACTTGGACAAGGTGCTGAGGCAGAAACCCACCACGGTCCGCGGCGTCAAGAAGCAGAGACCCAAGACTGTGTTCAGAGACGACTCCGTCCTCTCTCATAGCCCTGCCCGGGGTTTCATGGGTAAATAGCTCTGATGTTGTTCACCCAAATACTAAAAACATAGAGAATGCTGGCACATTATGAGATGGGTTACAACCCACGCGTAACCCGTGGTTTCTTTTTCCTCCTACTAGGCACCAAGCTGAGCAAGCAGTACTCTCACTCCACCATGAACCTCTCCTCCATGGCTAATGACTCTGGAGGCCTGACTGTCAGGAAGTCTCCCAGGTAACCCACACTGTGACGATGGCTTGTACTTTCTTGATAAATTTTGGAAATGAAACACATAATTCAGCCTAAATTAGTGTTCGGATTATTTAACAACACCGTTATTTTAAGTACCAAAGAAATATAACATGTCTTTTATACAATGTTAGTACATTTATGATAATAAAGTAGAGCTGGGCAATATATCATTACAATATTGATATCATTATTAGGGCTGTCAATTGATTTACAATATTTAATCTCGATTAATTGCATGATTGTCCATAATAAATCACGGTTAATCACAAATCTATTTTTTTATCTGTTCAAAATGTACCTCAAAGGGAGATTTGTGTGTGTGGTTCTGTATAATTGTATACCAACAACTACAGCTTCTGTGGTAGCTGTTATCATTGTTATCAGGGGCACTGGATGTTATCAGGGGTACTGGATGTAACGTACAACATGTACTCACAGCCTCAAGGTCGTTCCTCACTAAACTCTTGTTTTGACTCCCTCTAGCCGGTCACACTCTCCCTCCCGGTTAATGTCACCACGACGAATAAGTGCTCACAACGGAGAGAAAGACTGGGAGAACGGCTCCACTATTTCCTCCCCTGCCTCGATCCCAGAATATACAGGTCAGTGATGGCTCCTGAACTACATTATGACAATGAAGCCAGTAAGCATTGTTTTGTTGGTTTAATGACATTTGGTAATGTTGTCTTTGCAGGACCAAAGCTCTACAAGGAGCCTAGCTTTAAGTCCAACAAGTTCATCATCCATAACGCCATCACCCGCTGCTGCCTGGCCGGCAAGGTCAATGAACCACAGAAAAACAAGATTGTAGAGGTAAGCCATCCTGCTGTGTCAGAGTCCAACCAAAAACTAGGCTAGAAGTGACTGTGATCTCAGCTGCACTCACCTCAGTGTTGTTGTCAAGACCAGGGTCTGAAATTAGCATCATCAGGCCATCCTCCAGGCAGGCAAAACACTAGGGATGGGAAAAGGGAACCGGTTCCTTTGGCATCTCATGCCTCTGTGACTATCGATTCCTCTTATTGATCTCGAGTACTACAACACCGACTCACTTTGTGTTTTTATCCCTCGAAGCCGGCGACAGCCATGGCCGGAGGCGTTAAGTTTTCGGGTTGTCAGTCCCTCCGTACGTACGACCATCTGGTCCATTCTTGGGAATGCGATATCTCAGGAATGCCTGGAGGGAATTTTGGCACAAACGTCCATGTGGACTCAAGGATGAATTGATTAAATTTTGGTGGTCAAAGGTCCCTATGACCTCACATCCATACCACTCTTGTGATATCTCGGGAATGCCTTGAGCGAATTTCTTGAAATTTTGCAGAAACGTCCACTTGGATTCAAGGATGAACTGATTGGCTTTTAGTGGTCAAAGGTCACTGTGACCTCACGTCCATCCCACTCTCGTGAAAGAGATATCTCAGGAACGCCTGGAGGGAATTGTATTACATCAGACACAAACATCTACTTGGATGAACTGATTCGTATTTGGTGTTCAAAGGTCATTGTGACCTCACAAAACACGTTTTTGGCCACACACTCAAGAATTCATGTGCTAATTATGACAATTTAACACAAATATCTAACAGGATAAAATGATAAAGTGATGACATTTTGGACAGACATGGATGTAAACTGCAACTTGACTGGCTGACGGAGGCGGTAATTCTATTTTCTTTCTTTTTCTGTCTCTCCCTCTTCAGGAAATGGAGACGAGCTCGGCCAACCACTTCCTCATCCTCTTCAGAGACGCCAGCTGCCAGTTCAGAGCGGTTTACACCATGAACCCTGAAACCGAGGAGATGGTACGGCTCACTGGCATCGGCCCCCGCATCATCGCACCCGAGATGGTCGAGTCCATCTACAAGTACAGCTCTGACCGCAAGCAGTTCACCGCCATCCCGTCCAAAACTATGTCCATGAGCGTCGACGCCATCACCATCCCTGGTCACTTTTGGCAAAAGCGCCCAGGAACTCCCAAGAAGCTTGGCACCCCCAAATAACGTTGGGCAGCTGGGTAGAGATGGGTAGAGATGTAACCATTCAGGGAACCAACTCCCAGTTTCTATTTTGGCCAGTGAGGCTCTTGAGATGCAGTTTAACTAGCAGTGGACAGCATGGCTGATTAGGCTTTTGGCCAGCTTTCAACCTGGAACAACCCAGTCAACTCTACATGCCAAGAGAAAGGGCCAATCACTCACTCGTTCAGCCAATGTAGTTATAATAGTTTCTCTCTTGAGGGCTTCTGATTGGCTCTGCCTCGTCTACCTAGATTGTAAAATGTAATGCGACTGATTCTGTTGGGATTTCCCTCGCTCCCTGCCTCCTCATGCCTTGCCTTACCCTGCCCCTGGAGTCATTTTAGGTAAGAAAAAGGAGGGGACAACCACACTGCCTTTGCCCACACAACAGTATTTTGGGCCAGAGTAGTTCCCGCCCCTCTCAATTCTGCTTGCTTTTCCTTTTTGCTGCCTTTTCTTCTTCTTCTTCTTCCAGAGCTCACTCTCTCTCCGGTCTACTGAGACGAGTGGCTCAGCTCTCACTTCTGATAGCTGAATGGCAGGTAACGCTGCTCTCCTATGAATGTAGGGCACACACTTACCACTTATTCCATTCAAGGGTGTTGTCACTGGTTTGTCAGGACCAGAAAATAGCATAGTGGGGTGTTTCCCTCTGTGGGCTGCACTGGTGGTGGCTACTGTGCTACACCTAGAAACTGCCTGTGCCCCCATAGCTCGCCACTCACATTCAACTCCTTCAGCTGTAGACATCTGGATGTTTTTTTTATACGATTTTGACATGTTTTTTGCTGGACAAATCAGCCTTTGAGAGCTGAAAGAAGAATGAAATTCATGTGACTTTTTTTCCCCCCCTTGCTTTCTCATTTTCAACATGTGATGAATTGAAATGTTATCTTGAAAAAAAAAAACAATACTGGAAACATGAAGGAGGGCTTTATCGTTACTTGGGTACGGCTCTGTGTGAAAATGATAATCAATGCTGATTTAATATATACTGAATGCTGATTACTTTGATTATTTTTTTTTTTTTGGACAATGATTTGTAAAAAAGTAAGTTTGTAAGCTACGAATAAGCTAGCCTGCTGCTTAAGCATTAGTGAGATGTATGTTTGAGAACGAGTGTATGAGAATGAAAAGAAATTGCTGAAACCTTTTTGTCTAGGGATTAATAAATCATTTAGGTCACCAGGAGTCTGTTTCCTGTTATATGATTCCCTGTTTGTGCATATAAACAGTAGGTTTCTTGATGAAGGATCATCCCGGACTGTAACAGCCCTCATCTTCCCCACACAGTCTCTAGAGACTCCTTCGTGTATAACTGGGGGAATGTACTGTTTTTTGGCCTGTGTGTCCATGCTGTTGGGAAAAACCACTTGACCCTGCAGTAAGTTGTGATCAGGTCGCCACAAAACCTGTGGGAAATGGGCCTCTTTTGCAGTCTTTAGCACTACAGATGCAGCTGTCCTCTTTCAAATCACTGACTGCCTCCAATAAATGTGTTTGAATGAGAAAAAAAATTAGGAAAAAAGATGATTGATAAAAAAGCGAGTGTGGAGGAGTGCACATGGAATCAGTGGATGTTTGTATTTATGTGTTTGTAAAGAGTAGCATGTGGTAGTTAAACACTATATTTTCCGTGCAATTCTCCCCTAGAAACCCCCACGTCAGAGGTGTATTTATTTGGTTTGCATTAGTTGGTGCATTTGATGTTTAGTTTCAGGTTCTACCTATGTCTTTTTTTTTTTTGGTTAAGGTGGTTTAAGTCTCGCCTTCATTTCATAGACGATGTCATAACATTTATGTTTTCTTTTCTTTTCTGTTCTTTGAATCTGTGCCAGCACATTACGTGTGATCATTTCATAAATTGACTATCCTCCTCGGCAACTGGACCAGACGAATAAAAATCCTTTTAAAATCATTGCCCTTTTTCACTCCCATGTTTATTTTCCCATTTGCATTGTTTTTTTATTTTAATTTTGAATGGGTGCAGTTGATATCAGTTTGTGCCAGTAGCCTTAGAGTGAAGGCAAAATCTTGCTTCAGAAACAGTGAAACAAAGAGACGAAACTCTGGCGCTTTGACAAAAGCTGCTAGATGGCGTTGCGGTAACGATGCCGCCATTTTGGACTGAAAACATCAGTGAGTCCATTGCCATGGGTGTATAAAAAGACGTCTGTAAATCAGAGGATAATTTTGTTTCCAAGGTAAATCAACTTCCCAGTACGAACACTTAGATAACCCTCATTTAAATCATTATGTTCTAAAAGTTGTCAAATTAAATAATAGCTGAATCCAGAGTTGTTGTCCTCGGCATAATAAACGTGCATCAGACCCACGGGACTGCACCGCCATGCACGTTCATATGACATATCCGGTTCTGCCAGCTTCCTGCTAGCTGTATGCGGCTGTAATAAAGGATATATTGGCTGTAATTCATCACTTTTATTATCTTCTAATACGCCCATGGGCTGTATGCTGTAAGCCTGTACCGCGGTGGATGTATTAACGTCTCTGTTCCCAAACAACCGGCCATCGGCCGGTAGCTAGTAGTGCTAGTAGCATGACATAAACAGAATTTAATGGAGTTGTAGGCTATTTACTAACACACAGGGCAAAAAAGTTTAATAAGTAAGTAAGTAAATAGTTATAAATAGTATGTATATTTATATTTTTATTGTTCAACACAGGCCATTTCGGTAGAGACATTAGAATTATGACAATAGAATAGAAATAATTTTGTTTTACTTCTGTACGGCACTTTTTAGGCTGACCTTTTACTGGCGTCCTGTAGTCGTTTACAGTCCAAGATGGCGGAGGCGTAGCTCTGCTGCTGGGCGCTGACGTTACAATGGAACGAACAACTGATTTTCACTTCTTAGCAATATACGTTCTTTGGTGAAGCTGCAGAAAAGAGTTTTTCTAGCAGATACTGAAAAAGCTGATATGTTATAATGTTGATACACGCTTGAGTTAGGTCAGTTATGGGTTTTGAGTACACATCGGCACATCCAGAAACCAAATTTCTTTATTCAATGATGCATTTTTCTTTTGTTTTTTCACATTTAAGTGCTTCCTGACTATTAAAAACATCATGGTAGTGCTTGGATCTCAAATGTGTCCAACAATACTGACAGCAACAAGTATTTACTGGGCTGTTTGGCTGTGGTAATACTGTTAATGATGAGCACTTGGAGCAAAGTATGACACAGGTTTACTAAATACTCCCCTTCAATGCTGATCCTGGATCACATATTTCCCTGTCACTTCTGTGATTGAAGCAGTAAGGGGCTGTTAAAGAGAGCATTAAGGAGGTACAAAAAAATCCACTGCAGCAAGCTCAGGCTTTGCCTCTCTCGTGTCACCGGGGCTTCAAGACACGGCGGCGTCTTCTCAGTTGTGCTTGGTGTGCAGCATCTCAGTGAGCAGAGAGTTGCAGGGCAAATCTCCCAGAAGATGGCGCTGGTACAAATACTCCTCGACCTGCAGGCTGATGCTGCGTACTTCAGGAAGCCGGAGCAGCAGCTGGCCGAACTTGTCTGAGTGTCTTGGATGACTCTGTTGGGTGTGCTCCATCAGGGCCCGGTTCACCCTCTCCTGTGTCTGCTCCACCTGCCTGCGGCTCTGCACTGACTTCACATCTACAGCAGAAAGAAGATAAATAGTACAATCATCAATACATAAATACATACATGCATTCAACCTCATTGCCAGAAGCTGCTGCATGCTTGACTTCAAAGGATAACTTTGATATTTTTCAACCTGAACCCTGTTTTCCTATATTTTTTGTGTCTAATGGGGACAACATTTTTTGAAATTGGTCCAGTATTGAGGGAGCCGCTAAACAAGCTGTAATGTAATCATTTGGGGCAACCTGGCACCGTCATGCACGTCCACTAAAAGTGCTTGTTTTTGTCAGTGACAGGCTCTGATTGTATAAGTGTCTGACAACATTATGGAAAGGACTCTACCTTTAACTTCCTGTTTTTTTGTGTCATGTGACTAGTTGCAGGAAGAGACAACGGTGGAAACATGAGTGCGAGTGGAGAGAGGAGTGCCATGTGACGCCGGTGATGTCAGAGTTTGTTGTGTCTGACTACAGAAAGCATAGCTTGGTGTTATCTCAAATATTTTCAATGTCATGGCTGAATATTTAGATGATTTCAACAATGTGGAGGCGACGCAACATTTCACAACAAGGTTTCTCCGAGCGAGACACACAATAACAAACAGACTGGATCAAGCGAAAGGAAAGAAACATTTTTCATTTCTCTCTAGGGTCCTTTCCATAATGTTGCCAGATACTTATAATAACAATCTGAGCCTGTCAGTGGCAAAAACAAGCACTTTTAGTGGACGTAAACTGGCTCCAGGTTGCCCCAATGATTACATTACAGGACGTTTACTGGCTCCCATCTACAGAGTTCTTCATCAATACTGGACCAATTAAAAAAATTGTTGTCCCCATTAGAGCGTTGACACACCAAACTGACGGTCAGCCATCGGCCTAGTTTTTGCGGTGTGTCCCGCACCGTCGGCTCTAGTCTGCCTGTGTCTGAGTTTTTTTGGCTGATTCAGCATGTTGAGACGGCGGCGGAGGTCGTCGGTGAGAGAAGTCACTCTGATTGGTTGTTCAGCTTAAACGAATCCGTGCATGAGAAGAGAAACGGACGTGAGGAAAGCAAGCCAATGTGTAAAGTCAAGAGAAAAAACACAAAAAGGCTCTTTTCATTTTTTATCTTCATCTCATCTGATCATTCCAATACACGGATATTTTCACAACGACATGGCCATCTGGAATGAAGCTAAGTGGTGAGTGAGAGTAGATATGGTCCAGGTTGAAAAATACAGAAGTTATCCTTTAATATTAAAAGAAAAATGTACAGCTAAAACGTCACACAGATGATCAGAAAGCTACATCTGATTTGTTTCTTCTATAAAGTGTCTAATCTGACTAGACTTTCAAAAGGAAAAGCTCACCCGGGTTGAATAGCACCAAGTGTTTGAGACAGACAAACTCATGTCTGTCCAACTGGAATGCCTTCAGTTTGAACACTAAGTCCTGGGTCCTCGATACCAGGCTGCTCAGTGTAACTCCGGCCTGAGAGACGATGGTCGACACCTCAATCTGCATCACAATGAGAGATCAGTGGTGGTGATCGGAATTAAACGTGACATAATGTTCAATCCAAAGATGATAATAAGAATTCTGCATTTCGTTCTGTTAATGTTACCTGTTGTCCTGTGACCAGATAGATGCAGCCCTCTTTGCTGTAGGTCACCTGTCTGCAGAGGTGATCCAGGACCAGCAGCTCGCTCCAGCAGCTCTGCAGCAGCACCATCTGGTCCTCTACCTGTGGGAAGCATAAAAAAATAGATCTGATGTAGTTGCAAATGAAAGACTTCGACCTTTGACCTCCAGTAAGCACCCAACATATGGTCGTGTCTAGAAGGGACAAACCATGTAAGGTGGCTGCGCACATCCAAAACTGTAGTTGGACTAGTAGAAGACAGCAATGAAAAACGAAGACCTATCCTAACCGTAACTATTCGAGGTCAGTGCCTAACCTTAACAATCCCGCGAGAGTTTCTACCCCAACTACCCCCAACACATGGTAAAAAGTGAATGCTGTAGCTCTGCTCACACAGCTAATTTCTACTACTGTGAAACTGTATAATTTCATGATTCATCACCTTGAGCTCCTTGAAGAGCGTGCTGTTCCTGGCCCACTCCACAAGCCCAAACAGAGTCTGGTCGGCGATTTTGCACATGATGCTGAACGTATTCAGGCGGTCGTGTTTGCCCCGGTTGGCCTGCTCTCTCTGCAGACTGGCGAGGACTTTGGCACAGAGCTGGCTCTCATCCTGCTCCCCCTCCAGGAGCTGACTCAGGAAGCTGGATGTGAGAGTGGCTGATGAGTGTTTGTCTGGGGTTTGGGTGGGAGCTTGGTGGGAGAGAGGGGTGGCTGAGCTTGGTGTTGAGCAGGGGGATGATGCTGGTGTGCTTCTCGGTGTGAATGAATTGTTCGGAGTTGAGTGCACATAGTTTGCGGGAGCCGGGCTGTAGCTGTAAGGCATTTCTCCTTTCTCCTGGAGGTATCCAGGGAAGGTGCGGTGGTAGAGTCCAGGGTAGGGTAGCGATAGAGGGGGGAGCACCCTGTCTACGTTCATAGTGCAGTCCAGAGGCATGGGTGCACCCGACTGCCCCATGCCAGAGGGATACATGTGGGACTGATGAAAAGCATCAGAAGACAATGGAGCACTTGTGTGACTGCTCATTAGGTGAGGCTCATTTGGAGCTGTGGGCTGGTATGTTTGAGTAGTTTCCATCTTAATCCTGTAGGGAGCGGTGTTTGGCTGGTGATACACTTTTTGCTGTTTCATCTGCCTGTCCCGCCGGTACAGAGGGCCAAATTTATTCCTGCCACCTCTCATACGATCTGCTCTCACCGCTGTTAACAGAACAGGAAACAACTCATCAAGGTTTTACCACAAGATTTCAGACATTGCCAGAGATAATTTGGTTCATAAAACTGATAATATGCCCACTCCATTTTTTTAGGGCTCAGATACGAAGCCTTCATTTATAATCTGGGTCACTGCAGCACTATTTTATGACTTCTTAGATAAGCAATATGGGAGAAAAGAACACGTATGTCAGTGGCACAATGGCAGAATGTAAGTACAAAGGCATGAGCGCATGTGTTTCTGTGTGTATTTACTGTACCTTCTCGCTTCATGCCCACTGACAAACACTTCTGGAAGCGGCAAAAAGGACAACGTTTCCTCTGGGAAAGGTTCATGGGGCAGCTCTGTTGTTCTGCACAGGTGTAACGCTTGTTATTCTGCACCGAGCGTTTAAAGAAGCCCTGCAGAGAGAGAGAGAGAGACCGAGAGACTGTAACCCTGTTGCTTCATTCTCGGCACATCACAAGACAATCCTGAGTGACAATATAAAATATGCATCATGATTTGATCTATACTACGACACCAAAGTGCCTTATGGTGCTGTTAGAGATTGCATACTTCCCCATGGACTGTCCAAACCCCCTATCCCTTACCTTGCAGCTTTCACAAGTGAGCAGTCCATAGTGGTATCCTGACACTTTGTCTCCACAGATGGGACAGCTCTCCTCTGACTCTGGTCTGCCGTCTGGCTCTGTCTTTAGTTCCTGAGCTGGAGAATGAAACCACATTTAACGCTAAATGTCAAATGTACAGTATGACACAAACTGAAGGCGGCCAATTTGGCACAAGGTGATAAAACAAGTGCTAGATCAGTGGTTCCCGACCTGGGTCAAATATAACAAAATATTCTGCTTCAATCCACATTTGTTGGCGTTTAGCCTTTTGAAAAACAACATTTTCACTGCGGTCAAAAACCTATTTGCTCTCCCGCTTGACGCACTGAAAGGGAGGCACGCACCTATATTAAAGGGTGATCTAGCAGCAATCTAACAACACCACAATTTACATTTATTAAACCACAATAACAAAAAATCAATTACGGCTCTAACACTATTATAGTAAATTAAGTCGTTACAAAAAAAGATCATATTATGTATCTGCATTTTCTTGGTGAATTTGTCAAGACGTCATCACTTTATGTTGAGAAAACTGACGGGTTTTATTCATTAAAGAAAGTTGATTCAATAAAAAAAGACTCACTTGTTTAATACACTGAATCACTATATCCAAATTGAGGATTTTGTTTTTCGAGGATTTGTAATTTTTTTTAGAGTGATGACATCATGAGCTTTTCTTAGATACAAGTAAGGGGGGCTTTAAGGGAAATAGGTTGGGAGCCACTGTGCTAGATGTTAAATGGGGATTGTTATGGTGATGTGCCAAGCTACTGAAAACACGTATATTCTGCAGAGAGCAAATCCTGCTTCGATTTTCTTTTTTCTTTTTCTTCTTTACTTTTAGTAAAATACACAGCTTGCTAGAGGTGAGTGGACATCCCATTGTGTTTCTTTTGTTGGGAATGATCTGTGTATTTGGCAGTGAACACCAATATAACACCACATTCCAGCTTTGCATCAGTGCAGGTAATATCTCAAGTCAGCCACAATAAATATAATATGTCTGGAATAACAACATTAATACTGTCAGTTAAAATACTCAGTGGTTCAGTGCTTTGCTGCTGTCATACAGTAAGTGTGTCATCTAATGGGGTTTATTGCTCAGCTGCTGAGAGAATAGTGAGCAGTACAGGACAGATAGTACCTTATCACTCCGCTTGATTTGCTTGACTATGATCACAGATATGACCCTTACATAATTCCCAGTCTGTCAAATGAAAACTGCTGAACCACTTTATGCCTTTTACGTCTGTGAATGTGGATTTCCACATTGATCAATATCATTTCTGCTCCACTTCATACTATACATTTACAGACACTCCAACTTTAAAACAAGACCTTTATAATATTGTACAAATTCAAACCATATTTTCTGAAGCTTTATCTTTTACTCACATGTTAAAGATCCTTCCAGAGTTAACAGATCCTCTGGGTAGCTGCCAGCGTGGTGGACAAGTGGCTGCTGTGGGTGATAATCCGGTAGGTCCATTCTGGCTGATGGGACATGAGCTTCAGAGTCTGATCTTCATCGTTGGAGGAGATCAGGAGACCAGACAGACACCGTAGGAGAGTCACAGAAAGGCTGACTGTCAGGCCCAACAGCCCCGGTGGACTGATGGCTGTTCGGGGCCCACAGGTGGACTTCGATCTGTAGTCAGTGTCATAAAACCTCTCCTGACTGGCACTCCTATACCCAGTCAGTCAGTCGGCCAGCCAGCCAACGAGCCCCTCCATTGAGGACAGTCAGCTGTAGTGAAATCACTCCAGTGTCATTGAGCCATCCTGCAGCTCAGCTGATAAGATAAGACTCCACTGAAGAGTGCAGTAAATCACAGTCAATACTCCAGCCATTCACATTTCATGTCAATTCCTGCATTATCATTATGTATTGTAGCATTGCAATTTACGCAGTGGTGTAAGAAGTATACAGGTCTATTACTTAAACCTGCAGTAGGCTGAATATTTTTGGCATTATTTGGCAAAAATTCCATAATAACCTTTCAGCATATTGTATTCATGTGTTCTGAGAGAAAACTAGACTTCTGCACCTCCTCATGGCTCTGTTTTCAGGCTTTAAAAAATCTAGCCCTTGACGGGAGAATTTGGCCAATCACAGGTCATTTCAGAGAGAGAGAGCGTTCCTATTGGCTGTGCTCTGTCTGGTGGGCGGTGATTGGTATTTCCTAAACTGATCTCAACATGGCTGCCGGGTCACAAACTTTCTCATTTTACAGCTAAACAGTACACTACAAGATGTTTCTGAAAAACATTTGAGGAGAGAAATAAGCATTACAGTAACAGAATATTGATTCATATTTGATCAGCGCTGCCTAGTTTGACCGTTTGATCGGAGTTTGCGAGTGATTGACAGCTGCTCAGAGACGGCAGACTCCATCTCGGCTGAAGTACAAATATCTTAAAACTGTAGTAAATTTCAATACTTTAGTAAATGTAGGCTACTTAGTTACTTTCCACCACCATTCTCAAGTAAAACATAATGTACCCACTCTATTAGTGCACTCAAGGAAAGGGCATTAAAACTTTGCTTTACTCAGTACAATATGATATCAGTCAATGGGTGAAAGGAGAGACTGTGATTAACTTGTTCCACTTCCCCAGCCCGTGCTTGAGATGATAAGGTGCCATTCAGGGCAGTTCAAGGGTGGTTATGGTTATGACTCCTGCACATTAGCTTGTAAATGAATTATGACATTCATCATAAAATAGTTCTCCCTGTCTGACACTGTCTCCCTTCTCTCACAGGGTAAATCTTCTAAATATTCAACAATTGTTATCATTTATGAAAAGCTTCAAGTGTCAGGCAGTATGTGTAATCCTGGAAGTAATGGTATTTTTGAATTTAGTAGTGCCATCTGGTGGTAATGTAGAGGTTTGGAGAATATGCAGGCTTCATCTATTGTTAAACCTGCTGTAGGCAGAATACTTTTGGCATAACTTTTTGGCAACATGGCTGCCGGGTCACAAACTTTCTCATTTTACAGCTAAACAGTACACTACAAGATGTTTTTGAAAACATTTGAGGAAATATAGGCATTACAGTAACAGAATATTGATTCATATTTGATCAGCGCTGCCTAGTTTGACCGTTTGATCGGAGTTTGCGAGTGATTGACAGCTGCTCAGAGACGGCAGGCTCCAGCTCGGCTCTAATTGGTTGTTTTCCTCCGGTCTGTGAAATCCTGCAGATGCCGATAAGAGCACCGGAGGACACCGGAGTAAACAGAGGAACATGATTTTTTTCTGTCTGATGCACTGCTGTCAGGATATAGTGATCGTTTTATAAAAAATAACTTTTTAAAATCATATTACTCGATTTCTACCCACTGCAGCTTTAAATCATCTGCTTTTGACACATTTTATTTGTTAAAAAACACCAAAAAAAATCACTGCAAAAGCGTAACTTTATTGATTAGAACAAAAAAAAACACCAGTATAAAACCATTGTGACAAGTTTAGCATGGAGTATTCAATTAATTCAAATCCATCTGCATTTTTAAACTCTGTGCTCTCGCTGTCAGGTCATTTATTTATATGACACGTTATGACTAGAAGCAATGTCCAGCTGCAACGTCTCTTCATATACAACGTCTGATGTAAGCTGTCATTGCACAGGGCCCATAATATTCAAGTTTCCTCACTGCTGGAGTCTTTGGCGGTGCACACCAGCTTATCCTCTCCCACAAACCACACCTCATTGTGCCTGTTAAAGACCTTCATTGGGCTGCAAGAAACAAGAGCACACACAGTCATTTATTGCCCAATATAAAATGATCAACACATGTTGAATCTTTCTGATTGTCACTGAGAAAATGATGGTGATTTGTTTACCTGTTATATCCAACAGCATAGTAGAAGTCTTCTTTGTACTCGGCGTCCACCAAGTCAAGGGCGGTGGCCAGGCTGCTTGCCTGGTTTTTGAGAGCACCGGTCATCATCCATCCTCCGAAGCTCGTCGCATACACTTTCATCTTTGGCTTCTGCTCGATGTACACCTGCAAGTCAGCAAAGTTTCATTATCTGAAAGTAGTAGGGCTGTCAAAGTTAACGCAAATTTGTTTTAACGCCACTAATTTACACAACGCATTTACACAACTTGATATTTTTAGGTTGTAGCGGGTTCAGTTTTAAAGCTATAGAGTGAAGATACAGGTATCATATGAAACTAAAACATACTGTCATAGTAACTTGTCAGAAAGGAGGTTAAATAACGCTCCGAACATGTGCTAAATTTTGTCGAGGGAAAACTGTCATGGCCATTTTCAAAGGGGTCCCTTGACCTCTGACCTCAATATATGTGAATGAAAATGGGTTCTATGGGTACCCACGAGTCTCCCCTTTACAGACCTGTCCACTTTATGATAATCACATGCAGTTTGGAGCAAGTCATAGTCAAGTCAGCACACTGACACACGGACAGCTGTTGGGCTTGAGTTTGCCATGTTATGATTTGAGCATATCTTCTTATTCTAAATGCAGTACCTGGGAGGGTTTCTGGACAATATTTGTCATTGTTTTGTGTTGTTAATTGATTTCCAATAATAAATATATACATTAATTGCATAAAGCAGCATGTTTGCCCACTCCCATGTTGATAAGAGTATTAAATACTTGACAAATCTCCCTTTAAGGTACATTTTGAACCGATAAAAAAATGTGTGATTAATTTGCGATTAATCGCAATTGAATATTTTAATGAAGTGACAGGCCTAGAAGGTAGATTTCACAGAATGAATTCAAACATGATCATGGCATTGCTAAATGAAGCTTGATGTGGTGTTTCGTCAGAGAAGGTTACCTTAGTATCAGTAGGTTGG
Organism: Sebastes fasciatus; assembly: GCF_043250625.1. Taxonomy (NCBI): domain Eukaryota; kingdom Metazoa; phylum Chordata; class Actinopteri; order Perciformes; family Sebastidae; genus Sebastes; species Sebastes fasciatus. Next base: position 24,807,830 of record NC_133807.1, on the reverse strand, counting down.
GGGGCATTCGACTGAAATCCAGCTGGCAGCAAGAAACTCATTGTGTAGGATTTAAAAAAATAACCCGCCTTAGGCATCTTTATAAGGACAGGAGCTGTCATTTCAATTTGCTTTCCTGATTATGAAAACAAAACAGTTTGAAGAAAAAGGAAATGTCAGAAATAGGAAATACACAACAAGCACAAAAATGTTCTGGCTTGGATATCCAATAAAGCTGCCAGACTATTTCTGCTCTCTGAACACAACTAAATACAGTAATTATAAGGTCAAAAAGGCCTTTTCATTTTAGCTGCACCACATATTCAAACAGAGGCTGGAAAAACTGGTTTCCTTGCAAACTGAATGAGTTACAAAAAGTTTAAAATATTAAACTCTTTACATTACACTCCCTGCTAGCTGTAGCTATATTTTCTGTAATGTTGCACCACTGTATTGTGTCTAACGGTGTGCTGTTCTGATTTTCTCTCTTGAAAAAGACATCCTGATCTCAATGAGACTACTTCTTTCAGTTACATAAAACATAAATAAATAAACGCACCATCCACGTTGTTACCAGTGATGTAACCAAACAGTCGCCTGAATAATCCCATTGATGCAAACTCCATGCAGATGGAAGTCTCGTTAGTTGAAACCCATGTCTGGGAGTCATAGTGGCGGGCCTGAGGGACACGAACAAACACAGTGGGTTTCTGGAAAGTTCATCTCAAATGTAAAAAGGTTTCTCTCTTGCTCTCAGACACACTCACCTCAAAAACAGCAGTCTCACAAACTGGATCAAACAGCAGGCACTCCTTTGTCTCAGTACAGAAGGTCAACTCAGATGAGTTTCTGTGTAATTAGAAAGGAAACTATTAAAAAAATGTGATAGCAGTAATCATGTGTGCCAGGATCTGGGTCAGAATTATGAATATCTTATAACTCCTTATACAGTATATCCAAGAGGTAGTAACAGTACTTCCAGTTTACAAATAACCAACACTTCAATGAAAAACATTCTTTTTTTTACTTAGTTTAAAGTACCTTCTATCAGTACAGAAGCTGGCAAAACAAGCCTGTTTCACTACAGTCCTGGAATGATCTGCAAGCCAAGCTTAAACTTGAAACCCTTATCCTTTACGTAAATGATTTTAAATTTAGATAAAGGAAGTAACAAACACATGACCAAGATGATGCCCTGTTAATGCACTGTATGATGTCATGTATTTAGTAGTACCTATTGCTGCTGCGGTGATTCAATGGTGTTGTCTTGTTATGTGTGTTGGATGCTGCTATTTGACCCTGTCTTGGCTAGGTCTCACTTGTAAAAGAGGTTTTAATCTCGATGTGACTTCCTAGTTAAATAAAGGTTATATATATATATATATATATACTCTGTAATTTTGGTCAAATGCTGCAATCTACTAAAAATGTAAATTCAGGCTTCTTACCCAATTCTGGCCTCAGCTGTTAGTACCAACAGGAAACCAACAAGCCCTGAAAGGTAAATCCTGAAACACAGATATAGAGTTTTCACTAAGACTTTACAGAGATAGATAGATAGATAAATAGATAGATAGAAAAAAGAAACATACACACAACACAAGACACCATTAAAACACACAAATATACAGTATATAATGGTATAATAGCAATAGTGCAGTACATTTCTATGCAATGCTTTTTTTTTTTTTATCTAAGACAGTCTAGACAGTTGAATTAAAGACTACTTACATCGTGGCAGTGTTGGGTTCTGTGCTTTGGAAAATTGTATCTTTGCAGTCTGGTCCAAAGCAACTATTTATTCCTGCTGCGGTTATGAAAGGACAACTGGCCACTCCCTGAACCCATAACACAAACCAGACAATGGAGTGTCTTGACCAATGGGAACCCAAAACAGAAACAAGAAACTTGGAAGAATTATGAAACAAACACGTTTGACTGCATGTGTAATTTACGTATTATGTAACCCCTTTAGCCATTAATATATCTGTAATGTAGATGATCTTAAAGGGGATCTTTAACACAGTGTCAGGGACACAGTTTAACACTATATAAATATATATATATATATATATATAACACAATACAACAGCACTGCAACAAATACTATACTTCTATGGTTGAGACAGCCTGAGACTTGTTAATATTATTTTTTTTACTTTTAACAACATCATCTAAAAGTCAGCTAGAAGTACCAGTGTTATGTGTGTGCATGTGGGTGAATGTGTGCAACATGACTGTAAGAAGAGGCGTATAGGTGAGACACAAGTAGTCCTAAATATAATTTAATGTGACCTGATTTATCTTATCTATCTTATCTCTTTAAGTGAATAAAAAAAGTAGGATTCACATTAAAAAAATAAAATAATCAACAAACATTGTTGTATTGGACAGACTACAAAGCCACATCAGGTGGGACAAATTGTGACAGAACATCACGTGAGGCGGTGAGACACTGTTAGAGAAATTATCTAATAAACAGTCTCTGGTCATTCAGTTAAGAAGCAAATACCATTTATTAAGCAAATGCATTTGGGTTCATACAGCAGACAAGTCAGTGTACAAAGACCAAGAGCTCCCTCACTACATCATTCTTTATAATCTTGGTTTAGCCTTCCCCCCCTTGTAGCCCACACCTTCCACCCTGCTTCTGAGTGAAAGCATTGTCTATTCTTAAAAAGAGTTACTTGTGATTAGCTAGTTTTAGCAGAGTGCAGAGGCGAGGATGATAAGTAATGTATCTAAACTAGTACAGTCTGTGCTTTCCCAGGGTATTCAGATTTATCTGAGTACACAAATTCTACACAAAGGGACATGGTATTTTCTCTCACAACACGTTTTAACTCTCAGAACATGAGTGAAACGCCTAGTTCCCATGTGATATTATTTACCACCACATTGTACAGTGTCCTTAATGGTCACCCTGGCTCTGGTTTACACAGTCAGACATGATGGACCATGTAAGCGAATATTCATGTCACAGGAGAATTTCTTACCTTTTGTTAACAAAGATCACGTGATAACGGTTTTGTACCTGCTGAACACCAAGTTTGTTCCCATTTCGAAAAAATGCATACAACCACGAGACAAAAGGTTTAATCACACTCAACATGTTCCATAGATGAGAAAGGATTGGTGCACAATCAGGATACATGGATATTATACATTTAACAATTATAAAATTGGTTTCTCAAATGTGTTAGTTGGTTTTGTTGAATGATGTAAATGTATAATTTACATTTTAATCCTGAGTATACATTTTATTTTTTAAATGATCACCATAACTGAAAGAAGATATTAAAAAACAAATACCAATCAGTCTAAACCAAAAAAGCAAACAAACAAAAGCTATACAATTAATATAATAGTATAAAAACATATTTAAAAAAAACTATACTCCCTCATTTTAATGGCATAATAAACATATATTTATATATATATATATATATATATATATATATGACATTTTTACATTTTTTCTTTTTATGGCATACTATATTATGATTTTTTAAAATTATATTTTAATGGCATACTATACTATGACTTTTTTAAATTATATTTTAATGGCATACTATACTATGACTTTTTTAAATTATATTTTAATGGCATACTATACTATGACTTTTGTTTAATGATATTTTAATGACATACTATACTATGACTTTTTTAAATTATATTTTAATGGCATACTATACTATGACTTTTTTAAATTATATTTTAATGGCATACTATACTATGACTTTTGTTGAATGATATTTTAATGACATACTATACCATGACTTTTTTAATGATATTTTAATGACGTACTATACCATGATTTTTATTCACCGATATTTTAATGGCATACTACACTATGACTTTTTAAAATTATATTTTAATGGCTATGACTTTTTCAATAAAGTTTTAATGTAGGTCTTGGGCAAATAATGGTAGGAAACTTAGCCTATAGAAAAATTGTACTACTTGTACTTCTGCACTTTCTGAAACCAGCCATCTAATGTTACAGTTATTGTGTTTGAAATTCGACCATAATACTGCACCTTGAATATATCATTAACCCCTAGACAATGTATATAATAATGGAAAGAACTTCTTGTTAAGCTCCATGAAAGACTTAATTATTATTTTTTTTGTGCATGAACACTGAATAGGGGTAACCTGAGTAGAATATAGAGTTAAAGGATTTTACTTTCGTGACAAGGCATATAGAGTAGGAGGACATGGTAAACCCACCCTCAGGCCTCAGTCCAGCTCTCACACATTCTCTCTCCTGGTGTTACACAAAGCACACATTTTCAGCTCTTTTCATAACCACGTTGTTTGATAAATAAACTCTTTAAAGCTGAAGTAGGCGAGATAATCAAATATGATTAAAAAAAGTTATTTTTATAAAACGGTCGCTATATCGTGACAGTAGTACATGATACAGGTAACCTGAAAAAAAACATGTGCCTCTGTGTCCTCCGGTGTCCTTTGGTGCTCCCAACGGCATCTGCAAGATTTCACAGACCAGAGAAAAACAAAAAGTAAGAGCTGATCTGAGGTCTGCTGTCCATCTGCTGTCTATGAGAGCCGGCTGTCAATCACTCGCAAACTCTGACCAATGACGCTGATCAAATATGAATCAATACGTTAATGCCTATTTCTCGCCTTAAATGTTTTCAGAATCATCTTGTAGTGTGCTGTTTAGCTGTAATATGAGAAAGTTTGTGACGCCACCGCTACCAGATTTTCTATAGCCTGAAAAATATGCTCAAATCAGAACATGACAAACTGAAGTCCAGCAGGCAACAACAGCTGTCAGTGTGTCTGCCTACTGCCACTTTAACATGCTCGTGTTTATAATATATATTGCAATGTGAATTGTGTTATGTGAATTATATCAAGTCTTTCCAAAGTGCATTCAGCCAAAATGAAATATCAGCATGGTGTTATAGTGTAGAAAACTTCTAGTATATGGAGTTTGACTTCTTGAGACTAGTAAACAGGATCTGAGTGCATGGTTTCTACTCCGGCAGCAACATTTTATTGGAGTAATTTTGTTAGTGATATTGACTGGAAGAAAGTTTGGTCCTTACCGCAAAAGTTCCTTCTAACAAATCAGGTAAAAGAGGTGTCATTGAGTTGATCCACAGATTCTATCCAGTGAAACATTTCTTACAAAAGTTAAAGAGTGACATATAGATGTAAATTGTTCCTTCTGCGAATCACATCCTGAAACTTGCTCTTATTTATTCTGGTGCTGTAAATATACATGTGAATTGTGGAAAGATGTCAATAATTTTATACTTGCTAACATTTTCTCAGATTTTGCACTGTACTATAGAAATATTATATTTGGCTGCTATGATTACAGTGACTAATGCATTTTTTCTTAGTAATTTAATTTTAATTCTCGCGAAGTTCCACATTCACAAGTGTAAATTTACCAAAAAAAGCCAAATTTCTTTGTATTTATGAAAGAAATGGAATTATATCTGTCAACAATTTCTTGCAAAAGCAATGAAAACAATGAATGTATGCAATATCTTTAAAGTTTTTAAGTGAAATTATTGTCATACTCTCGCGTGGTCTTTTTTATTCTTATTTATTTTTTTATTGTATTTTTTTAAATTTTATGTTGGTTTTGTTTAATTTCTGTTGTCCTTTTATGTTTGGCACAGCTCTTTGTTTATGTTTTCGCTATGCTTCTTTTGTATGTAAATGTGTTTAATGTTTTTTGCTGTTACTATGGATACTGTCATTTTGAAATAATAAAAAATAAATAAAAAATGAAAAAATACAGGATCTGAGTGAGGATGGCAGCAGTAACCATGGCAGTAACCATGGCAGTAACCAGTAACCATTGCAGTAACCATGGCAGTAACCAGTAACCATGGCAGTAACGGACCAGAGGGTGGCAGCAATGCGACGTAACGGAAGAAGGCTGTCGTAAAACACCAAAGAAGAAGAAGAAGAGGAAGTAATCAAAGAACAGGTGTGTTGTTTACTGGAAGAAGCACATTTTTCATCGCAGCATACCGACGAAACATTTGTTTGTTTGTATGCAAGTTATTAATCAACTCTTCAACTAGGCAAGTACCAGAGGAGAGGAAAAATTTCATGAAAAAAAGTCAGCATATTGTCGAAAAATACTAATTTGTAAGTAGTATGTCAGAAAATTTCATGAAAAAAAGTAATTGCATAGTATGTCGAAACATTTCATGACAATGTCATAGCATATGTTGAAAAATGTCATTCGAAAAAATTCATGAAAAAAAGTCTTAGTATGTCGAAAAATTTCATGAAAAAAAGTCATAGCATATGTAAAAAAAATCATGAAAAAATCATAGTAAAGTATGTCGAAAAATTTAATGAAAAAAGTCATTCGAAAAATGTCATAGGTCAGGGTTATATATTATTTATATATACACATATGTATATATACATATATACGTATATATATATTATATGTATATATATATATACAATATGACCCTGACATCTACCACCGTGAGCTATTTCACAAGTCATTATATAACAAGTCAACAGTACAAAAAAGTCATAGTATGACAAAAAGTGAAAAAAAGTCATGGTATGTCAAAAATGTTATTAAAAAAAAGTCATAGTAAAGTATGTTAAGTTTTTATGAAAAAAAGTCATATGCCATAAAGTCATAGACATAGCACTTTTTTTATGAAATGTTTCGACATGACTTTTTTTTTCATAAAGTTTTTCGTCATGCTATCCTATGACTTTTTTTCACGAAATTTTTGAAATAATGTACTATGAATTTTTTTCGACATACCTTTTTTTCATAGTTTTTCGTCATACTATACTATGACTTTTTCATAAAATTTTTCGACATGCTATACTTTGGCTTTTTTTGTAAATACCATACTATGACTTTTATTCTGACTTCTTTCGATATACTTTACTGTATAATATGTCGAAAGAAAAAGTCATAGTTTAGTGTGTCAAAAAAAAGTCAGAATATAGTACAGTACTATGGCTTTTTTTCGAGATACTATACTATGAGTTTTGTTATGACTCTTTTCGACATACTATACCAGGAATTTTTTTATGACTCAAAAGTGAAAGAAAAGTCATAAAAAATCCTAGTTTAATATTGTTGAAAAAAAGTCGTATAGTATTTAGAAAAAAAAGTCTCAATAAAAGTCATAGTATAGTTTGCCGAAAATAAAGCTATCGTATAGTATGTCAAAAAAAAGCCATAGTATAGTTTTTCGACATAATATACCAATTATTTTTTTCGACATGCTAATATGACTTGTCTTTAATAAACTATACTATGACTTTATCAAGTATCAAGACAATATTTTGCTTCACTGGTGTTTCCTTATTCTGAGTTTGTCAAGCATCCTCTGTTTGTCTTGGACCAGCTTTTCTAGCGTGTTCTGGAGGACAGAGACGGAAAAAAAACAGATTACAAATATATAACCATTCGAATAAAATCATTATAAATCAAATAAATATAAAGATAAAAATCATGTTATTTGACTGTTGCACTTTCCAGCTGTGTACAGACGGTACACTTTTTCAGGTCCACCTCTCCTCACCTTGATGTCCTCGTCTCAATCCAGTCTACTGCTGCTCGTCCCCCAACACCTCGTCTTTTCTCTGAGAACCAACGAAGAACACAAATGAGCTCCTTCAAATGTGCTTTAATGTCAACTTCAGGTCTGACGTTCTGGACATCAGAGATCATGTAAATATTACTGAACATCACACTGAATGATGTCTGAATGCCCATGTCTATTACAATGTCCTATAATTTCATGTTCAAGAAGTTCATGACGAAGCTAAAGAGGGGCCACTGAATAAAAAATATTTTGTATGTTTTCAATATTCAACAACATTAAACACAACGCCACTGGTAATGAGAAAAAAAATGTCTCATATCTCTATAATGTTCCTCTTCTTCCCAGGTGTAATCCATTGATGCAGCATATCTAAAAATGTGTGACAAATAAAAGCACCTGTCTTCACATGTCTTTTTTTTTCTTTTCTTTTTTGACATACTATACTATGACTTTTTTTAAATACCATATTAGAATTTTTTTATGACATACTTATATATGAATTTCATGACCTACCCAATTTGACTTGTTTCCTCTTTGGACATACTATACAATGGTATTTTTATGCATTTGACACACTATTCTGTGACATGAATTTTTATGACATACTATTCTATGACTTTTTACAGTACTTTTTGACATACTATACTGTGACTTGTTTGTTTACTTTTTTCACACACTATAATATGACTATGACATACTATACGTTGATTTTGTATGACTTTCTATAACATACAATTCTATGATTTTTTTAATGAATTTCACAACACTGATTAATATCTTTTTATGACACTATACTATGGCATTTTGATAGCATACGATACTAAAGTATACATTGATTCTTTTTACTTTTTTGACATTGACTTTTTTTCACCTTTGACAGTTTACTGAGATTTTTATGACTTTTTAGATATACTATTCTATGTTTTTATGACACTAAGCTGGTATGTCATAAAAGTCATACTGTAGTATGTTAAAAAAAGTCCACAACTACGACTTTTTTTTATACTATATATATATACGATATACTATACTGTGATTTTGATATACTATAATATGTCCTATAATTTCATGAATTTGCATTTTATTCTTCACTTTACATATTTTGCTTTACTGTACCACCTTTATTGTTTTTGAACAAAGTAGTTTTATAATAAATATATATTTTAATAGTTTTGAGGGGTAGGACAGAAAAATCCGTGCACTATTAGTGCAAATTTGAACTAAATCCAAGCAATATGTGATTTAAATTACATATATTTTGCTGTATAACATATTTTTAGTTAAAACCATCATTATCAAAATTATGCAAAACATGCTTTGTCTGAAAAACTACTATATAATATTGTTGGTAATGTTTCTATTAAGAATACACACTGTTCACAATCACGTAAGTCTCCTAGGGGGGGGGGGCGTTTTTAAAATCCATACCCAAACTGTCTCCGGTCCAAACACACCATGCTCTAGTCAGAGTCAAAGCGCAGAAGCTCACCTGGGTCACAATCAATCCGGAAATGTGTTTTCGTGCACGCCATACCGTGTCCCGGCAGCAGAGGACGGTGTAGGGCTCATCAGACAGTGACCAAATCCATGTTTTTCTGTGTGTTTTGAAGCTAAATGGAACAGTTGACCTGAGTGTAGAATCATCCTGAGTGCTCACTGCCCTCCAGTGGACACAGCGAGGAACTGCATCATCAAACAATAATCCCCTATCTACACTATACATTTAAAAATAATATAGAATAAATACAAAATAAAAACAAAAAATAATTGTAAACTTAAATAAATACATTCAAAATTAATAAAAAATACATACATAAATAAAGTAAAAAGAAAATTAAGAAAAGTAAATAAAGGAATTAATACAAAAATAAATACATAAATTAATAAAACCAGAAATATCAAATTATGTCACATATCAATTAATTAATGGCTACATTTATTTTTAATCATATTTTTGCTACATTAAATGACATTGATTATGACAATGATTGTATTAATAATAAATCCATGTTTTTCTGTGTTTTGAAGGCAAAGTGTTATTTGGCGGTGGACTGAATATTAGAAACAGAAAGGTTTATTGTAAATGTTGGTATTGTGTCTGCTTGACGCTCGGTAAAGCTCAGGGCTAACTATGTTTAGATTTATGTGTTATTTACTGTCATCTTGTGGTCACAGGGAGGAACTGCAACACATTTAAATTCGTCAAGCTAGAGTCAATACTGATAGGATACTACATATACATACTTCAGGTAAATACTTTCAAAATTAAGCGTCAAAATTAGTTGTGGTTAATTGTCAAAACGAGTTTCTTCAACAAAAATTAAACTTACATCAAACGGTCACTGATGCATCACTCCAGTCGGTTGTAATCAGGAGAAACTGTCCAATGTCCACACAGGATTTAGGTTGATTCATTTTCCTGCACAAAAGCAAACAAACATTCAACATGCTGCTTCTCTCTCATGCTGCTATATATATATATATACAAAACTGCTTGCTGTAATTGTGCATATGACAAATAAATAAAGAATGAAATAAAGATTTTAAAAACTATTTATTGAAATAATTTAAACCATATGACTATTTGAATTTATTAAAAGTAATATTTCAATTTAAAAATGTATTGGAAGGACATATTTGTATTATTTATTGTTATTATTACAATAAATAATACAAATTATTATTTGTATTATTTATCATTGTTATTATTAATAATACAATTATTAATCATTATTAATAATAATCATTCATATTTATTAGTTTTTATCATTATTATTATGATTGTTATTATTATTATAAATCGCTGTAGTATATATGTATATATATATATATATATATATACATACAACTGCTTGCTGTAATTGTGCATATGACGAATAAATAAAGAATGAAATAAAGATTTTAAAAACTATTTATTAAAATAATAATTTAAACCATATGACTTGTGAATTTATTAAAGGAAAGGTTTAAATTTAAAAATGTATTGAAAGGAAAAGACATATTTGTATTATTTATTGTATTAATTATTATTATTATTATTAATAATAAAATAATAATGATAATCAATAATTATTTTTATTTTTATTTATTTATTTTACCATTATTAGTATTATTATAATTTGCTGTAGTTCAAAGTTTAACCCTTAACATAACAGAGTGAGTTGAGTGATGTGCTGCAGTTATTCTCGGGAGTCATTGACACTAGAAGAACTACAACTCCCACAAACACTGAGCCAGCCTCTGTGACCTCTTTATCTAATCTCTGGTTTATGTAGCCGCTTGTCCCGCTGTGACTCGGTCGTGTGTGTCTCTGCTCTCAATCCTGCAGTAACGGTACTTTATATTACAGGTTTTATTTCTCCTCTCTGCTGCTGTGGAGGACGCTGCTCTCTTTACAGGTTGGTGGACTACAACCAGCAGGCCTCTGGGTCTGGACCTAGATGTGTTTAACTCGTCCTGTAGGAACTAACAGGTGTCTGTTTAACCACAATTTCGAGGTATTTATAGCCTACTAAGTATCTTATTTTTTATGGTATAATTCTATTACACTGTATTTTAGAGGGTAAATATTACATTAACAAATGACAAATTACCCAATGGTATTATTAATGGTCATAAATAAAATAAAAAAATACATTTTGAATGCAGGACTTTTAATTGTATCTGGAACTTTTTCTTTATACTTCATTGAGGTGCATTTTATTTAATTTTCTTTAAAATTAAACTAACTTTGTCCAGCTATTTTTTTTAGAATTATTTTTATTTTTATTTTATTCCTTTTTCTTAATCCTGTTTTTGTTTTTACTTACTATATCTTTTTTTTAGTTTTTTAGTTTTTGCACTGTTCATCCTGCAAATTTCCCCACGGTGGGGCTAATAAAGGATATCTTATTTTATTTTATCTTATTTTATCTTTAATGCCTACAGGCTTGTAACTGCATAAACTCTGAATCATCCATGTCAATATTTGAAATAATCCCTAAATTATCAACATTCATTATATCACAAACTGATTGGGATGAGACCGGATTTAAAAAATATATATTATTTTATTATCATGTTGTGCATCTTATGACACTACTACTGCTAGTCACTGTGATTATACCTCTAACAGGGTTCAAGTGTGAATGAAGGGCCTCTATAGATAAAGCACTAATCTTGCAGTTGTAGGCAGCTAAAAATTCCAGGATAAATCAGATTAGAGCTAATTTATAATCTTATAAAGTGGCCTCAGTGGTGCCTCACAGGGGCAAGGTTGGTTTATAGCAAAAACTCAACCTAGAACCTTCTCACTGCTAAAAACAACTACATTTGTTCTAGTAAATATGTTTGACAACTGCACTAAATCAACAACATCAGGTTTAAACATTTGGATTTGATAACAACTCACAGAGGAATAAAGGCTTCTCAGAAGACTTTACTATTTTGCACCAGCAGTGCAAATAAGTAAATAGAAAATGCTGAGAAGTGGGTTCTATTAAGTGTGTTAAATATAAATGCCAGAATGGTACACATAAGAGTATTTCTTGAAATGTGCAGTATAAATGCAGTATTATTGACAGAGTATTTCCCAAATTATTGTACAGTTGAGTTAAGTCAGTATTGTATATAGCAGCTGACGGGTCTTGTTTTTACTGTGCTTTTTTAAATATCTCACATCAAATTTCTTGCACATTCTCTCTCTGGGGATTTTAAATAGCGTTTAAGAAATAGTAACAATAATAATAATAATAATAATAATTAATACTAAATATTAATATATTATTATTAATAATAATCAATAGCATTTTTTAAAGAAATAAATCATTAATTTAAATAGATGTACACATGGCATTTTAGGAATAATAGGTTGGTTAAGTTGTAACAACACTAAAATAACTTCTTTCTTGTACAGAATGGTGATGACATAATATTGGGAGGATTTTCCTTTAATTAAATTTCCCTGTTCACAGCATTTGTTTTGACTGAGCAGCCAGGATCCTCCTGAGCTTTGAGGTCAGAGGTCAAAGAGCCATGGGAAGCAGGAGGGTGCTGGTGACTGGGTGCTCCTCTGGCATCGGCTTGGCTCTGGCTGCTCGGCTGGCCAAGGATGAGCTCAGACGGTTTAAAGGTCAGCCTCTCACTTTCCTCAACCTTCAAACAAGAGCAGATGGTAGAAATAACTGCAGCTACTTACAGACGGTGTATTCGTTGTTTATCTGAGGCAGTGGTGGCCACGATGAGGGATCTTGGGAAACGGGGGCCCTTGGAGGAAGCGGCAGGTGACTCCTTAAACAAAACTCTGGAAATCAAACAGCTGGATGCTTGTTGTGAGGCCTCCATCAGAGAGTGTGTCGACAGCCTGCCGGACAGACGGGTGGACGTTCTCGGTCGGTCTCCTCTCATTCACATCCTCTTTAAAGTGAAGATCTCTCCAGACAAGCATCTAACGACACTCTGCTGTTACAGTGAACAACGCTGGCGTCGGCATGATCGGACCGCTGGAGTGCCAAAGCATCGACGCCATGAAGGAGCTCTTTGACACGAACTTCTTCGGCCTGGCGCGGCTAGTGAAGGAGCTGCTGCCTGACATGAAGCGGAGGCAGAGCGGCCACATTGTGGTGATGAGCAGCGTCATGGGCATACAGGGTGCGTTTGTTTGTGTCGGTGAAATTACAGAAGAAGCTCAAAGAGAGTTACAGTGAGAGGTTGCTAACAGGTCTTCTCATGTTTCTACACAGGGCTTCTGTTCAACGACGTCTACTCGGCCTCCAAGTTTGCTGTGGAAGGATTTTGTGAAAGTCTGGCGGTGCAAGCATTGAAGTTTAACATCAAGTGATTACATGTCCTGAGCTTTAAAGGGATAGTTTGGGTGTTGTGAAGGGTGGTTGTATGAGGTACTTATCCATAGTCAGTGTATTACTTAGGGTCCGTACACATGCCGCATCTAAAAAACGCGTGGAAATCGCCAGCTGTGCCGCTGTTTTTTTTCTTCCTAATGTGCTTGGGAGGTTGCGCTCCTGACGCGCCTGCCGTTACTAAGCAACCAAACCCTGCGTGCTGCGATGACGATGATGACGTTGCGGTAATTTAGCAGGAAGCCTCACTGACTAAACTAAACACTATCACAAATCTAAATAAAGTAAACATCTAGAATAATAAATCAAACAATAGTACGTATTATTAGTAAAACACCAACTAAATACTAACAAAAATTAAATTGCTCCTACAGTATCTGTATTGTTTTTGTCATCTGAGCCTGCTGGCTTTGGTGAGAGCATAGATAAGTTTCACTGAAGTTCACTTCCCCGTCGGAAAGGGCCGTCTGACGGCAAGATAAAGCGGTGAAAATATTCTAAATATAGTGTACACTTGCACGGATATCGATGTTTTTAGGTGGCTAAAATACATATTTCTGCCATCCCTGTCCACAGCACTGTATTGCTTTGGTCTGGTGTTAGTACCCCTGTCTGTTCCTCCAAACTGGGGGCGTGCTGACCATCAGCGACTGTAGGTAATACACGGACTATGGATAAGTACACCGTACAACCCCACTTCAAAACACCGGAACTATCCCTTTAACAACTTAATGCAGCCGCCCCGCAAAGGTAAGACTTGTTGATTGTACTCTAACAGTGGTCCTGTATCTCCTGTATCTTTTATATATCTCTGTCACAAGGACGACTCTAGTGGAGCCTGGCCCCGTGGTGACAGAGTTTGAAAGGAAAGTGTACGAGGACGCCGAGAAGATGGATCTATCAGGGACAGACGAGGAGACCGCCAAAATCTTCCGTGAAGTTTACCTGCCGTATTCCAAAAAGGTCTTCGCAGCATTAGGCCAGACTCCAGAGGAAGTGGCTGAGGCAAGTGATGACGATTATGTTTCCATTCGAGTTTCATTGGTTTTGCCAAGGGAAATGCATAATGAGGAAGCCCCTTCCAGTGTTGAAATATTTTTGTTTGTATTCTTCAGCAAACTATTAAAGTGATCACAGCCAAGCAGCCTCCTCTGCGCCACCAGACCAACCGCCTATACACGCCCATGACTGCACTGAAGCACGCAGATCCAACTGGTCGACTGCCTATGGATACTTTCTATAAGATGATCTTTAAGCATGACAGCGTGTTCAATGCTACTCTCGCGGTGCTGCGCATTCTGCAGAGGAGGGCGGGGAAGAAATAAAGATTTTACTGTCATCTGCATACACTATAAGTGATTGACTGTGGTAGCTACAACAGGTTTTTTAAGTATAATATCCAACTGTAATGTGAAAGAAGTTTCCTTCTGTGCAGTAATGAACATGGCACGAACCATAGGATGAACTATACAAATATAGTTAATTCTTCATGTACTGTAAATACACATAATATTTATGGATGTGCAATCTTTTTTTCTTTTTTTTTTACTTTCTATTGGTTTGTACTTGGTTTGTAACACTGTATAATAACTAGGGGTGTAAGAAAATATTGAAAATATCGCAATATGTTTTGCGATACTGTATCGATTCTAGAAAACACTTGATTTTTAATTAATAGTTTTCATGCAAATATTAATTCAGTCAATACTTTATTTCATTTGCAAAGAGATGTGCCCTCTCAGTGTATGTGTCCTCTCAAAGTAGTGCAAATGTTTGATGTTACAGAGACTGTAATACATGTAAATACAGATCCCACTGTTCTGACTGCATAAAAAATAAACTTTTTTTACTCAGATTTTATGCACATGGTGGCGTGCTCTTTATACTATGACAGTTTTCCTCAAATTAAGTAAAATAATAATAATATTTTTTTTTTTTTTAAATAAAAGTAAATAATATTATTTACTTTGCAGATTCAGATAATAATGTAATCAATAAATAAATTATGATGTATTATTATAAGTTAATATAAAACTTTTTTGCTCTGGCTGTTAGTGGCCACCTGGTGGAGAAAGGGGGCTACAATTAAAAATATTTAATTTATAATTTTTATTTATTGATTAATATTTTATTTATTTTAAGTTTGATTTCATAATCAATGCAAAAAACACCTGATGTTTGTACAACATGCTTCAGACTAATGGATAACACCAAAATCTAAACAACTCTTACAGACAGTTTTCTCCAGATGCTTGTCCAAATCCAGTCCTGTACTGTTTCCCATCACAGTCCTAAACAGTCTAAATAAACTGAAGTCGTTAGTGCAATAAAACATTTGCTAAACAATATCTAAATTTTAACATTTACACATACAAAATGTCTATTTACCATCATCAGGTGCATCCTCACAGCTCTAGTCACAGTAGACCTGGACTGGTCCTACTGGGTGGATGTTCTCCACCCAGTAGTAGTGTGCTGACTTGACTATGACTTCACATATCTGGATGTCAGAGGTCCCCCTTTGAAAATGGCCGTGACAGTTTTTCCTCACCAAAATTAAAATTTGGATTATTTATTATTTAACCTGCTTCACGGGAAGCTAGTATGACATGGTTGGTACCAGTGAATTAGTTTTCTAGTTTCATATGATGCCAGTATCTTCACTTTAGCATTAAAACTGAGCCCACTACAACCCAAAAATCGCAAGTTTATGCGTTAAAGTAATTAGTGCCGTTTAAACACATTTGCGTTAACACGTTATTATCCAGTTAACTTTGACAGCCCGACCTGCAACTAGTACTACCTTTGTGAAGCTTATGTAACTTTGCTGATGCAGAGAGATCAGATAGGTGTTCATTGTAGCGGCATTTTTTATGCTGCAGCTTGTGTTGATGTGCATTGAAATATTGAATATAATGCAGTCCAATACTACAATCGTTGATTTAAAAAATCAATAATGTAATATTAAACATGAGTCCCAAAGACAGGATTTATTGTGGGGCTGGTGTATTGGACAGTAAAAGTTACATTTCAGACTATAAAACTGTTGAATAATTCATCTCAGGTAACTGTATTTTCAGTTTTATGATTTTGAGGACCTGGATTAATGAACATCCTCCTTTAAAATATGAAACAATCACTGAAAACCAGGACACAGAAATGTAGTTCCCTACAGTTTTTATTATAAGTAACTTTACAACTTTTGACTGTAGAAAGAAAAACCGTGGAAAGGTTTTTATGTACAATGATTTTGAACTACTTTTAAACAAGTATAGAAATTAATGATAGAAAATATCTATGACTGTTCTAATAACACAAGACCAATGAAATATCAGTCACAGCCTCAGCTTCAAATAATGCTAAATGAAGTACATTTTATTTTTGTCCTTTTTAGTACATAACAATCATTTCAGAAACATAAGACTTCTCAAGCAAAGATCTACCCAGAACAAACATATTTACAAACAGAAGTTGGGAGGTTGAAATGTACAAAACACTTAGTGCGACCTGGTAGGGAAACTGAAAGACCAGTTATATATAAAAATAAAAAAAACAACAGTAAGTAAAATGTGAACTGGACTGTGAACAACAACATGTTTCCCCAGGTAGCTGAGTCTATAGTGAACAGGATAAAACAAGGAATGAAAGATAAACTCTATGACACAACTAGGGGCAGCGTTAGGACACCACAGAAGTAGTAGCTAGGAGTGGTGGCCCACTAATTTCTGTTCATGATGACGGTTACTTTCTCAAAATGCTACTATTATCAATTGACTTTATGCTGAAATGTCCACAGCAGGTTAAGGAGAGGATGACCTCTATCCTAAAACACTCAGGTCACGTGGCGGTTGGTCAGACATTAAACACGGTGTTAGCTGGATGACTGGGAGTGTCATCTCAGGATTTTGTAAAAAGTTCTAAGGGTGCAGCACTACATAGTAGTGTTCGTTCCTTCAGTGTCTTCTAACAGTCATCTTAAGATGCATCTCCGCTGCGCCTGGACTGGGAGCTACTGTAGATGCAGGGGAACCGTCCCGCTGCATGCCATAAAACACCTCCCTGAGGAGTGACAGGGCATAAGCAGTCGCACAGCCCAGCAGCCACACCCTCACACACTGACAACGACTGACTCCACCACACCAGAGACGAGTGTTCGACGAGACCTCAACTGCCACAGATAGTCCGGGAATGTTTCCGTTTAGTCCAGCGAAGGACACGATGTGGACAAATTAAACTTCTGCCTGTCTGTCATCTGGTTCGACTCGGTGTTATATAACTAGTTCACACTACACGACTTTAGCCCGGATCGGCTCACAGCTCACACATCGGCGCTCGAGCGTGTGTGAACTGCTCAAAGACGCTTGCCGATGCCGATGGGACACTGGCCACAAGCTACAGCCAATAAGAGCGCAAGACATGGGTTGAGGGGAAACCTGGGCGAGGAGGGGTCGCCTGCAACAACAGGAACTTAATGCATGTGTTGCATTTGCAACACAGAGCAAAGTTGTTGTTGCACCTAGAGGAATAAATAGTAAAAAAAAGAGTGTGGAAACCAATGTCTAATTTGTGAACACGTGCTAACAACAATATCAGCAATATGTAGGGATGCAAAACCGAACCGTAAAAAAATTAACCGTTCAATGACCGTTGCACCACTATTAAATACAGGCCTGCCAATTATATGATGAGGTGCCCGAGACAAAGAAGAGACAATTATCTGAACGTAGGCCTACTTGACCATCTTCGAATATGGAAATATCGTTAATTATTATCAATCAATCAATAAATCTATTTATTTATATATTTTGGAGTTCAATAACATTAGAAATGGTTGTTTTTCTTCTCCTTGATGTGCACAACAAACTGAACCGAAACCCAAGAACCGTAATACAAACTGAGCCGTGGGCTTGTTGAACCGTTGCACCACTAGCAATGTGTCACGTCATTTACCGTGTGTTTCTCGCATGTATTTTTCGTGACAAAAAGTAGTTTGGAGACCTCATCGGGGATCGCTCCCGGTGAAAGATCTTGTAGTTTGTTACCCCTCTGTCGCCGGTCAGTCATGTAGTGTGAAAACCACGACGACTTAAAGACTCCCGATTACAAGACAGCGAGTTGTGTAGTGTGAACAGTACAGCGATCTGACGACTTTGAAAGTCGTATAGTGTGAACTTGGCTTTAGATGCTACTGGAAGACACAGCATCCAGACTCAACAAGACAGGCAAAATGGAGGAATGTTTGCAGGGAAGAGTGATATAAAATAGCAGCTGATAAGCATAGCTTAGTACATCCGAAAGTGATGTTAAAAAAAAAAAAAGATATCCATGGTTTTCACAAATATACAGAGTATAAAACAAATGGAACAAACAAAAATAACATAAACTAATAAGGGCAGTGAGAGGCTGATTTTACAGGAGTCAGGGCTGACAGTACCGGAGGTCAGAGTCCTGTAGAAAATACAGTTGAAATGGGAGCATTACACCTAAACATGTACTCTGCTGATATAATTTGAAAGTTTATAAAACAAATTACCATGGATTAAATGCCACCCATATATTATAAATATCCATTGCAGTTAAATGTTGTATTTGACCCACACTTGCCCTTCGAGGCTGGTCACTTGAAGTGCTTCAGAGACACTCATCTACATTCTTATTCATAATACTCATATGGAAAGTAATCAATAACCACAATTCAATCAAATCAGGACATATCACTACTGCTGAGCAACTCTTAATATATATCTGCTAGAACCAGTTTCTCATCTTTACCAGTTGTCGTTGGCCTAAATAAATATCAGTCAAGAGAGGTGAAAAGTCCTCTTTCTGTCTGTTCACTGGTCTGAATGATGAATTATATTCCTTATATTCCACACTGGCTAAATAGAAATGTAGGCGGTCCGTATAAAATAGGAGGGGGTGGCACATTATGTGAGAAGCTAGGACAGAAAGAGGGTGAAAACACCTAAAAAAAACAATTCAGAGAGATAAAAACAATAAATAAAAATAAATGAATTCCCTTCAACATTTAACTTTTTTTCTCTTATCTACTTTTTAAATGTTAGTTTCCAGGAGAGCATCCCTAAGTCTTTGAAATGAAAGACTTGGTTTTCTTCATATACTTTTTTTTATAATAAAAAACAAGTCCATCTGTGACAGAATTACTTCATTAAATTGTCTGCTGTTTTTTCAGACAACACACATTTCCCTTTACTTTTTTTTCTCTGCAGAAATCACTAGCAGACGGTCCTCGTGATAATCATAGTCAATCCAAATCCAATGAAAATCTTGGAAACAGGCTGACACATATAAACAGACGGGCCACAAGAGCCAGTCCACAAATTCTTTTACCCCAGGTCCCTTTTCAAGCAGGGGCCGTGAGATCTTCACGCAAACACCTGCATCTTGCCATTGGCCTCTGGGATTTGAGTAATTTGGGTCTGGGCAGGGCCAGCAACTGCTGGGCTGGGTGTGGAATCTGACCAGTCGGAGACGCAGTGAGGAGACGGGCTGGACCAGGGCTCCGGAGACTCTGGGGAGGGGGTTAGGTAGGGGTGCTCACTGGGCAAATGGAGGTAATGCTTGGGCGTGGCATCTAGTGCGGATGAGTAGCTGTGCTGAGAGGGAGGGGTCGGGTAATCCTCTGTCCCTGCAGTGCTGCCGCTGGGCTGGGAGGGCAGAGCCTGAGGGGGCTGGGCTGCTGGTGTGGCTACCTGTGGCGGCTGAGCGGGAGGCTGGGGCTGAGAGGGTTGCTGAGGCATCTGCTGCTGCTGCTGCTGCTGCTGCTGGAAGAAGGATGGCGGCGGCTGGGAGGTCTGGGGTGTCGGTGGGGTGGAGGTGCTCATGCGGGCCATGCTCTGCTGGTTGGCGATGGTGTGGTTCATGAGCTGCTGCTGCTGCTGCTGTTGTTGCTGCTGCTGCTCAGCGATGGAGGGTAGCTTGACTGGGCTGATGGTGGGCGTGGAGGTAACAGGCGTGGGCTGCAGCATGGCGTTACGGTAGAGCTGCTGGTGCATCAGCATGTTCTGCTGCTGCTGCTGCATGGCTGGGCTCTGGGGGTGCATGCCCGGCTGGCTACTCTGCACAAGATTCACCACCTGCTGACCACACTGGGAGGCGGCCATCCGGCTGTGCCAGTCAAAGGGCACGCTGACAGGGCTGACCAAGCCCATGTTGAGCCCCATCTGGCCTGCGCTCAGCACGTAGCCATGGTTGACGTCTGAAGCCATGACGCGTCCCTGCAAGGACATTCCTGCAGCTCCCAGGTCATTGAGTTGGGCTAGAGACACAGCAAAGGGGCCACCTCCCTCCAACATGCTACTGTGAACCATCGGGGTGTTTGGGACAGACATGGAGGAGTGGTAGAGCGGTGACTGCATGGCCACAGGGGAAGTGGGGTTGGTCATGTAGCCAGCATTGCTGGCTCCCCCGTGGGGTGAGTCCAGTGAGTCGACTGGGGACAGGGTAACTGAGCTCTCCAGTAAGGCACTCTGCATGTCCAAGGTCAGCTTCTTATTACGGGCCTTGACTGACTCTTTCAGACTGGCGGCGTGTTGGCCTCCCAGGCTGGAACCCTTGGCTCCAGGCCGCCGGTTTTTCTTGCCCTGTGGGGTGTTCTTCAGACTGGACAGGAAGGCGCTGGGAGGGCACATGAGAGGAGACAGACTGTGTACCCCAGAAAGGTGGTGTCCAGGCCCGCCGTGGCCCTGGGGACTCCTTACTGTGTTGTACTCATCAAGGAGCTGCACGATGTCGTGGTGCATGCGCTCCTGAGCAATGTCCCTCGGCAACCTGTCCATATGGTCTGTGATCTCTCGGTTTGCAAAGTGAGCCAGCAGCACCTTCACAGCCTCACAGCTGCCCTCGCGGGCTGCGAGGAACAGAGGGGTCTCCTCCTGAAGAGAAAGCAACAAAACAAACAGTCTTAGATACAAACATATCTCTATTGAAGCCACGCTGACGCAAAAGTGTAAGTGGAGGTCATACCTTGAGATCTTGCATGTCTTTGTTTGCGCTATTCTTCAGCAGGGCAACAGTGGCCTCCACATTGTTAACGGCAGCAGCCCAGTGCAAGGACGACTTACCTAAAAGAGACGACAAAACAATGAGATTACACATCTGTGGTTCCAGTGAATATTATCACAAAACAGGAACATGTGCACACACACTTACCCAGTTCATCTACTGCATTGACATCAGCATGACAAGTGATGAGCTCCTCTACCATGCCCTCTACTGCCAGCCGTGCTGCCAGGATCAGCGCCGTGGAGCCGTCATACATACGGGAGTCAAGATCTGTAGCCCGATTTCGGATCAGAATCTAGGAGGATGGAAAAGATTGGGTTCAACATTATGATTTATACAATACATGCAAGTTAACCCTTTAAAAATGGACCTCCCGTGGCCGATCGTTGTTTGCATGATCCTGTTTAAATCATAATAGCTAGATTAGTCATTCTTTTAGCAGTGGAAAGCTTTTTTCTTTTGTGATGATGCTCGTCATTACGTTACGTTACGTGTGAAATTTAACAAAACTATCAAATTGCCTTTTCACTCGATCTGAAAATTTGCATATCTCAAAAACTAAAAATTGTGCATAGTTCAGATAACTTATGGAGTGTCAAGAAATATTTTTTCATGTTTCTAAAGTTAGAAATCTTTTGGATTGTGTTTTTATTTAGTAACATTTTATGTGAAAACATGTCCGATATTTTAATTTGTTAAATTTATGACAAAATACTTTTGTCAATTATTATGGTTTATTGACTTACATGACCTTTTAGCTTACATTGTACAGATATGAGGGACTTGAAGACACTCCAAGAAATTACATCACAATAAGCAAAAAACTAAAAAGGCAACTGTTAAAGGAATTTCTGAACAGTATAAGTTGATGTTTGTTTACCTGGAAGACGCCCTGTGCATCTGCAGCCACTGCAGCATGTAGCGGTGAACGTCCTGTGTTATCCTGAGCATTGGCGTCTGCCCCGGCATCCAGCAGCCTCTTGGCTGCATCAGCGCGGGCGTAGCGAGCAGCCAGGTGGAGTGCCGTCTCACCAGTGCGGTCTGTTTGGGCAGCGAGGGACGCTCCCTGGTAGATTAGGTCAGAGATGATGTTGGCTGAGCACTCCTCGCTCTCCTCCTCCTCTGTTATCTCAGGCTCTAAGCCGCCTCCACAGAATGATGCCAGCATGAGAGGTGTGAAACCATCTGGTAGAGAGATGAAAACAGGCAGGGTGAGTTTATGTCTACTCAAGAGCTCAACATAGCAGATGATACGAGGAAAGTATAAAAGTGCTTATCACAGTTCCAATCTTAAAACTTAGACTATCTCACTACCAACCTGGGCCTCGGACATTAACATCCATGCAGTCGCTTTCAAACTCTCCTTGAGGTGGCGTGAGGGCCATGGTGGGAGGCACACGGATGTCTGCGGCTGCGAGGTGATGCTGCGTCCACTGCCTGCTGTCCACCGCATCTTCACTGTCTGAGAGCATACTCGGCTCCTCAACCTGAAGGAGAAAACTATTTCGTTACTTACTGCAGGCTTACATACAAGCTGATATGCTGTTGTCAAATTTACATGCACACTCTTGTGCTTATATGTAAACTGATTCGGAACATTTATAAATTAGGGCTGTCAATCGATTCAAATATTTAATCGCAAGTTTTTTATCTGTTCAAAATGTACCTTAAAAGGAGATTCGTCAAGTATTTAATACTCTTATCAACATGGGAGTGGGCAAATATGCTGCTTTATACAGATGTATGTATATATTTATTATTGGAAATCAATAAACAACACAAAACAATGACAAATCAGGCAATAACAGCTGTCAGTGTGTCAGTGTGCTGACTTGTCTATGACTTGCCCAAAACTGCATGTGATTATCAAAAAAGTGGGCATGTCTGTAAAGGGGAGACTCGTGGGTACCCATAGAACCCATTTTCATTCACATATATTAAGATCAGAGGTCAACGGACCCCTTTGAATATGGCCATGGCCGTTTTTCCTCGCCAAAATGAAGCGCAAGTTTGGAGCGTTATTTAGGCCTGCTACAACCAAAAAAAACGCAAGTTACGTTAATGCTTTAAAGAAATTAGTGGCGTTAAAAGAAATTTGCGTTAACACATTATTATTGCGTTAGCTTTGACAGTCCTATTATAAATGTAAAGAAGTTGTGTAACTGACCTTGATCCTCTTTGGCTCTGGGCAGTCTGAGTCCATCCACTGGTCACTGTGATCTCCAAGGAGAGATTCCTCCACGGTTTTTGGCATGTGTCTATTTACAGATGAAATGATGTCAAAACAAACTCCTAAAGCAATTCCAAATATTATTGCTAAAGCAATTCAGTCCCAACTACATCATTAGCGTTAACAGATAACTTACTTCATTCCCAGAGCATCCTGGCCCACGGGTTCCCTGCGGTTCTTGTTGCTGCTGGGTTCCTTCTTGAGGAAGAAGCCCTCGGGGAACCAGAGGGTGCTGTGTTCTCTCTTTCTACGAGCGATCAACATGCCTATCACGAGGATGACCAACAGGAAAAGAGAAGCTATCCCCACCAGCATCAGCTTGACCCATTGGTCGTCAGTAGTAGGCACCATCTCTTCACCTGTGGTGGGAAGTCAAAGTAGTAATCAAACACCTGTGCCTCATTAGTCTTACAAGTTTGTTTTGTGTTCTTTAAGTAACCCTACTCACCACGGGCTTCTTTGAGGGGGTAAGGGAAGCGGAGCATCTCTACAGCTGACAGGGCTCCCAGGTAGTCTGCAGCGCTGTAGGCTGAAGGGAAACAGTCCTCAAAGCCCTGAGTGCACAGACGGTTGTCTATTTCCAGGTACACTTTGGATCTATAAGAACAGCAGAGAGACTGGTGTTTAGTGTAATGTACAATCTACAGGAAAGACTTTTATGTTTACTGTATGCCTGACTGACCCGATGACCTCCTCTTGAGGCTGCAGCTCCCGCTTGAGGCGTGCCTCTCGCCGTGCCTCTCGGCGGGTGTACGGGCGGATCATGAATTCTCCATTGTTGTCCAGCCGGAAGCGCAGTGTGGTGTGTAGGATAGCACCCAATTTCTGCAAAAAAGCTGTGCTGGTGCGGAGGAGCTCCTCTGGAGGCAGTAGGACTACCAAAACCAAGATGCCATCAGCAATGTTTTCAGGGACCGCCTTTGCGCAGTCCAAGCCGTCCCAGCCACACTCCTCTGTGTTGCAGCCCTGGTCACACTTTCCATCAGCGTAGTGGTCTATACAGTAGGCTTCATATATTGGACTGGAGACGACACAAACAGAAGGGTCAGCTCATGTTTTCTCAGATCAGTACAGGGAAAAAAATGACTGTAAAAGTAAACTCACTTGCAAACTTTCTCCTTGCTTTTGCAGTCAAAGTTGTCGTACAGACAGTTGACGTTGTTGCAGCGCTCATCACACTGGCTGTTGTTGAAGACACGCCAGCAGTCTTCACAACGGGACCAGGGGTTCACTGCTAGAGAGCAGTCCCCGCCGTCCCAGCGACACTCGAATGTGTTGCATTCCTTGTCGCAAACACCGTCGTCGGCTTTGCCATGACAGTCTGCCAGAGGGCACGAGGGTGTTGGAGGCGGAAGGGTTCTGCTGCTCTGCTCGCACCGTTTGCCCGTCCAGCCACTGGGACACTGGCAGTGGAAGAACGGGAAGCTGGTCTCTTCAGTGCACAATCCTCCGTTCCGGCAGGGCTGGGAGGAGCAACCTTCGTTAGTGCGATGCTGACACTGGGGCCCACCGTAACCTTGCGGGCAGGTGCAACGCGCCCCCCTTGTGGTAAGAGCACAGCTGCCTCCATTGTAGCAGGACAGCTCTCGACAAGACATGCTTCTTTCACAATTGGGCCCGGCATAACCCTAAAGATAGACATGATTTATGCACTTAGATTGTGAACTTTCAATACACAAATAACAAAAGCTATAATGCACACAATCAAATTGGGTATATAAATGTGAATGTACACTTACAAGCTGACACGTGCAGGTGTATCCCAGTCCAGAGCTGCTGGATACAGAGCAGACTCCTCCGCTCTGGCACGGCTGAGACTCGCACACACTGAACCTGCTCTGACACCTCCGGCCGGTGAAGCCAGGCTTGCACACACATAGGTAGTCATTGGGCAACTGGATGCAGTCGAGACTGTTGGAGGGACTGCAGGGGCTGGAGAGACACTCATTTATGTCTCCCTCGCATCGTTCTCCTGTGAATCCAGGGGGACAATTGCAGCGGTATCCACCCACTCTGTCCACACAGGTGCCGTTGTTCAGGCACTTGGGAGGAGCACTGCGCAGCCTCAGAGGCGGGGCACAGTCGTCTTCATTGATCTCACAGAGAACACCTTTAAAAAGAGAGGATTATTATTTTAGTCGCAAATAGGATAATCTCTTTAGTAATAAACATAGGTTTCTGTTTTATATGTGCTTGCATACCCAGTGTGCCAGGGGGGCAGGAGCAGATGTAATGTCCCACCAGATCAATGCAAGTGCCTCCGTTCTGGCAGGGATGTGACTGGCACTCGTTGATCTCTATCTCGCAGTTCTGTCCAGTGAAGCCTGGCATACACTGTAACGACATGCAGATAACAATTACATTCTATATCCACAATTGTGACAAAGCACTGTGTGAATATCGACTTTGCTGAAATCTGACAGAGAAGCACAAAGCAATGTACTCACATCACACTGGTACCCTCCCACATATCCCCTGCAGGTGGCGCCATTGCGGCAGGGTTTGTCCTCACAGTGGTCCACTTGGCTTTCACAGTAGCTTCCAGTGTAGTCGGCGGGACATTTACAATAGTGGGCATTCCCGGTGTTGACACAGTGACCACCGTGGTGGCATAGCTCATCCGTCTGGAGCCCTGATTTTGGAAGAAAATGTAACTTAAAGTGCTCAGTTACAACACAAACACAGACCGAGAGGTTACATGTCATATAATACCCCACATACCTCTATGGTGAGCAGCTGTCTCACAAGAGACTCTGGAAATGTCGCAGTAACGTCCAGACCAGCCGTTAGTACAGTCACAGATGAAGGAAGCATCCTTTTGGCGACAGCGTCCTCCGTTTTGGCAGGCAGATGAGCGTCTGCACCAGTCGACTGGTGTCTGGATAGGCAAATGGAAAGAAATCTCAGCATTTGTTGGTTTAAAAACATAAAGTCATGAAGACACATGGGCTTTTCAAGAAGCGTCCGTGAGTGTGTGTGTACCTGGCATCGGTTGCCGGTGTAGCCCTTGGGGCAGGAGCAACGGAAGGACTCCAGGGCGTCTTGACAGATGCCTCCATTGAGGCAGGGCTGGGAGTCGCACTCGTTGACCTCGTATTGGCAGTGGGAGCCAGTGAAGCCTGAGCGGCAGGTACAGGAATAGCCGTTGATTTTATCTGTGCACGTCCCTCCATTGAAGCAAGAGCTGTGGACACGAGTGAAGATAATTATTGTCACATTCAGTAGTTCAGTATATGAGTAGGTTGATAAAGATATCTCCATGACTCAAACACTCACCTTTCAGTGCAATCAGGGATGTTGGTTTCGCAGTGGATGCCGGTAAAGCCAGGCCTGCAGGTGCAGGTGTAGGAGTTGACATAGTCTGTGCATGCGCCTCCATTTTTGCAGGGCGTACTCTGGCATTCATTGATCTCTAAAGCACAGCGGGGCCCGGTGAAGCCCGCCAGGCAGCTACAGTGGAAGGAGTTCACACCGTCTGTGCAGGAACCTCCACTTAGGCACGGATCTGACGGCACAAAAAGAGAGGACGACCTTGGTCAAGAACAATATGCACGGACCTGGTCTTGTGTTCAACAGCAACAGACAATTATAGTAATTCAGAACGCTATGTTTTACATGGCCACTCACTAGGAGAACAGTCATTGAAGTCCGTTTCACACGTCAGCCCAGTGAATCCAGCTCTGCAGGAGCACACAAAGCCTCCAAGCATGTTGGTGCAGGTCCCACGGTTCTTGCAGGGGTTTGAGATGCATTCGTTTACGTCCACGTTACACAATTGACCTGAAGAAAAGAAAGGTACAATAAGGTTTAACTCAACATCAAAAGACAGATTATTTCACAATACACAAGGAGGTGGTAAGATGGTAAGTACAAAATTAGCTTACCTTGCCACCCTTGCTGGCAGTTACACTGATAGCCCAAGTAGTCTGGTGTGTGTGTGCAGAGGGCATGGTTGGCACAGGGGTTAGGGGAACAAGGGGTGAGGACCTCAGCACAAGTGGGTCCACTGTACGGAAGCTCACACAGACAGGTGAAACTTGCCACACCGTCCACACAAGTGCCCTTGTTCAGACAGGGACTGGACGAACATTCGTTGATGTTCACCTGGCAGAGGTTACCTGTTGGAGGGGCAGAGAAGACATTAACACATATTACAGAACTGAATTTTGATGGGCCTGAGACTGTATTGGAAACCACACTACGGTAGTATGCAGAATGAAACTGTTTATTTGATTTTTTTTGCAGTATATTAGGCCAGGCTTTAACCTTTAAAAAAAGCTCTTAAAGCACTGGAAAAAAAAACGAACTCATACCACTGCAATACTAACAAAAAATACAACTTATTCAGCTGTGATTTTTGTGAATTTAGTGATGAATTAGCACATGAAAATTGTAAAAAACGTCCAGTTTTTTGCCACTGTTGTTGTAACCATAGACTGTACCGTTCCAGCGCTTTGCATTGTGGGATACAGTAGGCGAAGTAGACTGGCCCGATGCATACTGGAGTATTTTTGGCAAACTGTAGATTTTGTTTTGGTTTGCATACTGCATACTACATGCTACATTTTGGCCAAATCAGTACGTACTGCTAGTGTAGTATGTGGTTGGTGGTGAATGTATCTGCATATTTTTAATACACCACTAGGGGGAGGTAGACGATTGTCATTCAGGAGGAGGAAAATGATGGAGGACTTGGTGGGAAACTTTTAGACTAAAAGATGTCTTTAAGCAACGCAGTTATGACTTCATATGTTGATGACTCCAGCGGTTACTGTGCGTTGTGCCACCATGACCACCCTCTTACCTCTGAAGCCTTGACGACACTTGCAGGTGAAGCCGTTGAGCTGGTCGATGCAGGTGCCAGCATTCTGGCAGGGACTCGGCAAACAGTCGTTCCTGTCCAGGTCGCAGTTCTTCCCAACCCATCCGGGCTCACAGTCACAGCGGTAACTGGAAATACAGGAGTACAGTCATTTATCCAAAAGATACCAAGTTGAAACTTGTAGGATGAGCAACAAGCTTGCTATCTCATGCATATATATCAGATGTGATGCCACTTTAAACTGTAGCAAAGTCTGTAACAGTTCCTACCCGTTGATGTCATCCCTGCATGAGCCATGAACACACGGGCTGCTGCCACACTCGTCCACCTGGGAGTAACAGTAAGGGGGCTTAAAGCCCTCAGGACACTGGCAGTGAAATCCATTCTCTTCATCCACACATGTCCCCCCGTTTCTACAGGGGCCAGACGCACACTCGTCTATCTCCACGTTGCACTTGGAACCTGGCAGAGACACAATCAGAAGTGTGTTTGTCAACATTTCTAAAGAGAATTGATTTTTCATCTCAAATTTGTGCTCTCATTTTTCAGAGGGTCTTACCGGTGAAGCCAGGTTTGCAAACACAGTCGTAGCGGTTGATGCCATCTTTGCAGAGGCCATAGTCACATGGGTTACTGGCACAATCGTCAAAGTTTATTTCACAGTTTGTCCCTGTGTTGACAAAGACATTTTTTACATTAGGCATTTTAACAATGGCAAGGAATATGCTTTTGTACAGAAAAATGTAAATGAAATGATACGATATTATGATGCATCTATTCCATATTGTTGTTATCACCCTCAACAGCAACATCATTTGCAGATGTGTGAGCATACAACATGATTTAGCCTACAGTTGCAGTAAATTTGCAGTAAATGTTGGCTAGCTTTTATTTTCTTAAATAGTCAATTCAAAGGTTGGAATTAACAACGTCTGACTGTGATTTCGGAGTTATTCCTCTTACCTGAGGTTCCATGTTGGCACTGGCAGATGTACTTGTTGACCAGGTCCACACACTTGCCT
This sequence comes from Sebastes fasciatus, assembly GCF_043250625.1. Lineage (NCBI taxonomy): Eukaryota > Metazoa > Chordata > Actinopteri > Perciformes > Sebastidae > Sebastes > Sebastes fasciatus. The sequence continues at coordinate 24,778,332 of NC_133807.1, read as the reverse complement.
CCATTCTGACACGGGTTGCTGTGGCACTCATTGAGCTGGTTCTCACAGCGATAGCCGGTGTAGCCGGCGTCACAATTACAGGAGTAGCTGGCAATGCCATCGACGCAAGTACCGTGGTGGCATGGGTCGGGCTGACAGTTGTTGATATTACTCTCGCAGAGTGTCCCTTCATAACCTAAAGAAGAGAAAAAAAAATCATAAATTGAGATTGATGATATTTATCTGCTTTGATTTTTCTGAATGAAAGCTGTTTAGCGGTCAGTTTTTCCTTGAATGGCCATTTTCATCCAACGTTCCTCCTTTTCTCAATTCATTCGTTATTTCGTTGAACCTCCTCTGTCTGTTTCCCATTTTTTGCTTTATAAAAAGCTTCTACAGTTTGGGGCTCTGATTACTGTGGTTTCCATGTCGACAGTGTCTGTGTGTTGGGCAAGCAAGTGTTGGGTTTGTGTGGTATGTGTGTAGTGCAGTGCTGAGTTGGGCAAAGCAGTAAAGAAGGGCCCTACACAGGCCTCCCAGTCCTGCTTTTGTTCTCAGTGGCGGAGGGAACAATAGACTGCGCCACGTCAAACAGGGCCACTTCACTCAACAGAAGGGGCCCACAAACACAGGGAATACCAAGCAGCTGGCCACTGAAACAATGAAGCAGGCTCCTCCGTAGCCTTAGGTCCAAACAAACATGTTAAATATCGACGTATATACACACAGTCAGCTCATATACATGCAGCCTTTGTGCCAAACTTTAATGTAGCTCACTGTATCTGCTCGGCTTGTTTTCAAACATGGACCTGTGTGAATGTGAAGGAATGAAAGTGAAGATGCAGCATAAGGTGGTGTGTGTGGGGGGGGGTTTAACAGATGAACAGATGTCGGGGTGATGACCAAGGCTCCTTTCTTGGCAACTGCTGGTCCTCAGTGACCCCATGATCCTGAGAGCCGACGAGGGAAAGAGGGGGATTAGGGGCCTCAAGTCAGTCTGCTTGGCCAGCAGACATCCAGAGAAATCACTGACCCCCCAAAACACTGAACACTTAACAAAGACCAAACACAGCCCAACAAGTGGTTAATGCTCATCTGCTCTTCTGCCTGGGAGGATATCTTGAGCTGCGTACTCTCTCACAACTACTCACAGACAATATTAGGTACAGAAGCCCTTACCTTCAGCACAGCGGCACTCGAACCCATTGGGACGGTCGTAGCATTTCGCTCCATTCTGGCATGGCGTGCTGGCGCACTCATCTATGTCGATCTGACACATGGTGCCAGTAAACCCTGGGACATACAAACACAGAGGTGAAGGGTCAGAAAGAAGGTCCAGTGGAAGAGTCCACGCTCAGGTCAGAGGGCAGTTCTGTCTCTTCTTAGAAGGGCAGAGGTCTTTGGCTAGGTTAGTGACGTCTGGCTAAGGTTGGGCTTGAGAGCGTCTCGACTGGTTAAGGACGTGTCATCTGTGCACTTGGACCAGTGCTAAGATGACCACTGCAGAATGCAATGGACAGCCTGTGACCTTGGTAATGTTTTCAAGGAGGGATTTACAATCTAGTGAATATAATGTGGATCTGAACATAAATGAATATTGCTATCTGGGCAACAAAATCCCATTTATGGAGCTTCAGCTCACTTCAGGTTATGGTACATTTTGGTGTCTGTACAATTCCTACTCTACACTATAATGTAGACTCTGTGGTATATCAAATTATATAGAATGTGTGAAGAAACAATTCATTTTAACAACAATATTAATAACAATAATAATAATAATAACTAAAAAATGCATTTCCTGCAGAAAATGCACATTAATGCTGACAGCTGAAATTAATTACAAGGCTTTGTTGAAAATACAGAAAATCTTAGAGCACTGCACTCCTGAAAAACTGATTGTAAAACTGGTAAAGTTGAAAGCTGAACTGCATGACCCCAAAAAAGCTACGAGCTGAAATACGTTGCTAGAAAAGCTGGAGGGTAAACTGTAATACTGTCAAAGGTGGAAGCTGAAATTAATTAACTAGTTAGACATAAAGTAGCATTTGGCTGGAATAAACTTTTAGAATTATAATTACTTGGACAGAAAGTGATATTTTGGTGGATTGAACCTTTAAAATAATAATAATAATAATAAATAACAATAATAATAATAATAAAGATAACAACAACAGTAATAATATCTCAAATCTACTGGCTTGGAAAGCTTGAGAAACGGAGCAGGCTTGAAATCAGTGGGCACAGCGCCCAGACAGGGGTGAATTGGTGCATTGGTAGCACACTGCTCAGTTGATTAACAGTGTCAGGATGGTCTGTGTGTTGGTGCTTGGGCTGCTAAAGGAAGGGGGTGGGGGGGGGTTAGAGGAGACGGTGGGATTGTTTTCTCTTTTAGGGAACCCCCCCGTCCCCTTCCTGCATCAGCTCCACCGGCTCAATAGCTAGATGGGGGGTGGAGAGGGGACGTCTGTCCCAGATGTAAATTGAGGACCTGGAAAAGAATCTCATTAGCAGGACTGCTGTTCCCCACCGCCACCAGGGCAGGATGAGGGAGACTGCTGTCCCTTCCACATTCCTCAGAGGAGGGGAGCGGGGGTCACAATAGTGTCTTTGTTCAGGCAGGACGAGAGGATAGGCAGCCTTGTGGGCCTGCCTTTTTATATGAGTGGTGGCTCTCTAAACACCAGAAGTAGCCGGGCTGACCCTCCCTCCTCTGGTTCTGGGGACATTTAAACTTTGGTTCTTACTGCTGCTGTCACTGAGTTGGAGTTGTTAACAGGGATGGAATAGAAAAGTCTTACCTGGCTGGCAGGTGCATGTGAAACCATTGACCATGTCCCGACAGATGCCATCATTCACACATGGGTTGCTCTCACAGTCATCTACGTCAACCTCACAGTAAGTCCCCATGTAACCTGGAAGACACAAGTTTTTACAGTTAAAGCAGATTTCATTATGTTCAGCTTGTATGTCAGATCAAGCCGGTAATTGTGTGTACTCTTTGCGATGGGGGGAAAGGATCTGTGGGAAACTTTTCTCTCATGGGAGGGCCTCAGAGTTTCTGGTCTCAGCTGAACCACAGGACGGAATAAAAGATCCCCAGAGCATCCCCAGTGTTCCCACTCACTCTACTGACCTGAAATCACCACACCCTACTGTCCCCTCCCTGGGTCAGCGTCCCATTCACCAGATGCATGTTATACATTCTGCGTTAGCAAACTACGGAGGGTTCCTTCATTGAGGTGAAACAGAGTGTGCATCGGAGAGCTGGGGGGAGAGGCTAGCGTGGAATCAGAAATAATCAGCAGCTCCACATGAAGCTTTGCCAGGCTGGCTGATGATGAGGAGGGTGAAGAGGAAGGGCCTGTCTCTGGAAATGAAGGGGGAGGGGGAGAGGCTCTGGGAAAAGGCCTCTTTCCCTCTCTGTGTATGAGGGGTGCAAAGTGGAGCACAGAGGGGCCCTATTGTTCCGCTCCATTCCCACCACTCTACCACTCATTAGTATTCACAGCACACTCCTCCCCCTAACTGCTCGCCCTCTCTCACATACAGTCCTATAGACCCGACTCCCAGCTCTAATTTGTATAGTTCCCAAAACCCCAGGATGCATGTAGGACTGTGCGTGAGAGTTTCACTGTGTTTTTGTCACTGAGTGTCCAAACCATCACTTAGTCCAAACTAATACCCTGTCTGGGCTGTATAGTGCACAGAGAGTGGAGCACTGCCTCCATACCCCCAGCATCAATGGGAATGCATTACATAACAGTCTACACTGGCAGTCGGGGACGGCAGAACTGTAGACGATGCTTCAGCAAATTTAAATAATAAGTTGTTCCACTCTGCCATTGGTTTGCGGCTGTCCTAAGTGGAGGACATCTGGCTGAATATTGAAGTGTTCTGTATTGTTTTGTGCTGAAATGCATCTTGAATACCTGGCATGCAGATGCAGGTGAACTCTCCGATGCGGTCCAGGCAAGTGGCGTCGTTCTGGCAGGGCATGGATAGGCATTCGTTGATGTCGATCTCGCATCGCGGGCCGGCATATCCCCGGCCGCACTGACACTGGAAGGAGCCCTCCGTGTTCACACACTTTCCAAAATGCTCACATGGGTTGGCACCTGCGGGGAGAGGGCTGACGATCAGTATACAAAAATCCGGGGGAGTAAACAAGTCGCCAATACAGTGGTGGTTATTACTGGGGCGTTATTGTTAAATATAACGCTTTAACTGGGGCAACCTAATGACCACAAAGTAGACATCATTCGATCACCATCACAAACAGAACACGTACAAAGTGTCTACTAACTGCGTTAACTGGTGACTCCATTGGTTGCTCGTAGTGACGGCAGCTGTGTCCTCAAAAAAGCCTTCAATTTTACTTTAATCAATTTTAAACACATACCCATCTGCGTTTATTATCTACACCAACCATTTACGTAAGTTACTACGAGCAACCACGGACGCTTTCGGCTGAAGTCACCAGTCACTATGACTTGCCACCGCAGTAATGGCAGCGACGCTAGATGGCGGAACACACAAAGCGGTCGGTGGATTCGGCTATATAAATACAGTATCAGAAATGTTTTTAAAAAATAGCAATTACCAATCGAACACTCATCCATGTCCTGGTTGCAGGCGCCTCCTACAAAGCCGGCAGGACAGGTGCAAATGGCGCGGCCGTTAAGGGGGTTGGTGTCGCACACTGCCCCCTCATTGCAGGGATTACTCACACATGCATCGTCAAGGTGGCACAGCAAACCTGTAGTGGAGACGGCACAGAAAGAAAACACACGATGTCAAATATTTTGCAGCCAGGACTAAGAGGGGCACAGAGGTCACTTGACGAACCCACTTACCCGTCTTTCCAACTGGGCACTCGCAGAAGAAGGACGCTACTCGGTCATGGCAGGTGGCGCCGTTGAAGCAAACGGCTATGGCGCAGTCGTCGATGTTCTCACTGCAGTCGTCTCCGGTCCAACCGTTAACGCAGACGCAGGTGTGACCACCGATGGTGTTGAAGCAAGTGCCTCCGTTATGGCAGGCGTTTGGTTGCATGAGACACTCGTTGACATCCTCAGCACAGTATTGCCCTAGTGTGATTAGATGACATATTAGCTCACACCTCCTCACCATGATATATATATATATATATATATAAAGTTTATTTCACATATGATGTAAATAGAGCTGTACCTGTCCATTCTGGTGGGCACTGGCAATTGTAGGTGTTGACTCCATCCACACATATTCCTCCATTCATACACTTGTGACCTGGACAGTCGTCCACATTATTCTCACAGTTGTGCCCCTCAAACCCTGAGACAGATGGAGAGAGAAAAGAGTTACGATACACAGACACAGTAACGTACACCATCTGAGAGTTTATTAAACATTCAGTGGTTCCTGTTCCAGACACCAGGCATCTCTACCCGTGACCTCGAGTCATGTTTCCCACACTAGAGGAAGTATTGGGGCAACGTGGGCAGTAAAAAGGTTCAGGGGGTGTCTGATTGTTTACATCTTCTCATGATGGTTCCCACACGATGCCAGCGACAGCCGTGACTCCTGCCTGCTTCAGAGGCCCGCACTCCCCGCAGTGTTTGCTTGTTTTATAATCTCTCACAGTTTCAATGACTTCCTGTCTGGCAAGAGACATTTCCTGTCAGCTCCCCAGTGGGAAACCAGAAGGCCCATAAAGTAAATTCCTTCTGTTGTGAAAAGAGCAGAGTGGAGTGGAGTGGAGTGACGGCGGGCTGCCTCCTCAACTCTCCCACCACCCCATCTCCCATCTATTAATAGCAGACAGGAAGTTGACCTGGGAGAGAGGAGTAAATCCCAGCAAGAGCACTAACAGCTACGTCATCAGGCTGGGAAAATCTGTATGCCTGCAACACTGCGCTGAGAGCCTGGGAAAAAAAACGAGGTCTGCACACTCGCTCTGATTTAGTGTGTGTGTGTGTTATGCTAATAAAGAGTTATTCTACCTGGTAGGCAAGCACACTCGTAGGAATGGTCGCTGGTCTGTCGACAGGTGCCCCCGTTAAGGCACTGGGATGGGGCACAGGGCAGGGTGGACACCTCACACGTGCGCCCGCTGTATCCAGGTTGGCACTGGCAGCGGAAGGACCCATGGGTGTTGATGCAGAGGCCACCGTTGAGGCACACGCCAGGCTTGCGGCACTCGTCAATGTCATTGCGGCAGTTCTTTCCCTGGAAGCCAGGTGGGCAGGAGCAGTTGTAGTGGTTATTCCAATTGGCACAACGGGCTCCGTTGGCACAGGGGCTCGTGGCACAGGCATCAATGAGGGAGCAGTCTTGGCCTGGAGATTAGAAAGTGAATTGTTTTCAGTTAAAAATAGGAACTTTTAATCTCCCTTCTTAGATCTGATCGTTCTAATGAAGACAAATATTGTACCTCTGAACCCTCTCTGGCACACACAGGTGTATTGTGGGATACCATTAACCACCTGGCTCTTACAAGCGGCTCCGTTCAGACATGGCGATCGATGACAGGGATCCAGGTGCTGACAGAGAGGACCGATGAATCCCGGACGACATCTGAACAAACAAATTCACACACATTAGGACGTCTTTGGCCTGGAGGTTAAGACAGGTCACAAGATGACAAGCTACGGTATTTAAAACAGACACTCAAACTCCAGTGTAGCCCAATTCCCACCATTTTCTGGGTTTGGCAATCAGGCCCCTAATGACACCTTGGCAAGGCCTGCTGCCTGACTCATACATTGGCTTGAGTAATGCTTCTGGGCCCTGGAACGAATTTGTAATAGCATAGCTTACCCCATAAGTACTTATCATGCAATACATACACACATACACTCAAAGAAATTAAAATATGAAGATGGAGTGAGGCCATCTCTCTGTGTCTTATGGGCTTAACACATAAGGCCCATTCTCTGTTGTTTCCAGCTGGAACGCCCCAGTTTCTCCATGTCGGCTAACATTCTTCCACTGTTCCAGTTTTTCCGCACCTCAGCTCTTGTTTCTGTTTCTTATATATGAAATAAGGACACACCCAGAAACAGCAGTCTGGAAACGTAATGATTGCCAACAAATACTGACGGGGAAGACGAGGGCTACACACAGCACACATGAACCGAGTAGGAGAAGCAGCTGTGGTATTTGAATGAAACAACACATCCTCCTTCCAGCGACTGTATTCTGATAGAACAGAGTGTTATTCTGATGAAACATTAACACCTCGTCTACACACAAGGTGTTTCAGACACGTTTTTCAGTCATCCGGAACAAACAGGCTTCTATTAGACGTAGTCACCGTGATGTCACCCATTGGTTTGTGGACTGCCATTTGGAAGCCTTCGCCATCTTGTTTTTTTTGCAATCAGACGTGACACGAGAGGGTGGAGCTAAGTACAAACGAACGCTGAATAAGACATTTTCAGGCGACCAAAATGTTACAATTAACTTTCATGAACTGAAAACACACTGTGAAAGGGTTAAAGTTGTAAGACCAAAACGCAGACAACTCCCAGACCGGACAATGCCTTGGTAGGGATCTGTCAATCACAAGGTAGCCACGCCCTAAAGCATACCCTGCTTTATGGTTTATTTTACTCTAAATGGGACCATAATTTACTAAATGAATATCATGCTGTATTGAAGAAGACTTGAAACTAGCGATTGAGACCATAAACTCATGTTTAAGACATTAACTGAGGTAATAAATCAAGTGAGAAGTAGGGTCATTTTCAACCAGAGGAGTCGCCCCCTGCTGGCTGTTAGAAAGAATGCAAGTTTAAGGCACTTCAGCATTGGCTTCACTTTTGAGTTGCTCACTGATTTTAATAAATACAGCTGCTTACACAGGCCACATTTTTACGCTCCCAAATCTATTTTCTGCTTATTTTCTTGCGTTTTACGTGCTTAACTACTGCTACTACTGCTGCCGAAACACAGGTGACCGACACTAAATACTGTGCCTGAACGCATCCTGTGTAGACACAGGTGGAGGACTGAAGCTGCTCTGCTAACGCGTTGCTTTCGCTTCGCGAGCTGTGTAGACATTGTGCGAGCCTGACCTAAACCTGCTCCGCTAAGAAGTTGAGATAAACATATAAACATGGCTTCCTCTACCTCTCTCCAGAGGTCCTATGGGAGTTTAGACAAGGCTTGGACTTACTAAGGAATCCAGTATGAGCTGGTAACTCTACACCCACAGTGGAGCCCCTGGCTGGGGACAAGCCCCCTCTTCAAACAGGCTGTTTGATGCTGATGACAGGGCAGTGACGGCTGGGTTTTGGCCCGCCCTTGGGCTCTCTGTCTTCTCTTTCATTGGAGAGGAACCCCTGGGCAGGATCAACAATGGGTTCTCATCTATTCTCTTTTACAGGAGCATCACCACTACACTGTTTATCTTTACTGTTTTGATGTGACCTCCCCCCTTAATAAACTATAACAAAGACTAAAACAATTCTGTGGCTCTTGCCCCTGGCTAGGAGACTGAAGCTACACCAGGAAAGGCTACGGAGGATGAACCGATCCGGATCTAGATTTTCACTGAATTGCCTGCTTTCTTTCTGGCTGTTCTGCTCTGATTCAATAAAACTGGAGACTTTGGCTTTTTTTCCCACCTTTACAAAGACAACAGTGAATTGGAGGAGCCACAGGGCTAAGCATGAAGGAGCCAGGAATAATAACATGCATATACACAGAAACAGTGCAGAAAAATGTCTCCAAAGTAATAGTTTGTTGGTCTATGAAATTTAATCAAACATCTGAGCATAGCAACTATGAATGCCGTAGGTAATGAAGATTTTTCCCATGACGAAGGTCAGCACTAAGGCGCTAAAACTTGGTGTGGGAGTTAAAGCGAAGCAGCACCGAATGTTATTCAGACAGTTATTACAGCTCTTCTTCCATCTCCTAAAGCCCCCCTGAACGCCAGCTTGGCTTTCCCCCTCAACAACCCCCTCCTCTCACGCGCTGAGAGGTCAAATGTCAGAGGTCCCCCGTCTAATTGTGATGATAATGTCACTCAGGCTGCAGGGAGCGGGTTGGGGCTGCTCTGCAGAAGAGAATGTCTTTAGAAGGTGGAATTGGTGGCGAGGGCGACGAAGAGGAGGAGAGAGTGGTCTGGTGCGGCAAGAATGTCATGTCATATTTCCTGTAATCCCTCGTCCCTCGCTATGAAAACACTGCACTCTCTCCGAATGCGCGATCCCCGTTGCCCCTAGCAACCTCGCAGATGAACAAGCAAGCCTGACACCCAACCAAACACCCCTCCCTAACCCCCCACTTTTGGTCCCCATGGCTATTTGTCATGGCTTGGCTGGGTTTATTTAGAGGCAAATTAACTATGTCTGGAATCTAGGGTGTCACTTAAAAATGAAACACAAATGTGGCACAAAGGAGGCTTTGAAAGAGGCTGCGGAAGAAAGTTGCTTACAGAGCTGAAAAATACTACACAGACTGACAGTCAAATTCTTCTGGAGCTACTCTGTACTGTGGATATTTGACTGCTAATGAAAGCCAAAGAGCTACAGCCATAACAGGCTGTTGTTTTCCGAAGACCATCGTGACTCTCTGTGGTCAGAGAACAACTTGCAACTCATTCAAGGAAGTATTGTGTGTCCAAGTGCATGTTGACGTTGCACCACAGAGACTCAAATATTAGGTATTTGGAATAAAGTGTGTTCAGCTATGAGAATGAAGGGCATTGGTGTTTATTTGTGTGTCTTAGAGTACATGTGGGAGCGTAAGAATGACGATGCCTGAGAAATTATTTATCCTCCCTTACCAATGCACACCAGACTGAGCAGCCAAAACACACATTCTTTTGTCTAGACCTGACTCATTGCCAACATGCTACTCCCATAACACACAAATCAGAGTGCTATCAGTGCAGAGACTGTGAGAGACATGCAACTTTGTCCCGGTGCACCTGAGAGTCTCCTTATCAGGCTCTTTACAACCTTGTGGCTCTTTACAAGCCTCTGGGAACAGCAGGGCAGGATCTGTGCCTTAGCCTGGGCGGGCCGGGCCTTATGTGTGGCGGATGTGGACGGCAGGTGCAGGCTGCTGTTGTGCAACGGGCCCGAGTCATATTCAGTGAGTGTCGACTTCTGACCTCTGAGGAAGGAGGTCTTTGAGTGCAGCCAGCTGAGGGATGGCCAGAATGGGTAATCTCCCCCCTGTCAACACACATTTGAGGATTTTTAGCAGCTGCAGCCCCGGCACCATGCATCTGTCCACATCTGTCAGTGCACCTCTGGGTGTCTGGCATCTCCTGCCAGACAATAAGCCATAACAACTGCTGTTTTACTCATGGGAAATACGCAGTTACCAACACACATTGGCCATTTCACAACACTCAAGCGATGGGGTTCACAAACACATGCATTAACAGTTCCTCTTGACAGACTTTAAAGATTACACGAAGGCACCACTGCAACAAAGCAAACACATGCAACAATCACTACACGCCCAAACACAAAGAAGGGAAACTTACAACCAGCCTCAGCCTCTGAGGAAGAGTAGTACTGTGAATCCATAAAAGAGAAGATCCACAGAGAAAGTAATAAAAGAAGGAAGAAAGAGATGTTAAACATTTGATGAAGACGAAGAAGAGTTTAATGTGCAAATGACCTTACAAAACATTTATGTAATTTGAAATATGTCAGAGGATCGTCTGACTAGAACTGTTTGATTTATGCAAGTGTCACCTATACTTGTAACACAATGCCAGTTTTCCTGCTTTCTGGGTCACTGAAGATGGGTAACCTGAGCTCATCCTCTCCTATACAATAGCAGCTACTCTGCCAGAGGTCAGATGGCGGCTCACCTGTGAACAAAGAGGCTGTAATCTCTGACACGGTTCATACACACAGTCATGCTCCACAAAGCAACAAGTATAAAGGAATCTTCCTATCTCAGAGGGCACTTCCTAAAACTAATGGAGAGGAAGAAGCAACAACAACAGAACTACCATCTTTTGACTTGGGGGCGAGATTTCGACTTCTATATTGCATGAGAAGAGCTAATCAGAGTTTACTTTTGAGCCTGAGAAATATTAGAGTCTTTGAGAAAACTCTTACAACAGTGTCTCTTTCTCTCAACACAGACCTCCTTCCCTCACCCCCTCCTTTCTACAAGCAAGCAAGAACCAGCTCGGCTCCTTTATGCGAGTCCATACTGACACCACACTGCCAACAGGAGCCCATCCACATCCCCCCCCTCCTTCCAGCAGCCTCTTCTGCTCTGCTCTCCCCAGCTTGGCTCTCCCTTTCTCAGCAAAGAGCCAGATTGGGGGTTGGGGAGTGTTTTGTGGCCCAAATAAAAGAGCTAAAGTAGTCAGAACTCCTTTGTATGAAAGTGTTGGGGGGGGGAGCAGTGACCCAAACAGCTAGTCTTTCAGGCCTGGGCTTACACGGACCAACAGGCCTGGGCTGTAGCCTGGCAACAGTAACCCACGGTGAGAGGGAGCCGGGGTGAGAAAAAGGGGGTGTTGGGAGAGACAGGGTTTCGTAAGGACAGTTGGAGCACTTCAGAGGACTGATCCCCTTCATATGCAGGTAGCACTGAGCGCCGTGCGGGACCAATTCAGTCTGGTAATTAAGTATGATCATGTCTAAAAGGATGCGTGTTTCACAGTTTAAAGTGCAAAGTTTGTTTCAACAATTGTGCTTAGACACACAATGGAGGTATTGAGATCTCCAGAAGGAGGTTTCCAGAGCACCCCCCCAGAGCATGAATATTAAACATGTGAATATAAGGACATTTAACTTTCTCTTGAGGAAAAGCAGTAATGAATCAGACTAGAAGGCTAGGAAGGCTGTCAGCTCGTCCTTCTCACCTCCAATAGTCCCTCAGATTTACATGATTAAGAATATAAATCCAGAATGTCAAGGAAATGTCTTGGCAGACAGATCTTCTGCAACAAGAGAATAAAAAATTTACTCGTTGCTCTGTAATGCAGCTACGAAAAAAGGCCCGACAAGAGCTCGCAGTTTTTACACTTTTTGTCCATGCACTACCCGAACAAATTTGTCTCAAGTGTCAACAGATTTTTGGAAGAATACTCCCTGACATTTTTCAAATAGCAACGCGTTTGCCCATAACCACATTGCATGAATCCCAGGGTCGAGGTCTTTCAAAGCATTCTCCACTGAACTCGACCACAAAAACCCCACCCAACCACCTAAACTGAACCAGATTCCACTTTGAAACTGGATTTTAAAAGACCCCCATCCCCAACAAGAAAGATCAACTGCAATGCATTGTCCAATGTTTTGTCTCACTTAACAGAAAAAACATGCTGTGACAAAAGATATCTTGGACCTTCTAATGGCCTGTGTTGCCATTCATTTCACAGCAAACATTTGCTGCCCAGTTAAAGTGGATTAAATCGAACTACAACTGATAAACCACACTTTAGTTTAATAATGTTGACAGAAACTGTTGCACAGATTGAACAGCACAGACTCTCACATGCTTATAGTCCTGAGCACTGGCAAAGGTTCTTAATGATAAGCAAAACAGCCAGAGGATGTCTATTATCTCAACTGCTGTTACCCGAAGAAGTACTAGTTAAATACTGTGCCAGATGGAAATAAAACAAACTTCCTACATTATGATAATTTGTTGTAGTTTTATAAAATCTTTAATTTGGTATGGCTGGCCCACACTCTTCTTCTAGTCCCAAAAGCTCTGATAAATCAGCAAAAGGTAAACACTGAAATCAAGATTTCTGTGGAAAATGTGCTTAGTGGAAAAGTGACTTCTTTTCCTGAATCATTTAATGATGGACCCATCCCTTCCTCTTCTAAAAAGGGAGGGAGAGACTAAGGAGATTTTGCTGGCGGACCTCAGTTATTCCAATCAGTCCTGCCTGCATGCCTCTTCAGAAGTCGTCTTCTCCCGGATAAGAACAAACAACCAGGGGGATGAGACTTCAGAGGCAGGCTTATCCCTACATAAGCATGCGATTCAGACATACATAGACTCCAAAAAAGAATAATAATACACAAATCCCAACTGGATGTTCCTGTGCCGACTCACAATAACGGCAAGACTGACATTAATTAGCACACAGGGTTGGTTCTCTGGATATGTGTGACGTGCGAGTGAGGAAACTATTTTTTCATTGCCACAGACGTTCCAAGTAATAAAACAAGTTTAGCATAATGAGGGGAGGATGAAATAAAGTGAGGCAAAAAATGAGAACGTTGAGGAGACCTGGGTGCACTGAGTAAGCTGCTTAAGTTTCTCTGATAAGACAGGATGTGCGTAGCAGGCAGGTCAGAAGGCACCACTTCCTGTGACGGGGGCCTGGGAACCACAGCTCCCAGTCTCCAGCCATGACCCAGAGAGAAGAAGGGACAACAAACCTTCCACCCTATGATGGCGTAACCTCTGGGTCAGATCAGCTCCTAATAGATATGACAACTGTAGTTTCAAACTACGGGGTCTGTAATGCGTCAGTTTTCCTGGATAATGACATGACAAATGGCTCCATCTGCCTGTCAGGCCAGCGTGAGTGATATGGGCTATATGTTGCCTCATGAAATTGCAAAGTAAGTAATTGCAAATCAAACAAGTCATTCCAAACATCCCATTTTCAATGAGGCTGGGCTGACAGTATTGTTAAAGGCATTCCTGAAGGGGCTGCCAGGGTGAATGGATGGGAGGTATGGACAATAACCTGAAAGCACCAGAGGGACAGGAGGAATCTTACTAAGCATTCCTCTCTAATCCACCATAAAGATGCCAAAGAAAACACTAGCCCTGAGGTGCTCTGAACTAAGCCAACAATATAAGCTGTCTCTTTGCTATGGTCCGTCAGTAAATATGTGCCTTGGCATGTGTGTATATTTCAACTTCTTAGTGAATTGTGTCCTTCAAAAATGCATTTTTTGAGTAAATTAACTTGTAGACGCCCCATTTCACATTTGGAAAGGTTGTAACCTCCCCAGAGAAAATTGAATTTGTCCTTATTGAAAAAAGGAGAAATAATGTGTCCCTTCTCTTCACATACAGTTCTTGCTATTTTCCACAAGAGGAATAAAGTAGGCAGATGCAAACCTCTTAGTCGATTTGTCGACTTACTGGTTTTGGTCTGAGTCGACTAAGATTTCTTTAGTGGATTATTCGTTTTTTAACCTTTTTTTCATGCTGAATGACTTATTTCTAAGAATATTATGAACACATGTCTGGTAAACACAAGATTTAAAGTGGTGGTTTTGCGTGATTCTTTGTGGAGAAACTCAGTTTTACAGATCTGTCAGTTAAATCAACAAATCGATTAGTCGACAAAATCGTATGAGTGTAAGTCGACTAAGAGTTTCTTTGGTTGAGGACAGCCCTAAAAGTTTTACTAGAGACACAACACTCCACACTGGCTGGACAGTCTGCTCCCTATCAAAGTCAAAGATGTCCTCCTTCATCATGTTAAGAGGCTGGGAGTTGCCGGGTCATAACGACACACAATTTATATGCTAACCCTGCTACTGAGGGCGAGGGCCAAGCATTAATAACATAAAGGGGACCAGTGTATCCACCCACTGGCCTCACGCAGCGGAGAAGCCACACATTTATTTCCATTCAGGATCTGAGAGGAAAGAGTTGGTCGTAATCTGCGATCTGCCACTGTGCTGAGAGACGGAGAGGCAGAGGATGAGCCGACGCCACGCAGAGAGAGAGAGAGAGAGAGGGAGAGAGAGAGAGAGAGTGGACCTGGTCGCCGCTGCACTGTGAGAGAGGCAACATGTGCGAGAGGGACCGCGAGCTACCGGCTTCATTCCTCCACGAGCTTGTCTCTCACAGTATGGGGGCGGCTGACTGCTCAATGGCAGCACCTGGCCCTATGCTTCCCCTTTGTCAAGATCTGACTTCACTGGATTACCATCACAACATCCACCAGCTGTCCTCTACGCAGCCCCCCCCCCCCCCCCCCCCCCTACTCCCTCCCTCCTACCCAGCCTCCCTCTACCCATTCCCCACCCCCAGTCCGATCCCTCCAGCTGGATCCTCTCTGAATGACACCCTCTCAATCTGCCTAATTATCTCTCCTCCGGCCACGCCGCCGTGGCCCTCTCAAGGCAGCGCATTCTGCTCGCAGGGAGGAGCTGGGGGGCCAAAGGCTCTTCAACTGGACTTCCTGACTGCTCACCTAGAAGGACGCACTCTCTGTGACACCATCAACCCTTCACTGTCAAGTTCAAAACTCTGGGCCACAGTAAGATCATAGAAAGATCAAAAATATTCACTGTCAAGGAGAAAAGTGTGTCAGGAAATGTAGATAAAACTCCACATTACAAGAGAGGTTTGCATGTTGAGTAGTGCTAGTTAGTACTTAAAGCTGGATTGCAGAGCTGGTGTTTCAGAGCCAGTTTATCTCTGGAGCAGACAAACAAATCGCACCATGTTGTGCTTATCTGCAGCCCTCAAACAAAGCCAACTGGTTGAAGAGGGAAAGATATTCAGTGGCTTTGGGGATTGGACCAACATCCAACAATTAAGCCGCAGTATATAAACACTTTTTTCCCATTAGGTTGATATTTTGGGGTTGAAGTGCCTTGTGTTTTATTCTATTCAACTTTTACATCCTGGTTTGGTAAAAGCAACCCTCCCACCAGTGCACCTGTCAATACAAACATATTTGCAGACTCATGTTTAAGTGCAGATGCATCACAGTCATGAAGTGCTTCCTTGTCATCTTCCTCAAACTCATTCTACCTGCCTTAATTATACCATTTCTCACACTAACCCATGTGTGACATGGATTCTGAACTCAAAACAAGTTGACTCATATCAGATTGCTGGTCATGGGTAAATACTGGATTTCCTTATCCACACTAGACCCTGGTTTACAACTGTAGTTGCACTTCTTAGTCACTGCAGTGTTTGCACACTGGAGTTTCAAATTGGCACATGCATCTGCAGGTGATTTTGTGTAACTTTTTTATTTAATTTGATCACTTTAGTTATAATGAATGCAACCACTCATTCTTCATCATGTTCAAACAGCTTTGCAATCAGAAAGAAAGGAAGTTATGACTGACAAGTTGCAGCCAATCTCTGATGGCAGTTCATGCCAAGGTTGGGAGCAAGGCCATGGAGCCAAGCTGGAAGCGTTAACTGATTTCTACTGGGTAACTGAGAGAGGTGAAATAGGTATCAGTGTGTTCACTTGAGCAGTTTACTGCTGTAATCCCCTATCAGAAACCTATACTAAGCCACCTGAGGAGCACACTCAGAGACACATAAAGAAACCAACAAGATGGAGAACTTTTCTTGCATGTTGGTGGCGCTATAGTGTGGTATCATAGTTGTGTTTGCCAACAAGAGAGGATACATTGGTATCTGGGACAGTAACAATGGTAGCCGCCACTATTACTGTCACTTGAGAAGCTATTTCGCCGTAAGAAAAATTAAATAACCAAGTGGCTGAACAACAAGCAGGAAACAGGTGAACCTTCTCTACACAGAACAATGTGTGTGGCTCTGCAGAACAGCGGTGATTTTAAGCACGATTGTTTTCTACCGGTTCTCCAAATTCCTTTCAAATGCCAAAACATGTATCTGTATCTGCATTTTGTTTCTGTCTTTCTACTCCTATACTGGCTTCACTTCGCCACGGCCTTTCTTCTCTCCCTCTCTCTCCGCCCTGTTCTGATGGTGCCAGGTTACAGCCAGGTATCTGGTAGAAGAAAGGATCTTTTCTGCTGTTTAGGATCTCCTGTTTCTGTGGGCTCCCAGGGGAAGGGGTGGGGTGGGGTGGCTCCACCGCTCACCTCTGTCTAGGACTGGTCTGACCCAACTCTCATGTGTCCACTCTCCGCTCCACTGCTCTGCCCTGCTATGGGACTCTTTCTACACTGTGTGCTATGACATTTGATGTCCCCTTCCATTACAAACCCGTTCCCTTTGCACTTTAACTACTTCTTTTTCTTGGCACTGAACCAGCGTAGTGATTACACATGCCCAACTCCCACACCCCTAACATATGTACACATACATGTACACAGCACAAAGGACTAAAAGAGCACAAAGGATGAATGAAAAGTGTAAGGAAGTGCTATTTCTGTGTGGCGTTGAAAATAAATGATTTGCTGAAAGAAGATCTGGCTGCATACAATTATACATTGACTCACTTAATGACACCCATCTTGGCTCCAGCTAATGATTGAAAAAAATGTGGGTGGTAGTTACTTGTTCCACAGGCAGACAAGTTACACATTGTCTAGCGTGTGGTGGCGACTACTGGCAGAACAATCACTTTATAGAACTAAGTTAATTTGATGTTTAAGAAATGTGAAAATGCCTTATTGTTTGCAAAGTGCATTCCTGGCATTGGCTCAACTTTGACCCCTGCAGTATTGTAAAGTCCACTCCAATAAAATAATAAATGGACTGTTTTGGAGGGAAGCAGCTGGCAACCAAGGAGGTTTTGTTCTATCAATGACTGTATCTCCTCCATCTAAAACACTCAGGCATGTTTCCTAAGCTAAAGGGTTCTTTAAAAAGGACAAATGACCCCCGGGCCAAGACACTGTAGGCTATTTAACTTGACTATTGTAAGAGGTTCCCACACAACCCCCCCCCCCCTATCAGCAATTTAAAAAAACAAAAGCCTTATCACTGTCAAAAGATGAGGGTGCAAAAATGCCCAAAGCAGGCAGGAAACAAAGACAATTCAACAAGGAAATGTATGAAATGAATTCACATATTACACAATGAAAAATCAGTGAGAAAGGAGAACTTGGCTTGCTGTGTGCGTCGTAATGCTGCGATGTATCTCTGACAAAGCTCTTCAACAGGTGCAACAGATGAGTGTGGCAGCCAAACATGTTGAGGCTTGATGGTGCTCATCATCTGTGCAGGGCGGCCTCATCAATACCTCCTATCTTTCTCCACTTTTATGTGATTGTTGTAAATGAACAGCCAACAGAACACAAGGAGAGCATATTCACTTCATTGTTTAAGACTAAGTGTTAGACTGGAGATCAATATTTCCTCCTGAACCTTTGACGAACCAGCTGACAAATAAACAGCCTGTCAATTTAAACACAATGACACTTGGATACCTTTTAAAGGCTGAGTTTATGAAGTATTGAGGCAGGAGAAAAGTGACATATGTTCCACTTACATGCACCGAGAGGATGATTCTATGCATGTCCCTCCATTTTCACAAGTTCTGTATTTATCCACGCAACGGAACCCTGTGGAAATTGAAGAAATTTGTTAGAGAACCACACACAAATGACTTTATGTCATCCACTTTAACATGTAATCCTATTAGAAATAAATCTCATGTCTCACTGGAATAATATACGTAAAGAAGATCTTTATAAATTAAAGTATCATGGAGATATACTCAAATTGATGTAATGACACGACCTTATAGCAGGCCTTTGCCACTTGTAGCATCTTGCAGACAGACACACCCGCATGTTTGTTGTTTACTTTGCCAAAAATCAGATAAACTTGTTTCCTTGATACATGCTGATATAATGAGATTGTTTTCCCCTGGAAACAGGTTTGTCTTAGAGACGTTAATTCATCAAATGTGACAGTGATTGCTCAACAGCTCTGAGGGAAAACACATTCAGTTGTTTAAAAGGTCTTTGTTCAGAAAGGGAGGAGGGAGGAGGGGGGAGACTTCTGCTCATCACCTCCTGATTTAACTTAAACTAATGTTCACTCTGCACATACAATAAATACATTTTTTGGAAACATGTTGAGCATCATTGCATGAGCCCACTGCTCCTCAGCCAAACGTTTAAAGTGCTGCTGATGTTACAGGAGAGACTTCTACACTAACCAGGGTTTAGTTTAGCGCAGCAGCAGCAGCTCATATAGCAGCATCACACTTCTCCAAATAGAAGATAACCAAACACTGCAGCAAGATCACATGTCATTTGTAAACTAAATTTATTTTCCCCATACAGAAGTGTGAGATTTATTCATAAAAAACTATTTTGTGTGTATGATAATTTGGCATGATGCATCTTCTGTATCGGTTGCGGTTCAATTAAGTCTTTCAAGTGGCTTTGGTGAAACTTTGCAGACTATCTGTAAGTCAAACTACTAATAAACTACTAAATAAATACATATAGAAAGTACTAAATCCGTCTTGCACATAAGCATGTCAGTGGTCACCGGCAGGAAAAGCCCCAATTTGATTAGGACCCATTGTCCAGACATGTCCCGTCTGCCTCTGGATGCACAGCTATATACCAATATTAATTAATTAATCAATTAATTCGACTCACCTTCACAAATGTGCATAAACAATAAAAGTGACAAAAAAATAATCCATGGAATATTCCCTTCCATTTCGGTGGAAAAGTTTCCAGCGTTTCAAAGTTGCTCTTTTAGTAGAAATACATCCTTTATAAAGTTCACATAAAAATAAAGGCTCCGAAGTCGATGGGGGCTTTTTCATAAAGTCAGCCGGGAAGCGGAGCGTTAGGTCCCAATCCCGGATTATTATCCTCCGCAGCTCGACCACGGCTGCTGTGATTCTCCGTTAACCTCCTGGAACTTTTGAAAAACTTTGGCTTTCCCGATCTGTCCCAGCGTCTGGTGGTATTACTCCGCCTCCTCTCTCTCTCTCTCGCGCTCTCTCTCTCTCTCTCTCTCTCGCTCTCTCTCTCCGCCACCCCCACCACACACACACACACACACACACATACATGCACAACAAACACAGAATAGTTTTGATTATTTCACTTCACTCCCTAAAAATTGAGAGAACAGACAGGAACATATATTGATCAGAGTTCCAGTTAGGCAGTTTTAGACTACCAACACAAATAGGTACATTGCTGAGACATTCATTGAAAATCTATAGTGAATAAAATGGTGAAAATTAACTTTTCCCCTCTTCTATAGTGACTTAAATCGTGAAGATTAACTGTTCCCCACTTCTATAGTGACTTATATAGTGAAAATAAACTGTTGCCCACTTCTATAGGGAATTAAATAGTGAAAATAAACTATTCCCCATTTCTAAAGTGACTTATATAGTGAAAATAAACTGTTCCCCACTTCTAAAGTGAATAAAATGGTGAAAATAAACTATTCCCCACTTCTATAGTGACTTAAATAGTGAAAATAAAATATTGCCCACTTCTATAGGGAATTAAATAGTGAAAATAAACTATTCCCCATTTTTAAAGTGACTTATATAGTGAAAATAAACTGTTCCCCACTTCTAAAGTGAATAAAATGGTGAAAATAAACTGTTCCCCACTTCTAAAGTGAATAAAATGGTGAAAATAAACTATTCCCCACTTCTATAGTGACTTAAATAGTGAAAATAACTGTTGCCCACTTCTATAGTGAATAAACTGGTAAATATAAGCTATTCCCCACTTCCATAGTGACTTAAATCGTGAAGATTAACTGTTCCCCACTTCTATAGTGACTTATATAGTGAAAATAAACTGTTGCCCACTTCTATAGGGAATTAAATAGTGAAAATAAACTATTCCCCATTTCTAAAGTGACTTATATAGTGAAAATAAACTATTCCCCATTTCTAAAGTGACTTATATAGTGAAAATAAACTATTCCCCATTTCTAAAGTGACTTATATAGTGAAAATAAACTGTTGCCCACTTCTATAGGGAATTAAATAGTGAAAATAAACTATTCCCCATTTCTAAAGTGACTTATATAGTGAAAATAAACTATTCCCCATTTCTAAAGTGACTTATATAGTGAAAATAAACTGTTCCCCATTTCTAAAGTGACTTATATAGTGAAAATAAACTGTTCCCCACTTCTAAAGTAAATAAAATGGTGAAAATAAATTATTCCCCACTTCTATAGTGACTTAAATAGTGAAAATAAAATATTGCCCACTTCTATAGTGACTTAAATAGTGAAAATAACTGTTGCCCACTTCTATAGTGAATAAACTGGTAAATATAATCTATTCCCCACTTCCATAGTGACTTAAATAGTGAAGATGAACTATTCCCAACTTCTATGTGACTTAAATAGTGAAAATAAACTATTAATCATTTCTATAGTAAATTAAATATTGAAATAAACTATTCCCCATTTTTCTGGGGACCCCCTGGAACTCCCTCAAGGACCCTTGGGGCTCCCCGGACCCCTAGTTGAGAACAGCTGTTTTAATGCCATGTAGAGCTACAAATTAGACACTAGTGAAAAACATATTCTTTTTATTTTTAAGATATTAAGCTGATTGACTTGATTGATAATAATCTTAGGAAGTCCAAAAATGTCAAAAATCATCCAAAACACCTCAGAAAAATCAGAAAACCACTCATGTATCTCATATTAATAAATGATTCTTTTCTGCAAATCCTGAACCATAGTTTAATATAAGCACAAGGACTCTTGAGGTTGGAGGAATATGGAGATAATTACTATTTTGATGTTAATTCTGGTGGTTGTTTTGCATGCTGGCAAAATTACTATTGAAACTGTAAGTAATATGAGCTCAAAGAGTTTTAAATATCAAAATGTAGGCTGCTGCACTGTGAATTGCTGCTCATGCATTGCACAAATGACATTACATTACACAAATATGATTGCTTATCATTACTTTTGAATGTATGAGCAAGAAGTCTCCTAGTTTATGTCTATAAAGAAGTAGCTTCTGTATTATGGCAGTCAACTAGAATGTGTCCAGTCCTGTACTTGTTTGTTTGTGTGTTTACTGTTGATGAATTGCAGATAAGAGAGTGAATTGTGTTTACATGATAGCATAGAGAGTGCAGACATTCCTTGTTGTCCCTACGGCCTATGCACTGGGCTGCAGTCCTGCCGTCTCAGCCTGCACCTCCTCAGCCTATGGCGGTGGACTCATTTTCTGCAGCCGGCGGCGTATAGTGCCTCGGTTGTTCTGCGGCACAGAGCGGAGCCGCTCGCTTACAGAGACAATAGCCTTGATTTGAATCATAAAAGGAGTCCGGCATTATGACACAGTTTCTCTCTGCAGGGGAGGGCAGCACACTAATATTCAAGCACACTGGCCCTACACCACGACCGTCTCCCCCTCTCCATCACACTACTCCTGGTCCTGGCCTTGAATAAATTACAGGCATGGGTAGGGCCATGAATGTAGCGGGCTGGTTTGGAGTGAAGTTCGTTAGTGCGTGTGACGTCATCTATAGGGGTCAGTGAAAAGAGCTTGTTAGGCCTCACAGACACCTGCTTCATTTGGCACCCACCATGTGATGAAAGTTGGGCAGTGCAAAGTTTTCAATGGCTGGATTCAGCTTTTTGTGCACAATGAAATGATTACTTAGTCTTGTATTCTTCATTAGCACTTGGATACTGCTGCAACTGATTGCAAATCCTCTTTAAAATCTCACCCGATCGTGCCATCTTAATGCAGGCTTTTATCCAAGATGATATGTGCGCATGTGTTTCTGACTTTGTCTCCAGCTGCAAGTGAAAACTAGATACAAGTGTAATAACGTTTATGTATATTGCAAGTAGGTAGGTGTAATATGTGTTTTTCTGGTTTCATCTGCCTGTGAAATATCTCTTTCACCCCCCTGAGGATGTGTGCTGGCAGGTGTTGGCAGTATTTTGACTGGCTTCCAGTTGGAGAAGGTCCCAGAGAGAGATTTCTCACTGTGCTCAGGGACAGACAGTTGTATTTACAGCTTGTTGCTATCTAGGCACTCAATGTCTACAAATGCCTCATGTGCCTCGTTTCTCTGAAAAACTGAAGGCCTTCATCATTTCATGAAAAACAACGTCTGGCTTCTTCGTGCCTGTCAATGTTTTCACAACAGAAATATCCCAAGTTGAGGCTGTTATCAGTCAACACATTATTGTAACAAAACTGCTCAGAGAAGAATGCATTAAAAGGTGTAGTGTGTAGGATCGGGAGGTATCTAGCGGTGAGGTGAGGAGATTGTCTCTCCCGTGTACCAAGAGTGTTGGAGAGCTACAGTGGCTGACGCAAAAACGTGTATGGCGCATTTGGAGCAGAGCCAGTGCGTAGAGTTTGTGTGTGTATGTGGGAAGTGAGTGGTGAAGCAAGAGAGAGAGAGTAGAGAGAATACGCAATAATTCTTAGTTTCAGGTGCTTACACACTAAATAAAACATATTAATATTATATTCTATTTCTGCCAGTAGATCCACCTAAATGTTACACTTCCTCTTAAGAAAAGCATTACATACAAAGAAACAGACATCCAATTAAATAGAAGAATTAAATTTTTTATTTTGACTGAATTTGTATTATGTTGTTCTGCAATTCTTATTCTTTTAATGATGTCAGGTATTTCATTAGTGGTGTAACGGACCCTAGTTGATCCGTGATACTTAACAATTTGTATTGGACAAGGGTAAATTTAACATTATCATGATGTGTTCAAATGTATTCTTGTAAAATGTAGTTTTTGAGGAACTTCAATAAATACAGTTATTTGAAGGAGATGTTTTCACAGCAATATAAAATAGATAATAGAGAGGGAATTATTACCTATTTAACTTCCTAAGCAGCTTATAATACATAATTTGAACTACTAACGCCAGGATTTTTTTATCAATAAAAATACAATCTTTTATTATCTAATCATTTGAATTGTGTGTTTTTATGCAAATGACCACTATAGATGACCATAACAAAGAAAAAGGATAACATTTAAATATAAAAACAACATTTAAATTTAAAAACAACAACAAACACAATCTGTATCGGCCAGTATGGCTATCGATGATCTGCAATCTGTATCTGCAGCAAAAAAAACGTGATCGGAGCATCTCTAAAAGTTAGATTTGCTCGTTTTTTTTTCTGCTGATCCGATCCGTGACTCAAAACCATGATCCGACCTGAACCGTGAGTTTTGTGATCTGTTGCTCCCCTATGTTTCTTCAATGCTGCATTGTCCTATTAATGAATTCTCAAACCTTCGGGTGTAATCAGACTTGCTGCACAAACTTTGAAAGACTGCTGTTGAAAGCTCCACAAGACGACTTCCAATGTCCTTCATTCACAAGCTAAAATGCTTTGTTTAAGAGGATTACAATCTGCACCGCTTGACTCCCGAAAATAAAGAGCCAATGAGAAAATTCCAGTTTGTCTTCTTTCTCTCTGATCTCATTAGTGGAGGTGGCTGCTCCAGCCCTTCCCTCTGGAAATATGACCTTTCCTGGATTGTTTCAGAAATGAAAGAGAACAGTGAACTAAGTCTTGTGTGAACAGCAGCGGTAGTAGGACAGCCTCTAATTTCTTTGTGGGACATTTTTCACACTATATTCTGTATATTGTAATCTGAATGAATTCTTAATCATGTTACATCTTTGTCTCGTTATCTCTTCTGTCTCTCGCCCTCTTTCTCTTTCTCTCTCTGCACACACACAAACAGAGGAAATAAGTCAGTGTTTTGTTTGTTTGGAGAGAAAGTGTGAGAGTGGAAGCCCTGGCGACAAAGTTCTCGCGCAAGACTCAGGGGGAATCTCCAATCACACAAACATAGAGGAGACAGGTCAGGATTTATGACTCTGTTCTCTGTTGGAAAGAGGGCGGCTCTCCTCTTTGAACATTGTTAGCATTGCTCATAGTTAAGAGGTGTAAATCTGAAGAAATAGCATTTAATCAGGACATCGTAGTGTACACATTTAATGTGGAACCTGCCTTTCTAGCACCGTCTCTCTGCTTTTGTATACCCAGCTGTACAAAGTGCTCTGTAATTCCTCCCATTGAGCATTTGATACCTTGGGATAACAAGCACTATTGTGACGCACATTGCTAACAGAAAGGCTTTTATCCAGAACCGCATGTGAATGATACTGTACGTTTGCAGTGTCAAGAGGGAAAGCTGACCAAAGCCCGTTAAGTGAGGACCACCCATGGGTGAGAGGCAGAATGGTATAGGCTACTAATGCTATCACTGTCCTACTTCACCAGGCCCAGCTTTGCACTCACACAGCGGGGGAGTGTGTCCATACACTGCAGGGGTCAGCCAGACCAACATAACATGATATGTCTCTAAAAATGATTTGAGTTTGCATACTCATGAGCAGCCTGGTATCACACAATGGTGTACAAATAACATGCCAATTTCTGAAGTAATTTTGCGTGTTACCACTACGCACGTTTTGCTTTTCACTTGTCATTTATTATTATTATTAGAGGCTTAAATCAAGTGCTCCGGATGTCAGGTGACGGTGTATAAAGAGCGAGACAGTCTGCAAACGGAGGAGGACGGGGTGGATGGATGGGTCAAACAAACACGACTTTCACTCAGGAGACCTGTGTTTTGTTGCCTAAATATAACCAAGTAGTTTTGTTTGAATTCACAACGTTTACAATTAGTTTTAATCCGCATCCATATGATACAGGTTACGTTGACTACTTAACTTGCTTACGGAACTTTAAGGTGTTGCAAATGTGTTATTTGGTGACATCACCACATTACGAAAGAAAAGGCAGGATTTCAAGCGAGGTGTTTCAGGAAGTTCAGGAGCATTGTTTCTGTGGGGGAGAGTAACTTTCTTTGGCATGGACTTTGGACTCTAACTTGGCAGACCTTTTACATGCACAAAAAAATATAGAACACACGAAAGGAAAGGACAAATGGACAAAAGAAAAGATCTTCTTTAACCACGTGTTTCAAACTGCAACCGTGCGTACGTATGTGACGAGTTTGGGAATGAGAACGGGGCCTTAAATTACATGCGAAAAGTTTAAAATGCGTAGACATGATGTGAAATGTCCTTAAAAGTGTTGTTTTATTTATACTGATTCCCTTGAGATCCCATCATGAGAGATAAAGCTCACAGATGTTGATGTGGAAATTTAAAAATTTTCCATCACATTTTTCTTACAGTGACGTCTCTGTCATTACAACGGTACAGTGTCAAGTGGAGTTACCAGTAAGAGCCTACATATACAGTATAGTGTGGTCAGCTAGCGCCCTCTCTTCATGCTCGGTGGCCTTTCAGAGCACGCTCCGTGTGATCGGGGTGCTAACAGGCAGTGTTTGTGGACACAGTGGACGTGATGACTTTACCACCCAGGCCAGACTGATTTATGTGGGAAAAGCCCTAAGAGCACCCACAGAGTGTGGAGAGGATTAGAAGCCCCTCTACAAAACCGGTCATGGCCAATCAGCAGCTGAGACCCCCTACAGACAGACGTCAGGGCCAATTGCAGCGCAGCGTTCGGGTTGATGGTCTGTATTGTCTCCTTTATCGCTGCTTCATAATTGTATGATCTCTTTATCATTCAGGGTTTGTGGGTAAGCGCTTCAGCTTCAAGTGTAGAGGGCTTCTGAGGTTTGAAGAGTAGTCGTAGGCACACTTCTGATGTTGCCTCTGTGTGTGATACAAGCAGCCCCCATGAACACAGACGCACACAACTGTATCCCACAGTGATAAGATAACTTATCTTCGTTTCTGCTCTGTTATGGGATGTTGGGATCTTCAATTAGGAAAGGAACACCTCTGCTTTTCCCAGGATCCTACACTTTTGGTTGTCCAGTCCCCTTTCCACACTCGTGTCAGTGTTTCAAGAAGAAACAGCACATTCCTGTGGTTTTTATCTTCTACATTTTAAATACTAATTGAATGTAGCAAGGAAGTATGCGGATTTATGCCTTTTGGTGTTATTAGGAAAAGTGTGTATTTATGTAGTTATCTCTTGGTTTTTGTTTCCTAATTGTCATTGTGTTGTCAAGTCAAAAGGTTTTCAATAAACCTTTTAAAAACAGTGTGTTCCCTGATCAATTCATTTGTCATCATGCACACAAAAAAACAGAGATTTCTACTGGAGCTTGTGTGTATTCATACCTTCTGTATCCTCTTTCACTGTGATTCTTTTCTTCTTTTCCATCCACCCACTCCCTGTAACACACACACACACACACACACATATACACATATACACACACACACACACACACACACACACACACACACACACACACACACACACACACACATATACACATATACACACACAGTGACTTAGAGACGGGGGCTTTTTGCCTAAAGTAAACACACATGAATGATGGATCTTTCTTTGGATTGTGGGAAAAAGTGTTTGACTTTCACACAAGCTCTCTAAACGGCCATTAAATCCTGTGTGTGTGCACATGACTTGTCTCTGCAGAGGAAAGGGACAGAAAGAAGGAAGGAAATAGATTCTTTTACCTATGGGGAACTTTTGTTTTCCGAACCTCAGCTCACTGTCCTGTGTTTCTTGCTCAATTGTCGGGACAAGACACTTCTCCACTTAGTGACAGAGATCAGGATCCTCTGTCACTAAATTTTCTCTCTTCTATTTGAGATATAAATCCACAGAGGGGTGGACTGAGACTGAGTGGAAGGTTTGGGGGCATTTGCATCCACAGAGTAGTGAGACTGGAGGGCAGAGAGTGCAAAGGCATCTCTGTGCGGGAATGTATTTCAGACCAAGCTGGAGACTGGCCAGCTGGAGGAATTCAGAAAGCTAGGACTCTGTTTCCGTGTGAAATAGCTACTTAAGACCACTGTGAACAGCTGCCGGACAGTGCCCCCTCTCCCCCCGCCTCTTCCTTCCACCTCCTCTAGCCCTCCGCGGGGCTGTAAATCTTGAAGGAGAACGGAGGTGCTGGCAACTTGCTGAAAGGGATCCAGGGAGGATCCTGGGGTTTAGTGCAAAAGGTCAGGTCTGTGTTAGCAGGCTCCGGTGCTGAGACTTTGGGCTGATACCCACTGATGACCTGACGCACACGCTTGAGGCCGGGGCGCTGTCCACCCTGGAAGCACCGTGGACCTCCACTCTGTTGTCAGGATTAATTGAACGTGTGTAAGTGAGAGGGCACCGTAGGCCTACTGCAACAAGAGGGCTTATCTTAACGAAAGGCAAAGGGTCATTTAAGCCATTTGACAAAAACGTGTTCATACCCATGTAATCTGACAAATTAAGCAGTACATAACTCGAGTTTGTCTGCAGAATTATTGCAGTGACAGCCTTGAAAAGTGTTTAGAGTGGCATATGCTCCACTAAAAATGTCAAATAAAAGACATATTGAGAAAAATGACTGAATTATAACTTCGACTGATCTCACATTTGCCTCTGAAAACCAGAGGAGAAAGACGTGGAGGGGTCCCGAGCTCTCTGTTCATCCTCTGTCCCTCCTGAGTCAATTGTTGGGGAAGCATGGTGTCAACCCTGCGCCATCAATCACCCCCTTTCAGAGGAGGGCAGACAAGGCGGGGACCCGCCCCCCAGGACAGGGGGGTGGAAGTTCTCATGCCCTCCCCGCCTCCTGAAGCCCCGCGCCCCTACAGACAGAACTCCGACAGCTGGTCTGGCCATTAGGGGTAGGCCGAGACCTGAGGGCCCCCGCACACCAGCAACAGCTGCCAGCCCACTGCCCCCAACCACCCCGCCAACACAGCTCTATAAAATCTGTATTAGAACAGCGACTTATTGTCATTCCTTCACATTCCTTCACAGAGATGGCCACTTTACACATTATAATCAATTCTTCTCCCTTGAGCACAGTATACTCCGGTGAATGGGAGTAAAAATTCTGTATTTTGCTGCAGCACATGGTGAATGTTATTAATTTCAGGAAACATTATCCATTTTTGCCTGGGCACTTGACTAGCAATTATGTAATTTTACTCTCAGTGGGTGGCTGAGTTTTAGTTGTTTTGATGCCATATTCCAGCCCTCTTCCCAGAACTGAGGATGATAGTGATTCATATAAATTACATTATGCTTTAATAGTACACTTTCTCCCCGCTGGAAATATAAAAATCATTGCTATATCCAGAAGGACAAATTGAGGGAATCATAACATGGATAATTAAACCATTGTTTGTGTGGTTAACTACATATTCAAAGTTTATTTATCTATCACTGTCATCAAGTGTTTTAATTTATCCATCTATTATACAGTATATACCAGTTTATCCTCTGCAGGGTCACGGGGGGGGGGGCTGGAGCCTTTCCTAGCTGACATTGGAAAAGAGGGGGTGTTATTACAAAAACTGTGAACTTGGTAAAAATGCATTTTGGGTTCAATCTCAAGTTGGTTTATATCAAATGGAGTTAAAGGTGCTAAATACAAGATTGGGAGCATTTCTATTGCTTCCGCATGGCTCTCAACATGGATACAGCTGAGCCGCAGTGACAACAAAGGCAACAGTGCGGACAGAACTAACAGTGTTAACCTGAGGGGGAACCGGAGGGCGGGTGCTACACTTCCGCGAAGGCGCAGTCGGTCGGGATGGTATCAGCTGTAACTGCCACATGCACAGACATGCACTAAAAGCAGCGGCAGGCCCGGCGATGTCGACAAAGCACGGAAAAAATCTGATCACAACACACACAGAGAGAGAGCGACTTCATTCTCTGCTCAGGTAGACATTACTCCTCTATATCTTTACATAGCAAACATCTGTTTGCTGCTATATTAATGCACTGGATATCGTATAGAGCACCTTTAATGATGCCCTCACTCAAAAAAATAAAACCAAGCTCCAAATTTGCGTCACATACTTGTCTAACTGGTTACTTTTCATGATGTTATTTGTCATGCAAGCTCCTTCAAGCAAAATCCAATAATTTTGGTCCTACAATGAAACCAAAGCAAGGTATTATTTACCTGCCTGTGACTGTATTTAGGATACAAATATGTCTGTGTCTATGTGACCTCACAATGAGCTTTCATTTGAAGATTGCTGTTTACATATGCATGCTGATTGAGATAAATGCGCGAGTGTACTCAGTCTTTTGAGTGAATGTGTGTGTTCCGCCGAGTGAGAGAAAGAGAAGAGACTAGAGCATTAGGAGGAGATTACGCCACACTCCCTCAGGGTCCTTGTTACTTATGCACTACTGGCGGCTGAGTGGTTCCCACACTTACACACTGAGGTGAGAGAGGCTGCACCCAACAGCCTCACCTGTGCCTCTGCATGTTCCAGCAGAGCCCTCCTGAGCCAGGATCTTCCTTAAGAAAAGAAA
Source organism: Sebastes fasciatus (assembly GCF_043250625.1). Taxonomy (NCBI): domain Eukaryota; kingdom Metazoa; phylum Chordata; class Actinopteri; order Perciformes; family Sebastidae; genus Sebastes; species Sebastes fasciatus. The sequence continues at coordinate 24,748,414 of NC_133807.1, read as the reverse complement.
ACACTAAAAACCTGACTGGTGCGCAATCAAAACAACAGCCAGTGAGTAGTGCAGCACTAAGGTATAATTACTTCTGAAGAAACCCAGAATGGGATAATTAGCCTGTACCTGCCTACCCCCCAAACCTAGTCCTGGCTCCATCTACAATTACAAATATGCAGCCCACAGCTTTTAACCACAAACATGAATCTCCGTTTACTCTACATCAGGGGTTCTCAAACGTTTTTGGGCCAGGGACCCCTTAAAGGGGAGAACATTTTCCAAGGACCCCCTCATCATCGTAACACTGATTAAGCATAATGCTTACTACTATTTGTACTCTTAAATGTCATTGGAACTATTTGTATTCTAAAACTTTTCAACCTAAATACTTCAGACCTGTTTGCTTTGTAATCAGATGTTGCTTTAGCTTGACTAATAAGCTAAGCAGCAGCAGCAGGAAGGGTTCATTGCGCCCTGCGTGAAGTGACTGACTCATGACAGATTTACGAGATGTGTCACAATCATATCAAAGTTTCTATTGGCTTAAAGCTAACGTGGGTGTGAGTAATGGACACAATATGCTTGTTTTCTTGGTGCAAATGGTCCCCATCTGTAGATATGCACTTTTTAATGATACAGCACAATTTTATAATTTAAGGCAAATGATTTTGCGGACCCTCTGACTGAGTGCCATGGACCCCTGGTGGTCCCTGGACCCCACTTTGAGAATCACTGCTCTGCATCAGAGATGTCATAGACAGCAGTTCAAAGGTCTTATTGTAAGAAACCAAACAATGGATATATTTGTTTCTGGTGTGTTTTTGCCAGAATGATGTATTAGTCCATGATAATATGTCTTTGTAGATGGACACTCACTATCTGTGAGTGTCTGGCACCAATCTTGCCAACGCTGTCCAATGTGAGACTGACTCTTTGCCAAAATCAACAGGCCTGCTCACTTTGTCGGCCAAGCAGTCTCTGATCACGAAATCCGTCATGGAAGCCCCCGACCCTTTTGTCCTAACCCACTGAAGCGGTGTGAGATTACATGCATGGTTATTACCCCCACGTCCTCCTCTTCATCACACTGGATGGGTTGTGGTGGAAGGCGGCAGCAGAGCTGGATCCGGTCAAAGATGTTATCGTACGCAGACACTCCACAGCAGCTGTTGTATTTCATTAAAAAGTGGCTGATGATGCTCTGCGGTCAGCTTAGGATAAAATCAAGACAAATGGGTGAATTTGGGAAATTGCAGGTTTGCTGGACACGGATTGAAAGGTGCATGTCGCATTCCTTCCTGGGGCCTAAAGGCACACTTGAGTGATAAGGAAGGCAGTAATGGAATAAGACAGGGTGGGACTAGAGTCAAGTGTTAGGGGTCGATATGGCATAAGTGCTCTGTGCCTGAGGGCTGACTATCCTGCTTTAAAAAGGAACCTCTTAAAGGACTGTTGACCACTCCGATTGTAGTTTATTTCAAACATACACTTAAGCACAAACTCCCCTAATAGATTGTGACAGGACCTTCTCTCATTGAGAAAGACATGCGGATCATTCTCATTACATTGCTTTGTTTTCATATATCAAGATGAAACATGGGCTAATCAAATTTTAAGATGACTGTTATTGTGCTACTGTTATTATTTAGATATGGGTCACATGGGTTAAGTGTATGGTTTGAAGCAAGCAGTAGCCCCTTTCAGAAAGGCTTGGATGTGGGTGGAGGGGGCGGCTGACAGCAGCAGACATTCCTCATCACACCACCCGGGGGAGAGCAGAGAGGAGGGCTTGCAGTAATTCCACTTTTATTAAAACATATTGAAGAAAAACATCATGCTGGTCTGTGGCAGGAGAAGGAGAAAATCAGCGTGACGGCTGGATCCGAACCTCCTTCTCGCTATCTGGAAGCTTGTGCCTCTGAGCTCAGCCCCCTCCTTTAATCTCTCTTCCTTCTATCCTGCCCATCCTCTCGCCCCCACTCTATCAATCTCCTGTTCCTCCGTTTCCTCTCTCATGGCCTTGCTATCTATGTCCATGTGAGCCCCTCACAAGATTTTGCTGTGTGGAAACTGTGATGCTCCCCCCTCGCTGTGTTGTGCCCAGTGTCCTGCCGCTTTAGGTAAAGGTTGTGTTCCTGGGTGGATCCCAGGCTGTGTAGTACTAATCTCTCCTGAATGGCCACTACACCCTTATTGAGGCTGGTTTCATTGTCTGGGCAATTTTACAACCATGCCTCTGGCCACACTGACCCCAGTGACCTGGTCACTGTCTCCCCAGCAACTAATGAAGGAGGTGTGATAATGCATGAGAGGAGGTTTCACCTCAGGATGGCCTGACTGTTGGGCCCAGGGCAGACACCATCAGCCTGTCACAAATAACTGACACGCTCAATTCCTCTGTCCCTGCTGTTAAATCATATTAATCTTCCAATATCCACTGCCTCCCCCACTAAACATTTCCAAAGGAATGTTTAGAATATAAGGCCAGGAATGCGTTATGCATAGATGCGATGTAACGGATTATCCGGCATCCTGACAAAACTTTGACTTAGCTGCAGCCATCTTCCCAGGACTCTGCGGAAGAGAAAGGACGATCCAGACAATCCAGACATTCCTGGGTCCTGTTGTGCTCTTTCCTGCTACTCTCTAATTTAAGAGCAGCTGTCAGGCCCTGCAAACCCTCAACCATCAAAGCTGGGTAAAGAGGTGGGGGCGGAGCGTACGAGGAGCACTGATGCCCCCTATCACACTTTCCAAGGTTGTGGCACTGACTCTTAACCCAAACACCTGTGACAGGTAGGATGAAGACTAGATTACAGGAGAGGGGATAGTCACTGCAGGCCTCCAAGTAAAAACAGAAGTCAGTTAAGTGGTGGTCCTTATAAGAGAAGTGCACCTCTGCCCTATAGCACACCGTCATCCACTAAGACCTGGGCCACACTAATGTGTATGATTTGAAAGGACATCTCTTATTGTTTTCTTTTCACTCAGTTATCAACCAACCTTTCTTCAGGATTTATCAGTCAGCCAATTAGAAATCTAAAAAACTTACTGAACTGTCTTGTCTAATAGTTCAGGAGCTTCTGTTGGTACAGTCACTAGCAATGTTTCCATTCATCATATATATTATTTGCATTTCTAAGTATCCCATTAGAAAAGCTGCATGGAAACGGCAAAATTCAATAAAACTCAGGCATTTAGTTAATGTAGCACGTTTTTATATTTTTCTACAACCGTTTTTACAACTTTTATTTCTTTGCCTTTTTATTGGATCTTTTAATTTATTTTTATAAACTTATTTGTCCCTTGTATTTTATTTCTGCTGTGCGTCGTTTTTAATGCCATGCTGTAAAGCACTTTGAGCTGCATTTTACGTATAAAAGGTGCTATACAAATAAAGTTACTGTTATAATAATAATAGTTACTATTATTATTATTATTGTGAGCGTGGCCAAACTTTATTTGAATAGTTTCAGAGAGTGTTGGAAGTGTCAGCGGTGCAGCTCTCATGTACTTGGACCTTCTTTGTGGTTCTCACACTGGAAAGTAAAGGCTCCTGCTGGGTTGTTTGGACTGAAGCAGGCACCTGCTGCTCTGAGGAGAAAAACAGTCCTGGAATCACCTGTTGCTTGATTCATTCATATTGCTTTAGTCAAAGGAAAGACTGATGATTGTACTGTGTGTCATGAGATCCCGTGTCTCAGAGGCTTCTCACAGTGCCACCGCCTCCTCCCAACATAGCCAGACTTGAAATAAAAAAAAAAATCTGGAGTGCCAATGAAATGTTATAAATATGTGAGAACGTTTAATTTAAAATTAAACTCTATTATTTGATATAAAACATACCATGTAAGATCATGATGTGGTGCATGATTTAGTTGGGGCAACTCTATGTGTTTAGGTGAGCTTATGGGCTGAGGTCGGTTCTCACACTCTGGCGAACATGTTGAGACACGAAGTCCCTGGGGGATCCTAGATGTGGTCCCCACTCTGCTCTGTAGTAACCCCTAATTACACTATTGGCTCCCCTTATGGGACATAATTACTAGGAATGGTTCTGTGATTCACGCTAGTGGATGCCGATTGATTTATTTTACGTCTCCTGTCTCCAATGCACATGCATGCCCTCAGACATGTTACTACAATAACATGTTGAGTATACAGTAAACAGCACAGATTGTGTCACTCTCTCTCAGTCGGACTGTTGGACTGTTTTTCATCATCTCTGTGAATATATATGGGACACTTCCTGTTTAGCAGTGGGCTTTGGAGGTGGATTTCCCACATATATGAGAAAGGCCATCTTGGGGGTCTCCTTGACCTGCGCTCCCATGAAAATGCTGTTTCGACAGCTTGTTCTAATTCCCTTGTCTCTCCGAGCTCCTGTAGCACAAACAGGGAGGAGGAAGTACTGGAGTCCCACATTGTTACAATAAGAGCAGCCTCAGGGGCACAAGGAGGAAGAGGGTCAGTGCAATCACAGTGGGGCTCGAGGCACAGGAGTGAGGGGGTCGCAAATAAGGGAAGTGGGCTGTCCACGCCCTCATATACTAGGGAATTTCTCTCCTTCACATGGGGTCTGCTCATTTAGTGGTTTTACGCAAACTGGCCTCCAGTCCCAGACTGTTTGAAGTTCTTCTGAAACCTGAGTCCCGAGTCCTCTGCTTTAATGCTTCCATGTGTAGTTGTAATCCCAGTGACAGTGTGTAGGAGTGATCTGGATTAGCCAGTGAGAGTTCATTTTCAATCACAGCAGCCAATAAAGAAGACTGTACACTTGAACACTGAACTGAATTTCTGGATCTGTTATAATTCCCTCACAAAACCGACCACATTTTACGCACCGCAATTAGGCACCACCGGCCCTGCGGTTGCTGAAATCAAGGCTGCATGAATGAGGCGTTGTTTGAATAGTGATCAGATGTGGCGCTCTAGAAGGAGACATCAAAGAAGAGCAAAACGTGGCGAGTCCTTAGGAACCCTTTGGTTTGCTTGAAGTCAGAAAGTCCCTCCTGTGACAGCGATAAAGAAGCCGAGTGACTAATGCCTGGATTTCCTTTTCAGCGCAGCCCTCGCAAAATTCTTTTTCCATCATGTCATGTCTTGGACAAAGGAACGTTGAGTGGATAGCTGAATTCAGTGAGGGAAAAATAGCACGCCTGGCATTTATACAAGCATAATTAATTACAAATAATCAGCCTCATGCAGCAACACTTATCTTACATTTTCTCTTAATTTTCTGTTAAGAGTAAAAAATTAGAGAAGCCAACTCCAGATGCACCAAATGTTCTTAACAATCCAAATCTGCTCTTCCCCAGGCCAGATGTTGTGCAGTGTGCAAATACTCTGGCACATGCCCAAGAATTGGAGAGGTGCCACCAAAAATGGCTGTAAGAAGAAGAAGAACTTCAGCAGTAGTGAAATTGAGGTACTATTAAATAAACTTAAATAAAAGTATATGTGATTTTTTCAGAGCGTCAGTAGGGGTGTTACATGAAAATCAAAAAGCATCAAAGTGCAGTATGTAAGCCATTCAGAAGCTGATTGCAAGCAATATCATCAAGAGTTTTTATCGTCTTAAATGGACCAAAAGTATTACTTTAGCCCACAAATTTAATAATCCCATAATTATAATTACTCTGAAACATATAATCTAAATGTATCATATTTTATTTATTATATTTATTATATGATATTCATCTTTTTTTATGTTCCTCAAATTTAAAACTTGTGTTTCCTTGCGTTGGACAAACAACTTGTGGACTCTGAAAACAAGATGTTTTTTTCTTATCTTGGTAAAACTGCTCTCAACCACTCGTAAAATGTCCTCTTACCTAAGAGAAGAGCAAAAATAAGAAAACATTGTTGAATCCCAGAAATCAATGGGGACTAACAAAATCAGAACTAATCGTGGATACAAACAAAAACACAAGGAAATTTGTTCATACATCGCTTCCTGCATGAGGCCCATTATGTCCCATTTGGTAAATGGTAGTGAAATGTATAACGTGAACTTAAATCTGGTTGTAATACTGCAAAGTGCAGTCTTCAGATTTAAATTACTGTGTATATTTGTAAGGGATAGGTTTGACCTTGACTGAGTTGAGTGAAACTTTTGAACAGGTGGGGGTTTCATTGTTGCACACTTGAGTTATTTGGATGTTTGGTCTTCTCTACACACACGTGAGGCTCACACAAAACCTACACTCCAGCTTTAACAAGGCTAAAACCTGTTTCATCTCTATGTCCTGATGGGGGCTGAGGCCTGAACGCTGGCATGTTCAAAGCAACAAAAACTCCTGAAGTGACAGGCACTCAGGGCATACAATCCTCCTGATGACAGAAACACATGCTCTGTGTGGTTGGCTTTATGAACCTAAATGACTCAGCCTGGCACCCTGCACATCCTAATGTTTTCCATCGTTCAGTCACGTCCAACTCTCTACATCCTCTCATACCCTGATGAGACCTTTTCTTTATTCTCCTTTCCTCACCAGACATAGCACAGCTGGGCCACTATGTTGCAGGTTTCAGTAGCTCTGATGTTTCAGTGAATGAGCTCTCAGTGTGTCCCATCTTAGCTCTGCTGCTCCACATGCAGATGGCTGTGTGTGTTTGTTTATGCTGCTGGGTGAGGGGACTCCGTGTGGGAAAAGCTGCTCTCCACGGTTGAGATCGATGAGGGAGAGATAAGAGTGCTCGGTGGCCTTGGCTGAACATGCATGAAAATCCTTTTCTTGTGAGAACTTCCTCCTCATTTTTGTAATTTCTCTTCTTGAGCAGCAGCAAGGTCACTCTGAGAATAGTTCACTATGCTGCAAAAAACAGGACAGCATTCAGGGGCTGATATGTAGGCACCCTCATCAGTTAAAGCACTGGTGAAGTTGTGTGTCAGAGTAACATATAGTGATTTAGCTGCTGCTGTATTTTAGCCTTTTCCAAAACAACAGATGTGGCCAGCAGAGCAAAAAATGCCATAAAACTACTACAAACAGCTCCAGCTCGTGCAGTGTAACCGGAGCCTTCTGAAACCAAACAATTATGCTCTGGTTCCAAAAGTGAAACGCAAGTCCAATATCCATCATTTGAATATTCCCACTCCCACAGTAAAAACATGGTAGTTGTGTTACAGCACTCTGGTGGAGGACTCTCAACAGATTTATATGTTTTTGTAAGCTCTTTCATCCAAGGAGGGAAGTTGTTTACAACTTGCCACCGATGTTTTACAGGAAAAAAAACAATATGTGTACATGATTGATGTTTTGGTGCCAATTTTAGAAAGTGCTTTAGAGCAGTGATTCTCAAAGTGGGGTCCGGGGACCCCAAGGGGTCTGTCAGGGGGTCCGCAAAATAAATTGCTGTAATTATATAAAATTGTGCAGTATCATTAAAAAGTGCATTTCATAAAACAAACATATTGTGTCCATTACTACCACCCACGTTATCTTTGGGCCATTTGAAACTCTGATATGATTGTGACACATCATGTCAATCTGTCATGAATCTGTCATTTCATTCAGGGCACAACGAACTGTTCCTGTTGCAGCTTAGCTTAGCTTAGCTTATTAGCCAGCTAGATAGCGGATTCAGTACATATCATCAACTGACGCTAAGACCAAACTAGCTAAACTGAGAACATTTGACGACAGTTATATCGAGTGACAGTGACGGGAGACTTAAATGCATCATGTGTCTTCAGGTGATGGAGAACGGAGTCATGAAGCCGGCTGAGCTAAAGCGACATCTGATTACAAAGCACCCAGAATAGAGCCAGTGGGGCACGCTCATATTCAGGCCCGGCTATGTTTAAGGTCCAGTGTGTAGGATCTGGCAGTATCTAGCGGTGAGGTGAGGAGATTGCAACCAACTGAAGCCTCTCCTGTGTGCCAAGCATGTTGGAGAGCTACGGTGGTGGCTGATGCGAAAACGCGAATGGCCCTCTTTAGAGCTGTCTGGAGCAGAGCCAGTGCGTACAGTGTGTGTTTGTACGTGGGAAGTGAGTGGTGAAGCAAGAGAGAGAGCAGCGGCGAAGGGAGCTAGTAACGTAATCGACTCTGGCCAAAGCAGGAAAAGTTAACAGAGTTTGGTTTGTCCGTTCTGGGCTACTGTAGAAACATGGCAGTGCAACATGCACCCGCTCCATATGTAAATATAAACGTCTTTTTCTAAGGTAACAGAAACACAATTACACGATTCTTATTATCAGGTGATTATGCACTAGAGAAAACATACTTATTAATATTACATTCCATTTCTGCCAATAGATCCCGCTAATTGTTACACACCGGTCCTTTAACAAAGTAAGGGAGAAGCTCTGATTACAACACACACAGAGGGAGAGCGACTTCATTGCTCAGGTAGACATTACTCCTCTATATCTTAACATAGCAAATAATTGTTTGCTGCTATGCTCTGGATATCATATAGATCACCTTTAAAGCACATTTCTAATTTACACTTTCCCCAACACAGACTCCCTCCTCAAACAACTGCACTGTGAATGTACCGTGTGCAGAATTCTAGTGTAAGACTGAAAATGGACTTTTTTTGCAGTGTGCCATTTTGTCCTTCTTTCATTCCTTTTTTTTTTTTTTTTTAAACTGTCAGACAGATTTGTACACACCACAAAAATCCTGGAATTTAAGAGTGTCCCTGTGTTTTTGAATCTTTCCCATCAGCGCTGGTGCTCAGCGTGGGAATCAAGGGCAGCGATAGGAGGATCATGTGGGAGAATAAGAACTGTCTGTCAGTCAAACACAACATTTAGAGGGAAGGGGCTCGGATAGGGAAGGCTCCCTGACCTCCTCTTCTCATCTTCCCTGGAGCCACAACTTTAAATGCAAATCTTCCGTACTGTACATGTTTCAGCCTTGAGCGCTAAAAGGTCTCTGGGAACCCAACGGTAGATGTAAGGATAAGACAGCAACCTGTCCATACCTGATCTTCCACTCAAACATATCAATCTGATTATTATCTCTCACTTATCACTCTCACTCTCTTAAAAACCAACACACATTCTTGCATACTATACCCACTGCGTTCTGCTGTCATGTTGTTAAAAGATTTATCTTAACTGTACGAATCTCTCAGATACCATCCCTGCACCCAGAGTGAAGGCTGATGAATAATGCCTCTGGGAAGTGGTGTTCAACCTCGGCTTTTCCCTTCTATCTATATCACGCAGTAATGAAGGCCTTCTCTCTCTGCCACGATAGCAAATATATATCACCTTTAACAGGCACACATTCCTGTGCTAGCACCATGGGAAAACACCGAGCAGGAGCAGGACATTGTTCTCAGAGCGAGCATAGGGACAGAAAGAAAGAAAGAAAGGCAGGGGGTTGGTGAGGGGAGCTGAGTAAAGGCCTTTGCACACCAAGTCTGTATTTTTCATCCGAAATTGTCGCACGTTTAAAAATAAATACAATCTCATGTTTGGTAAATTACGTTTACACACCGACTCCAAAACTCTCGTCCGTCATTAAAGTTTTTGGAACAGGTTTGATTTTCTGTGTTTATTTCGCATCCATCAAAAGGCAAAATAGGGTTGTTTGACCACTCAGAGCCACCGTCCGTGCAAACGCAATCATCCAAAATGGCATCTGATAAACTTTCACTTCGTCTCTCAGCGCAAAGCACTTTATGACAAACAAAATGAAGAATACAGAGATGCATAATTTAAAGATAGATAGAGGCAGGTGATTGTAGAAAAGCTTGGAATCGGGGATGGTCACAAAACGATGGATATAGGAAAGACTAGACGATAGTGATTGTGCTAAACAATAGCTTCTTGCTAATGTCATTCATTCATTAGCCCTGTTTGGGACTAGCGCTATCCATTGCATCCAGTTAATTAATTCAGTTTTTTTTCAAATAGAAAATTAAAATGCATTGGAATCAGTGTGCAAGGTTTCTGTGCGTAATTTTTTATCACATGACAAATTAAAAAAACGCTAGGGCTGCCAAAGTTAACGCGATAACGTGTTAACGCAAATTAGTTTAAACGGCACTAATTTCTTTAACAAATTAAAGCAATCCATCTTTCGGAGGTTGTAGCAGGCTCAGTTTTAAAGCTAGAAAGACGAGACTAGTATCATACGAACCTAGAAACCTTAAGGAATCCATGACATACTACCTCTTCGCGAAAGAGGTTAAATAACACTCCAAAAAATTGTCATAGCCATTTTCAGAAGGGGTCCCTTGACCTCTGACCTCAAGATATGTGAATGAAAATGGGTTCTATGGGTACCCACGAGTCTCCCCTTTACAGACATGCCCACTTTATGATAATCACATGCAGTTTGGGGCAAGTCAAAGTCAAGTCAGCACACTGACAGCTGTTGTTGCCTGTTGGGCTTGAGTTTGCCATGTTATGATTTGAGCATATTCTTTATGCTAAATGCAGTACCTGTGAGGGTTTCTGGACAATATTTGTGATTGTTTTGTGTTGATTGATTTCCAATAATAAATATATACATACATTTGCATAAAGCAAGCATATTTGCCCACTGCTACGTTGATAAGAGTATTAAATACTTCACAAATCTCCCTTTAAGGTACATTTTGAGCAAAAAAAAAAAAGTGTGATTAATTTGTGATTAATCACATTAATCATGGACTATCATGCGATTAAATATTTTAATCGATTGACAGCCCTAAAAACGCATATGAAAAATACGGACTTGGTGCGCAAAGACCTTAAGAGAGAAAAGGAAAAATATGAGAATATGGGCTGAATCTAAAAATAGGGTCATAAGTGATCTTTCTGAACGTTATTAAATTAATACAGACACAAACTGAGTGACTTGAAGAAGTCATAAAGAGAGCATATGCACAGTGAGTGTGTCAGCCTCTCTTCTGGCCCTCCTTTGTGGCGGTTGAAGCGGCCCTGTGTGTGGTCTGAGTAGTTCCCGTCTTCGAGGAGTGAGCAGATCTCTCAGACACTTCAGACTGCAGTCTCACACACAGCCTCTGATGAGCGCAGAGCAAAGAGGGAGAGGTCCAATAAACAAGGCCCGTTTGATCCAGCCGCAGCCCAGCGAGCCTGCCAAGTTCCCTTTGTCTTAGCGAGGACACCACAGCCGTCACACAGACAGCCGTCTACCCACTGCTCTTAGCTGCGGTGAGGAGCATCATTCACATGCTGCCGTGCCAGTGAGAGAGAGAGAGGGAGAGACAAAGACGTGGGTTGCAAAGAAATGAAGACGTACATAAAACAATCTGCATTGGTTTACGGTGCAACCAAATATAATTGTCTGTGTTTCTGTTTGTTTCCATCACAAAGTGGTCTCTAAACAGCTGCATGAGGCTGTTGTGCAACACGCAGGTGATTAGGTGGCGATGCGTTTCCACATGGTCCTCATCATTATGTGATTGTGTCAGCAAGCCCACTGCTGCTGCCGGGGAGACACTGGAGGACTGAGTTTGCGAAACACGCGAATGGAGAAAGCCAAATCCAGTAAACTTGATATTGCAGATAAGTGGAACCAGAATATTTGTGCCATTGTTCTTTAACACAGTGACCTCTTCTACATACAACAGGATCCCACTGTTTTATCTGCAGCGGGATGTAAACTTTAAAGGAAACAGGCACATTTTAACAAGATAATGATATTTTCCCTGGTGTTCTTTTTTGCCAAAAACACAAAAATAAATAGGAACAAAATGGAACTGTTCCTTCCCTGAAATTAGTGTCTAATTTCATTTTTTGGGAGGTTTCGTTTTTTGCAAGAACATCAGCTATGAATTCATAAAACCAGGCCAAGGAATTCACCTCACCTGACCCTATAATGCATGCCCACAATAACTGTCGGCATGCCTCTTCAGTTCCACAGAGAAGGCTAGCCAAACTGTCATATCATATAATGGAAATGAGGGTTTTGGGCAAAGAAATGGCCGGGCAAACTTCTGCTTTATGCCCCTTGGCCCCAGTGATGAATGGAGACGCTCCAGCCGAGTGGTGGAGCTGTGCTTTTCCTTAATGAAACACCATTTTGTAGAGTCAATCTTCTAAGTCTCATTTTGTGTGTGCCAGATCCCCGTGTTCCTCTTCTTTAAGATAGGAGGAAACTCGAAACTGAGCCCTGGATCAGGTGCAACCAGCACGACTATTTCCCACAGTTGAGGCCCAGGCGGCAACAGCCAGATATCTGACACTAATCACCCATTAAAAGCATAAGGCTGTTTTGCGCCAGGCTGGAGAGAGAGCGATGGTGACAGCTGCTGCTACCGCATCCAACTGAGGGGATTCTAGGAACACAGACAAAACTTCTCCGGAAGACTGAAGGCGAATTGTCCGTCGTTCTTTTTCTCACTCCAAAGCCGCAGTGCTGCTTTTGTTTTTCAAGTCAGAGTTTGAGTAAATGAGACTGAACAAGTGAAGAGAGAGAAAGGCATTAGATAATAGGGATCTCTGAATGATATAAATCATGCAGAGGAAGAGAGCACTGTCAGTCATCCAAAAGATGAGACAGGAAAAGAATGAGCTTCACATCAAAGCTTTTCCATGTGTCTTCGCTCCAGCATCAGCTTTCTTCTTAATGTTTCATTCTTTCTGTCCCTCAGTAAAATCTTCTTCTTTTCTATAGTGGCCTCCTAGAGGCCTGATGTTATGCCGGCCTGAGCTTTGGTCACAGATCGGCGTTTGGTTTAACAGCATGCCAATGAAAGTGCCATTCCATGGGCGTCTGCAAGAGGGGATCAACGTTAAGCCAAAGAGAGCGGTTTCAGGGCAGTTTTAATGCAACACCTGTCAGGGCTCAGCTCAGACCCGGGATTCTGTAGGACCCTAACAGTGCAGCTGTGGGTCCAATCTGAACCTCGGCCAGGGACAGAGGCCAGGACCCACTTTATCCCCTCCCACTGGCTTCTGATCTGACACCGCACATAACAATGAAGCTCCTCTGTGGGTGCTCTGACCTCAGCGGCCCTGTAATCTAATGATATGGAATACGTCTGTGGTGATCTAGCAGGTCCAGGAATGCAAGATGCACAAGAACGCTTGGTCTCAAACCAATCTTATGGAAATGCAGCTTGAGACTGTGCAACAGGCAGAACATGTGTAAAAACAAATTGTAAGCTGTGTCTGATTCTCCTGTTTATTATCTTGCATAGCCTTGCTTGTAGGGATGACACAAAAAACGATACTTTGATACCAAGTCGATGCCAAAATTCTGAAAACGTGACGGTACTTGTTTTTCTACAGTACCGCAAGTACCATCAGGGCTCGAGACTAACAGCATCCCGTCGTCCCGGGGACAATAGAACACGTGTTTGGGACGCAGTAAACTCACTATTGATGCGTCCAAGGGATGCACCCTATTTTTGTCTGGACCGCAGAGGGCCAGCCCTACAAACGCAAAAGTCTGTCACTGAGTGGAAAGAAGATAATTTTTAGAACAGTTTTAATACTGGTCTGGTCCTTCAATATTGAGATGATGTGGCAAAATGAGTAATGAATTTCCCCTTTCTGTCAACTCTTTTCAGTTGTGCGATGAAGTTGACAGGATCCATCCATCCGCGGTGAACTTGTGCCGGCACTGAAAAGAGGGTTTCGCCGGCAAGGTGGTCCAGCTAACACAAAGAAAATCCCCATCAGCCAAAATGTACTCTGAAGCAAGGGAGGAAATGCTGACACAGGATCTACCAGGTAACTGTTATATTTTGGTTCATGGGCAGTTTGTATAGTTTTTGTTGTGCTCTCATATCAAAACGGGTTAATAGGTACAGACTGGATTTTCATTCAATTTTCGCATTCAATTTACAGAAAAGTCATCATGTTGCCTGACAGGATTTCCATCTGCTTTGTGTACACTTATTAAAAGGCACTGTCAATATTATTTCTTGTAAACCCACAAAGGGTGCTTGATATCTTGTAAAACTTTGAAATCTTATTTCATTGTGTCCTACAGATGTTGACTTCTGTACTGCGCTGAACCTGCTGCCCCACATATTTAAAGAGGGCCGACCAGTTCGTTACATTGGGACAGGTATGGAGTGAGTTCTTATTATCCACTGGAAAGGGTTTTGGGGTAAAACACTTGTTTTTGTCACTAGAAAAAATTGCCATAAAGTGTCACACTATATTTGCAAAACTATAATGACGGTCTGGAGTCTTGATCATGAAGCTGGATCTGTTTTAATAACTTGCTATCTTCACCATTGTTCTGACATTTTTATTTTCTTGAACAGCATGACGCTCCAAGTCCCTACCCAAGTGTACAGTAACTTGTTGACTAAATAACAGTAAGTCAACTTTTACATTATACAAATCTTTCAGGCGTCATGTGTATCGTAAACATGGGGAGCGTGTGCTACCTGATAGCGATCACAATGATAAAAACAATGACACTATTCATGTGATGCATGCAAAGAATGTTCCTCTTTTTTTCTTAATCAAAAATTGTTTGCATATTAACACACTGTGGCTTCTATGCTGTAAGCTTCTTGTCCCAGTGTTATGATTCCCACCTGCATGCATACACAGTCAAAGTTGATCCTCAATGGAGTGTAATTAAACCGGGACAAGAAGTAGACTTTCAGTCCCTCAATGTGTACTGTACAGTGTTGATGATAAGTTATATGTTACCATTAGAAATATTTCAAATTTTTAAGGGAGTTGTGGCTGAAAAACGTTGAAAGGAAAAAAGGGGGAAAAGCTATTGTTCAACGAAATTTGTTATGCTGGATTGTATTGTGTTGCATTTATAGTTTACATTATTCATAAATTGATATCAAGAATCGTGGAAATTCACAGTATTGGTATCAAATTTCTTTTATCGTGACATCCCTACTTTCTTGTTCCCTTTATCTCGATATATAGACATAAATAGGGGGAAGGCAGACAATCAAAAAAAGGAGAGGAAAAATAGACCAAAAAAACAATAAATCATAAATCTGATAAGTTCTCTGGGGACTAAATGTTTCAGACAATCAGTCTAAATTACTATTGTAAACATCTTGGGTTAAACATCCACTCAAAAAATACCAGGGGATTTTTTTTCTGCTCTCTCAAATGGAAAAATGCGTGGCCCCCAGCACCTCTCTCTCAGAACTTTGGTCCCTTGAGATAGGGAATATTAAGGAGGCTAATGTGACTCGAGGGCTCGGGGCTGTCCTCGCAGGGCTGCCTGCTCTGTGAATGTCCATTTATAACCAGATTGGTCCAAACAAGCAGAGGGAAGCGAGAGCTGCACTTTCCCACAGTGCTGCGGGAGGCCGACACGACTTCCCCTTTATAGTTCATGACTGCATGGAAACTGCACTCCCACTAAGAGCTCACAGAATGGGCGGACTGGTGGACCGTGGCAGCCCAGATAACACAACTTGACCAACGCTGAATCTGATTAGCCAACTTGAAACCAACCATGCACGCTGATAGTGGCAGCGCTGGACAGAGTCATGGAAAGTGCATCAGCCTGAAAATTAGATTCCCACCACACAAGTGATAAATGCATCAGTATTTACTGTGTGACCACTGTGCCATAGCTCCTTTACTTGATTTTACGATATAGGTATTTGCATCTGTTGTCTCTGATGTGCTTGTGACCTGCATTTCAATGTGTTTGTCCCTACACCACAAATCAGTTTTTCTTTGACGTTAATAGTCCAACCACCAATTAAACAAACTTAAAATATCATTAGAGTGCATGCCTTGGGGGCTTAATCGTTTGTGTCACATGTTTGTTTACACATTACTTATTTACTCCAGGTAGGGCTGGGCAATATGACGATATACATCGTCAAAACAATATAAAAATGTCTAGTGGTGTAATGTACCAAAGTAATACTATTTCCTCACAGTACTTAAGTACTTTACTTGACTTTTTATATTTCTGTCAACTTTCACTTTTACTCCACTACATTTCCTAAATAGAATGTATACTTAGCAAACAAAGTGCTCTCAAAGACGTAGTTAAGTCTAGATATCCACTCAAGTCCAGGCAGATCATGCTATTTGCGACTACGAGGAAAGGACAAACTGGATTTTGTTGTTTGAATCCTTAAAGTTTTGAAGACCTCTTTTTTTTCAAGTGTTATGTAGCCTCCATTTTTAAAGTTGTGTACATGTTAAGAGGAAAAAACTTCATAAATCTCAAAATTCTGACTTGCTTGCTTTTTTATTCACAGCATTTGCTTGTACTTTTACTTTCAATACTTAAGTATATTTAATATCAGAAATTTACTTTTGATACTTAAGTAGAAAATATAAGATACTTTATGACTTTTACTCAAATATTATTCTAATAGGTGACTTTAACTTTGACTAAAGTAATTTTCTGATGGCTTTCAGGTACTTCATCCACCGCTGAAAATGTCTATCGTATATATTTTTCTATACATTTCTATCGCAATATAGGCAAGGCCTATATTTACTTATTTTTTTCTCTATAATTTCACTTGAAATAATTAGGTTCATTTCACACTCAAGTTTTTTTAAAATGAGTTGTAAAGTATTTAATTCACACAGGCGTATGCAAAAATAGGCTTTACCATGTGGTTATTTAATATAGACTATTTATTTATTGAACTACCAGAAAACATGATAGATCGTGACATATATCGTTATTGAGATAGGAAATAACCATTATCATGATGGAAGATTTTGGCCATATCGCCCGGCCCTAACTCCAGGTAATCAAATCTGCTCGCCACCTGCTACCACCCAGTTGTTCCAGCAAGCCTGTGTGACCTCCACATCAGCCCAACTCACGTTCCCTCCTCAACATGACTCCTCATCTGCATGCCTGTGTCTTTGAAACCCCCTTTGTGTTTTTTGTTTTTTTCTTCCAGCAGCAGGTCCGTTTTGTGGGTATCTTATTTCTCATGCTGCAGCTCGGAGGCCTGCATGTGGCTGGACTGTGACGCTTTCGTTCTGGTTTTTAAAACTTCTGTAGCCATACGCTCTGGAGGTTGTGACCCCTGTATGCGTGTGAGTGACAGGAAAGAACGGAGTCTTTTAAGAGGATTTACTGTGAATTAGCACGCCGATTTGATGTTCTTTTTTATCGTGTTGTGTTCCGGCGAGAGCAGACTGCTGCTGCTCCCTGTACAGATGGACAGATTGCATTTCAGCCGCTCTTTAAAAAGCCATACGCACGGCGGATATGTCTCAGCTGTGTCATTGGTCAACTGTCACATCTGTCAGCTATACTCTTTTGAAGTTGAATTTCAAGAATATGTACGATCAAACACTTAATCTCCTTGCATCATTTTTCACACTAATCCCTTCTGTTTACAAACTTCAGAGACGCCAATCACTCAGTATGTCAAGGGTGGGCCGCCTGGCCACATTGGATATCCTCAAAGCACAATAGGCAAGTGAAAAACAGCACCAGAAGTAATCTTTCTTGTGTTTCCACATTTTTGTTCAAGTTCAGAACGGATAGAAGGGCACAATGGTTGCTGGTGAAGTGAGCCAGCTCTCTCTAATCAGTTTGGAGGGCAGCTGTGTAGCAAAGACTCGACAGTTACCGTCCAGCTGGCGCGGACTCTGGGAACCAGCGAGGAAGGCTAAGATGCACTTTACACCATTACGAGCCTATGTACGGCCTCTGTCTCTCCCTCCTCTCCCTATCTTTCTCTTTCACACACACAAAAACACAGCAAGATCACACCAAATTGCACTAGGTTTTTGACTTTTACCCCCTGGTTAAACTATAATCTGTGGTTCTGTTCCAGGCCTCCCTCCAGCATTTACAGCGCGGTGTGGTTCAGGATTCCCACATTACAGAGAGCTGCATGTGGTGTGGGCTGCATGTTCCGTTTCCTGCCGATTAACTCTGTACGCCTCCCCCTTTACTGTGACAGACTGAATCAATCTAATGTAAATAAGCATTCCCAACTTTCAACAAGCCTATGGCCCCCCGAAAACCAAAATCCCCCCCTTAGCTGAAAGTGAGAGAATTCCACCAGGAGATCTAAACTTCCCTCTCTCCCAGATCCCAAGCTTCCCACAGACGCCCCAGGCTCAATGACTTTGACTTCCCACATTTAAGAGGAACTAAAAAAAGCATCTTCAAATTGCAACCATAAGTTGTCTCCCTTTTCCTCCTCCCACACGCTCGCTCTTTACAATCCTAATGGGGAAACTAAACACTGGGAAAAGCCAATTCTCCAGTGCAAAAGTTAGTTGTATTTCCCGTTTTCACCTGTCATTCTCTCCATCAGTAACACTCTGAGAAAGGCCAGCAATGTTGTTCTGCGGGATGCATACTGAGTTGGAGCTTACAGTGAGAAAACAACAGAGAGGAAAAGAGAGGAGCCTCCTGGCTGAGTGCACAAAGGGGTCAGAGGTCTGTTCCCCGAGGATATGCAAGTTTGACTCCTCCACAGAATGAAATAGATCCACTTAGTGAGACCACTTCCTGTCAGTGTTTACAGGGTGGTAAGAGCTCGGGCAAGGGTGGCAATGTATGAGATAAGAAACTGGACTTCGCGTATGTCAATATTTAGCAAAGTTTGTCGTTGAACAATCAATTCATCTATTACTGTACGCCATAACAACAAGACACAAGAACAGTTTCTGCTAGGGCTGGGACGGTACACGTTTCTCCCGATTCGATACACCTTTCTGCCGATTCGATACTATCACGATACTTGGGTGCCGATTCTTGGGTGCCGATTCGATATATATATATACTGTATATATATATATATATACAGTATATATACAGTATATCCTCTACTGCCATTATAGAATATCATTCTTACAGTCTTTAATGCACATTTTTGTAATATGTACATATCATTTGTCACTTTGTCGCTTTATTGTAATATGTACATACCTGTAAATATAAATCCTACTCACTGTATATAGACATCTCACATGTACATGCTGTACATGATCATCCAGTCCATGTATATCCATCCGGTATTTATTTTTTTGCACTATTGTATTGTTTACTCCCGAAGACTTGACTTGTCTATAGACATTTTATTTTTATTATTGTATTCTTTTATTCTGTTATTCCTATTCTGTATATTAAGAGAGCTGCATAAGAAACGGAGTCAAACTCTGTGTGTATATACTTAGCGAAATAAACCTGATTCTGATTAATTTTACTGTGAAAATGTAATTTTTGCAGATATTGTGGAGTCCCTTTCTTGCCTGTTGTAAATGTATCTACAGTGCAAGATTTATCTTGCTCAGGGAGGTTTTTTTAAGCGTGATGGTGCGGTATGGAACTTGATCTCTGTGAGATAGTCTGACAGTTTATCTTTCACACTCATCCCAGCAGAGAGAGAGAGAGAGGGAATGGAGTGTGATAGGTGTGTTATTGTTGCATTTTCAGCGAAACTATGCTGGCCCATTCATGGGGCCTCTCAGATAAAGTTGACATCAGAAAGATTACACTACAACCGCAAGCCTTATCTCACGTACCGTGTAGTATAGGCCCACATCACGCTTCATGGAAGCGTGTACAAGCTTTAATGTGAGAAGTGTCAAGGTCGGGCCAGGAAGCAGAATACACAGTAGACATTACACAGTGGAGGAGGAAGACTTCATGGTCAACAGCAAGGGCAACGTGCAGCTGGATATGTCCTGATAGTCTAACAGATTCAGATATACAGTATCTGCAGTGGTGGTAACTAAGAGCATTTACTAAAGCACTGCATTTAAATACAAATTTAAGGTTAGCTTTTTTTCTACATAGGCCGCACAAAAAGACGCTTGATAAATATGCCATCAGAATCAGGAATCGCGACTACCATTCATTCATTCATTATTTATGAAGGACATGAATAACATGTTTCTGTGTTATCTCCTTGATATTTTGTTTATATTTTGTAATATTATGATGATCATGTGATTGCCTCCCATTGGTTGTTGATACCATATAGGTGAGGCCACATCCGCCTTGTCTGTTTGTCTGTAAACCCTGACTAAGACCTACAGTGGTCGAAACATGTTGGCTTTTTAACTGATTTAGCCACTACAATAAAGGCTTCTTAATATAGCCTCTTCCTCGTTGCTGCTTTTTTTTTATATTTTGGAGTGCCTGGATTGCCTTCCTGTTAATACAAATTTAAGGTACTTGTACTTTACTTGATTATTCCTATTTCATGCTACTTCTACTCTAATACAATTCAGTCAGAAGGTTTTACTCATTTATCTGACAGCTTTAGTCAGCTTGACAGTAAACATTAAAATGCTTCTATCACATGAATAGATCTGCAATATTCACACACTCACAGGGGACATTTTTCTGAATTAAGAGTAATTTTACTTTTGATGTAACCTATTAACAGAAGGCCTATACAGAACACACCATTACTTACTGAAGCAGTGAAAAGATAGTAAAATAACAGCCTTACCTTTGTTGTTTTCTTAACCTACAAAGCAAAGTGCTTGTGTTTATACAGAGATGATCTCATCATCATAGTCCAAAAAGTCACTGAGTTCCTTTTCAAAGGTCATATTTGCACATGAACTTGAACAGTTATATCACCGTCACTGCTAGTCACAAAACAGTTTATCCACAAAAAACACTTTTAGATGGTCACAACTCCTCTCTATAAATGAATAGTCTTCTATGGCATCACCTAGTTAGCTAGCTAGCTGGCTAAAGGTGCTAGCCTAGCAGCTCAGAGTGTCTGCCTGTTGGGAACAGTCGGAAACCATAGCAACCAATTAGTTCCAATTAGCCAGCTGCCTACAACTTGTTCTTACAGTTACATTTTAATAAGAAAACATATTAAAGACACACACACATCAAGTCAACAATAAATGAAATTTATGTTTATTTCTTTTCTTACATACATTTTTTATATTTATTTAATTTATTTATTTATTAGTTTATTTGACAGGGACAATACATGGGCATTGTTACACTTGATTAAAGTGCAACCGATGCAAGGTATATAGGACTGACTTCTAGCCATAGCTAATTTGCAGACCTTTTCCCTGGTTAGGCTTTTAAGAAAAATAAAATAAATACAAAAAATAAAAATAAATACAGAATCTTACATAAAATCACATAGTACAACAGATTTTTTAAAGCCTGAAAACAGAGCCATGAGGAGGGGCAGAAGTCTAGTTTTCTCTCAGAACACTTGTATTACAATATTTTGAAAGGTTATTATGGATCTTTGCCCAATAATGCCAAAAACATTCTGCCTAATGCAGGTTTGAGTAAATGGTGAGCCATGAGAATGGTGATAAAATATGTTAATGGAAAATATGTTAAAGACATAAAATTAACCCAAAATGAACAGGCTACAATATAGTTACCAACCACATTATACCCTCTGAGACTCTTAAACCACATCTAATCATCAACTATAGGGTGAGAAAGTGGGCTCTTTGCTGGACATTTATGTTTACTAGTCCCACTGGAAATATTCTGTCAGAGCTTGTAGCTACAGTAGAACTGTCACCAGCTCCGATGGCAGCCAGTCACACATCACTGCTGCTGAAAGCCCCTTGTCCCATCTGGCTGACTGTTTAAAAAACACACAACTCTATGAGGGTCTTAGTCAAACAGAAATATTTAATAAAGTCTGTCATGGTCCATAACTCACAGTTCAAATGGCCCTTGGTGACCCATTCATTTCTCTACCTTAAGACATAAATGCACTTTAACACAAACACTGCATTGTGATGAGTCCATAAGAGGAAAAAGAACTGATGCGGTATAAAGCAATTCCCCCTCATTCTATTTTAGTTTTATATATTTCATTGCAGTAAAGTTAATGCGGAGTCCCTCGTTGAAACCGCCAGTAATCGGCAAGCAATCTAAGGACAGCAAATAAATATGCCAAGAAGAGTTATATGGCCTTGTTTAAAAGAATAATAGACCGCTCTTCATAGCTGTCACTACAATAGTGGTAAGAAAACAAAGTCATCATCTCCAAACTGTGGCGGCCCACAAAGCATTTCCATGTCCTTGAAGCCTGTTAATGTTAGTAGACAAAGTCAAAAGCTATTAATTACAAAAATAGAAAAGCATTTGCTATGACTGCTGTACTTTATGTGTGTGTGTATGTGTGTGTGTATACATGGTTGCGTCACTCCCGCATTCAGAGAAAAACATCTGAACAGAAACTCAGGTTATAACCCCATTCTTGGCCCTCAGCAGAGAGGTTGTGAGAGAGAAGTTTCTTCCCCCAGGGTCTCTCTCCCACGCCATCTCCCCCCATTTCCCCTGCCCCTCCTCTCTATATGAGAATAACCATAAATCACAGCCACATCCAGCTTCAAAACTCACTCTTTAAAACTAACAGGGTTAAGATCAGCGGTGTTGCAGAACAGACACACCTATTTTGCAATAGGCTACAGATATTAAAGTTGAGTCATAGCAGCAGTCGGTGCTTTGGCTCCAAAGCACCGACTGCAATGATTGTTCAGGCTACAGTCACACACTTACTCACCCCCCCCCCCCCTCCTCCTTTTCTCCCTGACTTAATTGCCAAAAACAACTGTACGCGTCTCTCTCTTGGGCGTCATTAGATGGAAAACATAAAAGATAAATAAATGAACTAACCCTAAAATTGTTTTGCGTGCGTGGGAGAGTTCAAAATGCCCCCAAAAATAGTCTTTCGTAAGGCCGGTGGAATGAGGGTCTGCATCATTTCACCATACAAGGGCCTGTTCTCTGTACCCAATCCCCTGCCGAAACCCTGCACCACACTTACCACAGTGACCGGTCTGCTGCCACAGGGACCAGACCGCTGTGGGTTTCCGCACATGTTCTTTGTGCTTTTGTTCTGTTGCATTCTCTTTTGTATGTGCAAACACTTACAGACACATTTGCGGGGGCGACCGACTTTTCTTCTGCCCTTTCAAAGTATCTACATTCAGGGGCATATGGTTCCACTGGTCGATGTGGCTCCTGGTAGACTGGTTGTGATGAAGCATGTTTCTGTTTCCATGTGCGCGTGCTGTGGAAGAAACATGCAAACACGCACACGCACACACTCGCAGAGAGACAGTTAGGCAAATAGACAAATAGCAGCAGGTTGCACATGGTATCAGTTTCTTGATAGCGGGAGTAAGTCTTTAAGGCCCAGACGCACCAACCCGACATCAAAGAATTAGCGTCAACGAAGGCCACCAGATGAGTCGCCTCACGTCGCCTTTGTCTTGGCCAAAAAGTTGCACTCGAGCACATTGCAAAGACTACAGCCGACGGCCAACTACCACGTACGTTCTGAGTCTGCGTGAGATGAAATAACTCTCCACACCAGCAGGCGGCGGTAGTCTGTATCTGTCATTCAAAAAAGGAAACCAGAAGACCGAGGACAGCGAATATACAAGCCGTTGTTATGATACGTACATGAAACAAAGTGGCGTTTGCCAACTATTTTCACACCACTCTCACTCACCACTTAGCTTCATTCCAGATGGCCATGTCGCTGTGAAAATATCCATGTATTGGAATGATCAGATGAGATGAAGATGTGAAATTAGAAGAGCCCTCTGTGTTTTTCCTTTTGACTTTACTTGTTTGCTTGCTTTCATCATTTCTGTTTCTCTTCTCATGCACTGATTTGTTGTAGCAGAACAGCCAATCAGAGTGTTTTCTCTCACCGATGGGCACCGCCGCCGATTCAACATGCTGAATTGGCGGAAAAAAACTCCAACACAGTCAGACTAGAGCCAACGGTGCGGGACACACCTAAAAAACTAGGTCGATGGACACTCACCGTCAGCTTGGTTTGTCAGGGCCTTTAAGAAGTAATCAGAGAGGTCATTCGACTCTGCAGAAGCAGACATGAAAGAGCACTTTACATTGGTGGCCCAAACAACCTTTTAGACAATAGAATGACTCAGACACACAAACACACTGATCAAGTCCAGACAAACTTGCTTTCCGCACTTCAATCCTGATGTGGTGTCGCTGCACCACCCACCTACATTACGTGTCTGTACACATTTCTGAGGCTCTGTCACTTTGTTGATTTCTATTTGTCTTTGTGTGGCGTGTGTGTTTTTGTGTTTGTGCGTGCATGCACGTCTATAAAGTGTGTGTCAGTAATTCAATATTTCTACGATGACAACGCTGTCGCAAACATCATCAACCCACTATGATTGCGGTGTTTATCCGTCAACGGATGGCTCCGAGTGACACAAAAGCATATACAGTTGGAGCCAACTGAAATACTTGTCTGGCTCAAGAGAGTCAGTGGGGATAATCCTGTGTTTCTAGACCCTCTGACCTGCAGACGTTTAGTAGTGTTGGCACGTAGCTGGAGCTGTCAGCCCAGCATCTATGGGAGATCTGTGTTTAATTTGCGAAAGCGGACTTTGCCAGAATACAGAGAGAGAGAATGAAGGCCAGAGAGAGAGGGAGCGGGGGGAAATGAAGCCAGTACTTTTGTCTGAGCCGAGCGGAACCTGCGTTTCTGAACTCTGTCGCGGATGATAAGGCGTATGTGACAGACAGAGCTGTTTTGAGTCGTCTAGTGGTTCTGTGTGGAAAGAGTTGTGCAAGTGGTTGTATGTTTCAGTATGTGGGTGTGCGCGAGGGTGCGGGAAAGAGGGGGGTTACTGTGAAACTGAGTAGTTAATAGTCTGTGTATGTCTGCAGATTACTCTGGCACGGGCCTGGGCCCACAAGCCTGGGAGAATCCAGCGCTCTCCAAGATTACCCAACGTGAGCACAACCATCTCAGACAAGCTATAGCACCCCTATCATGCTCGTCACAAAACCACACACAAGACCGAACAACTAATCCTCACCGGTGTTTTCTTTGTAGAAAGTGTTGTTTTATTCTCAGTTCCTCCATTTGTGTGTCCAGACTTGTGCAAGGGGGTGTGTGGAGTCGGTAAATCGAGGGATGACGTGACAGGTAACGGTGATTTCTGTCAGGTTTTTCTGGTTCTACGAAGTGGCTGCAGCAGTCAAGCTGAAGCCTGCCCTCTCTTCCCTCCAGCCTGGGAACCAGAGCAGTGATGCCTGCTTACCTAAGTGCCTGGCTGCTCTCGCTGGGAGCTGTTCCCATCCCACTCATCTGTTTATTATTTTCCTGTGAGGGCTTGTGTTGTAAGAAGTGAAAGGAGGGGGGGTATGGAGGTCAAGATGGAAGGAATATTCTCCCATGTTTCATTGACAATACCTCTAGAGACTGGGCTGGGATGATAGGTTTTTGAACATGAGCAAGTCGTAAAAATATCTGAAGGGAGCTGGAAAACATTCTCCTGTAATGTTCGTGTAATAGTAAGCCCTGGCTTTTACTAGACTGGTGAGGTTTTGTGAGGTGCCCGGACTGCTCTACTGGTTGGTTTGCTTTATGTCAGGAACAAAACATGGGACATTAACCCCAGGCAACAAGACACAGAAAACAAAGCTGTAAAAGAGAAGTGTTGAAAACATAAAAAAGCACATACACACTGTGTATAATAGACATAGCACATTTTAGCTGCAGGTTTGAACACCTATAGTTTCACCTGACAGAGCGGACATAACTCATCTGCTGAGTTTCTAGTCAAGATGAAGGTGTAAAACCCATGCGTTGTTACGTGACAGTCTCAAGAGACTGAGCACAAGAAGAATTGTGCGGCTAGCTGTGTAGCCAGTTGTTTCCACCGCTGCCCTGAGGGCTTCTGTACAGAATTGCAACATCAGCTGTAGGTTTTGTGTGCTGCTGAGAGTGGGCACTCGGTACATCTGACCTCTGACCTTCCCACAGCCTCAGGAGGAGAAGCCTTTTCACTGAGAAAGGGAAGACCCTCTTCTTGCCGGTCCCACATGGTTCTCCCAAAGTCACATTCCAAGGGATGCTTTTCCCACCACGGACCAAACACATCACTCTGTTCTCTCCTGGAAATAATCCAAGGAAGTGGGCGATCACATGAGTGGGGTCCTGCCCAGTACTCATGGCAGACCTGACCTTCAGCAAATGCCACAGTGCGGCCATTCTCCACAGGTCAGGGGAAATATGGAGAGGGCCTGGATCTGGGAGAAAGGTCTGGTCTCTCTAATAGAAACAGTTGATTCCATCAAAAATGTTTTCATTTTCAACTGAAGTCCAAGTCCCGGTGTGCATACTAGCCCTGTGATAGTCCAGGGTGTACCCCGCCTTTGCCCAATGTCAGTTGGGATTGGCTCAAGTCCCCCGCGACCTGAATAGGATAAGTGGTTACAGAAAATGGATAGATGGATGGATGGATGGTCCATACTGTAACATTAGAAAACTATATTTGATGTGTTGATTTTATACAGCAACTTCAAGTGTTCATAAATGTTGATTTTGTTTTTGGTGGGGACAGTTAAAGTTAAAGCTAATTGAGTTATGGCGAACGCAGAGTTCATAGGATGCCGTTAACTGCCAAGAATTAGTGAAGTTTGGTCGTGTCTAGAAGGTAACCCACAATTTGAGAAACTTTTGCAAGATGGTTAAGGTTAGGCATTGACGTTGACTAGTTAAGGTTAGGCATTGACCTCAAATAGTTATGGTTAGGTATTGACGTTGAATAGTTAAGGTTTGGCATTGACCTCTAATGGTTAAGGTTAGGCATTGACTTCTAATAGTTAAGGTTTGGCATTGACCTCTAATGGTTAAGGTTAGGCATTGACTTCTAATAGTTAAGGTTTGGCATTGACCTCTAATGGTTAAGGTTAGGCATTGACTTCTAATAGTTAAGGTTTGGCATTGACCTCTAATGGTTAAGGTTTGGCATTGACCTCTAATAGTTAAGGTTAGGCATTGACCTCTAATGGTTAAGGTTAGGATAGATCGTCAGCGAGTCTTGCAAGAGTTTTTGCAACTTTTTGTAATTTGCGGGTTACCTTCTAGACACGACCAGTTTTTCGATCAAAAATCTATTTTTTCATGCAGTGTTAAAGAGTGTAAGATTGACGTTACTCTGAAAAATGATAGAGATATGATTACTGCTTACACTTCCTGCATGTTTCAGAATTAACTTATGTTACCATAACAAGAACAAATGTTCTCTCAAAAACTCTTTCTCATAATATCCTACAGGCCCTATCAACATGAAGCATTGCAGAATGTATTATATTGTTTTTGAAGGATCTTTGTTTTTCTTGCCTTAACCATAATTCCATTACGAAACAAGACTGGCACCTTGGCATGCTTCTTTTTTTTTTACCGCCACTACTGTAAAGGGCCAAAACATACAACATGATACAACAGTAATTCAAGGACTCTAATAAAAAATACATCTTTCTTTTTTGTAGTAGTAGTCATTGCGGTTAAATGTGTCCTCTGGTTTAGACGTTACCTATTTTAGGAGCAGTGGGCAGCTACAGTTAAGAGCCCGGGGACTTATTCCAGTTCTGTGGCCAGTAGCGGTTCAATGTGTTCATATTACCTAATATGAATGTTTTTTCGGGTGGTTGGGAACTGGAGGACTCCGAGGAGAGCGTGGATGCTTCACACAGAAAGGCTCCAATTAGCGCCATGTGTTGTTGTTGTTCATATAAAACCTATTTTTTTTATTGTATATATAGTTCTAAAATGTAAACAAATACAAACACCTGCGTTGGCCTCCTGATACAATGGGAGTAAACTGTTGTTGGTTTCTAATGTTGTTGTTTTTAGGTTTGAATATATTTCCACAATGTAATATATTGCTGTCGTAAGCATTCTCTGAATCTTGAGTAAATCCAATCTTTCTCAACAGAATAGCTTGTGTAAACATGCAGAGTGGGCTGTAGATGTTGTACATGGAGTTTTGCTGGTGGTTGACTTAAAGTATTCACAAATTTTGAAAGAAGTGGTCAGTGAATGAAAAATGATCCACAGTTTACAGCTGTTTTACTGTTGAAACTGGAACCTCAGTATTGCGAAATAATCAACAGTGAGATGTATTTATATATTACAGTAAGAGGGAGAGGACACATTTATAGTTTTTTAAAAACAATTGTCAACATGCCTTTATAAAAATAAGACTCAAAACAATAAAATACAACCACAACAATATATCTCTCGCAATATGAAACAGTAGCCTGCATTTAAATATATCATTATAACACAAAATTGAGTTCTTGAGATGTATTATTAATTTTACATGTAACATTTAAAGGTGCTTTTGATAAAATTGATTACATTCAGCCACTAGATGTCGCACTCTCCCTCCTTCGTTCCATGGCATTTACTTCACAACAAGTGGTTGCCAGTTTGGATACCGGAGTGAAGCTGAGCGCTTACCGTCAAACTCAGCCATTTATCAGTTTTTTCCACGCTAACTGGCAACTTGATTGCTGACGACACAGAGATACCACGTGATTCGTTATACTATTGGCTCACGAGCCTCGTTAGAAGTGGGAACCAAACGTCAGATATCTTCCCCAGAGATAAACAAAACATACATTTTGGACCCGCCAAATTTTTTTAATGATTAATTCAAAATCTTTTTTTTGTTATATTTGTCTAGCTTGCTTTATTTATTACTTTGTTTACCTTTACCCTTTCAAATCCTGCTGTACATTTTCAGTGTTATACACTATCCTGTGCTGTATGCAGAATAATCAGTTGAAAAAAGATTGTCATGACACCCACAAGGCTGCAAGACAAATGTAAAACTGTAAAACAAAACTTGTAAAACAAACGAACAAATGTTCAGTAGAGAACAAGCCGTGCGTTGTGTATACAGTGCAGAAAAAAAACATTTCCTATGAGATCAAGTGAGAGCATGCAGGACCTGGAGTGACGTATTCAGCTCTGGATAGCGCCCACATCAATATGACCACATCCCTCCACTGCCTGGAGAACAGACATGTGTGCTAGGGTTGGCAGTCATATACCGTCTAACACTGAATGAAGCTCTTCTATAGGCCCAGAGGCACATATACTGTCCTTTGACTGACAGTGCTTTCCACATAAATATAAGATTGTGTTTAATGTAAAAAAAATAATTATGCAGTGTTTTCCAACAAGTGACATTTAGAATTACATAGCAAAAAACATGCTTGTAGTTTTTCCTTTACTTATTTGGTACACAGGTTAAAGTGGTTTAGTCTCCAAAGTTAGTGAGTAAACATTTAAAACTGTAAAAACTTTCTGTGCATAAACTTTTTTAACTTCTAATGAATAACTTCAGTTTCTGGATTCTCACGTTTATATTTGTGTCTCTTTAATTGAAGGAAACTGTAATCTTGAACATATACAGGAACTGACCACCACCCCCGTATTCATCAGAAATCCAGCACAACTCTTCTCCCCTCAGGGATTTCTCTTTACGTCGCAACACTTCCCCTCCGGCAACCGAAACCAGGCCGTGCACAGACAAGCAGAGTTAATGCATGCCAGGCCTCCATGTGTGTGTGTGTGTGCCTCAGGGGAGACGCACACCATCTAGATGAGCAGATTAGATAGACGGAAGATGAAAGAGGGAGAAAACAAATCAGAGACCAAGGTGGGAGGAAGAGGGACTAACAGTGTGGTGTGATTTACACCCGTACACCCATAAATAATCATTAGGATAAGAGAGGGATGTAAAAAAATAGGAGTGAAAATGAATTGAGGAGGGAGAAAATAGAGTCTAATTTGTAGTGTTAGTGTGTTACGGACTGAGAGAGAGAGAGAGGGAGAGATGGAGGGTGAGAGGGAGAGCAGCCAAATGACAGAGGCGTGTTTGTGTTCTGATTAGTCTGAGCCAAATGGAGGCGGCTCACCAATGGAGATAACCAACAAAGACATCTCTTCACTGGGGACAAATCTATGAACATCTTTTCACGGTCAATAGACGGAGGGATTCTTTTGTTTTGATGAAGGAAAAAAAAAACGGTGGATCCATGAATGCAGCACAAAGTTTACCGTTCATCTGCTCTTAAATGACCAACATGCCAACTGGTTTTGGAGTTTAAGTGAACACTCATTATTCCTTATGTTTAAGTGAGCAGCGCCATGTTATCGTTATGTTCTTATGAACTAAAATCTTTAACGTCTGTTCACTCTCACCCTGGCTGCCAAAGATATGATGCACTCAAGCTGAATAAACAATGATGTGGGCTCTCTGGGCTAAGACGGGCTTCCTGGCATGGGCGTGCCCGCGCACTGTTTGGTTTCTCATCTTTACGGTTGGCGACAGTGAATAGATCAGATCCATGGCAGCGCTGATGAGGTGCAGAGCGAAGCTTTCTCTCTGGCAGGGGAAGAAGGCTGGGACACAGCCAGGTTGCCAGGCAACGACAAACTTCAATACTGATAGAGTCTTTGATGAGGTCACCGTCTATCACACAAAGACTAAGTTTCTCTGTCACTTTGATATCCATCCACCTATCTATCTATCTATCTATCTATCTATCTATCTATCTATCTATCTATCTATCTATCTATCTATCTATCTATCTATCTATCTATCCATCCAAGCATCCACCCATCCATCTATCTATCCATCCATCCATCCATCTATCCATCCATTGATCCATCCAAGCATCCACCCATCTATCCAGCCATCCATCTATCTATCCATCTATCCATCCATCTATCTATCCATCCATCTATCCTTCCATCCAGCCATCCATCTATCTATCCATCTGTCCATCCATCGATCCATCCAAGCATCCACCCATCCATCTATCCATCCATGTATCCATCCATCCATCCATCCATCTCTCCATCTCTCATCCACCCATCCATCCATCTCTCCATCCATCCACCCATCCATCCAAGCATCCACCCATCTATCATCCATCCATCCAAGCATCCACCCATCTATCATCCATCCATCCAAGCATCAACCCATCAATCATCTATCATCCATCCATCTATCTATCTATCTATCCATCCATCTCTCCATCTCTCAATCCACCCATCCATCTATCCACCCATCTATCCACCCATCCTTCCATGCACATATCTACATAAACACTCACTACACTCTCTCCCTGCCACA
The DNA here is from genome assembly GCF_043250625.1 of Sebastes fasciatus. Classification (NCBI taxonomy): domain Eukaryota; kingdom Metazoa; phylum Chordata; class Actinopteri; order Perciformes; family Sebastidae; genus Sebastes; species Sebastes fasciatus. The sequence goes on along the minus strand of NC_133807.1, from coordinate 24,717,627 downwards.
GTTGTAAAAGAAAAACAGCCATCCTTGGGAAACAAATTAAAAGGATAATCATCCCTCGGATGAAAATATTCCTTCCTTGGTGTCGGTCAAACCAGAAAGCAAAGCGTATGCTTATTTCCCTGTAAATTAAAAATATGAGTGCCTCCCCACACTAAATTCCCAGACATCTAATTACAACATTGAAAGAGAGAAACTAGTGGAAGAGGTTAGAAACCCAAAGAATGATGATATGTTACAGGAAGAAGTGAGCGCAGGGTGGTGAGAAAAGTGTAATTTGTTTGTTTGAGTTCTGTCCTTATCCGTTTATCTGCTTTTTGGGCTCCCTCACACTCTTCGGCTTGTCTTGCTCACAAACAGGAGTTTCAGGTTTTTTTAGCAAAGTCTGCGCATTGACATCATCAGCTTCTCCTCTTGCGAAATATTACACCAATCTTACCTCATAGTCCACAATAAAAACAAGAGGATCATGTTACCCCAGCTCAGATTACAGCATCTCAAAGCCCAGCACAACCAACCATCACCCCCTTGTTTGACAATTATCAAGCTTGTTGTACACAGAGTGAACCCTCTAATCACAGAGTTTCATTGGAACTGGTAGTTTTGGGAGAGTGAACAGAGCGGAACGAAGCGATACGGTATAGTGGGCAAACTGAGTCGCCGTGTGGAAATTCCTGCGGGATTTGTTTACGTTCTGGAAGAGCAGTAGGGAAAGGGCACAACGTTAATGTTGTAATGATAGCAACAATAGCGGTTCTGTGTGTGCAAAACAATAAGTATGACTAGGCAGCTAGAACCAAGATTCTTTTTGATTTATGCTCTGACCTCTAAACGATCCTGAACGGCCTCGCAAACAAGCAGCTCTACCCCTTCAAGTGTGAATAAACAAGTGACCCACGTTGGGTCTGTGAGAGGTCACTGCACAGCGGAGTTATGGAGATGGACAGAGGAGAGGGCAGGCAGACAGCGGGCCTCAGAGACTGAGAGGGAATGGACGGAGAGAGAAGAAGAGATGGACGTTGTGTGTTTGTGGCCTCTGCTGCCCTAATGGACCCAGTCGCCACAGGGCAACTTTGGCTTCTCCTGTTTTGACTATATCAAGATTGATAGCTCCCCTCAGACCCCAGATCAGCTCTATGGATACGTCCCATGTGGCTACATCTCCAGTCACATGCAGCCACGTTAAAGCTGCAGTGGGTAGAAATGGAGCAATTTAAAAAGTTGTTTTTTATAAAACAGTCACTGTATCCTGACAGTAGTGCATGAGACAGGTAATCTGGAAAAAGTCATGTGACTCTGTGTCCTCCGGTACTCCTAATGGGATCTGCAAGATTTCACAGACCGGAGGAAAACAAGCAGTCAGAGCTGATCTGGAGTCTGCCGTCCAGCTGCCGTCTCTGAGCAGCAGTCAATCACTTGCAAACTCCGACCAAACGGTCAAATTAGGCAGCACTGGTCGAATATGAATCAATATTCTGTGACTGTAATGCCTATTTCTCGCCTCAAGAAACTACAAAAAAAAAAAAAAATGTAAAAACTAATAAACAAAGATTGAAAAAAATGGTGGCTGACTTCCACCTTTTTTTCAGCTTTCATCTGTCTTGTTACGCCTTGAATATATTCTGATCCACAGATCAAGTCGCGCAGGTTCTGTAACACTATTCAGAGATATTCAGAAAGAATCCTTGATAGCAAGGGAAGTAATAACAGAAAAATAGTTAAGTGGGGACAAATTTTGATCCATCCTGACCTGGGATCAGTCTGAAGCACTCTGTCTAGACATCAGCGCCACTTAATGCCAGCATATCACAGCGACCAGAACTCCTCTGCTTCTTTCACGCTTTCCCCTCTCTTCCATTTTCACAACTCAGTTCTCACAGTTTACTGGCCTCTGCAGCTCCCTTTTATTTTTGTTCTCTGACTCTATCTCATCACTGTCTGAGTCAGGCGTTAGGTGTGGTTCTCATGATGATGACAGTGAAAGGAGGATGCGGTGAAACGGCTGAACCATCAACGACCCGGCAACAGAGACGGCAGACAGATTTCAAAGAATGTATCCTACAAACATGCCAAAGATAACTTTTGAGGTTTCCCCCTTTTTTTTTTTCCTTCTCTCTACTCATCTAAAAATGCAAGTGGCTTGTTTGTCAGTACAGCGAGGGTGCGTGAACACAGAGCCCATGCATGCTTAGTGGCTCAGTAATTGTGACAATTAAGGGGAGACCTAACCACGTCACGCTGCCCTCATTATACCGCAATTACGTTCTTGATTGTGAAACAAAGGTACACAACAATGGTTTGATAAGACCTCTTGTTTAATGAGACTTTGCTGTAACTCCTGTGTTCATTCAATTAGTAAACAGGTCTTCCATTCAGGCCTCGGGCACCCCAATTCTCATCTTCCCGAAAATGCGACATACCCCCACCCCTCGCTGCCCCCAAATCTCCCCACCCTACCACCCCCTGCCCTTAGCCTTCAGCGTCCCACATTGGGTCTTGGCATCCCCCTGAACATTCAAGACACACAGACTCCTCCCCCAACCTCCTACCCCCCCCGCACTCCCCTCCACCCCCCCGCACACACACCCATTTGATTGTGATTGACAGCATCTTTGTTCCATTGTGCGGAGCTGTCGCCTCTGATGAAGACACATACACAGAGCCGAGGCCGCTGCACTCATTGTACACTGTGCAGAAACTACAGGTCTGCAACCAGTTGCACCGTCGCCCGACGATGAGCTCCGTGCAGTCGGTGAGCGAAACCAGCCTGGACACGGCAGGATGGGATGGGACAGGGTGTGTGCAGGACAGGGCTATCCAGGCCAGACCAGACCGCAGGCCTCTCCCAGTGTGGACCAGGGGGTCCCGGCCGTACGGGCCGAGGGGGCCAGCTGGAGAGGGAGGCTCAGGGCTGCGCAATGTGTCTGAGGAGGCCGTCATTAGGGTTCACCCCTCCTCGGGGATGGGAACCAGGTCACATTCTCTCACACGGCACAAAGCAGGGTGTGTGTGCGAGAGGGGCGGGGGGTTCAAGGGAGGGGTTTTGATGGGGAGCAGGCCATGACCTCTTTATATCCATCAACAGATCACTAACTTGGCCCATAGACATGCTCATACAACACATTCACACACACACACACACAAACACACGCACGCATGCATGCAAACACATGCTGTGTGCGTATGTGCACTGACAAAAATGCATATGCAAAAACAAGTACGTACTCTGCTAGAGGCATTATGTGTCTTCACCTGTTCCCAATAGCTTAAAGTCTCCATTAGCTGAGATACGTTTGTTACACGAAAACTTTCTATAATGTTTAGATAGTATTTATCTTTACAAATTAACCACTCAAAAATGATCAGTATGGACTGATGTTTTACTGAAACATATATTATTGCAAGTCCATTGTATGAAACAAATCTGCACATAAAAAAAAAAAACTAAAGAAAAACATGCGGTCAGATTTTAACTATTCAATTACATTGCACTTGTCTATCTCAGGCCACTCAGGACAAATTCCTTTACACTACCGCTCTGCTCGCTGACGATTGTGTGAAATTCACAGGTTGGCTGCCAGGAAAACAAACAGTGAAATACTGCCCCCTATTGGTACCCAAAGAGTCCTGCAGACAAAGAGAAAGACCTTGCAGAACTTTGATAAAGTATCAAGAAAAATGAAGTCACATTTGGTCACATTTTGTTATTGATATCTTTAAAAAACAAAATAAATCCTTTGAGGGTAAATCAGACTTTTGTTTATTTTTAAATCAAAAAAGCTAGATTAAAAACATCTGACCCACCCCTTCACAAACCTTGAAAAACCAAAAATATTCAGTTTATCAAAAAGAAATTAAAAATATGATTTGACAGCAGTTATGACCACGAGAACACTATGCTAAGGAAAACATGAAATTAAGGGCACAACACAATAAAAGCAGATATATTCTTTCTGTCTCTGTCAGACATGTTATAACTCTGGTGAGCCTAGGCTACAAGTCATATAACATTATTATTTCTCTATAATTTTATTGTTTCTCTCTGTAACTGAGTTCATTTTTTTGTGCTTTGTCGTCTGTCCACAGGGCTCCTATTTCATGTCTTTGAGTTCTCATTTAAAACGATATAGACATCTAACCACTATATAACCACGCTATATCGGACTAAAGGTCTTTGCACACCAAGTCGTTAAAAATCGTTACGGGTAACACTTAATTTTACAGGTCTGCAAATTTCATGGTAATAAGATGATAATTAGCAAGTAACCTATTTTAAATGTGTTTGGAATTACTGCCAAATTACCCCAATATTTACCTCAAAACTTATTGAAAAAGACTTTATTATAAACATTATTCAATAATTATATTTTCCACTATTTCCCAATAGCTGATAATTTATTTAATACATTTAATAATATAATAATACATTGAATTTATTAGCAAATAAATTATTTAAAATTTCTTAAAAAACTCCCATAATCATTACATTAGCACCAGGTTACATTTGTGTAGACAATAAGCCGCTTCTCAAGCCTAAGGGCCCTATTTTAACCATTATATGCTATTTTAGCATATCATTATTAAATAATGTTTATAATAAAATCATTTTTGATACATTTTGAGTTAAATATTCAAGTAATTTGGCAGTAATTCCAAAGAAATTTCAAATAGGTTACTTGCTCATTATCACCTAATTATCATGAAATTTGCGGCCCTGTAAAATGAGGTGTTACCTCGTTACGCACAGAAACCTTGCCCACTGAGTCCGACGCATTTTATTTTTCTATTTGTTGTGAAAATTCGCAATAGATGACAAAAGCTGAATTAACATTACATTTACGGTGGCTCTGAGTGGTCAAACAACTCTGACGGATGCGAAAAAACGCAGAGAATTGAACCTGTTCCGAAAACTTTAATGATGGACAAAAGTTTCGGGGCCGGCGTGTAAACGTGATTGACGCAAGGTCGTATTTATTTTTAAACGTGCGACAATTTTGGATGAAAAATATGGACTTGGTATGCAAAGGCCTTAGCTTTATAGTATGTACTGTATGTACAATAATGCAATGTGTGTGTTGCTTGTATTTCTGTATGTTTCTGTGTGTGTTTGTGTGTGTGTTTGTGTGTGTGTATGTGTGTGTGTGTGAGTACATGAGGTCATCCTGCGTACAACATCTCTGTGACAAACTTGTGCAATTGTGCATGTTGTCTGGCAAAGCTTATCATGGTAGTGTCTTTGAACTAAAAGGCACCCCCTCTCTCCAGGGTCACTGGCTCTAGTCTACCTGCTCAGCCCCAAACCTCAGGAAAAGGCAGTCGGGACTTGGTGGGGGGGTCAACAAACCGGGAGGATCAGGGACACCCTCTTTAGTTAGGCGACACGGTGCGTCTACGCAGGCAGCTGCACGTCAGGCACTTGAGGATGCTCATGGTGATGTGCATGAGAGGGCCGAAATTGAAGAGCAGGTTGTAGAAGGTGTTGACAGACAGGCCGCCGGTCTCGTCTGCGTACTTTAAGGCCACAATGGGTGTGTAGAGGCTGTTGGTCAGATTCCTGAAGCGAGGGCTGTTTGACTCAATAACCTTTTTAGTGCACTGGAGAAGAAGAAAAAGAACGTTTTGAATCACTGCTATGTAAGGTGGTTGAATGTTTGTACCAGTTAGTGATCAGAGAAACATCCTGAGATAGATTGGTAAAAGTGTTCCCTTACTTTGGCTATGTCGTCCGGCGTCTGGCCCATGGCTTCAAATATATCTATGGACGACGGCAGGTAAACGTCTTTAAAATAACGAACTGTGTCGGCGTCTACTCCCGGATACTCCATCTTGGCCACATCCTCCATCATCTTCGTCTCAAACTCCGTGTGCACCGGGCCGGGCTCAATCATGGACAACCTGTGGGGGAGTCAGAAGCAGAAAGACCTGAGTATGAGGAGGGAGCCTGTAGAGTACATTTTCATTTGATTTGACTGGATTATTATTGTGTCATGCATAAATAATATGCCCAGCCCAAACGGGCTTACAAGACAACATTATTTAGAAAATAAAGAAAAGACAAAGGCAGAAACCAATCAACTATTTTTCTTCAAATCTAGCAAGTAACTTCTAATTGTGTTCATGCTACATGATAAATTATTACTATACATATATTGTAATTCAGCTTCCTCAAAAATAGCATGAAGTTGTGTAGCCCATGGAGTACAAAGCAAAGACAGATGTGAAGGAAGAGCAGAGGAGAGAGGGTAAACTACCGGATATTGAACTTCATCAGCTGCACGGCCATGCTCTCACAGAAACCTTCCATGGCAAACTTAGAGGCAGTGTAAACGTCATTGAACACCACTCCTAAACCAACAAAACAGAGAGATAGAGAACAGCATCACTGCATTGTGTTATCTAATGTCACAGTACTCAATTACTTTAGCATCATTTACACATAAAGGCCTGAGATACTCAAATCAACCAGGTAACAGACAGAGGTCACATAGGACAATACAAGTGCCAGACACAATATAAAAGTCAGTTTAGCCTACTTATCTAAATTATCTGATACTCTTTAACTTGATCTGGTAAACCCAAACCATCTGGCACGTCCAACAAGTTAAAACAAATACTAAAAAATATTTGCAACCCACTGGAAATGTAAGGTATAGGCAGACAACTAATGAATAAATAAAGTTAAACATTTAAAGGTGCAGTGTGAAGGATTTGGCAGCATCTAGTGGTGAGGTTGCAGATTGCAACCAACTGAAACTTCTCCTCTCATCACTAGATATCGCCAGATCCTACACACTGGACCTTTAAGTGACACTGAAATTGTTTTGCATGGTATTATAAACTGATTTCTGACTTCATTAATTGAATAGAACACACTGATTTACAGCTCAATATGAGTGATTTACAAGACTTCAGATTATCCACTTTACTGTACAATATATATATATATATATATATATATATATATATATATATATATATGATCTTGTAGCTTGCAGACATTTAGAATTCACTTCTCCTGCTTTTAAACTGAGGATCTCAGGCTAGCTAAATAAGTCAGTTATATTAATAGCATTTTATGATGCTATAGTTTAATAAACTGGTTTACTCCTTAAAACATGTCTTTTCAGACTTAAATAGATTGCATATATTATTTTGTAAACACACACAAATCGTACCCTGAAGACCCATGACACTGCTCATGACCAAGATGTGTCCTGAACGCCTCTTCTTCATGTCCGGCATCACCTCTTTGATCATGCGAACGACACCAAAGAAGTTGGTCTCAAATACTCGTTTCATCTCCTCGATGCTGATGCTCTCCACGGGTCCCAGCAAGCCCACGCCGGCATTGTTGACTGACGGGGAAACAACACAGAAGCAGAGATGATGAACCTCCTCGGATCTCCATCATTGCAATTCACACAACTTTTAAACTGTTGATTTAATATGAAGTGATGTTCACTGTTGGCCTCTCTACAAGAGCAGCTCCTCATTGATCGATTACAGACGGTGTTTCTTGACATTGCCACCAGATGTCAGTGTGTGACAACAACACAGAGGTGTGATGTAACACCAGTCCATGTTGAAGGGCCTCTGGGTCTTGGGTAATTAGGTGAAGGGGGATGTAAAGTTGGATTTAGAGTGAGATTGAGACAAGTTTATAAATAGAACCTTTATCCAGACTAAAGATTTAAACATGACGACCAAAAAGAGTCACCTATTCACAGTCTAACAACATGCGATTTACAATAAAATTACTTTTTTTATAGATTGATTGATCAATTCCAAGGACCCAGAGCTGTAGTATTCGAGATCGGTCTCAAGACCACTTTTTGTAGGTCTCGGACTTGTCTTGATCTCAGACAAAGTAGATTCAGGATTGTATTTCAAGACCGGTCAAGACCACAACTGCGTGGATATCACTAAATTGTTATATAAGGCAATAAAAGAGGTGAATGAAAGAGGTTTCATGTGTTTTCTGTGGGTGTTTTTATGGGAATGTGGATCATTCAGATCATTTTGAGGAGCACCTTTGGTCTGCATGTTCCACATTTTATCTGAAGTGTGTCACGCAGTGTGGCACTCGCACTGGTCTGGTTTTGTCTTGGTCTTGACTCGGTCTCGATACACTCTGGTCTCTGTCATGACTTGGTATTTAGGTTTAGATGGTCTGGTTTTTTGTTTTAGCTGCAAGGATGGAAAAATAATCCAAAGGTATCATTGGCAGATGGAGCTGCAGACTCACTTTCAGCTACACTTTAACCCTCTGAGACCCACAATAGACCCGTTTTGGGTTTTTCTTTAGGGGGGGTACAGGGGGTCTTTAGGGGGAGATAGCAGGTCAGCAGTATATGTCACATAGAAGTGATGTACATCATCTGAAAGCTGGGAACTTGAAGATTAATTTGAGATGCTGCAGCACTGTTTTAGCTGTAAGGATGGAAAAATAACAATCCAAAGAAGGTGTCCTTGGCAGATGGAGCTGCAGACTCAATTTCAGATACACTTTAACACTTCAATGTAACAGTGACCTACTGTATTATGCTTACACTTTATATTGTAATGCTTTCTTTGAGTCATAACGCTTGCTCCCATGATCCCAACGGTCAAGTGTTTCTTTTCACAGTAATGTACTGCTTTTAGCGCTGAGAATCTCTGGAATATACAGTGTAGATACTGTAAATTGTACAGTAGCTTACTGGTGAAATTGCTGCCAGTAATTTACTTTAATGTTACAGTAAAATGTTTTACAGTATAATTTCACCCACTCAGTGTGTCAGTATGGTGGCCCTCTCTGTTTGGGTGCAGAATCTATCTGCCCACTGGAATTTCAAGATTCTCCCAACCTCCTCCCCCCACCTACTCCTAATGTCAACTGCAAAACCACGGAGGACAGCTGAGCTACAAGACGTGAAAAATATTTCAGTTCACTTCAAAAACTTTGTCCTAAAGTTGTGATATTATTACAGTAATGACACCGTACTGTGATAGTTTGCTTTCCTGCTTGACAAGTCTGTTAGATGTTTACCGTTACACTCTCAAAAGAATGAATGACATAACACTTTTTGTGTTTAAGGTTCAAGGTTAGTGTTCCATGCATTTGGTTATCATTCCTACACACAGATAAGAACCTGAATAAGGTCATACAGTTAATTACTTAATGACTTTATGTTATATACTAAAACTATTTATCAACTATATATGATAAAAGACACAAAACACATGTATAGACATATGTTTATCCACCTATAGTGGATACATTGTTTATCGTTCATTTCATTTAACTATTATTTAGTTTTATTTTTTATCTTTTTACATGTTCGAAATAAAATATAAACAAGCAAACAAATCAAAGCTGGGGAAGGGGGGGAAGGGGTCAAAGGGCAGACGCAGGCCTAGTTTCAGGCGTGTCCCACTCACTCAGGATATCAATATGGCGGTCCTTGATGTTGTTGACGCACTGCTTGACCGAGTCGTCACTGCACACGTCTAGTGGGAGCAGCATCAAGGTCTTGCCGTATGTGTCTCCGGCTGCCTCCAGTAGCTTGTCCTTCTTCTTCAGGTCCCGCATGGTGGCAATGACTGATAGGGGAGAGACAGAGAAGAAGTGGGAAATATTATTTTACTTGTACGATGATGTGGCTTCAAACTTTAGAAAAAGAGCCTCCATGACACCAGAAAAAATGGTTCTTTAGACTCGTACAGTAACACAACTTGCAGAAGCAAAGACTTTTTATTGGAGTCCATTTTTTTAATTTAGTCATTAAGAAAATCATGATGAGTGAAGACAGTTTTTTTTATAATGAAGATGTCTTTGTTTCCCAATTTTGCAATCGGTGCATCCCTCAAAAACACTCTTGCCCCATTGTCACACTGATGAAGTGACACACAGGACTGTGAAACCTCTGATCCGTGACGCCATCACTAAATGACTTCCTTAACAGTTGTGACAGAGTCAGACGTGCGGGTCAGAGTTCCCAGCAGTGACCACGCCTGTCACTTTACAGCACGCACGATTGATTTCCTCTGAACTTTACACGCTGGGCCACATTAACCCACATACAGCAGCACGGGAATCTATCATGACCAGCGACGGCGGCTATAAGCACCGTGTTGACTTCTTCCATGTCGTGTCTGTTGTGCTAACGCTTTGCTGACTGACGCTATCTAGCAGAGAGAGACAGTGCTGTTGCACAATGGCAGTAAACGACCTCTTCCTCACACATTCATCCGGATCTACCCGACAGATAAACCCTCACCTGATTCTTGTCTGAACAGAGACACGGTTGGATGAGCAAGATTAAAAAGAAGGGCTGCTGTGCTGCCATGAAATTGGATTGATGGAACATTTCATGATTTATAGCAATGAAACTAGGCCCATTTTCTTTAAATGCAACTTGTCTTTGCAAGCAGTCGAATGAACACTACGCATATAATGACGTCTCATGAAGTCTAATTAAGTCTAATCTTATGATTTGAGAACTGTGTGTCCATGAAGCAACAAAGAGATTTAGAAGTGAACAAGAGAACCATTGTTCTTCTGGCTCCTGCAGGAATTACTCTTGGGCTGCTTAAACATTCTTGAATTAACCACATCGCATTGCACACACACACACACACACACAGAGGTCTTTTTTGGAAGTTTCTCGGAGTTTGGTGCACGTATCCGCTGCAACTAATTATTACTTTATGCACAATGCAATATTTAATCTCTTAAGAAAGACCCTGGGAAAAAAAGGGGCAGCTCGGCTTCATTGCTCAGAGGTGGCCTTATTGAAAGCAGGTCACACTGTGTGAAAAAGAAATCTGCTCAAACCAGTGTTACGGGGGCAGTTAATCACTTTTGTTTAGCTCGTCTATTTCACGGTAATAAATCCTATCAGAAAGAAAACGTAACTAACCCATGACCAGTGGTTCCTGAAGTGGCCGAAGGAGAGCAGTAATGACTTAAACCTGCAGTAGGCAGAATGTTTTTTTGCATCATCGGACAAAAAAATTCCATAATAACCTTTCAGCATATTGTATTTCAAGTGTTCTGAGAGAAAACTAGACTTCAGGCTTTAAAAATTCGAGCCAGTGACGGGAGACTTTGGCCAATCACAGGTCATTTCAGAGAGAGCGCGTTCTTATTGGCTGTTCATTCAACAGAGGCAGCTGTCAATCACTCGCAAACTCCGATCAAACTAGGCAGCGCTGATCAAATATGAATCAATATTCTGTTACTGTAATGTCTATTTCTCGCCTCAAATGTTTTCAGAAACATCTTGTAGTGTACTGTTTAGCTGTAAAATTAGAAAGTTTGCTCCGGCTGGTGAGTGGTGCTTGGTATTTCCTCAACTGTTCTCAACATGGCTGCCAAGTCACAAAAACATTGTTTCTGAAAACATTTGAGGAGAGAAATAGGCATTACAGCAACCGAATATTGATTCATATTTGATCAGCGCTGCCTAGTTTGACCGTTTGATCGGAGTTCGCGAGTGATTGACAGCTGCTCAGAGACGGCAGGCTTCAGCTCGGCTCTGATTGGTTGTTTTCCTCTGGTCTGTGAAATCTTGCAGATGCCGTTAGGAGCACCGGAGGACACCGGAGAGGCACATGATTTTTTTTTCAGATTACCTGTCTCATCCACTACTGTAGGATATAGTGACCGTTTTATAAAAATAACTTTTTTTTAAATCACATTTGCTCCATTTCTACCTACAGCAGCTTTAACTAACCCTCGCACAGCCGGCTCCTAAAGCATCAAAAGTAGAGCGGTAGTAAAGAATGAGTACAATGCAGAAGATAACTGCTGAAATCCCTGTTAACTCACTGACTGCAGGCCAACAGCCAATTATGTTATTCTGCATGAAGTCACATCTAACAACAGGGGGTGGGTGGGGGTCTTTAAGGCAAACAGGGAGGATGGGGGGTGGGAAGGTGGTCTAATGTAATTCTATCTGAGGCTCCATGACATGGAAAGGTTTTTGGGATCTCCAGTTTCCTGCAGTGATGCGGAGACGCACAGACCCAACAATGTCACCCCTAACTAAGTCCACTGTGCACCAATGAAGACTTCAAACGAGGCCCCTTGCTTTAGAGTGAACCCTCAGCTTGTACAGGTCTCAAACTTTGTCCCCCTTTCAGCGCCCGCTCCACTGAGGAGGACTATAGGCACATTAGACACGGCACTAAACCGGAGCAGGCCGTCTACAATTCACTGCGATAAAAAGGAGGCTTTTGTGCCGGAGAAGTCACTTGAAAGAGAGCTGACAAGACTTTCTTTTATGATTCCCTCCTGGAAAGAGGCATCCTCGCAGAACTGTGCGCTTTCACATGAGAATTGAGTCCCACTAGTGCTTACGAAAGGATATGGATCCGATATCACCAGGGTTTAGTTATTTAAATGGACACTACACCAAATTCTGCGTGAGTTGCGCATGAAACTCAACCAAACTTTGTGCGTAAAGGAGGGCTCTGCAGGGGAAAGTAAACACGGAATAGGTTTTCAAGCGAAGCACACTGTTAAAGGCTTGCTACTAATAGGTTCAGATCAAAGAAACAATGTAGCAGAAAGCGCAACAATGTAGAATAAAGTGCAACAATGTAGCAGAAAGCGCATTTTACCATGGTAACGCTTCTTTTCATCTTTGGCCAGCGTGACTGCGATTCGTAACCCGATGCCGGAGGAGCAGCCGGTGATCAGCACAACTTTCTGCCCGCTGTTCGCCATGATGTGTCCGGGTTGAGCAGCGGGTCCGGGTCCTCTTGCTCTCTGGATGGTCGCAGCTATACCGATCACCGGACTTTAACAAAGTAAAGCGGATCATGCAGCAGCCGCAGCAGCAGCCATGTGAGCCTCTAATGCTCCAAGTCACATGTTCAATAAAATCAGTAACCAAAAAAAAAAACAGAACAGACGTGGCATTGCAAACAGCCCTCACAGACTAGATGTTAAACTTGATAGGTGCCCTCAACATCTTAACCTTAATTTCTTTAAAATGTGTGTGTGTGTGTGTGTGTGTCTGTGTGCACGTGCGTGTGGGAGAGGGGGTAGTGCTTTATTTGATTTGTGAGCTGGTGACCCCCAACAACAAACAACTGGAGGATGCGTACAGTAGTCACATGATGTTCTGTTCATTCCTGCTGATGGGATTTCAGGTTCACTACTGTATCACTGTTGATACTGACTGATTAGATTAGCTCATTCAATTCTAACACAATATTTCAAATGAGCAATATTTGGGCTGCCCATATGATTAAATAAACAAATCACATTTATTATTATTATTATTAAAAATAATAACAATAATAATAATAATAATAATAATAATAATGTTTTATTTTACGGTAGCCTACCCAAAGTTTTTTTATAACTATTATTTAATCTTTTATACTTAACATCAATTAGTTTAGTTTATTTAAATTTGAAAACAATATTTCAAATGAGCTATATTTGGGCTGCACATATGATTTAATAAGAAATCCCATTTATCACATTTCATAATATTATTAAGAAGTTTTATTTTATGGTAGTCTACCCATTTTTTAAATTATTATTATTTAATATTTTATACTTACATTAAATTAGATTACTTATTTAAATTTTAACACAATAATTCAAATGAGCTATATTTGGGCTGCCCATATTATTTAATAATAAATCACATCTATTAATATGATGATCATTATTATTATAATTATTATTAATAATAATGCGTTTATATAGTTATTATTATTATTATTAATAATAATAATAATAATAATAATAATAATAAGTTTTATTTTATGGTAGCCTATCCAAAGCTTTTTTCTTTTCTTTTTTACTATTATTTAATCTTTTATACTTACATTAAATAAGATTAGTTAATTACATTTTAACACAATTTTTCCATGATTTAAAAACAAATCACATACATCATCATGATTATTATTATTACTATAATTATTATTTTGCTGTTGCCCAGCCTATTGCTACACCCTAGTCTAGTTGATTTATTTATAAAACTATAGTCATCCCATGCTTTTGGAAGGTAATGTTTATAGTAACTTAATGCGCTGCACTGTGCTGCCATCTGGTGGTAAGGAGCGCTGCAGCACACTTAAGAAGCACTCAGGATTACTGAATGCATACCTCATCAAAAAAAATCAGTGATCCAAATAGTAACCAAATATAAAAATGTAAGAAGAATGTTCTGAGCTTGGTTATCAGCTCCGTCTCATGTCTTAGCGAGGTCTGTTACGGTGACTAATGGACTCTATTCTTGACGGATGTTGAAAGGGGTCAAAGTACGTCTGATAACATCTCAAACCGGACTTGCTCTCTTTTTCTCTGATGAACGGCCATAAGTGCAAGAGTCTGAGTCTGCTGTGTTTGGGCCTGTTGCTAAATGTGATGCAATCACATGCAAACTGTAAAATTTCCAAAGAGCAATCTGGAGAGATTAGTGAGTGAGTGAGTGATTTTGTTGAAAGCAATCTATGATTTATGCCCTTCTCTTTTAACTCCCTTTTTGCATCTACTTCTCAGTTGCCTTGCCAACTTTACATGATGGACATTTCAAACACAAGTGCTGGTTCCCACCAATTAAAGGAATAAGTATACATTCTTAACATATTTGGAATAATGAGCACATTTGTTTGTTTTTAAGAACTGGATTGAACTGGGATTACTATGATGGCTCTTCTCAGCTCAGGTGTTTCTCATTTGGACAGTTAAAGCGGATTAGGGGTTAGGGTTATTTTAACAGCTCATGGTCAAACAAGACAGACTAGATCATCTACGAGAGGAGACTGTTACATAAAACGGTGCTCAACAAAAAAGCACTTTCTCAAATACAGCAACAAAACAGTGGAATGCTACCCCTACAAGTATAAGAGAGTGTATTAGCTTTAGTCAGTTTAAAACTAATGTTAAAAAATGGCTGAAAGACACACAGTCATGTTGTCACTAAGGCCTGATATATGTCCTATAGGTGTATCCATTAATAACTCCCTGAGACCGACTTTACCGCAAAACTTCCGAGACCAGGTCCAAAGCACACTGGAGCACACGGATTTAAGGCGATCAACTTTATTAGAAGACTAACGTTTCGACCTCTTCGTCAGAGTCCAGACTTTACTGTCTTTCAGAGGCTGTTGCAGGTTCAGTTTAAGAGCTAGAGTGAAGATACGGTTTTCATATAAAACTAAAAAAAAACAAAGGAATCCATTGGTAACCATGGCATGTTAGCTTGTCAGCAAGGAGGCTAAGTAACGCTACAAAGTTGGGCTTAAATTTGTGCGGAAAAACTGTCACAGCCATTTTCAAAGAGGTCCCTTGACCTCTGAACTCAAGATATGTGAATGAAAGTGTGTTCTATGGAAACCCACGAGTCTCCCCTTTACAGACATACCCACTTTATGATAATCACATGCAGTCTGGGGCAAAAAACATGCAGTTTTTTGAATGCAGTATAAATGTGTTATTTTCGCCTATTTTAAAAATAGACTCTTGTGGATCCAAAGAGCCCAACTGTATTCATGTGTAAAGATGTTAGTCCCCATAGTAGCCATTTCATTTTAGTGAGACCATTTTTTTTCAAACTTGACCTCACTGTATAAAATTACCTGTGGTGACCTCTAGGATAATCACAGCCTCATGAAACAGCCACAAACTAGAGACCTGCTTTATAGCTAGATTGACAATAAGGGAGTTTCCAGGACAGAAGTGTTCGCCATCCAATCTCTGAAAAATGCAATTCCTGCAGAAACCTCAAAATTTCAAAAGTTTTTGATACCAAATCATAGCATAGCTTTTTCTATGGTGTTCCTCAAGGTCTTGGTGTCCTAATGTGGTATTTTGGAGGGATTACTGATAATTTAAATTCATTTTCGAGTGGTAAAAACTGCCTAAATTTAGCACCAAATCTTTGTAACAAATGGTATCAACCCAAAAATTGCTGCAACAATTTATGAGACATAATAGAGCATGGGAAAGACCATCATATACTTCCACCATAATGTTATAAGACCTTATACACATTCACAATTGATTTAATTAAGTTTCCCAGCTTTCAGATGATGTACGCCACTTCTATGTGACATCTACTGTTGACCTGCTATCTCCCCCCTCCCCTGTACCTCCTAACAAAGACAAAAACAGGTCTATTGTGGGTCTCAGAGGGTTAATGTGAATTGTTATATGTGCATTTTATACATGCTCAGGGACAACAGATGTAAACTAGTATTGTGCTATATCTGGTGCAATACATTTATTGTCCCTGTCTTAAATAAACCAATAGATGAATGAATGATTACACATGATATAATAATTAGCTTGATATTTGTGGCTATAAAGTGGCTCCACTGATGCAGCTAAAGCATTGCATGTCATTTATGATTATTTTCTGGCACAAAACATTTCTGCCCTTTAAAACAAGCACACAATGATGAATATAGGTCCCCCTGGTTTAATCCTCCCCCCCTCTGGTTAACCCTTTTAATCCCATTCCCATTTGAACATGTTAACACAGTGTGAAGCATCAAGATCACTATGAGGACTATAAGCAGATCCACTCTCTCACACACAGAGACCAGCAGAGGGATCAGTGGGAGAGGTCAGGGAGGAGTTTGTCTCCTCTGAGGGTAAACTGAGGTTACTACGTCCGTCGTCAAGAGCAGCTATTCATGTCCGTCATAACTCTGAGGGGGTTCTCCCAAAGGGAGGACATATTTTATCAATGACTGGAGTCTGATCCATCAAGGGTCAGCCAGTAACCAGCAGGCTAACGGTGCAAAGACAGGTTTAGTCTCGCTGTGAAAAAGCATGTGATGCATATAACTCAACACATGAGAATACATAATGAAACATTGTCATCTCATCACCACTGCCTGTGATAGACTGTGTGTTATGCTGACAACAGAGAGCAGACTGTCAGCTTACACAGAGTTCAGGCCCAATTTCCTCTCACTGTCTGTCTGTCTGTCTGTCTGTCTCACAGAGCTGATGTCTGCTTATTGGGAACATCCCTAAGCTATGACCCATTTCTCTCACCAGAAAGCAGAAGTTTACAATGAGATAATAAAAGTATAATTTGCATTGTCAGATAAAGCGGCTTTAAATCTGAGCTGACAGTGTGAAAAACAACATGCACTGCAGTGACATTTTAGTTTATATATTTATATTTGGCTACGTCTCAGATTTTATGCATTTGGCTGACAATCTCAGAGTAAAGGCAGAATATACAAAAAAAGAGTGTGTTTGAGCCTGTAAGTGCAAATATCCACGAACGTTACCTTTTTCATCACTGCAGAGAATGAAAAACGACCATGGACCTTTGACCCAGACCAGCCCACTGACACCGACCCCGCAATTAAAAAATAACCAAAAAACCCTAAAGCTAATTTTCAATATTTTCTCCCTAATTATATCTTTATTATAATATATTATTATACAGCTGTCCTCAACTGAAGAAATTCTTAGTCTACTAACACTCATATGATTTTGTCAATTAATCGATTACTTGATTTAATCGTCAGATCTGTAAAACTGAGTTTCTCCACAAAGAAATAAGAAATAAATCATTCAGCATGAAAAAAAGCATAAAAAACGACTAAAGAAATCTTAGTCGATTAATACCAAAATGACCAAATAAGTCGATTAATCGCCTAAAAGGGGGCAGCCATACTCTACATACACTTTCGTTCAAAAGTTTGGAATCAGCTGTTATATTGATGTTTTTTTGCCTTTCCTTCAATAATATCTACTTTAACAGAGATAAAAACAGTATAATTCAGACACCAAATATATTATTTGCTTTTGAAATAGTGTTGGCCTCAAAAGAAGAAGAATTAAAGGATTAAATGTTCCGTTTAGTTGATGTCCCTTCAGTGTTGCATGACAGTGGAGAATCTGTTGTAACTTCGATTTTGAATTTGTTTTCCTGTACAGAAAAGCGTAACTGACTTGATCATTATTGAACCACAACGGTTAGATTGAAGAGATTTAAACAGTGATTTGTCAGTATATGTTCAGCTGATATTTCCTGATCCAATTCCAACAGTGCCAACCCGAGACCAGGGGTCTCCAACAAGTAGCTCGAGAGCTACCAGTAGCCTGTTTCTGAGTGGCTCACTAAAGGTTCAAAGAATATGCACATACATTTGATAACACAGATTCACTTTGTAAACCTGTTTATTTAAATTTCAATCCAATATTTTTGGCAGGTAGCAGTCTACGAACAGAGAAGGTAAAGGAGCTGAAAACAACACTTAAAAAATTCAGTCTGTTTACCGACGAGAAGGCCAAAGCAGCAACAGAGACATCATTTGGATGCTGGAACGTAATTAAAAGGACCGTAAAAGTAAGACAGAAATGATCTCTGCTGTTGGCCATGTGCAACTTGGTGCTATGAGTAGCTCTCTGCTACTTTCATTTTGTCAAATTATCTCTCATAGGAAAAAAAAAGGTTGGAGATCCCTGCCCCAGACTAACCTTCCATTGCTATTGGGAAGTTTGAAGAGGTTTGAAGAAAGCAACACATTGCAGCTCTTAATTCCAGCTTGTTAAAGGCTGCATCATTGTGCACTGGACACTGAAATAGGAACTGGTTTCTAATTAAATCTGCACACATTTTGATGCTCAGCTTCCAGTTTCTTTTACCAATGACTGGTGATTTCTTCTATTCTTATTAAACTGTTGCTCAGAGGGATCTTTGTCTCTTTCTGCCCTATCAGTCTGATTCAACCATCGTACAGCATTTTGTTCTCTGTGTCTCGTCTTTGTAAAGAGGACTTTCTACAACATAAAAGCATAAAGACGATTCAAACATATAGAGTAGTCCTTTCAGCCATCCGACTGGACCCAATCAAGCTTTTGTGGCAAGAGATTCCAAACATTTTAAACCATATATTATCATGACAATACAAAAATGTATAAATTAACAGTCGTAAAAGTCAGCAGAGACAAATGTTAGCTGTCCACCGGTGGACATGGTGCTACAGGGGCCGGAGTAAAGCAGCTGGAGTGAGGTCAGGGTCGTTCCTTGCATGCTTGCCCTTGTGCCTTCAGATAAAGTGGACAGGTGGTGTGGATGGAGATGATGAGAAGTGCTGCCGGGCAGCCAGCGGTGTCCACCAACCTCCAAGCTATTGCTGAGGAATTTCAGATGATTGAGCCACTAAGTCACCGACGAAGTGAGGAAAAAGAGAAAGAGGATCACACAAGCCCATACATGCTTTCTCTGCTTTTAATGTCTGGTTGTAAACCGTCCTCACCTCAAACTTTCCCCTCTCCACTTCCACCTCTTTACGTATATATGTACCTACAGTGTCCATCCCTCCTTGTAGCAATCAGTTTTGAGCTTTCACTTGTTCGCTCTGACACCTAGTCGGAGCCCACTCCAGCTGTGCCCTTAGCCCAAATCATCCATCTGTAACCTCTTTATCGAAGTCCAACTCATAGAAATGACACCCCCGTCTGTTCTAACCCTACTTTTATAGCTTAACAGTCGATTTCCTGTGTACTTTAAGGATACGTGAGCAGATGCTTCACTGGTTTCCCAGCTGACTTCATAAAGCCAATGTCTGTTTTCACTCATCCTAATTAAAGATGGATTGTGTGATCAGATGCTGTGCTCCTAATGGCATCTGCAAGGTTTCACAGACCGGAGGAAAACCACCAATCAGAGCCGAGCTGGAGCCTTACCGTCTCTGAGCAGCTGTCAATCACTCGCGAACTCCGATCAAACGGTCAAACTAGGCAGCGCTGATCAAATATGAATCAATATTCTGTTGCTGTAATGCCTATTTCTCGCCTCAAATGTTTTCAGAAACATGTTGTATTGTACTGTTTAGCTGTAAAATGAGAAAATTTGTGACCCGGCAGCCATGTTGAGATCAATTGATCAATTTTGCACATGACTTGCATCAAACATGCATTGATTGACCCAACACATAGCCTACATTTAAATTATTACCCAATATGTGACCGTTATATGCAGGAAAAGTCCAATTAAATTCAAAGTAGAGCCATTTGTCTCATGCTTGTAGTTTGTTAACTAAGTGTTTTCTCTCAAAACACTTGAATTACAATATGCTGAAAGGTTATTATGGAATTTATGCCCAATGATGCCAAAAATATACAGCCTACTGCTGCCTTAAAAAGATATTTATAATGCAGGATTTTTTTTTTTATTTTACAAATCATTTCTACAGTGATATTCCTCCTCATACAGCAAGTGCATCACGCTGACTATCCCTTGTGTTGGCCCTCCTCTCGGTGGCATCTCCATGCAGGGACATATGCTGGCTGATGCTACTGGGAGGATAAGGGACTCTGGCTGTGTGAACGGGCCTGCAGGACTGGAATGTTTGCCACAGGTCAGGAGTGGCGCTTTCTGCTCTTTTGTGTGCAGTCTGCAGAGGAGGTGTGGAATGCAAACTTCACGAGAATAAAAGGGACAGGAGGGAAAAGAGTAGCTGGGGGTCGGCGGGCGGGAGGGAGACTTAAAAAAACACAGAGAGAGAGAGAGAATGGGTGCAAAGATTTAGAGAGGAGTGAGCTGGGAAAGTGTTTTAGGGGTTCTTCTGAGGCAGACGGAGAACACAGTTAATTGAGAGAGAGTGCTAAAAGGAGTAGCCCACGAGCTGCACCCCGAGAGGAGAGTTAAAAGTGTTGCTGCAGCTGCAGACCACACACAGTGAACACTCAACGGAGAGCGCTTTGAGAGCAATGACACTCGGAAGATCATAATGTGGCATTTCTGAGCACCAGTTAACAACATTCTTAGATATCTACAGAGAGTTACAGTTCGTCATTACACGTCATTCTTACTCAAAAACACTCATGTAGGGATGTAAGAAAATAATGAAAAAAATCGAGTATTGCAATATTATGTTTTATTACACGGCTGTATTGAATACTCGATTCTGATTGGTCAATCACGGCGTTCTACGGTCTGTTATTTCTTTATAGCAGACCGTTGCTATGTATAACAGACCGTTGCTATGGGCGCAGTTCTGATCTCAGACTCTGGAGAACCATTTTTGAATTGAAAAATGTTTGATTGAAAAATCGCCTTGCCTACAGTATCGCAATACATTGCAAATTATTGTATCGTATCGCCAGATTCTTACCAATACACAGCCCTACTTTCATGTAGTTATTTTAAATATGAAAGCAACAGTTTTTGTGGCACAAAATGTCTTCATGGAAACAAGCTGAAACATAAAGATCATGCCACTTGTACGTTATTCATAGATTTTCTGATCGGGCAGTAAAAACAGAACGTAAAGAGAAACAACAGCAAGGTGCCAGTTACATCTGATCTACGGCAAACACAGATGGATTCCCAGGGGGCCTGTCCACTTAGTGGCACCATGTCGCAGAACTTCTTTGACCAAATCATTTGCTTATTCTACTCTCACAGTAAAATATATTCTATATTAATTTCCTAGCATATTTGCAAAAGAACTGGTGTTATGGGGACCTAGAACCGAAATTCAAATGTCTTTCACACAGAAGGAAAGTTCAAAGAAAAGCTGGTTTGAATCATATTTGGCGTCAGTGATTGGATTTACCTTAAGTGTCCCTGCAAATACCAGCTTTCAACATAACTGCCTGTCTATTTAGAGCTCAAATCACTGTATTTTGTGCTGTAAACTAACAGTGAAGAGGAGGGCACACAACACGGGGCAGGGTGAGCCGGAGTTTATTTAGTCTATTTGTTTGAGCACTTCATTTAACAGACATGGTCCTTAGATGTTAATTAGTTTAGTCTCCCGTCATCTCTCACTATTATAATTATCACCAGACTGGCAGTTCCACTTTCTGGCCCGCTGCAAAAGGGAACATTTCCACACACTTTCTCATTGCCTAGTTTGGCAACTTAACAGCTGAGTTAAGCAACCGACTGTGTGGAGTGATGTGTCTGAAAACACAGCTCTGCATTCAGTGACTCGCTCCTTTCAACGACATTCACACTTACCAAAAAGAAGTTTATTCAAGTGTGCTATTATTATACTTCTTTTAAACTTAGAATAAAAGTGTATACCTTCAGTTTACTTTTTATGTACTTATCAGAAAGATACTTAAAAGTATACATAAGTATACTTGGCTCATACTGACAAGTATACAGAAAAGTCTAAGTATACTTTACTCATACTGACAAGTATACAGTTAAGTCAAAGTATACTTGGCTTATACTGACAAGTATACAGAAAAGTCTAAGTATACTTGGCTTTTAGGTCTACTTGTACTTAATCTTTTGATCGTGATATACTTAAGAAAGGTATAATTAAGTATTCTTGCCTTATAGGCCTACAGAAAGGTATACTTGGCTTGTAGTTGTGCTTACTTTTTGATAGAGTAGCCTATTAAAGTGTGTGAGTACACAGTTCTTTTTCAAATAGCATAAATAGTTAAGGGAAGTGGTGATTAAACACCCAGCTGCCAGTCTTGTCCCGCAGGCAGGTGAACCAAAAAAACCTTTTGCAGGATAGATTAGTATCACAGGGTGTGGTTTGGTGTAAGCTCTTATGTAAGAACACGTGCTTTCTGATATACAGAGATACTACTGTTTCATCAGCAGTCAGTGGATGGCACAATCCCATTTCTCTTTATAGATCAGGGTTTTTTATTTACCAGGCTCTGACAGATTGACCCACATTTCCCCCCACATGTGCATTCATTCAGCGTCTGCGTTTTCTTGCCTTTATACTTGTTCTCTTGATCAGTTAAGGATGTCAGACTGTTTTTTTTCTTTTTTTGAAGTCACTGACGAAACCCACATTTTACACAATCCCGCATAAAAGACCCAATTTTTTTTCTCGCCATTAGCACCAAGACCGCATAGCTTTTCTTCCATGCGATATGAATTGCATACAGATGTTGGCGGTTTCTTAAAGTCTCCATGTGTAAAAAAAAAAAAAACTGTAGCTGTTATCTATAAAGCTCATTTATAATTTGGCGAAATGAAGTGACGAGCTGTCAGCCTCAACACACTTAGATACACAATCATCATCCACACTCATCTTTAAATCCTCATTATATCTCAATGACAGAAAGTAATAACAATGTTTATCACATCTAAATGATACCACAAGCCCATTATAGGAAGCAGTGGTGTAAGATCTGAAATGATTTGTAAGGTGGTTATTTCACAATAACTGCTTAGGGAACAAAAAGGTATTTTCCCTTTAAACATTCATAAATCATTTTTTGGCGAGCTGAAAGAGTCAGCTGCCTCTTCCTTTTGCAACTTTGCATGCATATTTTTCCTGATGTTTGTCCTGTTCTGGCATGTTCTTCAACACAGACTGCAGGCAGAAGTTATTGAAAGCCCATGTCGGGGGTCGCTAACCCTAAACGCTCATCAGCTCCTCAAGAGGATTAATGAGGTTTCACTACCGTATGTCTCACAGGGCCTGAAATGTGGCGATGACAGATTATTTCACTCCCCTCAGTGATTCAGTGATGAGAAAAGTTCACCATCATTTATCAGCACAGAATGACCTGCAGAGGGAGAGAGAGAGAGAGAGATTTGCAACACCACATGTCTGGGCTGAACTTTAATCTTCAACAGTGGAAGCATCATTTAGAGAGAATAAATAAATAAAAATGACAAGAGAAGGAAACTAAACTAGGGGATACTACAGAGACACAACCTCAAACTGATAGATTCATCTCCTGCCAAACTTCATCTGTGATGTTTTTTCAAACCGCGTATCCACAAATACATGTCACAACACATACGGAGTATAATTTATTATCTTGGTGTTTCCACATGATTTGTAAGCGTGCACAAAGCAAAGTTGGTTTCTGCTGATTATCAGGATAAAGAGACCGCTAACATGAACTGAGTTTATTCTCCACATTGAGCACTGTTCAGCAGCATTTATGTGTTTAACTTGAAAAAGGATAATCTATTTACCTTACATTCATCATCATCAGTTTGATTTATGAAACCCAAGTTAGTTAACAAACTACAAACATGAGACAAATGTCTCTACTTGGATTTTAATTGCACTTTTCCTGCATATAACAGTCACATCTTGTGTTATAATTTAAATGTAGGCTATGTGTTGGGTCAATCAATGCATGTTTGATGCAAGTCATGTGCAAAACCAAAGTCTGGGTGTAGTTAAAGCTGCAGTAGGCAGAATGTTTTTGGCATCATTGGACAAAAATTCCATAATAACCTTTCAGCATATTGTAATTCAAGTGTTCTGAGAGAAAACTCGACTTATGCACCTCCTCATGGCTGTTTTCAGGCTTTAAAATACCTAGCCCGTGACGGGAGACTTTGGCCAATCACAGGTCATTTTAGAGAGAGAGCGTTCCTATTGGCTGTTCATTCAATGGAGGCAGCTGTCACTCACTCACGACCTCCGATCAAATGGTCAAACTAGGCAGCGCTGATCAAATATGAATCAATATTCTGTTACTGTAATGCCTATTTCTCTCCTCAAATGTTTTCAGAAACATCTTGTAGTGTACTGTTTGGCTGTAAAATTAGAAAGTTTGCTCCGGCTGGTGGGCGGTGCTTGGTATCTCCTCAACTTGGCTGCCGGGTCACAAACTTTCTCATTGTACAGCTAAACAGTACACTACAAGATGTTTCTGAAAATATTTGAGGCTATACATAGGCATTACAGTAACAGAATATTGATTCATATTTGATCAGCGCTGCCTAGTTTGACCGTTTGATCGTAGTTCGCGAGTGATTGACAGCTGCTCAGAGACGACAGGCTCCAGCTCGGCTCTGATTGGTTGTTTTCCTCCGGTCTGTGAAATTTTGCAGATGCCATTAGGACACAGATGTTGACACATGATTTATTTTTCAGATTACCTGTCCCATGCACTACTGTCAGGATATAGTGACCGTTAATGTCAGGTTTATTCCTTGTTTTAAATGTTTTTCCTTTGTTTTATTGTGTGTTATAAAGAATGATTATCTAAGTTGTCCTGTAGTTGGACGAAGGTACACAGCACATGCTCTGGAAATATTTCTCACTCGGAGCTCAGACTACCCGCTGGACTCTTAGTAACTATCTGCTAAAAGCTGTTAGGAATGTGGCCCTGACTCAGGCTGGCTAAGCTGGTAGTGAGAGGGGAGATGGTGGGAGGTCAGGGCGTCCGTTGTTTACCCACCAGATCAACCTCAATCTGGCCAGCTATCAAACCTCCTTCTATCCTCCTTCTCTTCTCTTCTATCTCTCCAACTTGTGCTCCCACTATTTACTGTCTTAGAGGCTCAGGAAATGTATCTTTTATCTTTCATTTTCCCTTAAATTGAAGAATTTGAAGGATTTAAAAAAAATGTTGGTTAACTTTTTTGACATTTTTAATATTTAATTACCACAAAGAAGCATTCATGTGTTTTAGATTTACATCATAACTGATTTGCGTGCTGGGTTTGGCTGGAAATAATAAGGAACAGTATCTTTGGATAAAAGTTATGACTTTGACATGGGTGTGTTTCTCCTTTTTTTTCTGTGGTTTGAGACTCATCTCCCTTGAGAAATTACTGTTTGGCTTCTTTTCTCTGAAATGTCTCGAGGATTCCGACTTCCAGTTACTTTACAAAGGCCTGTCGTAGCTTGGACTCGAGGAACGTTATCTTTGGTAATTTTCCAATTAGACAAGGTCTTCACAAGTCTTATCTTAGAGCATGTCTCAACCGAACACCACAATCTTCCTCGATTTAATTAGGCTTCTGGCAGGACCGTATTCAGCCTGCACAGGTAACCGGCACTGTGAGTTTAAGCTCTGGCTGATGATTGGGACAGATGTCCCCGACAGTATTAAGAGCTAGGTGACTTGTGATTTGTCACGACCAATTATTTCAGCTCACTGCTGTCAGCGTGCAGTGTCCCTATTAAAAGATTATTAACTTCCTGTTGTTTAATGGAAACTCAATTCACATTATGACAGTTATACCTGTAAAAACAGGCTCATTATAAGACGGAGCAACACTCAAATATGTCTTTTCAGTATGTTGATGAGGTTAATCACGTACAAGATGGATGTTTCTGTAATGTGGTCTGGTGCATTTTAAAGAGCTACAGAAAATGAAATGACCACTCGGTTTAAAGTTAGAGGGAGTGCACTAACACACCTTATTGCTTTTAAATAATGGCTTTTAACCAGGCGTTCCTGCCCCTCGACTAGCAGCCCACGACCTCTAACCTGAGGTGATCCAGCCTCCGGCCTCACTGTGGTCCAGCTCCAGTCTGAACAAGCGTCACAGAGACGCTGCAGCAGTGCTGAACTGAGATTGGACTGATGGTGGAGATAACCTGACTTCTGATCTGCAAAAACCTGTTGACTCCTTGAACTGGCCAGTGGCCGGGGGTGCTGTAATAAGGTGTATTCAACTAGTGTGTGAAGTTTAAAGCTTGGATGCATCCTCCAGCTTCACATGATTTAGCTCGACCTCTGGTCGTCCAGCCATTTAGATTGTTGCTAGACGTTATCAGCATACTTGCCAACATACTTGAGGATCTCTTTCTCTTAGTACTCTCCATCTCTCAGTCCCTGAAGGTCCTTTGAGACACAACGGCACCACTGCACTCTGAAGCCCATTATTTCCAATGGCTTGCGCCACATCACGCCACGCCATGCCACACGCAACTCAAACCGCGTTGTGTCGCGATCATCTCTTCCACCGGCAAACAACATTTGGTGTAGATGTATTGTCGTCCGGGTGGAAATAGTAGGGCTTATACACTTATACCATTGTTCAGTGCCAGAAACAAGTTGAGATAACGAAATGGTAAAAAAGGTGTACAAAATTGCCATTAATCAGGAGAAATACGGGAGAATGTGACCCTGTGAGGAAACTGGGAGACGACAATGACTAATGGGAGTCTCCCATGAAAATTGGAAGGGTTGCCAAGTATGGTTATTGGTTGCTATAAGCACCATAGATGTGGGCCAATAGGGGCCTACTACAACCAATAGTATGCTTTATTACCTATCCACATGGTGGATCACAGAAAGAAGGTATAAAATAAGTGCAGGTGAAAGTTAAGAGGGAATCAAATAACAATAATTAAATTATGAGATATCCGAACATTTGGTAACATTTCATTTTACAGGTCCGCAAATTTC
The DNA here is from genome assembly GCF_043250625.1 of Sebastes fasciatus. Taxonomy (NCBI): domain Eukaryota; kingdom Metazoa; phylum Chordata; class Actinopteri; order Perciformes; family Sebastidae; genus Sebastes; species Sebastes fasciatus. Next base: position 24,690,557 of record NC_133807.1, on the reverse strand, counting down.
ATGATAATTAGGTGATAATTAGTAAGTTATCTATTTGAAATTTCTTTGGAATTACTGCCAAAGTACCCCAATATTTTTCTCAAAATGTTTTGAAAATTACTTTATTATAAACATTATTCAATAATTATATGCTGAAATAGCTTATAATGGTTAAAATATGGCCCTTAGGCTTGAGAAGCAGCTGCTCTTCATCAGAGGTGGAAAACCAAAACTAATAGAAGACACTTCAGATCAGGCACAAATCTCACCATTGTGTTACTTAAGAAATTTCAAATAAGTTATTTGCTAATTATTATCTATTTATCAACAGACATGGAAATAAAGCATATCAATTAAATTTGTATTGTTTTCCTGGAAATGTATTAAATACATTACCAGTTATTTATAACTGCTTATTGGGAAATAGTGGAATATAAGTATTAAATAATGTTTGTAATAGATATAAAATAATATTAATAAAAGTCCAGAGTCAAATCCCAAGTCAAAATAGTAAAAAGTAATTTTCGATATTTGAGGTAAACATTGGGGTAATTTGGCAGTAATTCCAAAGAAATTTCAAATAGGTTACTTGCTTATTATCACATCATCATATTTTGCATTATCATCATTATGATGATGGTCACTCTAATTCAATCACTGAGACATCCTGATCAAATTTAATCATATATCCTCCATTCAGGTGCTTGTTATCTGTGGATAAGATGGTAGCCTATACACATATGCAAACATCAGGAGACTGACAGGTCAGCTATGTCAGGGCGTTGTGCTCTCACCACATCTGTTGGTAATGACCACCTTCAAGAAGTGAGACCCCTCAAATTACCTTTAGTAAAAAACATGATTTAAGTCGGAGTTTTTTTTTCTCCTGCATCTCATCCAATGCGCCCTGGGACCGTCCTATGGGAGGAGGAGGAGGAGGAAGAGGAGGAGGAGGTGGAGTAGGAGGGAGGAGGGATGGTGAGAGGGAGAAATTGAATGAGAGGGGCTGAGCGAAACCGAGAGGAGCCACCACAACAAAACTTCTCCCAACAATCAAGCAAGTGGAACTAAAGCCTGTTCCTTTTCTCTCTCTCTCTCTCTCTGCCCGCATGGCTGCTGAGCTCCTGCAGAGATTCTAACTTCAGAGTAAAGTTGTGGAGGCGCAGAGGAAGAGGAGGGTCTCCGCTTGGGAAGAAGAAGATGGACCGTTTAATAAGGACCAGGTCGCGCAGGAGAATACCAATATTTGTTTTAATCCTGCTTCACGTGACGACAACACAAGCTGGTAAAGTATAGTTGAATGAACTCCTTTTTATCTAAAGTTTCCATGACTTTTCTTTTCTTCTTCCATTCATCACTTTGGTCCTCATCCAACAAACTTCTTGGCGCAAACTTTTCACTTTGGATCAAATGCAACTATGCATGCTTTTTGTGTGTGTGTGCATACATATTAATTATCCGCGTGACTGCACAAGAAGCACATTTTGCATTTCAATTGAATTAATATCTGCAAGGTCTTTTTGCATGTGAATGTGTGAGTCAGGTGAGCTGGAGGACTTCAGCAGCAGCAGCAGTGAGACCTCAGGAGATGGATGATGTCATCATGTTTGAGTTTGCTTGTGACCAGCGTCGGTTTACTGTGAAAAGCTTTAACGTTGGCTCGAGAAAGAAGGCTGAATGGCTGAACACTGAGCGAACAGAGTAGATTAAAATTCCTGTCATGGATCTGTTTAATGTGCCCTTGCATGCTCTGCAGAGGTCCCAAGTGAAGGCGCTTAGCACTAACACTCTTACTGCCTTAGTTATGATTATTCTGGCACGCTTACATGTCTGACATGTTTTATTGCAGGATAATACCCCAGGTCATATTTCACACACTGGAGGAGTGAAGTATAGCTGGACTCACTTTTCAATGATCCACCTGCAAGAAGAGGAGGAGGACTTCTGTCAAACAGCTGTGTCTCTCTCTGTCTGTCCTGGTGTCCACATTTGTTGCACTTTCAGGCTTGTTCTGTATGGAGGACGGAACCTGTCAAAATAAAAATAATAATAATAAAAAAAAATGGCAATTAATAATGAATAAATACTTTTAAAAATAAATTTAAAATAAAAAATGAATAAATGTAAGAATAAATAAATACATTTCAAAGTTAATAAAAAATAAATAAATAAAAAGGGAAAATTAAATAGATGAGTAGATAGAGGAATTTATACAAAGGTAAATAAATAAAGAAGAACATTTAAACAGAAATATCAATTTATGTCACATTTTATCAATTAATAATTTATATTATTTTTGGTACATTTAATGGGATCTATTAGGGCTGTCAATCAATTTAAATATTTAATCACGATTAATCGCAAATTAATAACATTTCTTATCTGTTAAAAATGTATCTTAAAGGGAGATTTGCCAAGTATTTAATAGTCTTATAAACATGGGCAAATATGCTTGCTTTATGCAAATGTATGTATATATCTATTATTGGAAATCAATTAACACAAAACAATGACAGATATTGTTCAGAAACCCTCACAGGTACTGCATTTAGCATAAATAAAATATGCTCAAATCATAACATGGCAAACTGCAGCCCAACAGGCAACAACAGCTGTCAGTGTGTCAGTGTGCTGACTTGACTAGGGCTTGCCCCAAACTGCATGTGATTATCATAAAGTGGGCATGTCTGTAAAGGGGAGACTCGTAGATACCCATAGAACCCATTTTCATTCACATATCTTGAGGTCAGAGGTCAAGGGACAAGGGACCCCTTTGAAAATGGCCATGACAGTTTTTCCTCGCCAAGATGTTTTGTAAGTTTGGAGTGTTATTTAGGCTCCTTTGCAACAAGCTTGTATGACATGGTTGGTACCAATGAATTCATTAGGTTTTGTAGTTTCACATAATGCCAGTATCCTCACTTTAGCTTTAAAACTGAGCCCGCTACAACTTAAAAATTGCAACTTGTGTTAAAGAAATTAGTGATGTTAAAACAAATTTGCATTAACACATTACCGCGCTAACTTTGACAGCCCTAGAAGATATTCATTTTTAAAATGAATTTAAAATAAATGCAAAAATAGGGGAATTAATACAAAGGTAAATAAATAAAGACACAAATTGAAACAGAAATATCAATTTATTTCACATATTAATTAATTAATGTCTACATTTATTTTTAATATTATCTTTGGTACATTTAATAGCATATTTATTTGCTTCACGAGTCATTTATTTATTTTAGTTTTTGGCAGGCTCTGTCCTCCATAATTCAGCAAGTGCTGCACCCATTTTAAGGCTTCCTTGTTCCCAGAAACAACCAGCTAGTGCATACATACATACTGTTATGTCATTTGGGCCCACTGCTATCTGTCACCCACACACGCCTCCATGCCCTATGGCCGTGTCCTGAGTATCTTCAACTGGCAGCAGACTATTTCCTTGCAGGTGCTGCTGCGGTTTAGAGACTCCCTGATGGAGCGACATGCCTCAACAGCAGACCTTAACCCTGTGGTCACCACAAAGTGCTTAAAAACATGTCTCATTTTCACTGGTGGCTTTTCCACTTTATGGCTGGCAGGATTTGTTGGGAGTTCATTGGCTGATAAAGCGATGGCAGGAGGAAGTGAGCCAAGTGACATAATCACATTCAAGTGACATGGCGGCGGCGGCGTCCACTGCCCTCTAATGAAGTGAGAGGCTGGGATGATTTAAAAGTGCATGGGACATATGGCGGTGCTGATATGGCAGCCTTAGATATGTGCATGTGGTTGATAATGTGTCTGTGTGTGTGTTGCAGTGCCAGAATGTTTTCCCATATGCTTTCTGTGTGTGTTCGACCGAGATGAGAGGACTTTGTAGTCCTGTTTGCTGACAGGAAGTGAGACATTCTTGCATTCGTCTACAGCTAGTTTCAGTTAGGATCCTCTGTTCTTTTGCCTCGACACATTTTTCTTTCCTTCTTTTCTTTTTTTTTCCTGTTCCTGGGAATAGGGAGTGTTTGTTTTTATTTTATATGCCTTATCTCTTCTTTTACATCACTGTTCTCTCCTCCCGCTCATGCCCTGCCTCATCCTTGACTGGTTCTACGACAGAGGGGGGAAATCGTGCGTGCAGCCCCCTCGCTGCGTCCCGTTTGATCCAGCCTCCTTGCCAATCGTGCAACCAGACTCCCTTAGGAGGACGGCAAGACTTGTTCGCCTTTGATCCAGCAGCAAATTAGTGGCAAATGAAAACAAATGAAAAAGGCAGCTGAATTTAGCAGGATAGAGAATAGGAGGAGAGGAAATTGTACGCCTTACAGCGCTAGCGTTTTCTGTTATGTGAGTTTCTGTAATAGAAACATTAAACATCAGAAGTGTCAGAGATGCTGATGTCTATCCCTGGGTGCTGATGCTGCATATCAAAACTGCTTCTCAGACTTTTTGATGAGGCAAATTCCCCCAAGTCTTTAATATGTAGAAATTATGCTGAAACACTTTATGGTGCTGGACCGCAATCTATAGTATTCAACGCACATCTGGCTTCCAGAAACTCCCTTTCCCCTCTAGCTTCTCGTGTTTCTGATCACTGGATGCTTCAAGAGGCTCTCTCCCTGTGGGACTAGCTGGAGATGCTTCTTGTAGAATCGCAATGAGCCGACATCAGAGGGCCTGACTCCTTTGCAGTGTCCCCTTACATGTCATCTGCCTCTTTATCCCACTTTATGGGCCTTGGAAAAGTTTTATCATCGTCATCCATCACATGCACATTTTAGTGGAGGCCGCAGTAGTAAGCTTTACTTCAAAAAGTCATCTGTAGAGTGTTGAAAACAATCTGCTACCCTCAGTGACATCGTGACCTGGCTCATGTTCCAACTTCTCTGAAGGTTTCCTTTGAGCTGCGAACACACAGAGAGGCCCACAACTTTCTTTAAACTGTCCTTCAGAAGCACAAAGGAGCAGGACTTCTAAAGGAGCATGTGTATATACCTGTCTTAGCATATAGTGTTATACTTGCCAGCTCTGGTGTTACAGTCCATAATAGCTGCTGCCTCAATGTTGTGATGTCTGAGAGACTAAGTGACGGCTTTGGGTTGGAACTTGAATGGGCTTGGTCATGTGTATGCTTGCATCTAGGTAATCCTCTGTGCCTGAGGTATGTAAGAAAGAAGTTGTGTGTGTGCACTTGTGCTTGTTGTGGTGGTGTGTTATGGTGCATATTTATGAGGACCTGATATCTTCAGAAGGTCAAAGAGAGGAGAAAAGATCTTCCAATTTAAACCCTCCCCCCTCTTCTTAAAGGGAATTTAGTGGTTAGAAATGGGATCAGGCAGGTTGTTCGCATACATCGTTCGTAGCTATACCTACAAAAAGTATTGCACTGTAACTTGTATCTATTACACAATATCAATTTGTATGTAATCCATGTAATCGTGAACCAGGAAGTATAAAGAGTAACAAACGCCACGTAGGGAGGAGGTCGGGGTGGATTGGTGGGACAAATAGACTTTTGCCCAGGAAACGGGTGTTCATACCTCGTGTGAAACCAGAAGTCAACATTGATTTATTGGTCACGTAACTTCTGTACTTAAGTTACGGCATTTCATGACTTATTTTAACCCAAACCGCGATCTTTTCCTAAACCTAATCAAGTAGTTTTGTTGCCTTAACTTAACCAAATCGGTCTTTTCCTAAACCTAACTAAGTCATTTTGTGGCCGGAACTTAACCAAGTTGATCTTTTCCTAAACCTAATCAACTAGTTTTGTCGTCTAAACCTAACCAAGTCAATCTTTTCCTAAATCTTACTAAGTACTTTTGTTGCCTAAACCTAACCAAGTTGTTTCCTGTGAAGACAGAAGTTTATTTTGAAAAGACTGTTTACATGTAACGAGCAAGATTTGACACATGTTGCTCGACATTCGTGGGAAAACGCATGAATAATGAGAAATAACTTTTGAGTTATCATACGAACCGTTGAGGATACGTTGTGTCAGGCTAAGTTAAGGGCAGATGTTAAGCATGCAGTAGAGTATTATGGTTGGGGAATGGGTTTACTGTAGTCAAAACATCCTCACAAGTACAGAAGTACACATGTGTGGAGTGCCTGTCCAGCTATGGGCTTTGAGGGGCAGGTGTTTTCTCTACAGGCCAAGCAGCTTTTGGCCTGTAGGCCTATCACGCTGTGAACAAACATGAGCAGAACAAACTGTGGAGATTGAAGAATGTGGTGCTGATGTGAGCTGGAAGGGAAATGTGAAACCAGATGCCACCAGAATCTCTCAGCTTCTACACCAAAAGTAACAACAGGTCACTGACCCATATTCATGTCCGGTTTATCACTGTAGTTAGGAGAGAGTCAGCCAGTGGATTCACAGTCTATATATATGAAAATGCACATGCTGATTGTCTTGAGCATAATCATATTAATTATGTGTTAAGTGCATGTCAAGACTACATGCTTATGATGGATTAAAGACTTAATGTTAGGCTGGTCGCGTTTAGGGCTGTCCTCGACCAAAGAAATTCTCAAACGACTAATCAATAAGTTGATTTAATCGACAGATCTGTAAGTTTCTCTGACAAAGATCACACAAAAGCACCACTTTAAATCTTGTTTACCAGAGATGTGCTCATATGTTTCTTAGAAATAAGTCATTCAGCATTAAAAAAGGATACAAAACGAAAGAAATCTTAGTCAACTAAGATCAAAACGACCGATTAGTCGACTAATTGACGAAGAGTGGGCAGCCCTAGTCGCGTTCTTCATCTCTTTCATTGTCTCGTAATATTATTCATGACCCAATAACCCCTCAGAAAACGTTCCCAGCAGTCGTCTACACAACAGCTGACTTGACTTGCTCCTAAACTCTCAGCGATAACTCAAAGCAGACAAAACCACAAAGCACATTGAGGGTGATGACTATCACTGCCTCTCAGTTTGCAAACTTCCAGCCCAACAACTCCATGATGTTAAAGTAAATTTACTTTTGTCACAGACATTTCAACATTCTCTTCTTGGTTTTTAATATTCTCTGTTTACAAGGAAAAGAGTAAAGTTGTTACAGATACAGTAATACAGTGATTCAGAGAGAAATTTGGACTAGGGCAGAGGTCCAAAGTGCTGTTTTTTCCCCCTCTGTGGGCGTTATAATTGAGCTTCATATATACAGTGGGTGCAGGCTGTTTGGTCATACTAGTGGGTGCAGTCAGTGCATCTGTCTTATTTGGCTATTTACATTTTCATGTGTTCAGACTAGCGTGTATTAGCTCTCCTCACCTCACAGTGTTCTTGTGCACACACAGCAATGACCCAGACGAAAGGTCACACCCACCGCTAATTAGATTAAGTCTGTTCTTCATGGAGCCTGTCTGGATCTATCCAACCATGTCCACTGGATTCGTCACCCATTTTTTCATTATTAATCAACATATGTTTTGCAGCTTGTTGCATTTAAAATGTTTTCCCAAGAAATTCCCCCTCAAAAACAGTAGTTTTTACAGAGAATTCAGGAGGAGAGTTGCTGTTCCTCTCCTCATCTCAGGGTGTGGTCTGAGACACTATGGAAAACTGTCAGATTCATTTTGGCTTCATTTCTTGTTAAAATTCCCCAGTTCCCCAGCGCAATCGTTTTTGACAGAGTAGTATTGTGTGTGTGTGTGTGTGTGTGTGTGTGTGTGCGAGTGGTCTTTTCAGGCTGAGCTGGGAGTGTAGGTGGTGTGAGTCATAAAGAATGTCTTCAGAGTGCATTCGCTTTAGAAACACAGAGAACATATTATGTCCATGTCATAGGACTGAAGTGGTGCTGAGCTGTGTGACCGCAGGGCATGGAGAGAATGTGTCAAGTGTCACAGCACAGCCGGAGAAGATACACAGATGTGGACTGTTTGGTGGCATTTCCAGGGGATAGAGCTGTGAGCTGTGAGGTGGGGTGTTGGACGGATCTGTTGCTGGACAGACATGGTTGTCTCATAGAGGGGGAAAAAAAGCGCAAGAAAAAGAAGGCAGAAATGCCAGATGTCTGTGAAATTGCTGGATGTTTATGCTCCTTATTCCCATGTATTCTGACCTTTCAGTGTGATTGGAAAACACTCTGAGTCATCAGTCCTGGGAGATTCTACGATGCTATTTCAAACATGTAGAGCTGTATCTGTAAGTGGTGGACACAATAACCACAAGGGTTGCTCATTTATGCTCATCCGCTCTTGCTACGTTTCTTATAAGTAACATAATTTACAGGTGAGGTACAGGTAAGGACAGGACATGATTACGACAAAGACTAATGAGATGCAAGCAAAGCCTGCTTAGACAGTCAGCGCTGCGGGATAGGTAAAGCTGCAAGAATTGGCACAACTTAAGGGGACATAAATTAATCCAAAGCAGGGAATAGATCACTTTTTTCCTATCGATTGCTGCAGGGATCCAGACTTCATATGGCCGCCTGCCACAAGCCTGGGGTTTCTACTCTTGATGCAAGAGTTAGAGGAAGTTGGCAGGCTCCAGTTCTGAAAAGTGAAGCCAGTGCCTTAAACATGCATCCTTTCTAATAGCCAGCAGGGGGCGACTCCTCTGGCTGCAAAAAGAAGTCTGATTGTATAGAAGTCTATGAGAAAATGAGCCTACTTCTCACTTGATTTATTACCTCAGTAAACATTGTAAACATGAGTTTATGGTCTCAATCGCTAGTTTCAAGTCTTCTTCAATACAGCATGATGTTCATTTAGTAAATTATGGTCCCATTTAGAGTCAAATAGACCATAAAGCAGGGTATGCTTTAGGGCATGGCTACTTTGTGATTGACAGATTGCTACCACGGCGTTGTCCGGTCTGGGATTTGTCCGTGTTTTTGTCTTACAACTTTAACCCTCTCATAGTGTGTTTTCATTTTATGACAGTTTATTGTAAAAGTCTATTCAGCAATTGGTTGTACCTAGCTCCACCCTTTCGTAACACTTATGATTGCAAAAAAACAAGATGGCGACAGCCAAAAACCAAGATTTAGTATGTCTCAATACATAATATGTCAAATGCAGTATGCCAAAAATACCATGATGTCCTACTACATCCGGTTACAATTGCAGTATACAAGCCAGTATGCTTATCTGACACACATTCCTCTGTGTAGCGGATATATGAACAAGGGATGCAGTCCAGCACAGGTTTTTCCCACGTTCTCCGAATCAGCTTTCTTAATTTTAACAACAGTTTATTCTGTACAATTGAGTATGGGGATGCCTGTTATTCTCTGCACATTTCACTGACAGATCATTGTGAATGCGGTTTCTTTTTTTTGGGTGGAATTTCTGCTGCTTGTCTCAAATTTCTCCCTTTGGCATTGTTGCACATCTTGACTGTTCTCTGTTGTCTTGCGAGTGTCAGAGGTCAACAGTCTCCTGACAGCCCATAGCTGGAGCATAGTTATTTTTAAAACTCATAGCGGTTGAGGCAGAAATATGTGGTATATGGGATGCACTGACATCTCATCTTTGGTTTGCTTGAAATTAAACAATTTTGCTGAAATGTTAATTGTGTTATTTTTTGTTTTGAGATCATTTTGTCAGGTGCTGCTCTGGATGAGCTGACAGAAACCCAAGAATCCTGTATAATTAGACCCATGTTGCTTCAATTTAGAGCTATTCAGACTGCCTTATGACCTCTCTTCCTCCCTGTGCATGAGAGAGATAGAGAAAGAACAAGATAGATACTGTAGATAGAGAGAGAGCTTTTACTGTATTCTAACCTTTGACTAAAACACAAACTTTAAACTTTGCTATCCTGAAGGAAATTGATTTGCAGTCAGAGCTACAAAGAGCTAATTTGGAATTAAAGACAAACATTAAGGATTAGGACCCAGACATGATGTTAAGTAAACTGTTTTGATTAATAAAGTGCTTTGATATGAAATACAGATGCTTGATGTGTTTAAGCTTTTAGCTATGAGAATAAAAGACTCTGGCATGGCATGTCTTTGTTCTTTGCTTCTGAAGAGGCAGTGTGATCAGGGCCATTCGAGGATACAGCAGCTAGCCTTTTTCATTACTTCTTTAAAGGTTCTCTATACGATATTAGAGCATTAATATAGCAGCAAACAACTATTTGCTATGTAAAGATTAATGGCTACCTGAGCAGAGAATGAAGTCACTCTTTCTCTCTATGTGTTGTCTCCTCGCTTTGTTGACATCGCTGGCTGGCTGTGCATGCCTTTTAGTGCATGTTTGTAGTCCCACTGGCTAGGTCACGGCCGCTGCTTTGCACTTCTCTCATAAGGCGGTTACAGCTGATAACGAAGTCCTGACTGACGGCGTCATCGCAGAACTGAGCACCCACCCACTGGTTACCCGCCAGGTTAACACCGTTAGCTCTGTCAGCGCTGTTGCTGTTGTTTTCACTGTTTGCGATGTTAGCACCTTTAGCTACAAGCCACCAGCTCAGCCGTCGCCATGTTGAGAACCGTGCAAAGGCAATGGAATGTCACCCATCCAGCCCGACCTCCTCCCTACATGGCGTTTGTCGCTTTTTATACTTCCTGATTCACAGTTACGTAGATTACATGCAAATTGATTTCTTGGGATATACACGAATTACAGTGCATTTACTTTTCGTAGGTATGGCTAAGAACCGTGTATGAGAACAGCCTGAGTTTGTTGCAACCAAAACAACTTTACTGGCCAACTTAACCAGCATTGTCAATTTATTTTAATTTATCAGGGGACCATATCAGGCCAAAACGCCTTGATTGAATGTGAGAATGTCAAATCAAATACTATTTATTCTTGATCTAAGTGTGGGTGACTGGGCTGTGACCTTTGAAAGTCAATACCTTATTCCTTGACATTTAGGTCTTGGTTCACTGTCATGACGGCTAGAGCAGATTTGAAAATGATCCTAAAAGACTGTGGGTGGGTGAACAGTTAATGGTGCCACATGTACATAGACTGTAACTGCTTGAGGTTTCTGTTAATAGAAGTCAGAAACTTCTGTAAGAGGACCTTTTATGCATTTGTGCTTTTTCCCTTTTCTTTGGTGTGTTATATAGTTTTTGTTGTGCATGTAAAATGTCTGGAAAGTTACAAAGCCCAAAGGGAGTTACTCTCCCCCACAGAAACACTACTACTGAACTGCTCTTCCGTAATGTGGTGATGTCACCAAGTAACACATCTGCATTATACCTGCCTAGCGCCTAGTTTGGCACGCCCTCAAACAAAGTTAGATAGGAGTTAGTTAGGAGTCCAAAGAGTTTGGTTCGCTTGACCAATTACAACAGAGTGTGCCAGCTGACCAATCAGAGCAGACTAGGCTTTTCGGGAGGGGGCGGGGCTGAAACAGAGCGTTTCAGACAGAGAGTGAAAAGAGGTGCTGCAGCACAGCCGGTACGAGAAAAATAAAGTGTTTTTTGAACATTAAGGCATGTAAACATGTTCTAGTAGAGACCCTAAATACAAGTATGCACCTGAAAATGAGCATAATAGGTCCTCTTTAATTTAATTTACTCGGTATAAATGAAAAAATTCAAGCACTAAGGTCTGAAATACCTTTAGATCTGTACCTAATGTTTTCCATTGTTGGAGCCTGGCTGTAATTCACAGCTTAACCTATTTACAGGCATGCTAGGGGACTGCGAGGGTGAGCTCTCAAAGCTGCTTGGAATAAATGGCCTCTGCTAGTATGCAAATAAATAACACCATAAAATGTAACATGGTGTTTTTCTGCAAGCAATGTCTGGGCAAAGGTATACTTTCGCCACATGTTTAATTAACAAGGAGAATAATAGGCGAGCTCCTGTATGAGCGGCACGAGCCACAGGAGGCAATTTGGGTTTAGGATCCTCATTTCAGATGCATGGAATGCTAAGTGCTGAGTTGCCCCGAACAGGTTCTCTGTAGCAGCTGGTGGGAGACCGGCGGCACACAAAACTCTGATTTTGGCTAATGCTCACGGCAGCACTTTATCAAGAGAACATCTGATAACATGACCAGCGGACTGCAACTAAAGCTCAGGCTCATTGTAATGAGAGAAGCAACACAGAGAGAAACCTCATATCTACAGAGGCATTTGTTCATCTAAACAAATCCCCGAGATCTGTTCTCCTGTTTGTGATTAAAATCAACTTGTTTCGAGAGTTTTCATGACAATAATATCTTTGGCCTTATTCTGTTTTGTCTCCAGATATTAAAATGCACTTTTGGAAAATACCCGAAACAAGGCTGAATTGCTTTGGGGAACAAGTGAAACCATGTTATTGGCAGAAATGTTTCTTTTCTCAGGAAAATAAGCCTTGCATATTTAATACGAAACTAGCTGACTTGTAGGACAGATGTTTTATATGAATCACTGATGTGCTTATTTGTGCCAATGAAGTGTTCAAATTGTGATGAATGCGACGCGGACATATTGTTGCTCGCTGGTGCATGGTGAGCGGTGTGCAGGTGTCAGCTGTCAGGTGTGCTGCAGCAGGATTACGGGTTAGGCTGTGTACCACCCCTATCCTATAATAAACACCCACAGAAGCCTGGCCACCTGCTGCCGCCACATCTCAGAGGAGCCCATCTCTTCCGACTCCGAGGAAGCGGGAAGCCTCCAGCCACACTAAACCCTGCTCTTCAGCTCAGTAACAACCGGCACTTAACTGAGCCAGACAACAAAGTGCTGTCACACTGGCAGAGTTTAAGTGTTACACTGACGTGACTAAAAGCATGCTGCCGCAATCTGCCACGAGTCGCACCCTATCATAAGTGCTCTTTATGGTTTTTCACAATTCTAGAAATTATTTAAAAGCATGTAAACAATATCATCTTTAAAGAGATATAATTCGCTACAGTTTGTGAGCAGGAAACCAGCATTCTTCTATCTGCTCTGTAACAATGTGCAGATGAGTAATTCTTCCCTTTCTTTCCATTTTCCAGCTGATCCCATTGATGTTCTGGAAGTGCTGGAGCTGTCAGAGAACATGGAGGGGGTTTCCTTAGAATCCGGTCTCTGCACCAGCAGGAGGGGCGTGGAGGAGTCGGACCTGGCCTTCAAGATAGACAAAAAGATCCAGCTCAGTGCTCCCACCAAACAACTCTTCCCTGGTAGTGGACTTTAATTTTTTTCCAAGGAAGATTTCTAAAAATGAAAAAAAGCCAAATGTGTCACTTTTGTGAGGGATTCTTTCCTCAGTAAAAACCTTAAGAGATCTGACTTTGAACTCCCTTTACTCCTCCTCGAGGGTGCTCACTGCTTTCATGGGCAATATTTTTCATCATTATTATCTTTACTCAGGTCTCACTGGCAGCGGGTGGTGCCTGCATGTTATAAAAATATCTGCTCCCTGCTGTGCTCTGTCTTGTATGACTTAGCTCTCTCCTCTCCTCCTCTCTCCTCCTCTCTCCTCCTCTCCTCTCCTCTCCTCTCCTCTCCTCTCCTCTCCTCTCCTCTCCTCTCCTCTCCTCTCCTCTCCTCTCCTCTCAGATTCCACCAAATTTCCTGAGAATTTCTCTGTGATGACTACATTGCGAGCTAAAAAGGACTCCCAGTTCTTCCTGCTCTCAGTGTATGATGACCAGGGGGTGCAGCAGCTGGGGCTCGAAGTGGGCCGTTCGCCCGTCTTCTTGTATGAGGACCAGCATGGGCAGCCCACGCCAGAAATGTATCCCACCTTCAAGAAGGTCAACCTGGTTGATGGAAAGTGGGTAGTTTGAGGGCCTTTAATGCCTTTCTGTTGATTTGACTGGACACGGTATCTGTAGTATGTGTTTAATAGCAGTAGGAATCACCAGAGACCCCACAATATGCTATTATCACGATACTTAAGTCATGATATGATCTTATTGCGATTTTAATAGGGCAGTCAATGGATTAAAATATTTAATCGCGATTAATCGCATGATTATCCATAGTTAATCACGATTAATCGCAAATTAATCAAATTTTTTATCCTTTCAAAATGTACCTTAAAGGGAGAATTGTCAAGTATTTAATGCTGTTATCAACATGAGAGTGGACAAACATGCTTGATTTATGCAAATATATGTATATATTTATATCATATTTTTGCCAAAATATTGCGTAATTTGGAGCATTATTTAGCATTCTTCCTGACAAACTAATGACATGATTGGTACCAATGGATTCCTTAGGTTTTATAGTTTCGTATGATACCAGTATATTCACTCTAGCTTTAAGACTGAACCCGCTACAACATCTGAAAGATTGAATAGTGTCCGTCAGTGTATCGACACAATATTGCCACGCTAAATGTCGCAATACTATGCTGCAGTATATTGCTTTTTTCCCCCCAATCTTGTGTTCAATATCAGATTTACCAGCACTGTGTAATTTATATTACCTGCTCATGCGTAACTTTCCCAATCTTTGAAATGTGAGTTGATAAAGCTCACTTCATGTGCTTGACCTTGTGCGACCTTAAGGAAATAAGATACTTGTGGTACTTTTGGAGCGCTTGCTTCAGTGATTAGACTTGATGAAAGGAGTTAAGGAAATCAATCCTTCACATTCTCGAGCTCAAAGGCACTTCTGGTTTGCTTTACTTGAAAGAGGTTGTGAAGCAGCTCTTTGCATCGCTGATTCTGCTGGGCAACAGACTAAATATCTGTGTTCTTTCAGTTGGCACCGGATAGCCTACAGCGTGCAGGGCAAGTCTGTGACCCTCTACCTGGACTGTCAGAGGGTAGAGACCCTGGATCTGCTGCGAGGGGATGCCGCCGTCGTCAGCACAGAGGGCGTCACCGTGTTTGGGACACGGCTGCTGGACCAAGAAGTATTTGAGGTAGGACACAAAATGTAATACTGTTGATGTTTTTCATTGTATTTACCCGAAGTTTCAACAGTTACTAAGAAGAATAACAAATTTAAACGTGCACGGTGGCCAAAGAACGCAGTTGCCAGCAAGTGTGTTTTCTATATTGAGGTATAGACAAAGGGAGTAAATGAGAGTCAGTATCATGTGAACTTTGTGTTTAATCGCGGGAGACTGTTTCACTGGGGTAATATGTAATGCATATTGGCTGAATCATCTGACAAGGCGCTGTAGGGGGACGTCTTGATGACCTTGTTCTCATTCTTGCATGACTTTTATTCTTTCTCTTTCTCACACTACGTCACATTTAACCAAATTCAGTGTTTTATTCACACGGCTGCTGACATGAACATTTCTATAGCTTGTTGAACAAAGTGATTTGGATAGTTTGTTGATCAGTTTAGATTACCTCTTTGTGCTGCACCAATGGCCAAGCATTGCTCATATCCACTTTGTTTTACATATTAGTCAAGATCTAAAAGACAACAAATATATCAGGACTAAATTTTAGATTGTTGTTTGGCTTAAAATAACTTTGGTAGTGGCGTAAGTTACGTGACAAATAAATCAACGTTGACTTCTGGTTTCACACGGGACACTTACAGCGGTCTTCTGGGCGAAAGTCCTGTATTTTTTGACTCACCCATCCACCCGGCCTCCTCCCTACACGGCGTTTGCCGCTCTTTATATTTCCTGGTTCACGATTACGTGAATTACACACAAATTGATTCCATGAGATATACACGAATTACAGTGGATTACTTTTCGCAGGCATAGCTACGAGCGGTGTATGAGACCAGCCTGACAACTGTCAGGATATAGTGACCGTTTTATAAAAATAACTTTTTACCACATTTGCTCAAAGTTACCAACTGCAGCTTTAAAGCTACTTGAGAAAAGATTTAAAAGGGAAAATCTCAATTCAAGGAGCTACGGGGTGACAGGGGTCTCCTGTCAATCAAGTGCTGCAAGAACAAAGTAATACAGATGAGAAGAGGTGTTTGAGAGGGAGTGGGGAGGAGGCGACAGACAGGCTGTTCAGACATGCCCAGCCTCATCATTTCCATCGCAAAGCCGAGAAATGACACATTCTCTTTTGCTTTTTTGGACTCGTCAGTCTAGATCTGTCGGCTTTACATGTGTGAACCTGAGTGGCCAGCTGTGCATTTGGACATTTGAAACATGCTTGACTGCGAATGTGTGTTGTTTGGTCATGCCTTGTGATGGTCACGACTCACAGTCCCTCAGGAAAAAGACCTGCTTCTTGTTCTTGTACACAACAGGAGACATGTATCACATATAAAGTTGCTGCTTAAGTCATTCCTAATTGTAACTACCAAAAAAAAATAAAAAATTAATTTGATCCTTTTTGAAGTGCACATCTTCAGTTAAGAGCATTAGAAAATGTGCCCACATATGTATCAATATGCTGGGAAAACATGGCGGAGCAAGAAGATTCAGACTAAGCTCTGGGAGTGGCTCCAATCCCTCCTTTTCTCTGCAGTAACCTTTATTGCCATAAGTCATTCTCTGTGCTTCCCATGACAATATGCAACCCTTGCTCCATTGTCATTCCCAATGAGGCTCCACTCTAAAATCTCTCGCCCACAGCATGAAATAGAGATCAGCTCAAGCCCATTCCCCTGTCATGCCCTCGGGGGTCTGTCTCTGCTCTGCAAAGGAGCGAGAAAGAAAAGGAAATATAGACAGAGGTAGAAGGAGGTACAGTCAAGTTGTCTCCATCCCCTCAGTGTCCCGAGAACAACCCACAGTTTGCAAAAAGGGAACATACAATTAAACTTTAAGAGAGTACAGAGGGAGGGGTTGTTACCACTCCCTGATGGCCTAATAGACAGAAACCAGCGACTTCTTCACTTTCACCAGGAGAGAACCAAATGTCCTCAGTCCTGACAAGTAAACACCTACTGCCTTTGGGTTTCGCAGTCAATAACTACCTTCCTAATCTTGTCCACGTAATAACCTTACCTTCTCTATGACCTCAGTTGCCCCTCCCATGCTATAAGTAACTCTCCACTCCCTTCCTACCCTTCCCACTTCAGTTATGAAATGCATCTCCTCGTGGGCTCTATAAATTCCACCGTTACATCTTTGGCCTTGCTCCAGAAACACTCCCATGCCCTTATTCATCATCCTATGTGTAGAGATATGATGATGATGATGATGACGAAAACCCCTCAGATCCATCCTTTAATCCAATCCATGCACTTTATGTGGTCATTTGAGGTCATGTGTATCAAAGTTTGCACGTAATTTAATCTATCTTGCTTTCTGTGGAGTAAGTGAAAAACCCTCAAATTAGCCATCTGTTTTAGATTCTTCACTGATACATGTGATGGTAAAATATGAGTTTCATCATCTGCATTCACAGCATGTATGCACTGGCTGTACTGGCTGTACATGTCTAAGCATCAGCGTACACCTCGGCCGGGTGAGGCTGGTACCAGGGGAGGAGAGATTAAGCAGACTGACCTCTGGGCCTCTGTTCCCAGGCCCTGGTTCTGGGGGAGGAGGCCGGTGTTCCGGCCCAGTTCTCCCAGCGTGGGAGCTCAGCGTGGGAGCATTGGGACCGTGGTCAGCCACTAATGTCTCTATTGCTTCCAGATTGCACTACGAATGACTACACAAGTTTGGTGTTTAAGCTCAACACTCTGCATGCTTACATTCAGCAGTAAAGCAAACCTCTGGTTGTGCTCCGTCTTGCCCGCTGTGTGCCCTCACTGTGTATGTATGAGCCTCCAACATGCCGACTGCTCAGATAAGATCCAGCTCAGCGTTTATTTGTTAGGAAATTCAGATAATTTCTGTCTGGATTAGTGCTGGAAATACGATGTTTTTGTCTCACTGTTACCGGCATGTTGAAACCAAGGCCTGTCAAGCATATCATTAAAGGGCCGCTTAGCAACCCCATCGATTTATCACACAAATCGGTCAACGTCTGTTTAAGTCGTCACATTTTGTCTTGGTAACTACTTATGTCTGATAGTGGTCAGATGTTTTCGGGTTAGTCATGAACATCTGTTGCACTGGAAACAAATGAGGGGCATCAGAATGCTGTTTCATTACAGTGAGCTTGTTGCTCCTTCACCCACACGAGGTTGTGACTCATGAAAGAATGCAAGTTCTTATCTAGAGATCTGATTCACCGCAAATGAGTAGACAGCACCTCATGTGAGGTCAAGTTAGTTGTGATTTGGTGAAGCAGTAGCTGGCAGACAGCAGGGGAAACACTAATGAACGCTTGCCAACAGCCGTGTGGGCGACATGCAGGATGTTTGCCATGAGAAATGTGCGGATTCAGCGGAGGAGTTTTCCTTTTCATCACGTCCTCACATGTCCTCCTCAGATGTCCTTGCCCCGTCCTAAATGGGGAACGGCAGAGCATGCATGATTTTTTTGGGCAACGCCTTACTCGCTGTGTGTTTCTAGAGGAAAGAGCCCTTGCCAGGCAAGAAAAACAGGAAAACGTCTCTGTGAAAGTGTTTGCCTTTGATCTCAAATTGAGATTGGATTAGATTGGATTAACTCACCGTTGCCTTTCTCTCTCACTCCGTCTCTCCGTCTCTCACCTCAGAGTGCAATCATTTCCTTTGGATGAATGGATAAGAACTCCTTTCATGTTCGATGTCATAAATGAAACGTCCACGGTCATTCCTACAGTTTTCTGTACGGTGCACAGACTTGCATTGCTTGTAAGGCCTGAGCTGCTGTATGAGAAGATATATGAGCTGGTGGCGGGTCACGGAGAAGCGATATGTTTTGATTTATTTCACCTCTGGCCGCTAAAGCCTAATTAAAGAGATTACAATGGGACTATAATTACCACAACATCAAGCAGTTAATCTGACTTGATTTATCGCAAATGGCTGCCCAGCTGTCCCCGGATAAGATTTCACCCGGCAATATGTTTGCAACGGCCTGTCAGTTACATAGATTCTTATCGCTAATGTAATCTAAACGTTGTCAAACACGGTGCCATGGGGCCGCCTGCGTTTGGTTTATATTGAATTACTTCCTGACTTGTGTCTCAGGGAATTAGCGCTGCAGCACACAGTGGTTTTCACTATCAATTTATTTTTGAATACATTTCTTTATTCATTATTCTACCTATAACATGTCAAAAATAATGACAAACGTCCACCAAACGTGTTGTGTTAATGCTCCTGTGTTTACTAATAATAGGGGAATATTGTACTTAACTACATCTATTTGATACATTGAGTTGCTAGTTACTTTTTCAGATTCAGATTATTAATACAAAATATAATCAACAAATAAATTATGATGTATTATTATGGATAAAGATGAGACTTTATTGATCCCTTGGTGAAATTCACAAGGTCCCCGGCAGTATACTATATAGTAAGAAATAAGCCACCTTTACTAACTGCAACATTAAAGTAACGTACTGTACACATTAATGCATCAATACTTATTCAATAATATAAAATACATTATTCTTGCATACTGAGTACTTTTACTTTTGGTACTTTAAGTTTGTACTTGACTGTGTTTGGTATTTTACTTGACACTTTTGTGCTTTAGCCAATGAATCAACTAGTTGTCTCAGCACTACACAGCATTATGTAAAAACATTATGTGGACAGGAGACAAGAGTGATGTTGAGTGTAAGGCCATTAAAGCTAACAGAGGCTCTAGGCTCAGAGCTGCAGGGTCCAGCAGCGCCGTCTCTGCTGCATGTTTGTGTATACACACTGGCTACGCCTGCAGGGCGGGATGGGAAGTGAAAGGTCTTGACGGGGGGGTGAGAGGGAGCTGTTTGACTGTTTCGTGTACACAATCAGGCCCCTCAAGGAGTTATGGGAACACAGAGAAGCAATAGTCAGTAGCAATTGTGCCAGTAGTGAAAGCGTGATGATGCTACTGTATTAGACTTGGTAACGCTTTATATTAACCTCGAAGCCCACGATCCCGACTGACTTTACTGTCTTTCAGAGGCTGTGACAGGTTCAGTTTTAGAGCTAGTAGGGTACAGATATCATATGAAACTAGAAAATCTAAGGAACGTCAAAAGTTATTGATACCAAATCACAGCACATCAAGGTCTTGGTGATTGAATGTGGTATTTTGGAGGGATTATTGATCATTTTTTATCAATTCTCAAGTCGTAAAAAATGGTTAAATTTAGCACCAAATCTGTGTAACAAATGGTTTCACCGTGATAGAGAGACATGATAGAGCATGGGAATGGCCATCATGTACTTCTATCATAATGTTCTAAGCCCTTACACACTTATTTATTTATTTTAATTAATTAATTAATTAATTAATTAATTAATGTTTATTTCAGATTTATGACTAGAACAATTTGACACACAGTGCTGAGCTGAAGTTCATCTTCAGGTTCCCAGTTTTCAGATGATGTACACCACTTCTATGTGACATCTACTGCTGACCTGCTATTTCCCCCTAAAGACCCCCCCTAAAAAAGACAAAAATGGGGTCATTGTCCCGCTTATTACACACTTACTTACTTAAGAAATCAATACTTTGACACAAAAATGGTCCTTCAGAGTCCAAGTGCGTCCCGCAACGGTCAGTTATACATAGGAACGGTTTGTTATAAAGAAATAACAGACCGTAGAACGTCGTGATTAACCAATCAGAATCAAGTATTCAACAAAGCCGTGTCAGAAGATGTTTATTGACATTCTTAAGCAGTCTATAAACTCTTAACAAGTTTCTTATTAAGTGCTTATAAATGTCTCATAATCTAATAAACATATTTATAATGCTATTATTAACACTTATTGCTTAATACACTTGTAAGGTCTTATAAGGGCCTTATTACTTGTTAACTAACGCTTATTACAGAACCTAATATAAAGTGTTACTTTATACTTTGCTTTACAGCCCGGTATGCGGCCTGTTTTGTTGTTCTCATAATGTCTGTGGTGTTTCGTTACAGGTTCAGTCTTCACTGTGCAGTATAGCAGCTGCTGTATGTTTCTGTCAGTGCAGTCGAGATCTCCTGTATGCCTGGCGTTATAACATGACACATGTCTATCATTTCTGTCTGCTTTCTGGTTTATTTCAGGGAGACATTCAGCAACTACTGATTCTGAACGACCCCCAGGCCGCTGCCGACTACTGTGTAGACTACATACCAGACTGTGACTCTGCTTTGCCCTACATCAGCCAATCCCTGGTCGTGCAGGAGGTCAGTACTGCCAGCAACAGGAGGCAATGTCTACTGGAAAAAACCCAAGCAAATCCTCGTACAGTTCTTCGCCAGCTGAGCTTCAGGTCACCTTAATTAGCTGCAGACACATGGCAGACACAAAGGTCCAGATATATGAGTTTTCCACATTTCCTTAGAGGCCCTGTGTGGTATAATGCCTTTTGAGAAATATGATGAGCTTTTACTCGTGTTAAAACATTATCATGTCCTTCTGGCTGCTAAAGTGGGCTTGCAGAAGCCGTTGCTTCCCAGCCAGCCAGTAAAAGGAGCTCAAGCATGCCTGTCAATAGAGCTATGTGTTCCTAAGACTGATTTACAAGTGGCCAACGGCCCCGGCCAAGAAGAGGTCTGAGTACAGTGCAAAACGTACCGAGTGTTTGCGAAAAGAGACTTGAGAGATAAGGACAGAATAGGCCATCAGTCAAAAGGAAAAGTGTCTTCTTTCAAATGCAGCCAGCAGTGGAGCATTCTTAAGGTCAGGTGCTCACACTCACACATAGAGCCAGCCAGGAGCCCATAACTCAAACATGATATAAAAGCTCTTCCCCTCCTCAAGGCGTGCATAAAAAATGTAATCAATCATGGATATGAATTACTGTATTTTTCTTTTTTGGCATGTGAGAGATATAGATAAGGAGGAAGGAGGCAGCAGAGGAATCAAGGCAGATATATATAAATGTGTGGCTGGGCTTCAAGGAATACACAGTTTTAGCCACGTGCATACACTCATATATGCGTGCATTTGTGTTTGCACGCAAATGTGTGGTCGTTGATTATGCTCCAGAGATGGCTCCTTAATGATAGCGTGAGGCTATTTCCATAGTCATCCAGCTGGCTCTTAAAGAACTACAGCTGAGAAATGAGCTCCAAATCCAAAACATGTCAACATCTGTCACCCCACTGACCTAATTCCCATCACTCCCCCTTCTCACACTGACCTTGTTTACAAGTGGATCTAAATCACGTCACTGATGTCTTTCGCAGACAGGGCTTTCAGCGCCAATTTCAGGCAGAGGCCGTTCATGTCACTGACATGCAACGGACATCACTCTGGAGGATGACGCATATTTGCTCACTTGCCAGAGCGCACTAAGAACTAGCACCTCGTTAGGATTATAGACAGTGACCCCTGACTGCTCAAGCAAATATGTCTTCTGCGGGAAAAACTCCACATTTGTTTGTCCCTTCTCATTTCATATTTGTTTTAGGTTTTTGCCAGCTCAGTGGGAATTACAGTAGGTGTTTGACCCTATCAGGGTGTCACAGGACTTGAATGCATCACTTAACTCTTGTATTTTCATTCACAGCAGTGTTTGTTTTCTCTCCATCTTCCACTTGTGCCCTCATCTTGCATTCCCCTTTTTCATAAAAGACCTCCAAACTTGGGTCTGATGCCCTTCTGCAAAGTGACCAGCTCGAGGATGAACCAAAGAAGCGCTCCAAAAAGGACAGGAAAGGCAAAAAGAACAAAAAGAAGAGGGACAAGGGCTCTAAAGGCAAAGGCAAAGGCAAAGGCAAAGGCAAGGGCAAAGGCAAGGGCAGGAAGGGATCCAGAAAGAAAAAACATGACGAGGAGGGTGTTGAGGACGGCTTCCTCAGAGTGTCCACATCGCTGCCCGAGTATCTGTCCCAAGAACCTTTTCAGCCCACAGAGTTGCCAGAAATTAAGAAGAGCACCTCAGAAACCGTCGTCCCCACTCAAGTCTTCGACAAGACCTTCATTGAGATGCCCACACATGAACCAGACTCTACAGCTGAGGCCCCCACTGCGGTGCCCAGTGCATTGCAATCAAAGGTTACTAAGGAGGTAGTTTACCTGTAGATGCCCTCCATCCCAACCCCCTCCTGCCATTTGCAGCTCTAACCGATCACTCCCCTAATACCTCCTAACCATAGAGAGCACCGCATCCCTCTCCAGTCGCTTATCACCACCACCACCACTAACCAGCACCATCCTAATCATCACCTCTACCACAGAAAACATGGAGAACGCATCTTAAATGAGCCATTTTTGATGATCTCACTATATGACTTGTGTCTGCGTGTGCGCTTTTTGTAGAACATGCTGTAGTACATGCATATCTGAAAAGCTTGGTATGCATGGTACATACAGTGTGTATCTTCCTGTATGCGAACCTACAGAATGATTATTGGGTTTACAGTTCATTCAGTGTGAATATATGTAAGGGATAACGTACAGTGATTGTTGTGAAATAACGCAAGACCGCATCGCCCTTTCAGGGTTTATTTCACAATAATGACCCGCTAGCTGTGCATTATTCTGCTTATTACACGGCTACTTGCTTAAGGAAATCAATAATTTGACACAAAAACATCAGAACTACACCCATAGCAATGGTCTGTTATAAAGAAATAACAGACCGTAGAACACCGTGATTGACCAATCAGAATCAGCTATTCAACAGAGCCGTGTAAATAAGCTCGGATAGGATCTAAATCTTTTATACTATGAATATGCCACAACTGTATATAATTTTTTTTTTTTAAAAGGTACAGTGTGTACGATTTGGTGACACATAGTGGTGTGGTTGCAGATTGCAACCAACTGAATACCCATCCGCTTACTCCTCCTTTTCCAAGACCGCGATAACGTGAGTGGCTGAGTGCAAAACCGAGGTAACGCCACAGTAACGCTACGTTAGGAGCAACGGAAGTTGCGGTTTTGCACCACAATTTCACAAGCGTGTCATGCTACTCCTTATGTAGATATGTAGAGCTCAGTCTAAGCTAACGGAAACACAACGATTATTAGTTTCAGGTGATTATACACTAATGAAAACATGAATATTATATTCCATTTCTGCCAATAATTTCCCCAAAATGTTACACACTGTCCCTTTAAAATCCAATTTTAACTTCCCACTGCAACAACCGAGGAACGTTTGTGTATGTCTCCTTCATGTTTGTTATTTGCTAATTTGCCAAGTGAACTAATTTTTCGAGCTCACGCTGTTTCTGTAGCTGTTGTAATCTCTGCCATGCTGCCACATGAATGCGATGTAGTCCATCAGCTAATTACACTCCAGCATTGTAATTAACTGCACACCTGTCAACCCGTATCCCGGATAATCAACACAATCCCATCAAATCCACCTGTTTTGCTAACATTCACATCGTGTGCTAAGCGCCCGGCGCTAACGAGACGAGCTCAGCGTCCCCTGGTTCATCTTTGCCATGACTCATTTAAGCCTGTGTGTCGGCCTGCAGGAGGACAAGCCAGTGAAGGAGCCAGTGATGGAGGAGCATGGTGACCTTTACGGAGACCTCTATGATGATCTCTCAGTTTCCACGGTAACAGTGGGCCCGAATGTTACTGACTACGAGGTGGGTTAAATGCAAATGCAAGACATGTCTTCACCTTTGCACGAAAAACACTAAGAGCCTATTTTTGGTATTCAATGAACACACCTGAAGTGAGTTTTTTTCCATTCCTTAACAGATTCACGAATATGAAGATTACAAGAATGACACGGAGTCAGAGTATGAAGAGTACGAGACATACGAGGAGGGCTTTGAATTTGCAGAGCGGGAAAGAGCAGGGACGTGGGAAGGAGAAGAGGTAAATCTCACACACCAAGCGAGTGGTCATGTCTTCAATTGCCTGTGTCAAGTGATTTCTTACAATTCACATCCATTCATCCCGTTCTCCTCCTCAGGCTGGCCTCAGAGCAGAGAAGGGCCAGAAGGGAGAGCAAGCCATTATTGAGCCGGTGAGCTGCTAGTGACATTTAATGAATAGCACCGTAGCTTTAGTTATGAGCATGGGAATGAGTTGATACCCTCCTAATGTACATTTCATTCCATCTGTGCTTGTTTCTAGGGTACATTACTGGAAGGACCCCAGGGTCTACCAGGGTCACAGGTAAGCCTATTCACTGCCTGAACACAGAAGAAAACAGACATTTTGACCGTGCCTCGTCTCTGTAATTATACAGGATGTGGCATATGGAACATAAGCAGGAAGTGACCAGATGTGGTGCAAACTGTTGAGAATTTTGGAGTGCAGCCAAATGTGGTGTTTTCAGAAAAGGAAACAGGGGTTTTCAGGTCCTAAAAATACACCCCTGCACTATTAATGCAACGATCATTAAAACTGCAACATTCCAAAGAAGTAAAAGTATTTTGATTCAAGACTACATAAATAAATAAAAAGGGATTATCGTCAAGGATTTGGAGGGTTAGAATTAGGGCTGTCAATCGATTAAAATATTTAATAGCGATTATTTTTCATCTGTTCAAAATGTACCTTAAAGGGAGATAAGGAGTGTTTAATACTCTTATCAACATGGGAGCGGGCACATATGCTTACTTTATACAAATGTATGTATATATTTATTATTGGAAATCAACTAACAACAAAAAACAATGATAAATATTGTCCAGAAACCCTCACAGGTACTGCATTTAGCATAAAAAATATGCTCAAATCATAACATGGCAAACTCAAGGCCAACAGGCAACAACAGCTGTCAGTGTGCTGACTTGACTAGGACTTGCCCCAAACTGCATGTGATTATCATGAAGTGGGCATGTCTGTAAGGGGAGACTCGTGGGTACAATTGACCCCATTTTTATTCACATATTTTGAGGTCAGATGTCAAGAGACCCCTTTGAAAATGGCCGTGACAGTTTTTCCTCAACAAAATTGAGTGAAATTTGGCGCGTTATTAGTCTCCTTCGTGACAAGCTAGTATGACATGGTTGGTACCAGTGGATTGATTAGGTTTTTCTAGATTCATATGACGCTAGTATATCTTCACTCTAGCTTTAAAACTGAGCCCGCTACAACCTAAAAATCACAAGTTGCGTTAATGCAATAAAGACATTAGTGGTGTTACGTAGAAGAAGAGTATAATTTTGTAGAAAACTAAGCCACAATATGTTCTCTATTGTTTGCTTGAGTGCTGTGAATGTTTCATTCACAGGGACTCGCTGGCCCAGTTGGACCAAAAGGCCCTCCAGGACCCAGGGGAGATCTTGGTGAATTGGTGAGTGTGGCTTAGGCCTGGACCTGGACCCATAGAGTGCTGCAGGAGTCCTAAAACCCGGAAATGAGTTAGCATTTTAGCACTTCAGGTTCCCTCAATCAGTCAATGGGTGTTTAGTTAGATGCTTTAAATAAGGTCTGTGGTTAACACAAGCTGAAGAGAAGATTTTTTTCTTTTATATAAAATACATCAATAAATACCCCACAAGCTTTTATGTGTCTTAAAAAAGGCGGTGGCTAACAAGTGGCTGAATGAGACTACTAAATGTCATCACACCAACTCGTCCGCCTTTACAGCATCGTTGTGTATACTCGCGCTCATACGACCGTGGTGTAGTTTGTTTATAGCCTAACGTTAGCTTTTTACTTCTAGCGATTGCATTCACACTTCAGATCATAGAAGTGGTGATCATTTGTGGAGTTTATCTTGCTGAACAAAACGTTTAAGCATCATAAACGTGTGTTTGCCACAGAGTTTATTTTCTGCAATAATACAAAATGGAAAAAATCCCATTGGCTTTTTGTCGAGGGAACAGGGGCGATGCCAACTTCCTGGTTGACCTACAAAAATACATCATGCCTGCGGCACTCTACTGGGTTAGTTTGGCCCCACTTTGACCCCTCCACCTGTGGGACAGAGCTGTTCAACTGTAACCTCACTGTGCAACATGTCCAGTCCTGAAGTGAACCTGCTGGACTTCAGGGACGAATGTCGACACCCACGTGTTTGACCTGATTTGCTTTTGTGTGTGTGTGTGTGTGATTGCTCGAATAAGGGTATTTGTCGATGATTCATCACAATGGAACACACTGCAACACACATACACAAGACTGTTTAACACACTTTAGCCTGTCCACCAGTGACGCATAAGAATGAGCTCATGTCTTTAAGGATTTATGTAATACTTACTTACTTCTATGCCTATTCAGGATTAATATATATATACGTTTTTAAAACCAAACTAAACTTACAGTATATCTACTTCTGATCCACTTGTTCCTAGAGACAAGTGTCAGTTATTTGACAAAAGCAAGTACCAAGAAAATTACCCTTGATCCATAAAGAGAGGAATGTATCTCACCAATTTGAATACTTATCATTTAACTTAACGGTAATCTGATGAACACAATTTTAATGACTCAACGCTGCATTAAATGACTTGTTTAAATGGATATTTACAGTGTGTAAACAGAAGATAAGCTAGTGTCTGTGTGTGTGTGTGTGTGTGTGTGTGTGCGTGTGTGACATGCCCTGTGGAAATGGAGTAAAGGTTTGTTTTTACAGTGATTAGATTGCAGGGGTTGTTTTTCTCTCTGTGTAGACACTCTCTCACACACACACACACACACAGTAGCCGATGTTTATCTCTTTCCCCGACCTCTCTTTTCAGGGTCCCCCAGGACGTCCTGGTCTTGCTGGGGTTGATGGGATTCCAGGTCCTCCAGGAACCATGTTGATGCTACCGGTAAGACCTTACATGCATGCTCACGCACACACACAAACACGCACTCAGAGCACACCTTTTCCCCAATGTGGTGTAGCGGCATGACCACAAGGGGGGGCTGTGTGATTGAGCTTCATTTACATTTGGGGAATCCTGCGGTGGGGACTGAATCCTCTTTTTGCCTCCAGTACCGGCATGGAGGTGATTCCCAGAAGGGACCAGTGGTGACTCCTCAGGAGGCGCAAGCTCAGGCAATCCTGCAGCAGACCCAGGTACACTTTGGTTTCATCATGCTATATTATAACACCAGTGACTTTCATTTTATGCTGTATGAAGACCAACTCATTGCACATTACAAGTGAAAAGGTGCCCTGTGCAGCATACATAAAGCATCCAGTTGTGTTTTCCTTCCAGCTGGCTATGAAGGGACCTCCAGGTCCGCTGGGTCTCACAGGGCGATCAGGCCCAGTGGTAAGGCACTCCTCTGACCTTGACTAAATTTGCATCATACCTCCAGGGCTCCTTCAACCTTTAACCTCCACTTCACATTCTGCCTGACCAGGCACAAACTCTACCCCTCTACTCGCTCCCATCCTAACCTCATCACTATGCAGGCTCACTGTGTTCAAATCACTGCAGGGTTGCAAAAATAAACAGATGATTAAGGTTTAAGATGGTTTGTTCTTTGTTTGTTTGGTGCTGAATTTGGAGTTGAATTGCTCCTGTGCATCACGTCATGCTTAAATTAATTTTTTATTTTGCAGGGTCTTCCAGGTTCCTCTGGGTTCAAAGGAAACAGCGGAGAAAATGGCCCTCCTGTAAGACCAGACATTATTTTTACCTCACTACTGGCTTCCATCATATCACTATTAATTTCCTTTTGTCCTCCTGCTTTCCCTTTTACACACCTTTCCATTTGTCTTCCTTTCTCATATAGGGACTACATGGGTTGCAAGGCCCTCTGGGAATTAATGGAAAGCCAGGAAAGAGGGTGAGATATCTAGAGTACTGTAGGTTCATAAGCATACTGTGCCTGATGTAACATAAAGTAAAAACCTACTTTAACTGGATTGTGTGTCTCGTAGGGGTATTCGGGAGTCGACGGAGGTCGTGGCGCTCCGGGTGAAACAGGCTCTAAGGTAAAATCTCACAGCACTGCATTGACTAGTTATAATCTCAACTATTTGAGCTGCACCAAGAACCAACCGATTTTTATTTATTTACATCCTTACAGCTTGTTCGGATATTAGTTGAGGTTAATAGCTGTGTCGATGCTACATTGCCAGTTGTTAGACCATATTGCTGATGTTGAGTTTCCATGAATTAAAGGTGCCATATGGTAGAAAGTGACACTTTCAATGTCTTATTTGATTATAAAGGAGGTCTACGTGCTATATAAATACTATGAAAGCATCAAAACGCTCAATCCACAGAGAAATGCAGACAACTGCAACAACTTCTGCTTTTAAACTAGGGCTGCACAATTAATCAAAAATGTATCTAAATCATAATATGGACTACTGCAATTTACAAATCGCAGGATGAGGAGGAAATCACAATATTTATTAAAGGTGAAATGTGTGTCAACATTATGTGCTGGCCCACACATTATATTCTACAGGCTTAAGAAAACATCTTTGTTTGGTACAGATCCCCGCAAGAATTATACCATAATCATGTTTTTTCACTGAAAATGAGAAAAATTATGTAAAAAATGATCATTCTCTCTAATATTGCAAATCACATTGCAATTGCAACATCAGTCAAAATAATCACAATTAAATATTTTTGCAAAATCATGCAGCCGTCAGGACTTCCTTAAGGTTGTGATGTCACAACTTTACAGTCACTGGTACAAGTGAAGCTAAACTCCTGTGGAGCTGAAACACACAATGAGTCCATCGCTGCTGTGAAGCCATAAAGACGAGACAGCGCAGATGCGGAAGTGCGGAAAACTGACTAATCAGAGCAGACTGGGCTTTTTTAGGAGGGGGGTCTTAAAGAGACAGGCGCTAAAACGGGGCGTTTCAGACAGAGGGTGAATACAGGTATATTCAGACATACAGTATGAGAAAAAAGAATGACTTTTTTGGACATTAAAGCATGTAAACATGTTCTAGTAAAAACAACAAATACAAGTATGAACCTGAAAATTAGCATAATATGACTCCTTTAAGTTTCCTGTTTCCAACAATACCGCAGCAAGGTCTTGTACGATAACAAACTCTCTCCACTTGCAAGTGTAAGCCTTTAGGTAGCCCACAGCTTATTATATGCACTGACAACAAGGCAACTCAATACCTAACAGCTGCAGGACGAGCTTAGCAAATAAATCAGGCTCCCTTGATGCCGAGTCTGACAGAACAGCAGAGTCTTTATCAGTCAAAGCAGCATTTTAACAGACCTACAGCTAATCTGAAAGCTCCCTCTCCCCAACACATAGTCAGAGCAGATGGGAGGCTCTGCCAGGGGAGACTCTCAGTACAATTCTGCTAATGTTTACACATTACCGTATGCGTGTGTGTGTTTCAGGGTTTAATGCACTTGCTTCTCTGTTACTTTTCAGGGTGACAGGGGTTTTGACGGCCTGCCAGGTCTCCCGGGAAACAAGGGACACAGAGTGAGTTAGATTTGGTAACATAAAGCATTGTAGCCGTATTTATTTAGTCATTCAGGCGCTAACACACGGCATGCATCAATACCTCACACATCATATTGCAGGTGTTTGTTTGCACATTATGATCGTGATGATTGTGATTTCTATGATGACGCTGTAAAGCATCTGCTGGATTCTGCTCTGCTATAAAGAGAAAACTGTCCTAAATATCTTGAGGCTTGTGGCTAATGCTTTTATCTTGTAGGGGGACAGAGGAAAGCCGGGTCCTCATGGGCCTGTCGGAGAGTCAGGAGAAAGGGTGAGTGCTTTTTTTTTTTTTAAAGAAATCTACTTGCAACAAACAAAGCCTAGAAAACACATCCCGCTGCAGTGCTTTGTTTCTCTTAATTTTTTCCATCACGTAAGGTTAAAACCTTTCCAGATCAGTGAATCAATTCTACAAACTATTACGATGGTAGAGCACCACACATCGAAAAAAGGCTTCACTGAAATGAAGTCATAAACTCTTGAATTTAATTCTGATACGCTGGCCTGAGTTCATTCAGGATCAAGGTTCGCAAAAGACATGGAAGCTATGCAGTGCATCCCGGACTTAGAATTGAAAATATGAAAGATAGAAGCTCTGTCAAGATCGTATCAATCCAGATGGGCGGGCGGGCGAGGGGGAAATTTGAGAGAGCGGTCTATTAGTCTTTGCTCGAAGATAGTTGAGCCTTATCTGTCAGGCAGTGGATTTCTTTAATGAGCTATTTTCACAGATTATGTCTGTGGGGATATAAATGTATCCACGCCTGAGGTTGACTCAGAGAGGTGCATGAGATTTATGTGTTGAATCTGTGTTTGTCTTTGTTATTTTAGGGATCTGATGGACCTGTGGGGCCGAGAGGGCAATCAGGCGAAGCCGTGAGTAACCACATCTGGAACGACATAATGCTCCCTCATAATGCAATATTTAATGGTTATTGTTTCTCTACATTAAAGTGGACATATCATGAAAAACATTTGGGTATCTGGAGTGCCTACAACTGTGAAATAAGATATCAGTTTTTTGTGGGATGTCTAGATCAGAAAACATGTGATTCAACAAGTTTGAGAACTACCTTTGCAAAGGTGCTCTATATTTTTCTCGCAAGCTAATCAGAGCATACTGGCAGACAGTAAGAGAAAAGTAATATGTTTTTTGAACATTAAAGCATGAAAACATGTTCTAGTAGAAACTCAAAATACAAGTATGAAACTGAAAATAAGCATAATATGTCCCCTTTAAAATACTTTAAGCAGAGGATGTATTATCAAGTCTGTGCTTTGCGTTCTCAGAAATACGCTATAACACAAAAACCCTTTCCTAGTGCACAGAAAAATCACAGAAACAAATGATTTCCACCACGACAAACCACGAGGGGATTGTAGGAGATCACTTGATTTAAGCTCCAGCTGAAGTTTCAGCCAAAATCTTACAGAAGAACTTGCACAAGTACAAAATCTACTGCTCATACTGTACATGAAGAAAACAATAGAAACACTGCACAATACTTTACAATATACAACAACTACAAAAACTAGAATTACCACATCTATTCATCACAGTGCTGACATACTGTATAGAGATATACAACCATTCACACTCACATTCACACCTACGGGCAATTTAGAGTCAACAATGAACCTAACCTGCATGTCTTTGGACTGTGGGAGGAAGCCGGAGAACCTGAAGAAAAACCCACGCTAACACGGAGAGAACATGCAAACTCCAATCTGGGTTTGAACCTGCGACCCTCTTGCCAGTTTATATCCATGCCTGTCCAAAATGTCATCTCTTCATCATTTTATCCTATTAGACATTTGTGGGAAATTGTCATAATTGGCACATGAATTCTTGAGTTGAGGTAAAAAAACGTGTTTTGTGAGGTCACAGTGACCTTAGAACCAAAATCAAATCAGGTCATCCTTGAGTCCAAGAGGATGTTTGTGCCAAATTGAAGAATTCCCTCAAGGCGTTCCTGAGATATCACTTTCACAAGAATGAGACGAATGTAAGGTCACAGTGACCTTTGACCATTGACCACTGAAATCTAATCAGTTCATCTTTGAGTCAAGTGGACGTTTGTTCCAAATTAGAAGTAATTCCCTCCAGGAATTCCTGAGATATAGCATTCACAAGAATAGACCAGACAGAAGTACGCACGTACAGACGAATGGACAACCCAAAAACATAATTCCTTTAGCCACGGCTGTCGCCGGCGCAGAGGCATAAAAACTAGGACGGTCAAATTATTATTAATGCAATACTGCCAGAGTGTTCACCGTAGCATTAAGAGAGAAAAGGTCACTGGGAAGCGGCGTGCAGCTTGGACGCAAGAATATACAATAGCATAACATGCGTGACACGTATATTCAAAATCTGTATTCTACCTGCGAAGTAACTTTGGATCATAGAGAGAGACCACAAAGAACTTAAGAGCACTGCTGAAGAAGCTGTACCTCTGCGGTGAACACTGGTTGATTGCTTATGACTCACACTCCATCTTTCTCCCAGTAGGTGAGGTTGAGGCTCTGCGGGGTTCTGTCCCTCCAAATGGATCACCCAGCGCAGGAGGAAATAGAGTGCCATAAGACATGTTAGGAAAGCTGTGTTAAACTACAAAGATAAAGGGAAGGAGAGGAGTTGGCTGTTTTGATGAGGGAGCGATGGGAAAAGTGCGGCAGCGAGAGACAAACGCAAGGCAGAAATTTGGTTGGTGGTGAGAGAGATAAGAGAGATGGAGAGAGAGGAAAGAGAGCGAGTCGGAGAGGGAAGAGATAAAATCCTGGCCTGAATGATTATATTTCCATATCAATCACTTCCCAGGAGATCACAGATGTGGCTTTGGAACAGGTGGCTTGGCCAGCCTACAAAGAGGGAGGCTGACAAAAACAGAGCACACAAACACACTCACGCAAACACAGGCTAGTGCAGCCTGCATGGCTAGCACATACAAAACCAGATGCGCCCACACTCACTCATACACACACAAAAATATATTATTTGTCTCTCCCTGTTTTTCGCTCGCTTAGTTCTGATTTGTGATTTAGTATTCCACACTCGCCCCGTCTCATCATGAATGCAGGTTAGCTGCTGACTATTTGCTGTGTTTTGTCTCCAGGGTACTCGGGGTCTTGTCGGGCCAAGGGGGCCACCTGGCCCACCTGGCCAGACGGTAAGTCAACATCGCCTTGATTTACAAGATCAGAGCTATTCAGTCCCTTCAACTCTATAAAACATTCTCTAGTGCCTGCAATCATCAATATGCCACTGAAGATAAACAAAGAAGCTATTGAATTGTCTGTTTTTTATAATCAAACTTTCATCCATTGTTTTCTCACTTCTTGTCCTTTGTCAGGGTATTGGTGGAACTGATGGAGGACAAGGTTCTAAGGGCAACCAGGTCAGTCCTGCTACCTTCATTACCTACAATACCTGTAATATATACAAAAATAGTTATATGGAAATGATAGGGGTGTAAGAAAATATCGAAAATATTAGCATTGAGAATATCGCAATATTATGTTCTGTGATTTTGTATCGACTCTAAAAAACACTGTATTGATTTTTAATTAATATTTTACATGCAAAGATCAACTCAGTCAATACTTTATTTAATTTGCAAAAAGGTGCATCCTCTCAGTGCATGTGCCCTCTCAAAGTAGTGCTATATGATGTTAGATGTAACAGGGACCGTGAGAAATGCGAATGCAGATCCCACTGTTCGGATTGCATAAAAAAACTTTTTTTACTCAGATTTTATACATATGGTGGTGTGTTCTTTATATGATGACAGTTTTACTAAAATTAGATTTAAAAAAATCGCAATATATGACCTTGCTTACAGATTGCAATTGGGGCTGTCACAATAACCGCGATATTGCAACACCGCGCTACTGACAAGCTGACTGCAGGGGATGTCGAGCAACCGTCACAACCGCTGTGGTCACGTTTATTCTTTTTTTTATTCTTTGCAATGGGAGCGCCACATATTTACACTATGCTACAAATGCCGGCAGCGTGACGAGGTGCTGAGCATCTATTCTGCGCTGAACGCTGCACGTATGGTGTTGCTTTTCTGGTCGCTGAGAGTTGAAAATTGTTCAACTTTGGGTAAAACTTGCATCCTACATACATCTAGGCTACAAGTGCTGGAGAACAACAACAACGGAGGAGAAATTAATACACGGGTCCGTCCTCTCCTCCTACATAATTCAGCCTTCCCTTCACCCAGAGCAAGTACTCTACCTTGTGCCAGCATTTTAATATTCCATATCATAGTAACCAGACACAACCAAAGCGCCTCAGCTGAAAAAAACAAAAACGCTGCAGCTCATTGCCCTTCCTTGTTCTGCATTAACAATAAATATGTATTTAATTAGTTTTAAAACTGTCATCTTTGTCATTTAAAAAGCAAAAATATAACTAATAATAGCCTAATAATGAAGCTTATTCATATAGCACTAACATCAGGATAAATACAGTAATTTGTATAAAAAAAAGATTTGCAATAATACCGCATATCAACACGCTGTTGAGCCAATCATTATCACAGCAGGGGAAGTTCCTTCACCGTGACAGCCCTTTCGCAATATCTCTCAATATATTGAATTGTAACTCCTGTATCGTGATACGTATCGTACCGCCAGATTCTTGCCAATACACAGCTCTAGACAATAAGTATGTGGGTAACAGTGATCTCAGCTACAGAAACATCAGCCGGAGTGGCTTAGTGTGGCCTTCTAATGAACCCGTTAACCCGCCATGTGATGATGAGCTTATAACAAAGTTCATATGGAGGCGGAGTGTGTGACCATCAGTGTTTGTTGTTGTCAGGGTCCAGGTGGAGAGAATGGGGCCCCAGGTCAGCAGGGAAATCCAGGAGTACAGGTAAAAAACTGTCCTGTGGCTATGAGAGCTAATCCACTCCTTATTACACATCATATAAATGTATTCAAGTCATATAGACATGCTTCCAAACAGCTGCATAAACAAACATTTGTTCTCTCTCACACACACAAACACTTTCTCCCGTTTGTTTTATAGTTTTACTTTAACTGAAGGTTTACTTGCATATAAACGCCTTTCACAATCCAATTACGTGACACTAAAATCTATTCACAATGCAAGGCTGTGTTTATTACCTCATTTAAAGGATGTTTTTGGAGATACAGGGTTTTCACCCCACAGCAACGAAATGTAATTTTAAAATGTCGTCGGAGACATTACAGTCATATAAAGAAGATTTAATCTCATTTCCAACAATCATTCAAACCTGCCGGCTCACACAAGGGCATCCACACATTCTGCTCCATACCATACATATACGCATACACACAGACTCAAACCTCAACCCAGCCTTCCTCTATAAGTCTTGTGACACTTAACCTGATTGATGCTTTGTTCTGGTCCAGGGCTTGCCTGGTCCTCAGGGTGCCATTGGACTGCCAGGAGAGAAGGTAAGTAGCATGTCTCTCACTTAATTTCAGAATTAAAGCTGCGACCTTGCGACCCCTGTCATCACATACCCAGGGGAGGCCGGTGGAGCCGGAGAGTACGACCCGACCACTTCTGGCTCCCATTCAGACAAGACAGGGCTAGACAGGAAATCAATACACAAGAAACACACACAGGCAACGCAGACGCTGGGGACGGCCTTGGCCACTGCCCCATCATGAGGCCAGACTGATAAAAGAAATAAAAAGTGGACTCAGTCATAAATACAATGTGTTTGGTAGAGGAGCAGCAAAGCAGGAAATGTGGTCTCTTAGGAACAAGTTAAGGTACTAGATCATATCTGAGGCTCATCTCAGTATTCATAAAGTACCTCTCTCTATCCTATGCAGGGTCCCGGGGGGAAAACAGGCATGCTGGGACTGCCAGGCATTGACGGCCCTACCGTAAGTGCACACAAATATATAAATGCATGCATTAGACACAAACATACATAACATGTATGTATGTATGCATGCATGCCGTTGCACATCCAGTATCTGTGTACATATAAATAGAGAGCACACTGCTGCTTCTTTATCAGTCATATCTGTGCTCAAGTGACAAGACAACTGAATGACAGCTCCACAACATCAACTGGTGCACTAGAAGAGTCTGCAACACATGTTGGAAAGTTGTTCATCTTTTTTCAATCATCATTTCATAATTTCTTTTTTTAAAGAATGGGTAAAAACATACAGGCATACATAACTTTATACAAGCAGAAACCTATTTACATCACATCTATAAAGCAAGGAAGTCTGTATGTCTTCCTGTGTGTCCTTTGCATATCTCGAGAACCGTTCATCCGATCTACTTCACACTTGGTGGGTGTATTGCTGGGGACCCAAGGGAGTGCAGTGTCAAATGTGGTGCAATTTGGACAGATGGTGGCGCTATTACAATGATTTTCAAATTTTGGCCTGTAACTTTTGAACTGTAACTTTCAGAAACAAAATTCTTTTTTCCCCCTGGATTTTGTGGGTCCAGATTAATCTATCTATCTATATAAGTCACGCCGATTTTCCATCTTTTTGAATTGTCTCGAAATCTGATTTTTTGCTACTACTCCTACAAAATTTGCGCAATCGTCACCAAAATTGGTACAAAACATCTCTGAACCAAGCTGGAAAAAGTCATTGTTACATAACTATATACAAGCAAAAACCTGTATACACCACAACTAACTATAAAACAAGGAAGTCCGTGTGTCCTTCGCATATCTCAAGAACCGCTCATCCGATCGACTTCTCACTTAATGAGTGTATTGCTTAGGACTCAAGAAAGTGCAGTGTCGAATGTGGTGCAATTTAGCCAGATGGTGGTGCTAACACAATGAATTTTACGTTTTGGCCTGTAACTTTTGAACCGTTAAGTCTCAGAAACAAAAACAAAAATGTGTGGCTCCAGACGAATCTATCAATATAAGCCGTGCCCATTTGCGTCTTGATGGATTTTCCGCCATTTTGAATTGTGTCCAAATCAGATTTTTTGCTACTCCTCCTACAAATTTTAAGCAATCATCACCAAATTTGGTACAGAACATATCTGGACCAAGCTGGGAAAATTTACTTTTTTGATATTTCATACAGTTTTGCTACAGCCGGCCCTCAAAGTTAGCTCAAATGCTGTGCGCAGGGCTTGTATTACAAAAAATGTCATGTCTCCTGAACACTATTGCGACCACATTTGGTGGACATGTGTAGATATGATGTCTGAGGTGACCATGACAATTTTGGTGCCAATTGGCCAATAGGTGGTGCTGTAGCAGCATCATCTAACTATAAAGAAAGGAATCTCTGTCTATCTTTCTGTCTGTGTATGTGTGACTGTCCTTCGCATATCTTGAGAACTGTTCATCCAATCAACTTCACACTTAGTGGGTGCAAGCAGTCATACCACGGTTCTCGACAACGCTACAAGCAGAACTTCTGGGGACCAAACAATTGGCCTGATCCAGACTGGCAATGCACTAGTAATGACTGAAAGAGGACTAGACCCAGACGACCAGCCCCTACAGTATCCTATGTACCTCCAGTACATCAATTTCCTAAAACAATATACCCACATATTGCTACACCAACAAAAAAATACAGCCAAATAGTTGTGTAGTTAATCTAAAGTAGCCAAGAGAATAAAAATTACCAACCTACACTTCCTGTGGCCGGCCAGTAGGGGGGCACGGGATGCATTTCTGGAATTAATCCAAAGCAGTATGACATTTGGAAAAAGAATGAAAAATCTTCCATCAGTGAGGCTCCAAGAATTAATATTTGTTAGACTGCAGTCAGACACATTTGAATGAGTTTCACTTAGCGCACTTTGTATTGTTCTGCAAAGCTTTTGTGACACACAATGATATTTTTATGGCGCCTCACTCTCAGTGCCGCTGGCATTTTCCTCTTTTTCAATTGGGTTGGTCGCATTCGGAAATTCTCCATCAAGGAGTGATACGATAATGATGTACTTGTGGCGGTGCTAAGTCAATCTGATTCCTGTTTTTCTGTTTCAGGGTCACCCAGGAAGAGAGGGCCCCACGGGAGAGAAAGGCATCCAAGTGGGTAACTGCATATCTCAGGGTTGTCTACTGTAGTGTCATAGATATTATTCTTGCAATCTGTTGTATCTGTGCACTCACTCCCACAAGGTTACAACAGTGCTCACTCTTATCATTATAATCATTGTGTTCCTACAATGTCATCATCTTTATTGTGCAAGAGCATTAGCTCATTAGAGTCAGCAGCATGCACTCATCAGCATCAACAATGCTTATTGACAATTAAGGATACGGTGACTGAGTGCAACGATTATTCATATCTGGTCAGAGAAATGCATTTTACTGTTAATATAATACCGTTTGTGTTTTTCATGTAGGGTTTACCAGGCACTCTGGGGCCTGTTGGCTACCCAGGGATCCGTGGAGTCAAGGTGAGACATAAATGCATCATGATCTCAGGTGTAATGTCCAACGAGATGTTTATTCCCTCGCACATTTCATTTTGTTTGTATATCTTCCTGTGGCGGACAAGCTGTTGTGTGTCTATGACTGACGGCTGACAGGTAGAGGGAAAGCACCTCGGTTCTCAAGGGGACTGCTAACAACAGAGTAGGGAACGTTTTGACGGATGGGAGAGATGTCAGAGTCAGATAGAGCAGAGCTGAGTGCATAGGTGTGCAGCAGTCCATTTTGACTGAGTGCGCCTTTTGAAGAATAAAAGTGAGGTTGTCGTGAAATGGCATTTTCTGCTCTACGTTTTGTTTTTGATCACATTCGCACATGTGGTGTTTCGTCATGTGGTAGTTTGGCTCAACATCGTTTCATCAGCATGAAATTAATTCTAAGGTCAATAACTAGTCAATAACAGAGCAATGTTAGGTCAAGAGGAAATCAACAGACACTTATAAATCATTTCAGTGTCTTAAGATGGGGTATTTGCAAGCAACCAATGATGTTTCTCAGCGATGTAAAGACTTTTCTTGAGAGTAGATTCTTGTTAAATGAAGTGTTTTCCCCTTTTATCACAGGGAGCAGATGGAGTTAGGGGTCTGAAGGGGAGCAAAGGAGAGAAGGTGAGTGAAACAGATAGCGAGTCTTTATTCTGTTGTCAAACTGTCTGTGACTGGAAGGACACCTGACGAATTACAATGTAACGACGCCATTTATCATCAAAGAGCTTCCATTATCACCTCTCCTCAATGCATCACAGGGAGAAGATGGCTTCCCCGGGTTCAAAGGTGACATGGGCATCATGGGAGACAGGGTGAGAGCGCCCACAAATCACAAATCTAATTGTCTCTGTTGTTCTCTATCGGATTGGAGATAAAATCGTCACTTCTCTTCTACTCTCGTTCTTGACTTTAGGGCGATAACGGAGCTACTGGATCTCGTGGAGAGGATGGACCAGAGGGACCAAAGGGCCAAGGAGGACCCTTGGGAGAGTCAGGATCCTTGGGGATAGCTGGCGAGAAGGTATATTTTAGATTTAATAGACATTACAAGACAAGGTTAGGACACAAAAGAGAAGGATAGAGAGATAAAATATACTGCCAAATTATAAGAAAACTCTGTAGCACTACAGCTCTGTAATAATGAGGTAATAGTTTGATAAAAAAAAAGGAGAAAATAATGAACCCTTTCTACTCAACCCCACTTTATCATAGACTCATTTTGTCTTCTTTTTAAGTGGGAACAAGGGGTCTTTAGGGGGAGATAGCAGGTCTACAGTAGATGTCACATAGAAGTGATGTACATCATCTGAAAGCTGGGAACCTGAAGATTGATTTGAGATGCAGCTCGGCAACGTGTGTCAAGTTGTTCTAGTCATAAATCAGAATTAAAAAAAATAATGAATTCATGAATTAATTAAAATAAATTGTGAAAGTGTATAAGGGGTTAGAACATTATGATGGAAGTATATAATGGCCATCTCCATACTCTATCATGTCTCACTGCAGCGACTTTTGGGTTGATACAATTTGTTACACAGATTTGGTGCTAAATTTAACCACTTTTTTTTACCACTTGTGAATTGATAAAAATGATCAATAATCCCTCCAAAATACCACATTAAGACGCCAAGACCTTGAGGAACACCATTGAAAAAACATGCTGTGGTATGGTTTCAAAAACTTTTGACATTTGGAGATTTCTGCAAGAAATGCATTTTTCAGTGATTGGATGGCGAGCACTTCTGTTCTGAAAACTGCTCAGAAACCCCCTTATTGTCAATCTACCTAGGAAAGCCATCCATCCTCTGACTGTCCTTAGTCTCTAGTTTGTGGCGGTGAAGTTTCATGAGGCTGTGATTATCCTAGAGGTAACCACAGGTCATTTTATACAGTAAAGACAAGTTTAAAAAAAATGGTCTCACTATAATGAAATAGCTACTATGGGGACTAACATCATCCCACATGAATACAGCTGGGCTCATTGGATCCACAAGAGTCTCAGCTTTACAGTGATACCCAATTGTCTGACTGTGTTTGACTGTAAGACTGTTTAGGGACCCCAGTATGCAGAAATATTCAAATACATCATTTTAGAATAGGAGAAAATAACACATTTATACTGCATGCATAAAACTGCATGTGATTATCATAAAGTGGGCATGTCTGTAAAGGGGAGACTCGTGGGTACCCATAGAACCCATTTTCATTCACATATCTTGAGGTCAGAGGTCAAGGGACCCCTTTGAAAATGGCCATGCCAGTTTTTCCTCACCAAAATTTTGCCTAATTTTTTGACATCTTTAATAATTAATTATTTAATATAATATAATAAAGTTTAATATATTAATTAATTAATATTACCCAGACATATTACCAGGGTTATTACTTTGGTAATTACATGGTTTTACTTAATTATTACCTCTTTATTACCAAACTATTACCCCACCATTACAATGTTACAGTACTACCAAGCTGTAATGTAAAATACTACCAAAGATTTCTTATCTAAACCTGCATTGTGCTGCTATGTCCATTATAATGTTAGATAGTAGAGCTCAGTTTTCAGCTGTGACGAAACTTTCTTATAAAATGCGTGTCTGAAAATCACTGAAATACTGAACATATGGATTTTAATGCCCTCACATTTATTACACCTGGTTACAGCCCACTCCTAAAGGCAGAGCTGCCACTGCACCAGTGTGCATGCTTTAAGCATTTAATCTTTCTGTCATCACTATGTGCATTAATTCAAAGATGTCCTGCTGTATCGGTGCATGCATAGTCAGCAGTATGTCAAACAAATCTTAATTAAATGGTTTTCCCTGCACTTTTCTTCTTAATATTTCTCTGCTTTCTGGTCTTCCTCCCCTCTTATTCTGCCGTCTCTCTGCAGGGTAAACTCGGCGTGCCTGGATTGCCAGGATACCCAGGAAGACAAGGTTCTAAGGTGATTTAGCATTGATGAGCCATTATGATCAGTTAATGTGTCCTCTCGTTCCTTTATCGGAGCTTTAACCGGCGAGATGTGTGTCTTTGGCTGGACTGTTTCCTGTTTGATTAAAAATAAAGGATGATAAATGGCTTATTAAAAAAAGGCTATTTTAATAATAGTTCATTAGTGACATCAATTCATTACATGTTGATGAATGGCGTATTTAAGGCTGTGTTGGGCTCATGGATTAGATTTGCTTTAATTTGATACAGTAGTTAATTATACGTTAATGAGGCATCGGGGGTGATGTGTGATGAATGGAGGGCTGAGGTTGATTAACCTCTACGTGTGTCCCCAGGGATCACTTGGCTTCCCTGGCGGTGCCGGGGTCTTGGGGGAGAAAGGACGAAGGGTGAGTGACATTTGAATACATTCGGACCGCTTCGGAATATGTAAAACTTTTCTGTATGGGAGCTGATAAATAATTGTTAACCTCTACAATGCAGGGTCCCGCTGGTCAGCCAGGGCCCGGGGGCCAAAGAGGTCCTAATGTGAGTACAGGTGCCATGCCCATACCATCATGTTTTTCTCTCTGTATAAAGCTGTATTTGCTCTAATTAGATCAGTTTGTGGGAGGCACACCGTTACATCACTGCAGTGTTTTCACATCACCACACGTTTATCTTCCACCTCCACACGAGTTATGCATGTGCTAATCAGACTGTTGTTTATTTTTCCAATAGGGAGCTCGGGGGGGAAGAGGAGCGAACGGGCCCACTGGAAAGTCTGGAGAAAAGGTGAGCTCAGGCTGACACACACAAACAAACAAAGACATATGCACATACATTTACACACACAAACACACACCTGGCTGTCTCATAAAGTATGGATGAATGCGCCGGCCGAGTTGGAACTGGTTGTTGCTGTTCACTTCTAGATGACAGGCCATCTGGTGCAGTGAGAAGCGACTGTCTGGCAGGGGATGCTTCTTCAGTTTACACTCTCACCCTCAAAGAGTATCTTGGGAAAGCTAAAGATTTGTAGGGCGGGCAGAAAAACTGGCTCATGTTTTCATACTGTGTTGTTTTATTTGTCTCCACCTCATAGGGTTCTGCTGGACAAGACGGACCTCAAGGATCCACCGGAGAACTGGTAATAATATTTATATAATTAATAATATACTGTATATTGCAGTGCCTAAATAAGAAACACGCTCTCATCCCAACTTGTCGCATACTGACGCTTTGTCAGAACCCCTTGGCATCACTTTACGGTCGCGGTAAACATGTGGTTAACGTTGTGAATTCAACCCAAAACACTTGCGTTTAGGCAACAAAACCTCATATTTAGGTTTAGGAAAAAATGCTTAATATTACTACATTTGAAAAGTGAAAATAAAACTTAACGCAAAGGACATGAAGAGCGGTCTCCTGGATGAAAGCCTTGTGTTTGTCGAACCCATCCACCTGCCATTCCGCCCTGTGTGTGTGTTTTTTAGCTCTTTAAACTATGTCACCACACTCCCCGACCACTGTCTCTGAGAGGTTAAGATTGACGCGGATGGGTTTAGATTGTAGTTACTGGAAAGGCCGGTGTATCTCATACAGAAGTTAAAAGGTTCCTTGTGCGTCGGTATCACATAGGGGCAAAAGCGTTGGTAT
Source organism: Sebastes fasciatus (assembly GCF_043250625.1). NCBI lineage: Eukaryota > Metazoa > Chordata > Actinopteri > Perciformes > Sebastidae > Sebastes > Sebastes fasciatus. Next base: position 24,647,452 of record NC_133807.1, on the reverse strand, counting down.
TTGATGCCCTGGGAATGACAACGGGCTGAAATAAGACCTTAAAAACGTATCTGAAAAACGTATCTTGACATCACAGATATGGTCTCATGAATCAGTGTCGGACAAGCACCGGAAAATACGATCTGGGTTATGAGACAGAGTTTTGACAATCTGTGTTATTATTTTCTAGGGCCCCGGAGGACCACTGGGAAGAAACGGTGAACCAGGACCCAGAGGGCCTAATGTGAGTGGGCTAAGATGTACTGTATAGTGATTTAATGTCACTAATTTTACACTCACGTTTGATATTGTTCAGTTCATTACGATGATGTAAGAAAATGCTTCCTTTTCAGGGTCCACCTGGGAAAGATGGATTACCAGGTCATCCAGGCCAGAGAGGAGAACCAGTGAGTCACTTTTAATCTCAATAAATCTACATGTATACTGTGTGTTCAAATACCCATACTACCAGACTATTTAGTTTGCCAGCATGGATGTATAAAGAGAACTGGATACAGCGTTGGAGGCGGACTCCAGTTCATTCCTATGAGAGTTGCTCAGTGGCGCATGAAGCCAAAATGGCTCGACTGCAGAGTGATTAAGTACCCGTATCATCCGGCGATCTTCCGCATCCATTGGGCCCATAGAGCAGGCGCAGTAGCGTTTTCTTAAACCCCGCCTCCCAGCCTCAGTCTGGGTCTCATTCACATGAACAGAGGAAGGAAAAGAACTACAAGCATTTTACAACTTTTAAGACCTAATGAGTTAAATAAGGGCTATTTAAGTATTCATACTGGAGAGTTAATCTAAAAAATGATCCACTGTATTACAGACATCTCTTTCCCAATGTAAGTCTATGGGAAAAGTATTTTCTGGCCCAATGGCATCACGTAATGGGCACGAATATGCCATCATGCCATAATGCGCAGCGAATATATGAGCAAGAGGGTCAAAGTTCAATGATATGACGAAGTAGTATGTCCCAATTGTATGTAAACTGCATGCAACAGTACGTACTTTGTAAGGGCAGCTGCAGTAGGTACTAAAAGTAAAAAGAAAAAACGTGATTTAAAATGTAGCCTTAGTGTTTGTGCACATCCCAGCTTGTCAGAGAGCTGAGAGTCAACATGATCTACTGCATGTGTCAACACAGCAAACAAGACAAAAGCCATGACTTCAGCATTGAATTACTGAAGTCAGAGTGCAAGTTGAGTGGCCTCTACTACAGTACATCTAGCAAAACACCCTATTGACTCCGTTTCAACTCTAAGGGGGTCATCAGTCTCACTTATCATCTTATTCTTCAGGGCTTCCAAGGCAAGAACGGACTCCCCGGCCCCTTAGGTGTTGTAGGACCACAGGTAAGACGATCAGCCTTTGGTATGTTAGTTGATTGTTCAGCACACAGCTGTTTATTTCAGATAGCATGTTTTTAATATGTGTAACTTTCTTGTTTTCAGGGCAATACTGGTGAGACAGGACCAACTGGAGACCGAGGCCATCCAGGCTCACCGGGACCGCCGGGCGAGCATGGTTTACCGGGATCTGCCGGAAAGGAGGGTGCCAAGGTGAGTAGTTTTCATCATAATGTCAGGATCATAATCACTTACCAGCATCACCTTATTACTGTTGTATTAGATAAAGCCCAAGGACTCTCTCAGCACTGCCTGCATATCTTATCTCCCGGGTCTCATCCTACCCTCTAATTTGCTAATAAATAACAGAGGAAACCTCGCGGTGTTGAGTGTATTATGGCTCATAAAAGATAAATGGTCCTTCTTGGTGTGACTTGCTGGTTGGTGTGATTTATGACTGCATAAGGGCCTGCTGTCTGCTGGCTACTTGCCTTATATCTAATCACATGCGCGTGTGTATGTGTGGTTTCCAGGGAGACCCGGGTCCATCAGGAGCCGCGGGGAAAAGTGGCCCTGCTGGGCTGCAAGGCTTCAGAGGGAGCCGAGGGAGCCCTGGTGCAACGGTAACGCAAACGTCCATACATCTCACATCCTCGCCATCTCTCACTGTCAACACCAGATCACTTGAAATGTTCAGCTTGCAATTAGATCGGTTAAAATCATGACAGCATGCCAATTACGTGAGAGTTTCATAAATCTTGTAAAGGATACGATCGTCGCTGGATTGTGACGGCTGTTTGTGTGTCTCTCCAGGGTCCTGCAGGTCTGAAGGGAGGAGAGGGCCTACCTGGTGTTGCAGGCGCTATTGTAAGTCTGATTTTGTTAAATTGCTTTCTAACCCATCCGCTGCTCTCCGCCCAGCTTCTGTTATATAGAATGCTAGGACATATGAAGCAGGAGGCTGTTTCCATGGTGATCACTGATCGTGACCACCACATTAAATCAGAGAGTGAATCATGTGACACGCTCACCTTACCTCTCTATCTCCTCTTATTTCCAGGGTGCCGGCGGAGAGAGGGGCCCCGCTGGGGCGGCCGGCGCTATCGGCCAGCCAGGACGGCCCGGCGGCGTGGGCCCCGCTGGGCCGATGGGAGAGAAAGGCGAGCCTGTAAGATGTGAAACATTGCTAATTTTGTTTCTTAGGCAACAATGTCTGCTAACACATACTGTACCATCACCTCCCACCATTGGGTAATAAACAGCATGTGCTCTCGCTTTGGAATGTGTCATTATGAGACAGCGAGAGGTAAAGGAGGACCGAGGGGAGAAAATATGAATGTGATCAAGCCGGCATTCTTGGGTGCGAGTTTCTATCTTGGTATGATACATTAATCAATGTGTCATGCTGCTATATGAGGATAATAAGTATTGTAGCATTTGCTAGATATCTGCTGTTTTCCCATCTGTTCCCCAGGGAGAGAAGGGGCCTGTGGGGCCGGCTGGGCAAGACGGGGAACTGGGACCTGGTGGGCTGCCGGGGGCGGCAGGATCTCCAGGGCCTCCAGGAGAAGACGGAGACAAGGTAGTTCTATTGGACAGCCAACATGGATTGCAGTCAGCCTCCTACAAAATTACATTCCCATTAGGGCTGTCAAAGTTAACGCGATAATAACACGAGTGAGGATACTGGTATCGTATGAAACTAGAAAACCTAAAGAATCCATTTGGTACCAACCATATCATACTAGCTTGACGAGAAGGAGGTTAAATAACGCTCCAAACTTGCGCTAAATTTTGGTGAGGAAACTGGCCATTTTCAAAGGGATCCCTTGACCTCTGACCTCAAGATATGTGAATGAAAATGGGTTCTAGGGTACCCACGAGCAGCATATTTGCCAACTCCCATGTTGATAAAAGTATCAAATACTTGACAATTCTCCATTTAAGGTACATTATGGACAGATAAAAAATGTGCGATTAATTGTGATTAACTATGGACAATCATCCAATTATTAGTGATTAAATATCTTAATCAATTGACAGCTCTAGTTCCCATACAAGTAAACTGCATTCTCAATTATGTTTTGAGGGAAACATATTTTCCCCTGGATTACGGTCGCAGTTTTAAAACAGTTTTAAACTTGTGGTTAACGTAAATTGAAACCAAAAAAAAAAAAAAATGCAACTAAACTACTTGGTTAGGTTTAGTAAAAAAACATCATGGTTTGGCTTAAAATGACTACCTTTGTTACGTTATTAAGCTTTGAACGTCAATTAAAATAAGTGACCATTGATTTTAGTTTCACACGGGACGAAAGTCCTGTGTTTATTTGACCCATCCACCACCCCGACCTCCTCCCTACGTGGACTTCCATGGACTATCACTACAAACATATTTAAGATATGTCAAAAACAAACAATACGTTTCCCTTTGAAATGTAATGCAGTTTCGTTGTGTGAGAACGTAATTTTTAGGAGACAGAACTGACTGCAGCACTGCTCTAAAGTACTTGCCAACTTTTGAACTTGTCGTTTGTGAGTGTATGTTCACATGTGTGCATTTGTCTCCGTAGGGAGAGATAGGAGGACATGGCCAGAAGGGCAGCAAAGGAGACAGAGGAGACTCTGTGAGTATAAATGTTATGCAAATAGTCCTAACATCACATCATTACCTGGCACCACCAGGAGGTAGAGGACAAACTGCCTTATAATTGGTCTGCGGCAATTCATCGTGATAAGTGTTTGCCCGGACCGTGCATCATCTGGCGGAATGAGCAGATGGTTTTAATCAAGTCTTCCCTACAGTGTGTTTATAACGGTCCTTCTGCTTTTCTAGGGACCCTCAGGACCTGTTGGAAGTCAAGGACCTGTGGGCCAATCGGGACCAACAGTATGTTAAGAAAACTCAGATTGCATCATGTAAAAACACATCATTGTGTAATAAGTTGATTTAGGTGCAGTGCTAACGGCGGTGACCTGTCTGTGTGTATCTCAGGGGGCAGATGGTGAGCCGGGTCTTCGTGGGCAGCAGGGCATGAACGGGGGGAAAGGAGACGAAGGACTCAGAGGCTTTAAGGGGGCAGCTGGTCCTTATGGACTACAGGTAGGAATTACTGACCGTTGGCTCATCTCTGATTTCACATTTATACTTTAGTTTATATCTGTTTCCATTTCATGCATGGACGGATTATCATGACCACAGGCACTGGTTGCAAAGTCGCCACGGACCCCTACCTACACACGTAAATAGTACAAGCGCATTGCGTGTGCCCTTCCCAAGCAGCAAGAGTTTGGTCGCACAATAGCACAAGGCAACCCACAACCACACAGCATTAGGGCTGTACTGAATAGTTCAAAGTAAAGGCAGCTGCGAGCAAGAAACAAAACATAGGGAGAAGCAAAGAATGGCGCCTGCGTGTATCAAACTAAGCAGCGAGCGTGAGGAGCCACCACACGAGAGAGACTATCTGTTTTGCGAGCGCTGGAGGTCATACACTCTCTGATGGGTAACAGCAGTTGAATCCTGCTCGCATGAATCAACCTGACCTTTGACAGTTTGGGGGCGGAAACCAAGGGAGGCACTGGCCCTCTTATGATTGGTCACTTTCAACGCAAACACACCTACACTGACTGCCGTATGTCGCGTCCGCCATGTTGGAGAGGCCGACTGTTGCTCACTTGATTCTGAACCGATTTTCATGAAATTTGGTTTATTTGATTGTGAGAAATTAGATACTAGATGCTAAAAAGATGGATGTAATCATTTCCAAAATTCACAACATGTTTTTATATACGAAATATTCTGCTTCAATCCATATTTGTTGGCATTTAGCCTTTCAAAAACAAGAGGCGTGCACCTGTATTAACAGGGAGGTCCAACAGCAGTCTAACAGCACCATAAATAAAATATCCTCCTACCTAAACCACTGGCTTTTTTCTGGTCATATATTACCAAACGACATTTTCAAAATCACATTTACGCCAATATTTTAAAAACAAAAATACTTCACATAAAAAAAAAAAAAAAAATCTTAAGGCCAAGGGCCCCCCCATTGGCACAGGGCCACTTTGCCCATGCAGTAATCCATATATGATTTATGAGACTGCATTGCTCACCATATCTGTATCTCTAGGGAATGCCAGGACCACCAGGGGACAAGGGAGAGAGCGGCCATGTTGGCTCAATGGTGAGTACTGTTCAGCAATCTCAGCACATACAACACTCATCTCAAGTGTACTGCTGTGGTCCAGTATCTGTCTCAAGTCTGTTCTCAACACCACTTTACTGGCATCTTAACACTTTGCTTCATGATTGTTATGACTTTGACTTCTATTGGTCTTGTCTGATATTCGATATCGACTTGACTTTGATTCACTTTCCAAAAACCTTTGAATACGTTTCTCCGCTTATCTTCTTTTTCTCTCCAATATCAATGCAGTTTAATGGATCTTTTTGAAGATCAAACATGCGCTTTCATTAGCAGAAAAACAATGAATTATTTACTAGGAATATGTAGGGTGCAATGCAGAGCTTCTGCAAACACTGTAAATTTCTGTTTCTGGTTTGGAAACACTTTTGTATTTGTAAAACATGGGACTTTAGTGTGAGGGCACGGAGATAATTACCCAGCTCAAAGTGTCAAACAGGTGGTACTGAAATGTCTTGTTACTGACACTATCCTGCCATTGTTGGTGTTTCTGATATGAATGTGTTATCGATACACTCACAAGGTGCAAGTTTGATTAATGCATTATTGCACGAGATAGCTACATTCAATAAGCAGACAAAGACCATCCCCTTTTGTTTTGAAAAAAAAAGACATGATGCTAGGGCTGCACAATTAATCAAAGCTTTATTGAAATCGCAATATGGCTTACAGCAATTTTCAAATAGCAGGAGGCTCAATATTTGTTTAAGGCCAAATGTTTGGTACAGATCCCCATAAAAAAATCACTCCATAATCATTTTAATATGTTTTTTTCAATGAAAATGAGTATAGTTTATGAAGAATTATCATTCCCTCTAATATTGCAAATTGATGATGGCGTATTAGGGCCATTGTAGTTGAAAAAATAATAACTAAGGAGCAGTGGAAGAAGGGAATATTCCATGAAAAAAATATAAATTTATGAAAAAAACTTCTCTGAGAAGTGGCAAGAAAAAACTCACAAATTTATGAGATTATAAAGTCATACATTTACAAGAAAGAAACACAAATATTCTTTTTTTCCCTGCATATTACCTCCTCCGCCGGCTCCGTAATTTCTATTTTTTTTTTTTAACTACAATGGCCCTAATATGCCGTCGTACAAATCGTATCGCAAAATCAGTCAAAATAATTGCAATTACAAATCTTTTCAAAATCATTTTTTTTGGCAAGATCAGGAGGGTGCAGTACTGTACAAATGAAACAGCACCAACACCAATATTATAATGATACCCCATTAAAGGTGTACCAAAACACATTGAGTACATGTGTTACTATAGGTGTGATCGCTTGGCTCGATACCTGTAGATAATGCAGCCCAAATAACAGAGATAGAAAAACATTTTGAATACAAGCCCATTGTATTATAGAATGCTTCTCATACTGCCTCATTATGAAGGAAATATTGTAATAAGGAATTTCATGGATAATTATTATTTCCTAAGATGAGGAAATGGTATTTTTCGATAGCCTATTATGAAAACAAAAGACTGTTAATGAGGAGAGAGGAGAAATTATTGACCTGCTGTTTCCACGATTATTGTAAGTGCAGTGTTGTAAAGGTTCAAGGTATCAGCAGTCTATGAACTACAGACACATTTTTTTTTGTGCTGATCCTGCTGCTGTGTGCCCAACTTGTGAATCAACCTTTTTTTCCTCTGCCGATAACGTTTATCGCCCTCAAACTACAGGTCTTGAGTGGGGCTCAGTTTGTTGTGGTCTGATTAGTCTCCATATCATTTAGACCGCGGTTGTACAAAGAGGTGTTGACAGATCTTTAGAGTAAAGCCAGTCATGGTTTTGCACTTGGAGCCGTCTGGTGTGAGACATAAAAATTAAGATCGATTAAATTTCTCTGCTCCCAGATTACTAAGAGCCGTGTTTCCATCGTAATAGCCTCGACAACTCTCCACACCTAACAATCTAATCAGCCTCATCTGTTGAGGAACTGAGGGAAACAGCTAAATCTGTGGTTTCCTAAGAATAGGTATTTATCAAAGCAGATAATTTGACTTCTGTCATAACAGAAAAAGCACAGGTGTAACTAATAACGTTAATGATGGTTCTGCTCCAGGTAAGTGTAGGATAAGCCATGCAAGTGAGCCATTATGCAAAGTTATAATACATACGGTGCAGACATATCACAATCACAACACAATGACACTGAACAATGCTTAAACAATGTTTGGGATTTTGGGGCATCAGCAGAGCTAATGTGGAACTAAGTAACGGCAAACTAGTCAAGCATATTACCATCACATATAACGTAGTGTATAAGCTGCGTCTGAAATCACATACTATGCACTACATACTCAATATGTGTACCATCGTTCAACATACTTTTGTGTAAATAAACAGTAGTACGTGTCTTTTTGGACGCACTGAGCAGAAATTTACATCGTCACTTCCTGAGAGCCTCCTTGCTGGTTGAAGACGCGTAACCATGGTAACTTGTGCCAACCTCACATGACCAAACTATGACTGAACTAATAGAGTGGTGCAGGGATGACATACTTTTGTAGGCCAACCAGGAAGTTAGCATCGCCCTGGTTCCCTCGACAAAAAAATCAATTGGATTTTTCCATTGTGTTTTGGATTATTGCAGAAAATAAGCTCTGTGGCAAACAAACGTTTACATGTTCGCAAATGAACACCACTTATAGGATTTTTGAAGCGTGACTGCAATCGCCAGAAGTAAAAAGCTAACTTTAGGCTATAAATGAACTAAACCACGGTCGCATAAACACGAGTATACACTACGAGGCTGTAAAGGCGGACGAGTTGGTGTGATGACGTTTTGTAGTCTCATTTAGCCACTTGTTAGCAACCGCCTTTTTTAAGACAAATAAAGCCTTAAAAATTCACGAGTTCACAACGCATTTTATATCATAGAACAAGACGTTAAAATCTCTTATTACAGATAACAGACCGTTGCTATGGCCACAGTTCTGATGTTGGACTCTGGAGGACCATTTTTGTGTCAAATTATTGATTTCTTAAGTAAGTAACCGTGTTAATAAATGGGATAATATACAGCTAGCGGGTCATTGTTGTGAACGACCGGCTAACTGTACATTATCCCTTACTTAAGCTTGTGTTAACCACAGACCTTATTTCAGGCATCTAACTAAAAACCCATTGACTTCCAGACGAGGGAATAGGAAGTGCTAAAATGCTAACTCATTTCCGGGTTTAGGACTAATTACCACCACTCTATTGCCGGTGTAGTGTCCAGTGTTGCATACTGTAATATTTCACTGGAAATAGTATGCAATTCGCTTACTATTGGTTTCATACTAACGTTTCGGCCATACTAAATCATCTCAAATACTGTCTAAGCATACTAAATAGCATCCATACTGTGTTAATATTCTGGCAATGGAAGAATACAACCATAGGTTTAATAACACACTCTCCAGTCAACTGCTCTTTTACTTCTGTTCTTCATATCTCTATGTCTGTTGGTTATATCTTTCCATTATCTGATGAAATGATCTCCACAATAACGATGGCAAAAGGAAACCTGAACACCTCTAACGATCTCAACTCGTCCTTTCAATGTGCGGCGGATCTTCAAGACTGAATGTGAATGACAGCAGACCGTGACTTCATGTGCAAGAAAGACGAGCGAATGAAGAGGTGGTCCTGTATGTAAATGGAAGAAAGGGATAAAAAAAAAGAGGAGAGAGAGTGTTACAGAGAGGATGCAGTGGAGCAATGGAGTGGAAGGAAGAGGCGGGGCACTGATTGTGAGCAGGAAGACGGTGTGACAGCTGCTAATCAGATTAGCCTCAGCCTTGGCTGTCTAATGAGCATCCTCCTTTGTGACAGTCATCTCACTACGCCGTCAACCATGAACACACGCTCAACGAGATTCTCTATAGCCCCTCTTCTCCACAGCCAGATTAGGGAGGGAATCAGGATGGAACCAAAACAAAAAAGAGAGAGAGAGAGAGAGAGAGAGAGAGAGAGGAGAGGAGAGCGGAGATGCTGAAGACTCAGTGGGGAAGTTTCATTCATGTGTGAGCGTTGCGGATCACAGAATTCTCCCCTCTAATGCTCAAGTATCTCTCCGCCAGAAGGATATGTGTTTTCTCTAGTCCCACACAGTCTCTCTCTGGGCAGATTGTCTGTCTTTCTGTCTCAGTGTCTTTACAACACATGGCTCCCTCCAAGACTTCAGAGTGATTCAGAGCACAGCTCAACATCTACTCAACTGAAACTGAAGCCGAGCACAGTTGGGATTAATTGCTTCCCTCTCTCTCTCTCTCTCTCTCTCTCTCTCTCTCTCTCTCTCTCTCTCGAGGAGGAGTCAAATCATATGCCGTTACTGTGGCTCACAGAATATGGTCTTGCACATCACAAGCTGGAGGTTTCTTATTAATAAGAGAGAATAAGAGAGATGGGCGGGAGGGAGGAATCAGAGCTTGTGTCATATTGAGGGTAATGACCTGTCTGGACGTCTTCATCATGTCACTACGATAATGATCATAGATACTGGGGCCATTGCATAAGCAATCCACCATGGCCCGACTTCTAACGCTCATTTAATTTAAGAGGCACCAGCCAACCCCTGGCTCACATTCAGTTTGTATTTCTCTGTTTTATTGATGCAGTATATCCTTATCGTCTGCACTGATGTCCTAATGAGATATTTCATTTCTTTCTCCACAGGGGCCTCCAGGACAGCACGGCCCTCGAGGCCCTCAGGGGTCCATCGGTGGAGAGGTAGAGTGCAGCATGACTTTTTTAAATGACATATTTGGATTTAGATGTGAGCCTGAATATAGTGATATTACAGAGACAGCCCCATTTAGTGAGGAATAAAGAGAACGCTCTATAGACATATGGTCTAAAGTAAGTAAAAGGAGAATTACCCGGCGGGCAGGGCTGGGCGATATGGCCAAAGTCTTCTATCAAGATTAGGGTTGTCAATATATACCAGTATTGATGATAACCGTGATATTTAAAAAGGAAATACTGGTATTATGTTAATAATACACATATGATAATACTGTGTAAATAATCCAGCGCCTCTTAAATCATTTTATATATACAGTTATGGTTGCAGACTCTCTCTCCACTTTCCTACACTTGTATTTTGAATGTAATTCATTAGCCAAAAAAGAGACAAAATACACAATAAACAGTTAAAGATGAATTTAACTGATAGCATTATTATTTTTTAAATTTTCTATAGATATCGCGATAATATCATTATCATGAATTCTTTTTGGCCACAATAATCATGTAGTGAAAATCTGTTTCAAGGGAACAGATGTCAAGTGATTTCAAGCGAAATTATAGAGAAAAAATAAATACATATTTCCATAAATACACCGCTTGTTAATCACATTGAACTGAGTGGTGATGCCAAGTGTGATGTAAAAAGAACACCGCTATCTTCAAGTGATATTCCCTCAAAATATTTCACATCAGATTTTCTGAGAAATTTAAGTTAGTATGTGTTTGTTATTACCAATATAGATGACAAAATTGTGTATCGCGATATCTGTTTATACAAATAAGCCGTTCACATTCATCTTCGACACAAATTGTAAATATTCCTAGCAAAAACATTTCAAATCAACGTACAATGATTGTTAAATTAGTTGAAAGAAAATGCACCAGCATGGTTCATTTCATATGATAATCAGCATTACTAAATATTAAAATTGGTCCTCTCATAATGAATACATGTAGATAATCTTTTATCAATTCTGTCTGTCACACTTTAGCCTGATATTCAGATAAGATAAGATACCTTTATTGTCACTGTATTAGTGCAATGAAATGATGTTTGGAGCAAGCCTGTAGATGCCTAGTTAAGAATAAAAACTATAAATGATAACACTATAAAAATACAACACTAGTATAGGATACAAACATATAAATTTAAACAAAATAAACACTGTATATACATAGAATAAAAGAATATAGTGTCCAGTGAGTTATTACATATAACAGATTAATGCACATGAGAGAGGGGGAAGGTGTAAAATAAATAAGGAACTGTCACTTTTCTTGCATTTTTAAGATAATTTTTGAGGTTTGCAAATATTTATTCTTTGTTCTTAATTTGAAAATGTGTCATTCAGGTTAAATCACCATTTTTGATAATTGAATTGAATCTGAATGATTGTATTTTTGCTAATCTAACACGCCCTGTGCGAGTATTGGAGTTCTGATAATTTCAAGTGATGGTAGCTGCATGCCTTTGTGACTCATAAAGAAATCATGATAGTGCATCAGTTTTGGAATAAAGAAGACTTCCATGAAATACACAGCAGCATTATCTGAATTTCAAACTGAACAATAGCTTATCCTCACACACAACATATACTTTATATTTTCCAGCCCCTCGTCTCTTCGTTTGAACACTTCCTGCCACAGACCCTCCACTGCTTTTGAAACTTGAATTATTAAACAGTATTAGGATATAATCCCTGGGAGAGAGTTATATTTACTGCTCTATGAATCATTAAGAAGTATTAGACTATCATCCCTGAGAGGCAGTTATATTTACCTCTAGTAATGGCCGCCTCTCTGCAGCCTCTCACACCGGTCAATTATTCAGCAGCAAGCTGCAGAAGTCTGTGTGAGCCACGCTAGCGCTTCATCACAGGAAGCACGGAAATATGGCGGTGCAGGGAGGGTGGGATCCATAAATGGATTGATACAGGAATAGTGGAAAAGAGGGAAATGGTGGTGGGATGGCATGCGAGGAAAGCAGCTGACAGCAGGAGCTCAGTGGTAGTGCTGTACCGGCTGTACTCAGCTCTCATGTTTGTGCACTCTACCGGAGACATGCTTTTACTGGGTTTGTCTCAAGACACAAAGCACAATACACCGACATACATGGGCGCACGCCAACATGCATGCACGTACACATGCACAAACAAACAAACTGATGGAGAAGGGGGGGGGAAATAGCATCCACCCCACTGTGTGACTCAGGCACTATCCACACAGCAAACCTGACACTCAGTACTTTCCCTTGTGTTGTGATAATTCTGTTCTAGTTTCAGCATTCTGTGAGCAGAACTGCTGACAAACGACAACAAAAAAGATACCGACTGTACCAAGAACTTGATTTTCAAAAAATCAAATGAATATTTCAAACTTACCCTTGTTGTGAGATATTTTGGTTCAAGCTGTTCTCTCTCTCCTCCTGCCACAGGGCACACCTGGACTGACTGGTGGAATCGGCCAGCCCGGACTTGTTGGAGAGAAGGTCAGCATTTCCCATTAGCAACTACACAGCGTGTGCCTGTGCACATATAGAGTAGAAAGCTGGTGGTTTGTGGATGTGGGATTTGATTTTGTCTTCCTGAATGTTCCTTCTCTACCAGGGTGAGGACGGAGAAGCTGGAAACCCTGGTTCAGTTGGAGAGACTGGCATTCCTGTAAGTCACGTTACTTAAACCTTTCCTTCCTGTCTCGCTCAACCTCATCCTTTCTTCTAGAGATGGGACCGATCCGATCCAATATCGGGTTCTGATACTGACGTAATTCACATAGGTTACCGATCCATATAAGCATGGAGATGGAGTGGCTGCTCCAAGGCAAGCCCCCAAGCTCTGTAGCAAAGAGTGCCAAGCTCTGTAGCAAATTTTCATAGTGGCCAACTTTGGAATTACAACTTCCGTGTCCGTCACGGGATGGCATTGAGCCCAAAAAGACTTTTTCCAATAGACTTAAATTGCGAAAGAGACGTCTTTAACTCAGCGAATCATTTTTTTTTAGGTAAATCAACTTCCCAGTACGAATACTTGAATAGCCCTTATTTAAATCATTAGGTCCTAAAAGTTGTCAAATGCACTAATAGCCGAAGCCAGAGTTATTTCCCTTCCTCCGTTCATGTGAATGAGACCCAGACCGAGGGTTGGGAAGTGGATTTAAAGGAAACGTTACTGCGCATGCTCTATGGTACCAATAGATGCGGAAGATCGGCGGATGATATGGGTACTTTATCACTTGGCAGTGGGACCATCTCTCATAGGAATGAACAGGAGCCCGCCTCCAACACTGTATCCAGTTCTCTTTATACATCCATGCTCCAAGCCCAGAACAGATGATAAACATGATAAACAACACTACTATCATTTGTATTTTCACAGTAACGGTCCTCCGGCTTTCACCCGGGCAAACATGGCGGGCCTGCCGTTCGTTAAACAGGCTCTCAATAAAGATTCATTCAAATGCTCAACTAGCATGTGTGTATAAACTGACACAGCCTGTTGTTTGTTTTGTCAATCAGTGACAGCAATACATTTAAATTTGGTGTAAAATTGAAATGCAAATTTACAAAATCAGCTCTAAAATCGGAATTATATCGTATCGGCAGATATTCAAATTCAGATAATTTTGGATCGGAACTGATATAAGTGGATCGTGCATCTCTACTTTCTTCGCCCTTTCATTGATTGTCATTTCACATGCTGGTGTCACAGGGTGGTAAAGGCGAACTAGGGGAAAAGGGTGACTCTGGCCCATCCGGTGCAGCTGGGCCTCCAGGATCCAGAGGAACACCAGGCGAGGACGGATCCAAAGGCCACATTGTGAGTTTTGGTCTCTCTGGATCAGTGACTTTTTCTTGCTCTGGTTGTCAGGTCAGACTGTTATTGCCATGCCATGATGGTTTCTAACTCACGGTTTGTTCCCACAGGGCCCTATCGGATTCCCCGGAGATACAGGACCTCCTGGAGAAGCTGGCGCCAATGTGAGTATTATCATTATTTTATCATTAATTCATCATTAACTTATTGTTTGATCATTTCTTCGACATGACATGTTTTCATCCAGGGAGTAGACGGTGGACCGGGGCCTAAAGGAGACGATGGAGAATCTGGCAAAGCAGTAAGCAGTCATTTATTTTTTCCACTTCTTGCATAACACTGGTAGCTGAAGTCTGTATTCTCTGTGACATATTGAGATTTTGCTTCTTCAACATTCTGGCTGGACGCTCCTCAGTGTTTAGTGACTGGGTAGGAATGACGTTTTTCTGTTTTAACTTACGTCTCTTTTCTGTTCTCTGCAGGGACCTCCAGGAGCCTCTGGAGAGCCAGGTCCTTCAGGACCTCCTGGACGGAGGGTGAGCGTAGCATATTGTGCATGTCTGTGTGCATGCGTGTGTATGTAGCCACCGTATATGATGGTCTGCAGTCAATAGCATTTGCCATCACGTTAGCAACACTGTCTTTTTCCAACCCCAGGGTCATGTAGGTGAGGCAGGAAAAGAAGGGAAGCAAGGCATGAAGGGAACCAAGGTAAGGATCGTGGTGGTTGTGTACGTTGCCTTCCAACAAAGCCTTTGTGGTCTATGCTGCTCCTAACGCCTCTTCTTTGTAGGGAACGACAGGAACCCTGGGTCGAGCGGGTACCGTAGGCCCAGCGGGACCCCAAGGGCAGCCAGGGAGGTCTGGCCCAGATGGTCTTCGAGGCATCCCAGGTCCCGCGGTCAGTACATAATGTCTAATCTATTTTAACATTAGTCTCAAGCTGGTACTGTGTCTGTTGAGTCTGAAGCAAGCGGCAACCTCCGGTGCTGAGAAATGAAGCCAACGCAGTTGCACTTCTTGAAATGGCCACTTGAGGCTGACTAAACATGTTTATAGCCTGGTACAAAAAAACAGATTTGGTCTCTATAGATAATTTCCCCGTTCATGACAACTATACGGAGGTGAAGTTTTATATAACTCACCCGTTTGATGTATATTAAGGCGTAAAGTTAGGCATAATGAGGGCGTGGCCGCCTTGAGTGACAGGTAGGTGCCGTACCATGTCGCTAGCTGTCTGCTCTGCTGCGTCACCCGGCCCGCCTCAGACGATCCACCTCTTTGCCCATTTTTGGATTAGTGAGTCGTCACTGTTAATATGGTGACGGTCAGAGCACTTTGAGCTGCACAGCCGCTCTACAGAAACCTATGGGTGACGTCACGGAGACTACGTCCATGTTTTATACACTCTATGGTCGGAGACAACATCACTGACAATCATCAGAACAGGAGGTCCCGTTTGTGTTTAATCATTGCTTTGGCATTTTTTAGGCTGATCTCTAATTCTTGTGTTTCTATTCTAGGGTGAGCAAGGGTTAACTGGTCCACTAGGACAAACTGGACCACCAGGACCACTAGTAAGATCCTTATATTTGTCTGTTAATGGAGGTTCAAACCCAACACAAGCAAACCATATTTCATGTACAGAGTCTACATTGGCCAACTAATACATCTTCCATTAACAGGGGCCACCAGGACTTCTAGGATTAAAAGGAGACCCTGGAACCAAGGGAGATAAAGTGAGTGTTTAGCCCTCGACAGAGAGAACACTTTGTACTAGTCTAAAACGCTGGGAAACAATGCTGATGAACCATGTCTCTGTCTGCAGGGTCACGGTGGGTTGATCGGTCTAATTGGCCCCCCAGGAGAATCTGGCGAGAAGGGAGACCGAGGCCTGCCAGGGATCCAGGGTACACATGGGTCTAAAGGAGATGAGGTACGTTTGGTTGCAACATGATATGCTTTTACACAAAAGGAAGTTCAGTTCACTAACAAGATATGCTTGTTCCTAAATATAGGGTACGGGCGGCTCACGTGGTTCCAACGGCCCACTGGGACCCCCTGGACTGTCAGTAAGTCACATAGCTGTTACAAGAATGTATATGCTCAGTGTATGAACAATTATGTAATCAGCTACCATACGTGATGAGTCAGTTAAGAGTGTTAAGCCCAAAAGGGATGTTTATATATGCATCAACCTATTCACATGCTGTTATTATCTAGAGGTGGGAATCACCTGAGGTCTCACGATGCGATATTATTGCGAATTTTAACATTTTGCGATATGCAGCGTATTGCGATAAGATATATTAAGATTTATTACCTTTATACAACTTCAAATTATGCAGTTTGTCAACATCCGTTTCTATCTAATAAGATACAGTTTTCACTCAGATCCGTAAAACTGAGTTTCTCCACAAAGAATCACACAAAAGTGCCACTTTAAATCTTGTGTTTACCATAGATGTGCTTATAAGTTTCTTGGAAATAAGTCATTCTGCGTAAAAAAGCATAAAAAATTACTAAAGAAATCTTAGTCGACCAAAGCCAAAACGACCGATTATTCAAGTATTTGACTAAGAGAGGGCAGCCCTACAAAATTGGTCATAATAAATTATAACCAGACAGTAGTTTCCACTAGATTCTGAAGGTGTGAAACAAACAGAACGCATTTGTCAAGATAAGAACATAATAAAAGCAGTAAAGCTTTTAGACATTATCTCTCACTTAAGGCATCACAAAGTACAGTCATTGTTCTAAAACTTTAGTGCAAATTGGCGGATCATTTCTTCAATGAAACTCAATGAATACTGAAAGATAAATATTTAAAGGTCATATGAGATTTGGATCTCAGGGATTTAGCGGATGATTCCATCTGCAAAAAGCTAAAGTAAGCACTGTTTTATCCAGAGAGAATATACAGTCCTGTTAATGCTCATTGTTACTCAGTAGAGAAAGTCATCATTTTGAGCATAATCTGTTGCTAAGCAGGTACCCGATTTTCGAGTGAATAACTGGTTAGTAATTTCGCAGTGTTTACTTGAGTAATTCGATTTTTAGAGTGAGCATTTCTACTTTTATTTAGTGTTTTTCCTGCTTACTTACTCCTCCCCTCTCCACTCTCAGGGTGCAGCTGGTGAGAAAGGATCGAAGGGGGAATTGGTGAGTTCAATAATCTGTCTTGTTTATACATTGCTGTACTCACACCTCAGCTTGGTTAGCAGCTGCTGGGAACATATGCCGGGAAAGAGAGGAGAAAGTGTATTTTGTTGGCTGAAATGCACCATGCTTCATAATCATAATGCTCTACTGTGTTTACCGCATGTCTTTGGAACTAAAAGCCGTGCCGTACAGCCACGTTCGCCTTGTGTGTGATTTTTCCATCGGGCCCCTTTTAATAGGATTTGGTTCTGGTGTGTGTGATGTTATGAAAACCACTATAGTGTGTCTTGAGAGCCAAGGCTTTGACCACAGAGTGCTGATGCACACAGCTGGATAATCCTATAAAGCAGCCATATCTGCCTGGATAAAGCTGGGATTTAGCCAAGTGGTGTGAGAAATGCTCCAGGTGAGACGTGATTGACACAAAGTTTTATCCTCTTCTGTTCTCCAGGGTACCGTTGGTCCCAGAGGAGACCCAGGCGCTGCTGGACCCCCAGGAGCCCCAGTGAGTACCGCCGGTGATCTACATCATGGTTGTCTCAGTGCCAGCTTTACCTTCTTTGTTTCCCTTTCACCTCTTGCTCACCTTTCTGTGCTAAACCCTCCAGGGACCCCCTGCCACAATGATCGAGCCCCTGCCTATGAGGGGGGGCAGGTGGAGGAGGAAAAGCGACTCCGATCAGGCAGCCCCGTCCAGGGAGGAGGATGCAGACTTCCTCCAGGGAGATCAGCCTCTGGAGGACGCTGAGGGAATGGAAGAAGTCTTTGCCACCCTAGCTTCCATGAAAACAGACGTAGAGGTGATGAGGAATCCCCTGGGAACCTTTGAGAGCCCTGCCCGGACCTGCAAGGAGCTCATGATGGTCCAACCTCACTACAAAGACGGTTAGCAAAGACATTGCTTCATAATTGATGCAGATTTTACCACCGTAAACGTTTTATCCAGGAAAAAACTGGAACACATTACAAATATGCACACATCCTCTAGCGCGCTGATTCTCAAACGTGGCCGCTTTGAGTGACATGTATTTTTGCGCGTTTTCCTACGAATGTCCAGCAACATGTGAATCACGTGACAATTTCCACTTTAGTCTTTTCAAAATAAAACTAGGTTCTATTTAGGTCTAGGAATAGATCGACTTGGTTAGGCTAAGGCAACAAAACGACTTAGTTAGCTTTAGGAAAAGATCACGGTTTGGGTTAAAATAACACCGGAAGTGCCATAACTTAAGTACGGAAGTTACGTGACAAATAGATCAACTCTGCCTTCTGGTTTCACACGGGACACGAACACCGGCCTCCTGGGGGAAAGTCCTGTGTTTTTGACCCACCCATCCACTCCGACTTCCTCCGGCGTTCACCGCTCTTTATACTTCACAATTACGTGGATTACATACGAATTGATTTTGTGCTGACCCTCGCGAAAAAATGTGAAATTCGTGTCTATGTACACGAGGCAATACATTACATTTTGTGACTATTTCACTTTTGCTGTGCGACTGGGCTGTATTAATTGGTATTAACATTCAATAACATTGCAAATTTCCCTGCTGTGGGACTGATAAAGGATTATCTAATCTTATTTTAACATGATTCAAATTGAAATGTGTTTCTGTTTATCACTATGAAACAGATCTTATGTATTTAGGTTGAAAAGTTTTAGAATACAAATAGTTCCAATGGCATCTAAGAGTACAAACAGTAGTAAGCATTATGCTTAATCGGTGTTACGATTAAGAGGGGGTCCTCGGGAAATTTTCTCCCCCTGTAAGGGGGGTCCCTGGCGCCAAAAAGTTTGAGAACCCCCGCTCTAGCGTGTGTGCACACTTTCTAAGTCTAAATGCTCTTCATCATTTCACCAGCTGCATGTCATCATCTCGCAACCCTCGATGTGTTCATTATATCAACATCTGGCGCTTGACTGATGTCCTTTCTTTGTGCTCTTTGTAGGAGACTACTGGATTGATCCTAACCAGGGCTGTCACCGAGACTCCATCAAGGTCTACTGTAACTTCACAGCTGACGGGGAGACATGTCTCTACCCTGACAAGAGGATTGAGAATGTAAGCCTCCAATCTCTTGCTGTCAGCCTTTACAAAGCCGACCTCGTCATATTACATCAGAGCAAAAATCACTCCCTATATCCCTTGAGCCTAAAATTTACTCAACATCATCCCCCCTTCTCTGTCTCTCTCTCTCTTTGTCTAGGTGAAATTAGCACCGTGGAACAAAGAGAAGCCAGGAAGCTGGTACAGCCAATTCAGGAAAGGCAAGCAGGTACAAAAAACCCCTAACCTCCTACCATTAATCTCAGCTGGCTCCAAATGCCAGGCAGTCTTTTTCAGCTGAATTACTCATCCTAATTGAGAGTGTTTGAATGATATTCATGCATATGATTGAGGTGCAAGCATTTGTACGTGTGTGTTCACATGAATGTGTAGGCATGTGTGTGTCCATCTGTGTGAAAAATGATCGCATGTGAAAGCTTTTAGTTTATTATTTGCACATTCCTATAATTTGGTATAAATTTATTAGACCATGTGCAACCAGAGATCTGATTTGATATTGCCAGCGGTTGATTTCAGCATTCTGGATGACTCACACAGAGCCACTGCCAACTCCTCTCACTGAGTAGCATTCAGGGCAGCGCGCTCACAGCCCTGCTGGCCTTTCATGTGCACCTGATCAGAGGTCTCATAACGCTCTCAGATAATCACAGAGCTGCCGGCACAATCGCAAATTCATGACTTTCTCCCAAGTCCTCGGATCTGCTTTTTTTTGTTTACCTTAATTTCTTTACTTCCTACTTTACTTTCGCCGTCTGTTCTAATTCTGAAGAGAAGTTGCTGTAACTTTTTCACCCTCGCTTACGTAAACTCCATCAGCACGAGGTGGGAGATTTGTAAATTCTGTGATGTAATTCAAATTAGAACAGACAGATTATAGGCTCAGACTCAGGTTTTCTGTGGATTCGTCTCTTTGAGAGAAAAACCTGTTTCTGTGTATTTTGTGTCATTTAAGGGGTAATGCTGTTATAATCGTCTGTCTGCAGCAGTGTTTCCCAAACTTTCTTTCTGGGGACCTACTTTTTAAAAATGACAAACCATCCCGACCCAATTCATAATAGGCCTTATTTATAAATCGTGAGAAGAGCGAATTTGTGCGTAAATGAACTTTCCTGAAGATTTTTACTGCCAATTCCGCATTACCTTATATTATCTTGAAAAGGTAAACCAAAGATACAATATATATTTCACACATTTTTGCAGTAAAATTTTGGACATTTTGTTGGAATTTTTCCAGACATTTTTCTCACATATTTAACAATTTTTTTCGGAAATTTTTCTCACAATTCACAGGTTTTTCTGACTTTTTTCGCACATTTTTCAGACATTTCTCTCACATATTTCACACATTTTTCACACATTTTCCAGATATTTTTCACACATTTATGGATATATTCAAAGATATATATATGTTTGATAAATCACAACTTCATTTTATGCACATGTTATTGAAAACATAGATATACAAATGTTAAATATTTTATAAATGAGACCAAATAAATGCATTAAGGCGGAGTTAATACGCTCTCGTTTTTTTCCTCTCATCAGTAAAACAAACAGAATGCATGCGAGCCTTTCATATTAAATTCAATGTTATATGTAGGCTACAATTATCAGAACAATACGAACATTCAGGCTGCCTCATGTGGCTCAAAAGTGCACTGCAGATGTAAATGTTAAATAAAAGACTATGGAAGAAATTCTGAAAATGTATTTGACGACCCCAATACAATGTCCTGTGACCCACCTATAGGTCCTGACCCGGTCTTTGGGAATGACTGGTCTATAGTAGATATTTCTCTGCCTATGTAGTATAATAATTCATATGTATCTGTGCCATCCAGTTCACCTACAATGACAGGGATGAGCTCCCTGTGCATGTAGTTCAGCTGACCTTCCTGAAACTACTGAGCGCCACGGCCAAGCAAAGCTTCACCTACACCTGCCAGAACTCGGCGGGCTGGTTCGACAGCGCCTCCCGTTCCCACCAGCACGCCCTCCGCTTCCGGGGCAGCAACGACGAGGAGCTAACGCAAGCCAAAAGCCCCTTCATCGAAGTAGTGCATGATGGATGCCAGGTCAGTCCAGGGAAACGCCAGAGTACGGGACTAGCTGGACAAATAAGAATTAGCCTTAATGGAACTAATGTGTTTATCAATTGTGTTGCCGTGGTAGCCATCAAATCACCGACTTGAATGAGAGTGGGGGGAAAGCTAGTTAGTCGTATTAAGCCGAGCAAATTCTAATAATGGCTTTAATTTTTCTCTTTCAGTCCCGCAAAGGTCAGGAGAGGACTGTTCTAGAGATTGACTCCCCCTTGGCAGAGCTGCTCCCCATTATAGATGTGGCTCCGGCAGACTTTGGCAACGGCAACCAGAAGTTTGGATTCCAAGTTGGACGAGTATGCTTCAATGGTTAACATCTTGCCAACAACAAAAGAAAAAAAAAAAGACCTGCACAGCAAGTTTTCAGTAAAAGAAACTGGACTTTTACCGCTGCCCCGAGCAATATTTATTATATCATGTTCCTGTATGTGGTGGGTATATTATTTAAGACTCTTCAACAGCCAGTGAAATAGGTTCTATGGCTTTACAACAATAAGAAGAATGGCGAGCAAAGAGGACGTGTACCGGTGGGAACAAAGCACATTTACCAAAGGGAAATATTCCATTTAGATATATTTAATTTTAAGTGTTTTCTTTTTCACTGTTTCGAGTGTGCTGTAATCGATCCTCTCGATTCTCCCGCTCGACGATGACCACTTATAAACAAGACAGATCTGGAGCGGTCTGTCATTCTGTGGTAAGGAGTCGGTTCAGTGGGACTTCTCAGACCTTGGATGAACTAGTTGCTACCTAATTTTTTTACAAAGACTGAATAAATCAGAGACGTTGTCGTACTCATTTGCATGCTCAGATTTCACTATAATGACAATTGCATAGCGGTTGTGAACTAGCCCAGCATATTAATTCCACACAAGCAGCATAATTAATTTCCTGTGTGCAGGAATGATAAATTGTCCTTTTTACCCTTCAACTGCAGTTTGCTCAGTGAATTACATGATTAGTATTCAACAGGCGTTGCTAGTTATTGAACCCGACACTTACTTGAACGGATAAGGTTGTTTCCTTTATTGGGCTGCTTCCCTCCATGGGCTCGATAATAAGCTTTTCGAGCCCTTAAATGTTCCCAAGGACTACAGTACTGTGTATATCAGACTAACATCCTTTCTACTGTGGTATATACTTGCTATGACATACCTCAGCGACTAGGTTGGGGATATTTCAGGGCAAGAATTAAGAGCATGCTGATTAAAATGTTCTCTAGTGTTAACTGGAGTTCTTTATACGAAGAGACATTTCACGCATCTCTTGAAAGCATTTTACTGACATGACCTGTTTTTCACTTTTCCGCCCCACTCCGTTTTTTTTGTTTCTCCTTTTTGTTCATATGGTGAAATTTCGACAGAGTATGTTGCTGTTCATTTGATTTTCTCTTCAGTGGTGCTAAAGATGATTATTTTTGTGTCGCTGTGTTTGTGTGTCTCTGTGGGCAGGATTACAGGACTAGAGAGGGGGAGAGGGTTGTCGCTCTTTCAGCAGCACCAAACACCCTCACAGGCCGGGCACTAGTCTACTGTGTTTTTTTTTGCACATCTTCTGGCTGATGGTGCTAATTTCACAGTGCCAGTGAAAGGAGGTTAGGGACAGTTCAGAGCAATGTGGTTGATAGCTTTAAAGGGAAAATCCATCTTAAAACCGAATTTATGTCGGGCCGTTCCACTGATATTGGATAGCAAAGCAGCCAGTATCTATGAATACAGACAAACGGTCTACCTAAACTAGAATTTACAGCAGCAAGACTGGAGTTAATCACCTGATTCAACTGTTCATCAGGCCATTAATGGGCGTTATCTGTCGCTATAAGTGCCATAGATGAGGGTCATTATGGTCCTACTATGCCTACTGCGTTGTAAAAGTACAAGCGAAACTTAAAAGCAATAAAAAACTGAAGGAAATGTTACTTTTTTAACACAAACAAAAAACGCTTCTTTAGGTTTAGGCAACAAAACTACTTAGGTGTATGCAACAAAACCACTTTGTTAAGTTTAGGCAACAAAACCACTTTATTAGGTTTAGGCAACAAAACCACTTAGGTGTATGCAACAAAACCACTTTTTTAGGTTTAGGTAACAAAACTACTTTGTTAGGTTTAGGCAACAAAACCACTTAGGTGTATGCAACAAAACCACTTTTTTAGGTTTAGGTAACAAAACTACTTTGTTAAGTTTAGGCAACAAAAACACTTAGTTAGATTTAGGCAACAAAAACACTTCTTTAGATTTAGGCAACAAAACGTTTAATTAAATTTAGGCAACAAAACGTTTAATTAGATTTAGGCAACAAAACCACTTAGTTTGGTTTAGGCAACAGTTAAGTTTGGGGAAAAACATTGAGTTCTGACTTTAAATAACTAGGATTCAAAAGTGAAAGGGAAACGTAACGCTTGTGAACACGTTGTTGGTTTCACACGTTGTTGGTTTCACACGGGATGCGAACCCCGGCCTCCCTGGGGTGAAAACCCTGAGAGTGTCCCATCCATCGCCCCCGACCTCTACCCCATATGGAGTTTCATGCTGTCTGTACCACAGCGGCTGAGTTCCGCTTCTGCTCCTGTCATAATTAATACGGACGCTAGAGGTCACCGTTGTCTTCTTTTATACATTCTTTCGGTGATCTACTATGTGAATAGATGATAAAACCTACTAGTGGGTGTAGTAGGCCCGTATTGATCCACATCTATGGTGCTTATAGCGACCAATAACGCCTATTAAATGGCCTAACAACAGTCTAATTAGGTAACATTTGAGAACTTGATCCACTGTAGATTTTATTATATATATTTCTTTATTACCTTTAAAAATTGTAGAGCTGTGAATCAGAAATTGTCCTCACATCCCAGTAAAATTACCATGGGGGCCATTATAGAGTGCCATGTTATTTCATTATTCACTGTCTGTGGAATAGCTCCAGGATTTGTTTTTAGATGACATTATTACTACAGTCTGTCTCTGTGTGTCGGCTTAAACAGAGACTTCTTCAAATCAACCAACGGAGCTGTGAAATATTACAGAAATGACATATGTATGTGAATTTTACGAATGATTTTCCCTTTAGCAAATGAAATCTTAATGCTCCGTCTACCTCCTTCGACTCAAACAGTAGACTGTGTGCCCAACGTGTGTCATTTTGCAATTCATTCCCGCAATTAGTTTCATAGCATTTAAACATTCCAGTAATGAACTCCTCCCCTCTTGTCCCGTCCTGCGCTGCCTCTCCTGTGTATAGTGTTTGTTGTACTAATTTTATATACTGTACAGTTATTCTGAGGACTTTATGAGCAGTAACCAGCTGCCTGAATGAAAAACAAAATGTATTTGTCAAAAACTGATGTGCGAATAAAAAACAAATAAGAAGTCGTTCTGTTATCTTTTTTCCTCTCCAGGCGGGTTAGAACAATATCCGTGAGAGCACAGGGGCTGTCTGCGATGTCCAGTCAGAGTGTAATACACAAACAAGGCTCTTCATTACAGACTAGTTCTGCAACATACCCTCAACAAGCCTGCAATCAGCATCCCCACACAGCCGATGTAATCAACTCTGATTCGCTCCCCAGTTCATTTATTTCAATTAGCTCTGTTTCAGTCCTCAAGAGGGAAGGTGGGAAGGAGACAAAAGCGAGGGAAGGATGGAAGGATGGATGGTGAGAATAAGATTAGAAGTCGGATAATAATTTCAGCCGTGGACATTTGGTCAGTTTGGTGGAGGTGGAGCTGATCTGATGGGTTTTTATTAGGGCTGTCAAAATGTACGCGATAATAATGCATTCAGATCTTTAAGAGGTTGTAGGTTGTGGGCTCAGTTTTAAAGCCAGAGTGAAGATACTGGTATCATATGAAACTAAAAACTAAAGAATCCAGTGGTACAACCATGTCATACTAGCTTGTTGCGGAGGAGGTTAAATAACACTCCAAACTTACGCTACATTTTGGCGAGGAAAAACTGTAATGGCCATTTTCAAAGGGGTCCTTTGACCTCTGACCTCAAGATATGTGAATGAAAATGGGTTCTCTGGACACTCACGAGTCTCTCCTTCACTGACATGCCCACTTTATGATAATCACATGCAGTTTGGGGCAAGTCATAGTCAAGTCAGCACACTGACACACTGACAGCTGTTGTTGCCTGTTGGGCTGCAGTTTGCCATGTTATGATTTGAGCATATTGTTTTATGCTAAATGCAGTACCTGTGAGAGTTTCTGAACAATATTTGTCATTGTTTTGTGTTGTTAATTGATTTCCATTAATAAATATATACATACATTTGCATAAAGCCAGCAATTTTGCCTACTCCCATGTTGATAAGAGTATTAAATATGACAAATCTCATATTTTGAACAGATAAAAAAATGTGCGATTAACTATTGACATCATGCATTTAATCATGATTAAATATTTTAATTGATTGACAGCCCTAGTATTTATGTGAGACAGACAAAAAGAAATGGTACAAGTCCTGATGACTAATTTATTTTTAACCAGTGAGTTTCTTCCTCATACTCTCTCTCTCTCTCTGCCTGCCTACTTATCTCCGTTGCTACCACAAACACACACGCAATAATTGCTTTTTGCTCCGTTCATGCAGACTCATGCACATACACAACACACACACACACACACACTCTGAAGCCTATTCTCTCACACACATTAAAGTACAAGTCGCTCATCCCCTTTGGGGCCCACTGTTCAAGGTTAGCGTCAATGGCAGAATAAAGGTTACCATGTTATTTTTTTCTCTCCTTTCTGTTCCCTTCCACTCAATTGCATTTTAACCATACTAAGCTCTTGACCAAGAAAGGTCATCTGTTGCCACTAACTCAGAATAATGATCAAGTAGAAGAGCAGTGTGACTGTCAATATGGTATTTCCACGGCACTATGCCCTTTTTCCTTTTTCCTCCCATCCCACCCTCTAGTGCTCACCATTCCTGTGACATTGTGTCTCCTATAGTCTAGTAGCACTTCTTCTGCTGAGAGCTGAGTCTTTGTTAGATAGCATCACAGTGCTATACAACTATTTCCTCTGTTGAGAGCTGTTAATCTTTGTGATAAAGAAAATATACAAGAATAAACTCTCAGAATTGAGTCGTCAAACATGACAATCACTTGGAAGCCATTGATACACAGTCTCTCCACTGCACACAGATAAACCAGCTTGAGCGAAGCACCGAGAAGAGCTCTTCATCCAGCTGATCCCGGAGCTCAGCTTTGTGAAAAGCCTGTTGAAATCCCATGGAAATGAACTCCTGCGTGAGGAAAATTGGTATTTTATGCAAAACAAATACAAACAACGTATACACAACAATGCTGAAAAGTGTGGATGACAGAAGGTTTCTAGAATCTCTGTCAAATCAGTGTGCACACAGAGGCACATGATTTTTTTCAGATTACCTGTCTCATGTACTACTGTTGGGATATAGTGAACATTTTATAAAAAATACTTTTAGTCATATTTGCTCCATTTCTACCCACTGCAGCTTTAACTTAAGTCTTATAAATGACTTGTAATTCATCGTTAATATAAAGTCTTACCAGATGTTTTTTTCTTCTTCTATTATTTTATGTTTTCTTCTTTCCTTAAAAAGGAGCTTTTATTCCAACAGACAGTTTTGACTTTTTAACTTCATGTCAGTGAAGCCAACAAAAGTTGATTTTTGTAACTAAATTCAAAGGATTGCTGAACTCTGTATTATTGATCGGGAGCACGACTTCTGGAAGACACCGCCACCCCCCCTGCAGCGCTCCGTCTTTTAAAGCGGTCTGGACAGGATTGTTAAGATATCTTTGTTGTATCTCTCCTGCTGTATCCAGAGCGTAACACACCAAACCTGATGCACTCTGATCTGCAAACATTATCTCTGTTAGAGACAGAATATCTATACCTTGTGAGCTTTACGGCACAGATGTTAAAATACATTGCCGTCCACTGCTACTCCATCAAGGATGTGAGCAGAGCTGTGGGTCTATTGGCATTGATGAGCTACTTTTAGGCCCAGGAGTACATTAGAGTAACCCACAGGCGGGAGGCTCCTTAGTTGCTGCATATTGGAAACAAGATTGTCTCTCTTATTCCATCTCTCTTATCTCTGCTCTCCCCCTCTCTCTCTCTCTCTTGTTCCTCTCACATCTCCGTCTCATTATTCTGGAGTTGAAAATGTTAGAGACGTTTCTTTGTTGGACTGCCTAGTCTCCCTGCTTTCTCTCTCCCTCACGCCCTCAGCTCCTCTCCTGTGACATTGATTCTAACTAAGCTGAACGTGTCACAAAGTCACAGCGAGAAATGTACAAATTAAACAGACGTTCATTAAAAGCGGGAGAGAGTCAGTGGGAATATCTACGTTTCCGGGCGAACGGGGACACTCCCTCGGTCTCAACACATCCACCCAAATTCCGGATGTTGTGTCACAGCAGATTACAGCAGACATTATTTTCCACGCCACTGATGTGTGTATAAGTGCGCATGCTGCTCTCGGTTTAGCATCTTGTACTGTGCAAGTGGCGTTCCAAGTGGGAATAACTTCTCTGGCTTGTGCCGAGCGTGCTCCTTGAAGTGTGGGCCTGTAGATGCGTCTGCGTGGGTATGTGAAATCATGAGCACTCGCGGCTAAGCAGGGGGGTGCTCTTATTAGTGTGCATGCAAGCGCCTCTGCTGCCATGTCCCATCCACAGATCCTTTATCTCGAGAAGAGAGAGGCGGGGGGGGAATCATTTCCGCGGATGCCTTTTCCATCAAAAGCGCTTATCGACAAAGCTAACATTAGTAAAGCGGTTTGGAAAAATGACTTGAAGGCGAGGTAGGGCAATAGAAATCACTGGGCGAGTGGACAAAGAGCGCGGTGACGGTTTCGGAAAGCCAAAAGGCCCCGTGCGTCTGAGAGAGTTTCAGATGATTATCTGGCTGACAGAGAGCCCAGATTCAAACGCACAGCTTGACAACACCCCCGCCGCCTCTAACACACACACACACACACACTCACATCCTACTCCTAATTTGCCGTCTGCTGCAGCTCTCAGCGTCGTCAGCCGTCCTCACTTAACTTGGTCCCCAGTAAAAGGAGGACAGAGTCATCTGCGAGCTCCCCAAAAACAGCCAAAAGTAATCAGTGGTGTCTTATTTACCACAGTGGGAGAGGGACACTGAGATAAATTGATGCATGATGAGAACGAGAGAGAGAGAAAGAGAGAGCGATAGTCATTCACTTGACAGGCCTGTGTGTTGTATGAATTACTCAGGCCAATTTAAACATGCACAGCTGTTCATAAATCCAAGGCAGAGTGTTAATGAACAAACTTAGCCCTGATCAGGAAAACAGGAGGAACAGTCACAAGGGATCCGTGTGTGTGTGTCCGATTGTTAGTGAATGAGAGTAAGCCGGAGAGAGAGTGATAACTGCATGACCCCATCGCTCAATAGAGATGATTTTCTCCCATAAATCAGACGAGGCAGCGGAGGAAAGAGTGCGAGAGAGACAGAGACTGAGTGATTCAGCTGTGGGAGTACACTGGCTCAGACCTCGGTTGAAAAGCCAGGGAAACTAATCGTTTCCATTCACCTCGATGAGTCTGGCTGCTCTTGTCTGTGGTCCTGAATGCAAAAGAAATCCTCATCTCCTTTCCACCTCTCACTCCTCGTCACCCATCCACCCCTTTTCCCTTCACCGTCCCTCCCCCTTTTCCCTCTCTCTCTCTCTCTCTCTCTTTCCCTCTCTGAATGATCAACGTCCTGTATCAGTTCCCGCAGCGCCACTGACACGCTTGTTATTCTATCACAGAGAATCAGATGTGGCAGCATTTCATGGGCACCTGGACACTTTTCATAAATCTTGCAGAAGGCAGAGGTGAACTGCAGAGGAAGCAGAGCTCACTGTGTGACAGGTTTAGTCTAAAAGGAGAGAGAGGAAATACCGTGAGGGTGCTGAAACTCGTATGGTGGTGAGAGGCGGCGATACACTTTCTGTCACTTGTACGAAATCACGTGTTATCTCAGCACTTACGCCAGCAAAACGGATAAGGCCCGGTAATCAATACACCTGCTGAGGGGATAAAATGCATCCCTTTCTATCCACTTGTCGGTGCAACCGGCAACGTTTGAATTATGCTTTTATATGTTTCACAGTAATGAGTACAATTGGGCCTGACTCTGCTGCTCTTGAATAATTCAGAACCAACCTGAGACATGAAGCACTATTCTGAATCGTGAATTATTCCTGCAGTCACTCGTTTTTCTACGTCAGTCTTTCTCACCATCTCCGATTTCCTCTTTCATACTTTTCTCTTTTTTCATACTGTATACTGTACGGTCAAAAATCGCTTTATCTCACTCACACATGCGGCTCACACTCACAGTGTGGTCACACTAAAGTGTGTCGGTGGCTTTGACTTGGTTCAGAGAAGTAATCAGAGAGAGTTAGGGATGCTGTAATCATAACAGCATTTGATGGTAATTTTGCAATCAACATAACACCTTAAGGTGAGACACCCCCACTGATCAATTTTGATGTTTTTGGCTATTTTGCTTCCATAACGTGTCTTCTTTCAGATTAGTGGAAAGAAAACATCCAAAATACACGTTTAGGTGTTTATTTTACTACTTTGTCTATTTGTGTCTGTAGATTTCTTCTAAATTCACCAAAAGTCAGCATTAGATATGCCTCATTTGCATATTTAAACATAAACTTTCAGAAAACTTGTAATTAGGGCTGTCAAAGTTAACACGATTATAACATGTTAAGGCAAATTCGTTTTAATGCCACTAATTTCTTTAGACCACCGTGTAACACCAGTAACACCGACAACCTCGACAAGCCTACTACAGACGTTATTGTAGTTTTGTTGTGTGGCGTACAAAATGACACGCTGAAAGCCTAAAATGCGTCCTCATGACAGGGGAAATGCATTTGTAATGTTGTGCTATTTATACACCTTCCCATGAGACCGAGTTGTCAGATTTCTGTTCTGCTCATAATTAATCAAATAATGTATCATTTGTATATTTAAACATAACATTTCATAAAACTTAAAACAAAATAATAATGCCTTAAGTTAATGTAAGTAATCAACTGGGGAAGTTTTATGGTGTCATCTATTAGTTAAAGTTTTTATTCACCTGTAGTGTCTCCCTTTAAGTTTAAGAAGGATGGTACTGCAGCTATCTGCCAAGGCCTTCTCTAAAATTCAACATCTCTAATAAACCCAGAAGGCTCTTGAATAGTGTATTCTACCATGTACCGGTAGAGGTGCCAGTCTGTGCTGCTGATAAGCCCTGACCTGTTATAGTAGATGGGTATATAGAGGCAGAGAACGCAGGCCAGCGTTAACATAAAGCCACTATCATTGAGGAAACCTCTTCTTCACGCCGGTGTTTCATTTTCTTTGACATGCTGCAGCCCAAACAGAGGTCTTTAGTTAAACCCCTGCTCTCTATCTATTTCCTCTAGGACACATCAAACAGCCATTTCTAGTCAAGTCCCACATGCACGCCTCTTTCAGCATCGGATGAAAGAGCAGCGATGTACTGATTGAATGCTTTGCTGTCTGAATAAACCAGAACCTATTCTGTTTAAACCACAATGCTTACATTTGAATTCTATTGAAGGTGCGGTCTCCACCGGCGCTCCGCGCTGTATGCTTTTTACTTTTTACATCTTTACACACGTGTACGAGTATTACGGTCATGTTGTAGAATTAATGTTGGATAGTGTGTGTGTTGGTGTGTGTGCCTGTGCTGCTGCAGTGCTAATGAGAGACTAGGGGTTTCAGGTGCTGGAGCTTTGAGAGAGGAGGTGAGTGACAGGGCTCATGAATAGTGATGGCCGACAGCTGCTCATTAACCAGGAGACTGTCTGTCTGTCTGTCTGTCTGTCAGCCGGCAGCCCGGAACAGCAGCCCTTCCTCTATGTGTGCACACACAAGCATGAAAAAATACACACACATGTGCACAAGCCCATGCAGATGTGCCCACAACCAGCACACGTACACACGTATAGAGTTCATATCTCCTTCATCTGGGTCCCCTGTGCTTCCTGTGGAGCGGAGGCCGATCCCCTGACAGCAGGAGTCGAGTGTGCCTATTACCCGTGTGCTAACACCACTCCCACTGGGGCCAGCCCCTCACTGAATATGGAAACATCTGCCAGATGTAAATTCTGAATGAGGCCCAGAGTGCAAAAGGTACAAGAGACTGGCGCCCGCAGAAGTAACGTTATTCACTTTTTTTAAATGCTTTTAAACTCCTTGTTGAAGGAATGTCTGCTACCTTTATAGTCAGCCTCACTTTAAAGACAACCTTTAAAGAAAGTTAAAACACAAGGTGACCTAGATACTGTATGTACCCGTGTGGGTTTCATTACTTTTATAATTGTGTCACGTTGCTCTTCAAAATAAAGCCGTTTGAAATTGCATATAGAGCGTAATAAAAAAAAAAGTCTACAAGCCAGTGGTGGTTGCATTGCCTTACAGGAATATCACAATGTGAAACTGGTCTTTGAAATATGGTTGGTCCGGCCACAGTGTGGACAGTACTGGAGCCTTATCCAAGAGGACACTGACTATGTTTAAATGCACACTAATATGACAATATTTCAAATTTGTTACGGATCATGTATATATATATATATATATTCTGAATTAGGCCTTATTCCAATTACCAATTATTCCATTCTTGGAGCATTATCCGATGGTAAAATGGTAAATGAACTTGTATTATATAGCGCTTTTCTAGTCTTCCGACCACTCAAAGCGCTTTACACTACATATCAGCATTCACCCATTCACACACATTCATAAGCTGATGGCAGAGGCTGCTAGGGTGCCAACCTTGCCCATCAGGATCTAATCTAAATACTCATTCACACACCGATGGCTATGCCTTCGGGAGCAATTTGGGGTTAAGTGTCTTGGATCTGCATGTGACTCGGAGCAGCCGGGGATCAAACTACCGACCTTCTGATTGATGGACGACCTGCTCTACCCTCTGAGCCACAGCCGCTCGATAAAGACATGTGGGATATGCTGATATTATTCAGGTTTTAGGAGCACTCTTTGGTTTTACGGTAGTTTGCAACACAGCCTCGTGCCTGTTTATGTCCAGCTCTGTGCGTTGTACACAAACCAACCAGCTGACAGTTTGCAGAGATGCATGCCCAACAGAAAAGCCCATATTTCTGGTCGGAAAGAGAAACACACCTACTTTTAAACATTATGAAAGACTTGGCTATCAACAGGTTTTTGGATATGCGCAAATATTGCAGCGTCGACCTTTTCAAGAAGGTGGTTGAAGGTTTGAAAGAGGGAGGCTGTGTTTGCCACCGGTTTCGTTAGTCGCAGCATGCACGGCTGCATGAAAACAGGAATATTAGCCATGTAAACAGCTTAGTGTATTAGTAGTTATTGCTTGGGAGTTATTATCTTTTTAGGAATAAGGGCAAAAAATTGAATATTTTGTGTATGTAAATGTTAATGTAGTCAATGTAAGACACAGTGAAATGTTAATAACAAAATTAAACACTTTTTCCTACCAGATTCAGGCGGCTCAGGTGGTGGTGATGGGGAGAGCCCAGTAGTCGTTGTTGTGTCTCTGGACCAGAATGTGAAGGCTGTCACTCCCATTTCAGTTACAATCTCTCCGTGGATTATTTGACAGTATCTCTGTTGCTGAATGACAAATGACAAAAAAATAACAACATCTAAATTAGGGTTTTTGTCTTGACTCCAAGTCCTTGCTCCTGATATTTCTTCTTTTTTTTTTTTCAAACACTTTGAATGCATGCCTACAAACAAAGATGACAAAGAGATCTCTCCGTTAAAAGCAGTACATAATATAGAAATATCCTCCACCTCCCACACAAACCTAAGCAAGTTATTTATCAAAAGTAACATATTAGAGCTGAAATCTGTGTCTCTCTCATATCATCACCCTCTGCAGCTCCACGGGATCTGCAGCGAAGATGACAGTTGTTGTTGTTGACGGTGTAGAAGTCTGTTGTTTACTTAACTTACTACTACTTCCATTGCTCGTCTCTATGTGATTATGTTTGATGCTTGACTGAGGTGCACGCATCGAGCGTGAAAATACAAATGTGGTGTGAAAATGTGCTGCTTCCATTTCCAACTTACATTACTGCCCCAAGACAGTTGTAACTCAACAAGCATGTCCAAATTACAGCCACAGTTAATGGGCCTTTTCCAAATGTGCACCATACACAGATCTACATTACTGACAATGTGTTAATTAACATTACAGCTACCCGTTTTAAAAGAAAGGCTGTCTATACATTACAACAATGTGCTTAAATTGTTGTGTTATAAATCAGAGGATGCCCAGTAATTCAGTAAAAGAGCTGCTAGCGCTGCTGATACCTCTGACAAACACCTCCCTTTTAAAATCAAAACAATTTCATCAAAGTGAATGAAATCAGTTAGCAAGTGAAATATGTGTTTTTTTTCAGGGCTCAAATGCCACTGATCACTGGCATTACATCTGACAGGTGGCTAGAGAGAGAACTTCAATAGGATGCTCATGTTGCTCTCTTTCATTTGGTTGTCTATGTGTCACAGTGACTGGCAACAGGACACACGCTGGACTCAAATCCTGACAATGGACTTGGCAGGAAGGCGTAACAGGCCTTAAAACAATGATCAAGAAGCAGGCGGTCAGGTAAAGCAAACAAACCAGAGAGGCTGATACGGGAAGGCTGCAGGTCATAGACATGTTGGCGGCTTGTAAACAGGTTTCAGACCGGATAAATTAACACAGATTATAGTAACTCTTTATTTTACAGGTCAGCAAATTTCATGGTAATTAGGTGATAATTAGCAAGTAACCTATTTGAAATTTATTTGGAATTACTGCCAAATCACCCCAATATTTACCTCAAAATGTATCGAAAATTGCTTTATTATAAACATTATTTAATAATTACATTCTACTATTTCTAAATAGATGGTAATTTATTTAATACATTTCGAGTAAAAGAACACAAAGTTAATTGATATGCTTTATTTCCATGTCTGCTGATAAATAGATAATAATTAGCAAATAACTTATTTTAATTTTTTTTAAATTGCATTTGTGTAGACAATAAGTTACACAATGGTGAGATTTGTGCCTGATCAGAAGTGTCTGCTATTAGTTTTGGTTTTCAACCGCTGATGAAGAGCAGCGGTACAGCAGTTTCTCAAGCCTAAGGGCCCTATTTTAACGATTATATGCTATTTTATCTTATAAATATTAAATAATGTTTATAATAAAGCAATTTTCGATCAATTTTGCTGCGTCAGGCCACGTGGGAAAACGTTTTTAGAAGGGCTTGGGAAAATAGCATTTTGACAATAAAACAAACCAAAATTTGAATGTTTGAATTTTAATATACAGGAAGACCACTGGGAAGCTACAGAATAACATAAAGAATTCAAAAATAATAATAATGGATCTTCCCTTTAACTTTTATTACAACTTACTTATTACTGATATACAGTACACCTCAAAACCCAATTATATGTTCTCTCATATGACTCCAATTTGCCCGCTTACACAATTATGACAGATTCAATTAAATGTGAAGATTTATCATGTTAGATTTTCACAATAACTCTTTTTAACTGCTAACAATCATACCTTGATGACCATGATGAGGTTTCCAAACGAGGATTAATGAGAAATGTAGTTAACAATTGGAATGAGTGTTGGCGAGTTTGGTGAGAAATTAGTACATCAAATACTGAGCTACTCTGCTTGTCTAATCTGCAGACATCTCATCATCGTGCTTTTTATACACAGCCGGCGTAGTACTGTCTCCACCTCTAACAGCGGGGGATGTAGCTAAAATATTCAGATGCAAATTAGCATACGATATCATCTCTAGACTTTCCTCAGCAGCCAGTTACTGCTGGAGGAGAAATGGTCCTACATGAAGACTGCTCACTCTAATTCACTTTAATACTAAACGTCTATTTGAAAGTCACTCTCTCACTGTTCCTAAAGGCCATTTCTCGTGAGATTCAAAGCAACAATGAGCCAGTACGCTCTATATAGATGGCGATGCATGCAGCAGCAGCACCTCCAGTTTAAAAGCCTCTGATGGAATGCTCCTTTTGTTTGTAATCGATCGAGAGAGAAAGGCATCTGCCGTGTAATTGTAGCCTCATTTGATCTCAAATAAACCATGCTGTCCTACACGAGAAGGGAGAGGGCAGGGGGAGCATAAGCTGGAAACACCTTCATTACGACGAACACACACTCCAGCACTCTTACTTCCTTGGTCTGGCTCTTGCATGCACACACACTCATTTGCACACTCTTTTTAAATTATATCGCCCTCCCTCTGCTAGTTCGTCTCCAATCTCGCTCTGTGTCTTGTCTTCAATCATACTCAACAAACAACTATACACACACACACACACACACACACATGCACACACACATGCACACACACATGCACACACACATGCACTCTCTCAGCCTATCTGGGAATGAGAATGGGATTGATTCTAGTCTCACTAGAGTGGGGCGAAATGAGCAGTCACTCTGAATAGGCAAAGGCGTCAAATAATACAGATATGAACGTCAGAGGAATAATTGAAGAAAGTGTTTTATATGTAAAAGACGGGGCGGGGAGGATGGAGTGGAATTGAATCTCAGAGAAAATGAGGAACGGGTTGTGTCCCAGGGGAGCGACTCACAATGCCTGAGCCTTGTTTGAAGAAAATAGAGGATAATTAGAGTGGTCAGTGGCTTCCACAGGGCCCAACACCGCTCAGCCTCACTCTCCCTTTATCTGTCCTTCGTTCGCTCCCTCTCTCCATTTCCTTTTTTTTTTTAAGCATCTCTCCCTCAATTGTCAGTCTATGCTCATACACACCATGTCCCTGTTTTCTTTCTTGTTCTTTCTTTGTTCTTTCTTTCATCTCATCCATCGCTTTTCTATTTGTACTCTCCATGCCTCCTTTCTTTATCTCTCCCTCCATCCCTCCATCCCTCCCACAGCAGACGCAGAGCTACATCAGTAGAGTTGATCAGATATTCCAGGCACATATGGACAGCACTGACGGGCATAAATCATGAGTATTTTTTGAAGTGCCCATGCAGGGTTCTTCAGCCTGCTTGTCGTGAGCAGGAACAGCTCCGTGGAACCGGTGCATTAAATCCTTCTCTTCTACCTCCAGTTTCATGCCAAATCTCTTTCTCTTACTTTTCTTTACAGAGTGGCAACCTCTGCCTCTACAAGCTTCCCCACTCTCTCTCTCTCTGTGCCTTTCATCCTGAGCCAACTCGTATATGTTAATACTAATGCATCTTCCAAACCTTCCATGTCTGAGCACTGTGCACTCACAGCCTGAAAGGTGACTGATTTTCAAAAGGAACCGCCACCCCAAAAGCAAAGTTGTGAGCATCTCTGTGGTCTGATCCCCATGTTTTTTTTTTAACATTATATACCGACTAGCTTGTCGGCATGACAACAACATGTCTCTGTGGCAACAGACTAGCCTGCAGCTAGATTACTGGATGTTTGGACATGTAGTGTTGCCTCAAGCTTTCCTCAGGTCCCTCGGTGGCAGGACAGCACATGACAATATTTCCTTCTCAGTCAGAAGGGGTTAAAACCACAGACTGTGTATAAGAAGAGGACGTAGTCACCGTGACGTCATCCATTGGTTTGTGGACTATGGACGTGTTCTGCATTTTGGCTGTTGCCATCTTGGTTTTCGGCCGTTGCCATCTTGGTTTTCTCATAGACTTCTATACAATCAGACTCCTTTTTGCAACCAGAGGAGTCACCCCCTGCTGGCTATTAGAGAGAATGCAAGTTTAAGGCACTTCAGCATTGGCTTCACTTTTCAGACCCAGAGGTTACCGCCTGGTTAAAACTGGCTCTTCCCTCTCGTAGACACAATCTACCCGCAGCACCAGGAGATAGGCATCATATAGGTCTCAAGTTACTCGGCGTATAACATCACATTGAGTAACGCTTCAAAAACAAAATAAGAAATAAAACTTTCCAATAACTTCCAACCGTTCATTGCTCTGTTTTCCAATTCCAATCAGCTGCGAGTGTCATCATAAACTAAGATTACTTCAGCTGGTCAATATTGTACAGCGATGAAAATCATTACAAAATCAATTGACGTGCTCCATAATCACAGAGGAGATTCCTGGAGCTTCCCATAAGCATTTGTCTCCCAGTGTGTGGCCACAAACCGACAGGCAGCACAAATAAATCTCCACGCTCTGCTGTGTCCTTGCGCTCTCGCTCCCTCTGCCTCCCGCCAGATGACTTGTCCTCTGTCTCCCTCTCTCGCTCTGAGTCCCTGGATATTGATTGGGGGCCCTACTGTAGGGAGCAGGAATAAGATAAATAAGGAGTCAGTGGCCATGAACAGCTCTCTCACTCGCCCTAACATGAGGGGAAGGATAATCATCTGCCAGAGCTGAGAAAATGCTCATGCATTTCTCAGGCCACTTCCATGCAAATGACCTCACCAATTACCTGAACCAGTGGTTCCCAACCTATTTCCTTGAAGCCCCTCCTACTTGTATCTAAGAAAAGCTGAACCTTTAAAAAACAAAGACAAATTTGAGGTGATTCAGTGTATTACATGAGTTAGTCTGTTTTTATATTAAACCTGCAGTAGGCAGAATATTTTTTGGCATCATTGGGCAAAAATTCCATAATAACCTTTCAGCATATTGTAATTCAAGTGTTCTGAGAGAAAACTAGACTTCTGCACCTCCTCATGGCTCTGTTTTCAGGCTTTAAAAAATGTAGCCTGTGACGGAAGAATTTGGCCAATCACAGGTCATTTCAGAGAGAGAGAGCGTTCCTATTGGCTGTGCTGAGGACACAGAGGCACATGATGTTTTTCAGATTACCTGTCTCATGCACTACTGTCAGGATATAGTGACAAGTTTAATAAAAATATATTTTTTAATCATATTTGCTACAATTCTACCCACTGCAGCTTTAAATCCCTTCTCTTTAATGAATACAACTTGTCAGTTTCGTCAACATAAATAAAGTGATGACATCTTGACAGATTCAATAAGTGATTGCAGATACATATGAGCTCTTTTTTTGTAACAACTTAATTAATTTACTATAATATTAGAGCCAAAATAGTTTTTTTTGTTATTGTGATTAAATTAATGTAATTTATGGTGTTAGACTGCTGCCAGACCACCCATTTAATACAGGTACGTGCCTCCCTTTGTGTGCGATCACAGTGAAAATGTTGTTTTTGAAAGCCTACAAATGTGGTTTGAAGCAGAATATTTTGTTAGATAAAACATGTTGTGAATTTTGGAAATGATTAAATCTATCTTTTTTCAATATCTGTTGACTTTTGGACTTTATAACGCTCTGGAGTTATTGGAAATGTTTGGATCACACGAGTTGGAAACAATCCTGCGCATCCCTGCTGGAATCTAATTCTACAAATAATATAATACTGATTAGTGTAGCCTAATCTTTATCCGCAACTGTGCACAAATACCAGGTTTAAACAGAATGTGACCCACTGAGTAGCAAAATAATATGTATCTTTTTAAATAGTTTTATATACAGACCTTTGTATAAATTATCTAGTAAGTGTATTATGATTTTAGTTATACATGAGCAAATCTAATTTTGACAACATCAGAGCAGACAAATCCGGCAGCAGCCTGAGGGTGGTCCCGGACCCGGACCCCTGGGTTGGGAACCACTGCCCTAAACCACAAGGATCCCCTGTTTCAACAAGCCTCCAAACACACTGGTTTCAGTGACATTTTGATGAGTGTTTTGGCACAAACAGTAGAACCCGTCACCCTTGTCATATTTTTATTGAATGAAACTACCTGGAAAACATTTCATCATCAAAACTGAAATAAAATGAGGTACAGCTGCAAACATTACAGGTACTTAATGGTGCATAGAGCCTCCTCGACTGTGCAGCGGAAAACAGCACCATTTGAGCAGGTGCTTGCCTGTTTTCATTCTGCTCGGGATATAATTATCTAAGTAGTGCACAAGGCATCAAGTTCTCCTACACGGACCACAACACGGCACGTCACACTAGATCTCCATCAATCAAAGCCGGATTTCACTGAAATGCAATACACAACCAAACTGATTGATTGTCACACACCACTATGCACTGTACAGCAAAACGCCGCTATCCGCATACAAACACACAGCGGCACACGGGCGTGATGCGTAAAGTCATCTGTAAACACGAGCACACACAGCGGGGTAAATAACTGCCGGTATCTTCTGCAGCGTCGGGAGCAGTGGCGCGAGGCTTCCCCTCAGATTTTGAAAGCCCTATCTGTATCAGGAACAGCAAACCGAAAAAGCAATTTGCTTTGTCACACAGAGACATGCTTGACTACACTGAATAATTGCACTGCAGCTCTGGAAAGAGCTGTTTTCCTTTTATCTAATGAAGGCCTTCAGGGGAGGGAGCACGGGTGTGTGTGTGTTTGCTATCTGTGCGTGTGTGATGTGAAATATACATGTTTCAGGACCTCTGCATGTATGTGTCAACACATATAAGTGTGCAACCGTAAGATAAGCGGTTGTAGCATAAAGAAGAATTTCATTGTCCCGTCCCTATTGGAAACCAGTCCTGCCAGTGTCCCTTTGCTGCTCGCCTTCCTTCCCTCCCACACTGTTCCACTGCAATATATTGATTCATCAAATCTGCGTGTTGCCTCTCGGCTGTGTCCAGTTTCAGGCAGTCCCCCTGATTCAATAATGCAGAAGCAGGCAGGAGAATAAAAGCCCCTGTGCCTGGCTTCAGACACTAACTCCTGAGAAGTGCTGAGTCCACACTCTCCTGCAAGCCGGCCGGCCGGCCTCTGTGGAGCTTGGCAGAGCAGTGTGGAAGCCTGCAGCCTCTACATAACTAAACAATACAGTACTAAAGTTGTCGCTTTACCATTATGTTGTTACTTATCTTTATATACTTATACATCTCTGTATATATATATTTACAGTCCTGTTTCCCAAAAATTACATTCCCATACAACTAAACTGCATTCTCAATTACTTTGGGAGGGAAACATGTTGTTGCAGATTACGTTCGTTTTGAACGTATCCCAAATATTCTACTGTAGTACGGCTGCTGCGAGTGACGTAGTACAACGAGTGACGCATAGAGCAGGTGACGTAGTATATATATTGATATATGGTATATATGGTTGATATTTATGACTTCCCATAACGCATATACATTTACTACATCCTGTTTACATTCAGTTTATTCATTTTGCATTGCATTACTGTAACCACAAATATGTATTATTGTATTTCATGTATGTTATAGTTTATCCCTTTATTTTTACTTTATGTTTAGAATAGATAAAAAAATGTACTTGCGTAATTTTCTTTTTATACATATTTAATGAGCATCGTTGCTCATTATCTGCTTCTGGTTCTCTGTAATTATTGTTTTTATGACAATAAATAACTTACAGAAAATAAATACATAGAGAAGACCGCAAGAGGCCCTAGTGAGGATTTGGAGAGTGTGGTTAAAAACAAGCACTTCTATCTGTATTATTGGTCACAGCTAGGGGTGTAAGAAAAATATTGAATATTGCAATATTATGTTTTGTGTAGGGCTGTCAATAAATTAAAATATTTAATCATGATGAATTGCATGATTATCCATAGCTGATCACAATTAATCTCAAATTAATCACATCTTTTTATCTGTTCAAAATATACCTTAAAGAGGAGATGTAATACTCTTATCAACACGGGAGTGGGCAAATATGCTTTCTTTATGCAAATATATGTGTATATTTATTATTGGAAATCAATTCAAAACAAAAAACAATGACAGATATTATCCAGAAACCCTCACAGGTACTGCATCTAGCATAAAAAATATGCTCAAATCATAACATGGCAAACTCAAACCCAACAGGCAACAACAGCTGTCAGTGTGTCAGTGTGTTGACTTGACTATGACTTGACCCAAAACTGCATGTGATTAAGTGGGCATGTCTGTAAAGGGGAGACTTGTAAGTACCCATAAAACCCATTTTCATTCACATATCTTGAGGTCAGAGGTCAAGTGACCCCTTTTAAAATGTCCATGACAGTTTTTCCTCTACAAAATTTAGCGCAAGTTTGGGGCATTATTTAGCCTCCTTTGCGATAAGCTAGTATGACATGGTTGGTACCAATGGATTCCTTAGGATTTTCTAGTTTCATATAATATGAAAGTATCTTCACTCTAGCTTTAAAACTGAGCCCGCTGCAACCTAAAAATCGCAAGTTGCGTTAAAGAAATCAGTGGCGTTAAAACAAATTCTTGCCAATACACAGCCCTATAGTCACAGCAGTATCCAGAGACAAATGAGAAAGTTGTGTCTGATCATCAGGGGCAGAGGAGAAGGGCATCATGGAGATGGGAGAAGTGTCAATGAAGACAAAGAGAGAACAAACATGAGGGAAGAAAGAAAGAAAGCACGTTCTCTGGT
Organism: Sebastes fasciatus; assembly: GCF_043250625.1. Lineage (NCBI taxonomy): Eukaryota > Metazoa > Chordata > Actinopteri > Perciformes > Sebastidae > Sebastes > Sebastes fasciatus. The sequence goes on along the minus strand of NC_133807.1, from coordinate 24,605,541 downwards.
GACTGCTTGTGTGTTCAGGGAAAAGGTTTGTGAATCGCCGTAAATGACTCCAAAGCATTTGTTCCAGTGTGGAACTGTAATTAAGCCATCAGCCACAGTTTGGAGTCTTTACCTTCATAATGAGGCTGAATGTGCGCAGTTCGTGCTCTGTGGATAAGCTGCTGTAATCACTTCTATCTGCTTAATTATGTAAAACCATTCTTTTATCCTAGTAGTGTGTCGCTCTTTATCTCTCCCTCTCTCCTGCTCGCTCTCTGTCATGGTCTCGTTTTTTTTTTTACTATAACTGGTACCATAAAAGCATACAGGGACGCAGCGGCGATAAGCACACGTGCTGGGAGATATCAACCTGAGACGGCTATGCTGGAAATCGTCGCTCCAAATGGTTGCCGGAAGATAAAATATAGCGAGAACTGAGTGTTAACAAAGGGCACTATATGAGGGAAGAGGTGCAGCTGCTTTAAGAATAAGCACAAAGCTCTCAGCACTCTGAGGAGTGTTTTATTACCTTTCTCCATGCCCTCCTTAGTATCGGTCAGAGGGACATTGCAGCTCACATCGTATAAGGCATTTTGCTTTCTTCTCCCTCTCTCTTTCAAGCTCACAACTTCTTGCGGACGTTTCCTGAATTCCAATAGGACTATTATTATCATTAGTGGTCCTGCTCCAGTGTGACGGATGTGAAGATGCGTGCTGCAGGTTATTTGCAATGGAAGTAAACACCTTCTCGTCCCTAATGGAGAGAACCTGGTTGTACTCCTTTTTTAGATAGACCTACATCAAAGCTCTCCTTCTACAGTACTTCAGAGATCACTACGCCGCTACATGCTGGCTGCACACACACAAACCCACACACACACACACGCTCGCTCTTGTGGCAGTGGAGAGTGAAATCTTGTGATGCTCGGGAACTTTACATCACACACGGGCTGCAATGGAGGGAAATAAAAGCCCTAAGTGCATGAAAAAACATGAAGCTGCCGCTGTTTCAATGGAGCAGAAAAAACAGTAGAGAAAAATGTCAACAACAAATAGCTGCTGGTTTCTGTTGCCGCGGGCGACATGGACTTCGGTTCCCTCATGTTTCTTTCCTTCCACATTATGCATCATGTTTTCATCCAACTAAACACAAACACGGGCTACAGAGTACAAATCGGGGAGCATCTTAGTGCTGCTCGTTCGGGGAGAAACAGCCAAGAGGAGGGATACAGAACGTGAGGGGATGGTTTGAGATAGAGCGACGGGCAGGTGTGACTGTGTGTGCATGTGTGTGTGGGATAGGTGGCTTTACTTAAAGGGCAAGTTCATCTGTGTTCTCTTCTGCCACTCAGCCTTTTCAAAAAGCAGTGACGTAGGTTTGCAAATTAAGCTAATCAATAAGGTTATGAATAATGTGAACGCAAGCACTAGCTGAGTCTAAATTAGCTGTGCTGAGTTTGGAAATAACTGAAAGGGTTAGTTCGGATTTTTTGAAGTGGGGTTGTGTGTATACTCCCGCGATCTGCGAGGTAAAATTACTGCTTTTGTAAATGTAGTCTGGTGGTTTTGAAGACCGCAATATAATGGCTTCAGTTACTGTCGGAAAGGGCTGTCTGACGGTGAGGTAAAGCGTCTGACGGGAGCAGCAGAAAAACATATGTTAGTCAGAATGTATATCAGTTTAAGTCTACGCTATATTTTTTATATTTTCACCGCTTTACCTCGCCATCAGACAGCCCTTTACTACGGGGGACTGAAGCAGTTATATCGATGTCTTAAAAGCCACCAGACTCCATTCACAAAAACAGTCATTTTACCTTGCAGAAAACAACGTATGTATGTAACGTTTATACACTGACTATGAGGCTGTATATATACCGAACATGTAGCAGCGTCATCATGCAGAAACTACATCAGGTCACGTGGGAAAAAGTTTTTAGAAGGGCTTGGGAAAATAGCAATTTCACTCTAAAATAAACATACTTTGACAAAATTTTCAATGTTCGGATTTGAATACACAAGGAACACCACTATGATGGTACATGTCCACAGGCTCCGCCTCTGGAAACTCCCGAGAAACTTTTAAACTAACCGTTGTTGATCTAAAATAAAGACAGATTTAGCAACTGCCTGGCTTATTTCTCTCATAAAATGTCTTCAGAAACACATTTCAGGTTCCGGTTTGAAAGCTGGGAGCAGCTGCCTACGAGGGAAAGTCCAATCAGGTGATTTGTGTCTTGTGCCAGCCCATCAAGCGTCCAATGCTGGGAAGCTAGCCGATTCCTAGCGATAAAAAAACACCCCTGTGGACACGTACCATCAGGCTACAAAATGATATAAAAACCTCAAAAACAATGGACCCGCCCTTTAAAAGATGGACCTCTTAGCAGACCATCTCCAGGTATCTCTCCTCATGTCTTCATGTTTCTGTGAGTCTGTCGAGGGCGACTCTTCGTTGTTGTCTTGTTTTGATCAGGAGACATGAGCAGACTGCATCTAGATGATGATTGATGATGTTTGCTGAATGATGGCAAGAAACAGACATGAAGCGTGGCGGGGCCTCCTTGCCGAAAAACCCCAACTGAACCCGAGTTTGTCCTTGCCCCGGTTGCCTTGGTTACGTGCAGGTAGTAAAGTGAGACAGAGGGTGTGAAAAGCTGTGTTTAATTCCATCTTCAGGCAGCCATCAAGGGTTTCACACCTTTCCCTGCGGGCACTCGGGCGAGTATTGCTATGGCAACTGAGCACTCTTAACCTTCTGACCCAACCTCCTCACCATCACTAACTTGTTGTGCGTTATTTCAGATGAAAATACATAAGGTGTTTCCTCATCTGTATGAACAGAGGTAGAAGATTTATGGAGCTATATTTGCCTTAACACTGATCTGACAGGAAAAGCGTTGAAAAATTGACATTTTAATTGCAAGAATAACAGCGTTTGATAAATCCTGTCATAAACGAAGGTCCATATAAACCATGTTCAGCGAGCTTTTGCCTGAAATACTGGGATTTTTAAACTCCATGTTTAGATTTATGATGACTTTCCATTAGTGAAGTGGAAAGACAAACTCAGCGGGCGGGTGAGTGTGAGATGCGGTAGTCCATTTGGCTGCACAAAGACATTGCACTTTTGGGACTGCTGGAGGAGGTGTTTCATGTTGTTTACATAGGAGCAAGTTAATTAGACATGCATTAGGAAGCATGACTGTCAAATGTGAGATGCATGCTGCTGTAATGTTTGCACAAGGCTTTTGTGGTTGGCTTGGATATCTGTGTTGTGTTTGCAGGAGTATCGGGGTTAACACTTCACCATCTGTGTGTTTGTTGACATGTTGTAGTGAAGTGTGTTTGAATGTGATAGATTGCCTGCGAGTGTATTAATTAGGGGTGGGTGATTTATCCAATATACTCGATGTATTGCGGCTTGTTCTACGTGGGATGTAGTAAATGACTATATCGCAAACATCAAATACAAATACTAATTGTCAGGTCATTTTTTAAAAGCCGCCGGCATAAGACACGCTTTGGAGTTTCTGCCGTGGCTCTCTCCCTCTCACACACATACACTCTCCTGGGAGAAAAATACTTTTGCTTTATTAAGGAGCAATAGTAAATATACAAAAGAGAAAATAAGATGTGTCTCTTAAAATGAACAAGTAATTGTTTCCCATAAGAAAAATCTACATTTTTATTGCTTACAATAATATTATCTGTCAAAACTAAACCCATTTAGGTTTCATAATACAGTGTGGGTTTAAAATAAAACATTTTCTGAAAAGCAAACAAATAAATAAAAAAAAAAATTCTAATTGCTTTAAAAAAGGTACACGTCTTATGGACTACACCTATAAAGGTACTATAACTTTAACTGATCAAACTGATCAAAATTGATATTAATTAACTAATATTCAGGGGTCTTAAACGAAGCTTCGATGATTTTTAGTAATCAAATTACTCAAGGAATCGTTCAGCCCTAAATCAGTGAGTATTAAATTTGAACCAAAGACTGAGAGCCCCATCAGCGTAACATTATCCTGTGTGCCCGTTGGACCACCTAATGTAGATTCACCAGTGTGGATATACCTTCAGGAAGCGTATGGTCTTTCAGTCCTATTGCATAATAACTCTGCAGCACCGGCAGTAGCAGTAACATTACGAGCATCAATAACAACCACAATGCTCTGTTATAGGACCGACTCCGATGTTTGCTAGATGGATAGAGCAACTTATGCTCTCCAACTTCACAAAATCCAATTAGACTGTCTGTGTACGTCTGTGAGATGATCTACAGTCTAGTCACTCGCCAGGCCTATCCGCCTGTCTAATATTCACTATAACCATGAACAAAACACTAAGCTCCTCTTTCTCCGCCTCGCAGTTCATTCTCACAGTGTGTTTAAAACTCTTCTCGCTTTCCAATTATTTAAAGAGAATCAACTCCTGGAAATTGAAAATCTATATAATGATAGGCTCGGCAGCGGTGGCTCGACACAAATAGTCCCATCTACCCGGGTGTGTTTTTTAATGCTGAAGAAGCAGGGTTTTCTGACAAGCAGAGTGCCTGTAGGCAGTCGGAGATAAACACTCACACACAGATGCTGGTGGTTGTTAAATTTAGTCCTCAGGCCATATGTTGCACCGCCTCAAATACTTTAGCAACACACTTGCAAGGAGAAACACACAGGGAGAAATCCCAGATTAAGTCATAAAGCATGAAATGCAATCAAACAAGTCAATAACCGACATAAACACCGAGGGTAACCACGAGTTCAGAGAGGCAGAAAAAGGTCAAGACCGGAAAATATACAAAATTGGTGATTTAAGTGCCACATCTGCCTAAAGCTGGGCATACACTGTACGATTTTAGACATGGTGTTGTGTAATTCCTACAAGTAGATCATTTGTGATGTAAAGCCAATGCTCACGATTTATGTGCTCACACTGTACGTGCAAAATAGAAAAAATCCCATCAGCCCATCGGCTCCTGAGGGCCGTTCTGGCTGTTGACAGTCATCAATAAAGATTTGTTAGAAAGCTCCGAGGCAGGTAATGTTTGTTTGCTAGCAGAGGTCTGTACGGGTCACAATGTTAACAAGGCAGAAAGGTGCTACCTTGATCATCTGTGCCATCCTGTCTGCTGAAACGTCTAAAAAAAAAAAAGAGGCGCTGGAGTATATGGAATTGCAGGTTGCTAGGATGACGTGGACAGTATGGCTTGTCCATCTTGCAAAGAGAATTGGATATAAGCTACGTTTTAATATATTGTTATTTTGATAGCTATGCTCTGATTACTGTAAAAAATGTAGACAAAAGGCACTGACGTTGGGGAATCGGCTCTTGGCTCTGCTTCAACTGTACGAGAGCCTGTGGACGGGCAACCAAGATTTCTGACATGTCAGAAATTCATCCGACTGTCCGGCGGCCGGTGGGTAGGAGTTAATCGGACCTCGGTACACTGCACGGCAAACGACCCCCGATGAAGCTGAAATTCGGTCCGACACTAAAATGAGTCGTGTGGCTCAAAATTCAGGCCAGAAACGGGCTCACATCGTACAGTGTATAACCCATCTTAACACATTGCAGTCACAAGTGAGGTGACAGGAAGAGAGAGGACACAAAGTAACCCCGAAGGTCTATTTCCTCCTTTCTCTTGGCCTTCTTGGACTGATCGAGGATAAAAATGTTGCATCTTTGACAAATGGGTTATGCTGTGTTTGCATTTACTTCAGAAACATTTCCCCCAGCGCCCCCAGCTCACCCAGCGCCCCAGGCCTCTAAACAGTAACTGTAGGGGATGGAGACGGAGACGGAGGAGAGCAACCACGAGAAGGGAGGAGTCGGTTAGTGCAGTGTATATCCTCAGCATGACCATTTAAAAACACTGGCACTCTGACCCCATGCAATGACTCAACATCACTTTTACTCACCCTGGCAGCCTTGAGCGTCTCTATTAATCTCCTCTTCGTGCTCTGCTGTATGTATCTGAGCAGAGGATGGAACAGTAAAATACAATAAATGGTGAATACAACAGCACAGGAAGGCAGGAATAATTCCTGCGTTCTTTTCTTTCTTTCTCATACTGTACACCACCCCTCCCTCGCTCCCCCGCAGCGACTCATTTCACCTCCTTGTGGTTTTTCCTGCTGGGAAAATGGAGGGGTGTGCACCATGCCACTGAGGGCAGCAGCAGGGGTGGAGAGAGTCAACCCTCTGCTGAACCGTACAGGGGCCGGAAGGCACAAGCCATCACACCGCCGGATCTGAAATCCTTTCTGAATGCCTTACATGAACTAATACCACTGTTCCAAGTGTTAAAAGCCACAATAAACTGGAGCCACAGGGTTCTACTGAGTTATAGCAGTAAAATAGCTACAATATAAATGACCTTTAAGAAACAAAAAAGGGGCATGGGATAGAAAAACCCAACAAAATTGAAATGAAAAATAAAAATGTGGCAATTGGTGCTTTGCACAAAGAAAACCATAAACAAACACATTTGATTCAGTTCAATCACGATTAACCCTAAAGCAACCGGAGCTCTCCAGTCCAGTTTGTCCCAGTGTGTGAGTGCAGCCCGGTTGCATTAAATGGCGTATGAATGACACGGTAATTCTCAAGGCATTTAGCATGTAATAAGAACACCATTCTTACTTTTGGCGTGTCAATTGTACGCCATGTTTTCTGTACTGACTGCAATGTAAACGCATATGCGCAAATATGCCAGCTCAGAGATAGTGACATAGAATAAAAAGTGAGAAAGACCGCTTATGGCGGGCGGAAGGGGAGGTGGATGGGTCCCAGAAATGAAGGACTTTAAACCAGGAGACCAGGGTTCGTGTCCTAAAGTGTTGTTGAGTTATTTTTTAAAGTTACGTTAGTGACGTATTTTAAGTGATGTTTGACATGTTTTTTCCGTACTCACGTTATGTTGTTTCCGTACGTATTTTACTTAGTTTACGTACTTATTTTAAGCCCAACCATGATGTTTTTCCTAAACTTAACTAAATGGTTTTGTTGCCTAAACCTAACTGTGGACTTAACCATAGTTTTGTTGCGTGGCGTAAAATTTATACACGAAAAGAGACGTACAAACGACACGTGAAAATGCTGAAATGCGTTCTCATGACATGCAGAATGTCCTTGTAATGTCGATGACACTTCGTCAGACCCCTCAGCGTCACTTTTAGGTCATAGTAAACACCTTCTTAATGTTGTGAATTAAACAAAAACACTTGCTTAGGTTCAGGCAATAAAACCACAGGAAAAAAGCGATATGGTAGGGCTTAACATCACTACTTGTGAAGTGAAACTTAAACTGAACTTTGTGAACACAGGACACGAACGAACAGCTACTTGTAACGTGAAAGTGAAATGTAACGCACGAGACATGAACAGCGGTCTCCTGGATGAAAGCTTTGTGCTTGTTGAACCCATCCAAACTCTAAAAATATTCACCACTGCTTTATGATAGAGGGTTTCATAATATTAGTTAATGTTAGATCTATGCGAGTAAAAGGCTCTGACTTTAAATATAGTCCAAGTAAGAACAGGCTTTACTTGTCTCCTTTGTCATACCATAATCCAATTATAAACAAGCCTACAACAGTGCATTAAAGCACCAGCTGTCACTTACTACACAAAGGATCTGCTCAGGTCACTTTGGTTGGAAATATGGCACATTCTGTTGGCTTTGTCTCTTTGAATTTCTTAAAAGGGAAATGGAGTGGGAGGGCTGAACACACTCTTCCCAGCAACAGTGTTTTTCATGTCTTGTCTTTGTGGTTTGGGGGGGGATTCACCACAGGTGACATGTTGTGCATTTACCTTTGAAAAACGTTGTTTTTTTGTAAGCTATTATTAAGGGGTGAGGATAGAACGGGCAGCAGAGGCTGTTAAAGAGTTTTCATTCCCAATTCAGGAGGATGGCTGGAAGCTACAAACACAGGCTGCCAGAGAAGTAGGGGGAATCACAGGCCCACACCATCCAATCACTGTGACACAGTTCACATGGACACACACAAATAAATAAACACACTCAGGCTGTGTGCGCACCCATTCACAATCTCACCTGGCCTGGAAAACACTTATTAGGATGCCTAACCATCATTTAATTATCTCTGTTAGCTAGCGACATTCATTATCTCCATTGTAATCGGCGAAAGAATAATCTTTATCGTTTCCCTAAACCCCAGAGTATCCCTCTATTTTGGCATAATTGGATGTGCGTCGGCGCTGAATTGATGGTATTAATGTAGATTTGACAGAGGCTGTCTCGATCTTTTTTACAATGCTCACAGTTATCACTCACCAGCGGGCTCATGAGCAGCCAGACATTATCAATGCTAAATGTCAGCTCTTTCTTCAGGTAGCTGTCAGTGGAGTGGAAACATTTAGTGGAGCAGAAAGCATCCGTCACTGGGAGCAACGCTTCTATCCATCTATCTATCCATCTATCTGTTCATCCAACCATCCATCCATCTATCTGTCCATCCATCCATCTTTCTATCCATCCATCCATCCATCCATCTGTCCATCTTTTTATCTGTACATCTTTCTATCTGTCCATCCATCCATCCATCCATCTATTCATTTTTCTATCTATCCATCCATCCATCCATCTTTCTATCTGTCCATCCATCCATCCATCTTTCTATCTGTCCATCCATCCATCCATTCATCCATCTTTCTATCTGTCCATCCATCCATCCATTCATCCATCTTTCTATCTGTCTATCCATCCATCCATCCATCTTTCTATCTGTCCATCCATCCATCCATCTTTCTATCTGTCCATCCATCCATCCGTCCATCTTTCTATCTGTACATCTTTCTATCCATCCATCTATCCATCTTTCTTTCTATCCACCCATATATCATCTATCCTTCCATCTATCCATCTTTCTTTCTACATCCATCAATCTTTCTTTCTTTCTATTTATCCATCTATCCTTCTTTGTTTCTATCCATATATCCATGCATCCACCCCTTTATCTATTCATATTTTTCTTTCTTTCTTTCTATCCATTCATCCGTCAATTTATCTATCCACCCTTCTTTCTTTCTATATATCCATCCATCTATCCAACTTTCTTTCTATCCCTATATTTATCTATCCATCCTTCTTTCTTTATTTATTTCTTTCTTTCCGTATAGCCATGTACCCATTTATCCATCTATCTAAGTTGCATGTCTTCCAATCACTGGAGCATGAATATTGTCAGTTCTCTCTCTCTCTCTCTCTCACTTGCACACACACACGCGGCCAAGCTTGGCTGCGTCAAAGAGTGCTACTTCTTAGAGGCTGGGCTTCTGGCACATAGACGTGCTGCTCCTAGCGTCGGCACCTTGCAAGCACAGCAGTCACCTTCCAACCTCTGCGACTCTCTCTCTCTCTCTCTCTCTCTCTCCATCTCTCTCTCTCTCTCTCTCTCTCTCTCAGTCGCAGTTATTCTGCAGGACGGAGGAGGAAGAAGAGGAGGAGGAGGAGGAGGACCGGCCGATTACGTTATCTGGAGGAGTTTTTTTTATTTCCACACTGGGAAATTGGGGAGGTTTTGCTTTCGCTACCCGCCGCAAAAAAAAAGAGTGTATGCTCCACGCGGCTGGTCGCCTGTACACCGAGCCACAGAGCCACAGCAGAGAGAGAGAGAGAGAGAGAGGGCTGTCGTGCGTCCTGGTGATGAGGTCGGTGGCGCACAGCCGACACAGCATTAAAGGAATCCCTCTGTGTCTGAAGAAACCGCCCCAGTAGAAAGGGACAGGAGAGGAGAGGAGAGGAGAGCTGTCGGCTGGGACGCTATCATTGCGACTAGGATGCATCTCTTCAGTGCCATGTTCCTGCTGGTGATGTTAGTTGGATTGCCCTGCTGCCAGGTAAGGACTCCAGCACCTCCGACGCTTTGCACGCTAGATGAAAAAGCATTGCTTAAAAGTTCCCAAAGCTGGATATGGACATGTGGATCATTTTTTTTTTCTTCAATATTATATTTATTGTTTTTTTTTACAAAAACAAACAATCACAAACGTCCCCAAAAATAACATTCTCGATACAAAAAAAACTTAATAAACCTAATATTAATATAAAATAAGCCAGTAATAGATACAGGGAAACACATATATACAAAAAAAGATATATAAGTAAAAAGAACAATGTGGATCATTTAAGTAAAGAAGCAATACTGTGATAAAAGATGTATCACAGTTACTGCAAAAGGAGAGAGCTCAGTGCAAAGACTGTATGCATGTTGCAGCATTAAATAGGGAAATTGGTGTCGTCTTTCAGTCTGCAACCATAGAAGCATATATAGAAACTTTACGCAACATATTATTATGTTATTATCATGAGCAGAGCTGCAGTTTGATGATAAATCCAACCTGAACTTGACTCACTTATTCCGGGAACTGAAGTCTCTCACACACTGACAGACATACATCTTGATGCAGTTTGTATAGTATGAGTGGAATAACACTAACATTACATTATTTGAAAAGGGGGAAAATATGGAGTATAGCTTGTTCCCTTTGACAGTATTGATTTCTCTGATGCCCCGGAGGTCGTTGTTTACCTTTACCTTTATCTCCCTCTATACATCACACACACACACACAGAGATACAGCTGATAAAGGACCGAGGAGCGATGGACGCCCAACACTGAGAGAGTGTGTGTGTGATTTGTGGCTGTGTGGATACGAGCTGTGCGTAATTAGCAGTGTAGACCAGAGAGGCGCCAACAAATGGTTGTAGATCCAGAAAGATGTGTGACGTGTGTCCGAGTGTGTGGCGTGCTGTGTGTGTAGTGCATATCAAACACAAACACACACACACACACACACACACACACACACACACACACACACACACACACACACACACACACACACACACACACACACACACACACACACACACACACACACACACACACACACACACACACACACACACACACACACACACACACACACACACACCGCGTCCCTTTGGTTGAAAATGACGAGGTCTGATGTGACAGTTGCGAATTGGAGTGAAGGACGGTAAATCATTTGACCCAGAAAAGCTTTCAGTCCAGGCAGGAGCAGTTGAACTTGCATGGATGGGGGTTCAGCTGGTCAGCATGCATACAGGCAGCATTGAGCACATATATAAGCCATGGCAGGTTAGAAAAGTGTAGTCTGCTACATGGCTGATTGCACAGTTTTGGGGAAATGTTCATAAGGTTATTTGCAAAATTCTGGGCTATGATATACCCAAGTCATGTATAGTACTGTATTTCGGTAATATGACAGGAAATACTGTGTTAAGAGAAGACAGATACCTGCTGAAAGTGTTGTTGGCGGCCTGTAAGAAGGCCATTACGAAGGGATGGTGTAAGGCAGAACCACCTACACAAGATGGATGAAGTGTGAATGAAATATATGATATGGAACGGTTAACCCGTAGGATAAGAACACGAGAGGAGCAATGTGGAGAGAAGTGGGAGAAATGGACAATGTTTCCATGTCAACGACAAGATGAGGGAATGAACCATTGAATAAGTCATAGCAATAAGAAAACTTTGTAGAGACAGGGCAATCTATATCCTTTCATGTTTTTTGTTTTGTTTTATTGTTCTATGTGTTGTCTGGAAAAGCAATACAAATAAAGTATCAAAAAAAAAGAAGCAATATGGCTGTTATTTAGGGATAGGGAGCATAAAAATAGCTGATGATCGTTCACACCTTTGGTTCCATGCAGCAGTATAGATTCAGGACCACGGACAGCTCCGTGTCGCGCCTCCTTCGGTTAAAAACAGCAGTCTGAGTCAATCCAGCAGCACAGACAGGCAGCAGCCTCCTCCTCCACATTGGCGGTGAGTGTCACCATTTGGCACCAAGGCCGCCATGCACACAGATCACACGGCCTTACAAAAACAACAACACTAGAAATAAAAAATGGTGCCAAACAAATGGAACAGCATGTATCCATGTACAATATAATCTATATTAAAGTGATATAAGAGATGGAAGTAACAGTGAGGGGGACCATAGTGTGGTCCCTCACCAGTAAAGGTTCTTTATTTGTCAATTTGTCAGTTCCAGCAAAGCAGTCATTGGCAATGAAAACCTTTTGGTCTCAGGTTCCTTCAACAATGCTCATAAAATATGTATATATATATGTAAGGGTAAATCACACACAAGTAAAAGTAAAATCAAAATGATAATCTATGGCATAAAATAGTGCAGTTAAAATAAATATAAACACAAGTAAATAGTAATGTGAATGTAAATTTGTAATTTAGTTAAAGACAGTGTTTCAGATGGAAACACTGAATGTAAACAGGATGTAGTATGTATATGCATGATGAGAAGTAATATATGTACACAGAGGTGTAGACAGGAATGTAGTATGTATAGAGAAATAAGTAGTATGTATAGAGAAAGAAGTAATATATATACATATATATATATATATATATTACACAGAGGTATAACATAGCATCTAAACCAAGGGTGCCCAAACTTTTTCCCTTGGAGGGTCAAAACAGGAACTCAATGTGCCAAAAGTAAACATCTATTGTATTGTATTGTTGGATGCAAAAATGGTACTAGGAACCCAAGTTCCCCCAATTGAATATTATTTTAACTTTTAGTTAAAGGAACAATATGTAGTACTGACAGCTAGCGTTTTAAAATGGGTACTACAGTCCAAATTCAAAACATTGGAGCCGTGGCCCGTCCGCTCCTCCGGTGTGACTGATAGCAGTTAGCATGTGTTAGCATCACAGCGTTAGACTCTGGCCAGCAGCAGTTATCGGAATCACTTCACCGGCTGTGTGTCTCAAATACTCGCTGCCTTGATAACCCAGCTGCACACGGACCACAGAGAGATGTCTGGTAGAATCTAATGTTATGTTATCTCTGTTGATCCAGTCGGTTTGTTTGCTTCCATGGCTGCAGAAGGATGTGTTTGCGGGCCAGTTTGTTTCATATGTGGCAACAGGGTGTTGAAACGGGCAGTGGACGGGATCACGCCGGCCAAAACCAAAACAGACGTTCTGGACCGGAATGGAGATTTCAACGGAGAACATACTGGCTGTAGCATTGTTGTCAGAGAAGCCAGTATATCAACTAAGCATGTTTCCTTAATGTCTGATGACATATGATAATTCTATGATTTATTACAGTAAATATATCACATATTGGTCCTTTAACACCTTAAACCCACCTGCTGAATACAATTGGGCTCATTTTCAGGCATACCAGATTTATGCATTTCCAAGACTGTTTAGAGACCCCAGTATGCAGAAATATTCAAATACACCAATTTTACAATAGGCAAAAAAAACACATTTATTCTGCATGCAAAAAACTGCATGTGATTATCATAAACTGGGCATGTCTGTTAAGGGGAGACTCGTGGGTACCCATACAAAACCATTTTCATTCACATATCTTGAGGTAGGGCTGCTCGATTATTGTAAAAATCCTAATCACCATTATTTTGGTCAATATTGAGATCACAATTATTTAATACGATTGCTCACTGACTTTGGAAACATCATGCATTTAGAAAGAAACACTTTAAAGCATACATTTTAAAGTTAAATGCAACAATCTGGTGCACTTTGAGAGCTAAACTAAGCGGCTAGATCTATGAAAAACTTTGTGTTCTTGTAAACGATTTAATCATAAGCACATTGGTTGTATGGAAATGAATGGCGATGACACGGCAACAAGAATTCACACCCACAAAGCATGGCAAAATGGATGGGCTCCGTGGTTCAAGACAGCAAAAGTGCATCGCTGTAAAGGGAAGGGGTGCGCTGGATTTATAACACAAGACAAAACGAGAGGGTCATTGCGAAACGGAATGCGTCGCAATAATAGTTTTATGTTGATTATCTTGTTTTCATAATCATTGGAAGCCAAAATTGCATGTAGAAATTTGATTAATTGAACAGCCGTATCTTGAGGTGAGAGGTTTGTGAAAATGGCCATGCAGGCTTTTCCTCGCCAAAATTTAGCCTAACTTCGAAGAGTTATTTAGCCTCCTTCCCAACAAGCTAACATGACCATACCTTCACTCTAACTCTAAAACAGAGTCTGCTACAGCCTCCGAAAAACAGTAAAGTCGGTCAGGATCGGTGGCCAAGGGCAGCCCTGATCTAAACAATGTAGTTACAGCTTATATATGCTTTGGAGTTTGGACTTTCCACACATTTAACTGTCTATGGTTACATCTGTCTGCCACGACGTTTGATATATTCATGAGGTCAAGATGTTCAAGATGTGGCCCATTGTTGCAGATTTATCAGACTGAGGAATATGCAGTAACATGTAGAAACAGTGAAGGCCATGCAGCATGTTGCAGCATACATGAAGTGTTTTATATGTCATCTCTACAGGGCAGGTTTACACTGCAGTTGACCTTTAAGAGAAATAGAAGCTATATAGAGTATGTTTCAGTCTACAGGATGTACGCAGATGAACAAGACTGTACACCTGTGTGCCAGCAGGTTCAAACTATAACGTGTACAGCACAGATGGTATTAGATGAAAACAAATTGATTTCATTTGGAGTGGTACTATGAAAGAAGGTGCAGGAGTTCCCGAGGCTCTAATTTAACAATCACACTGAACACATCCCATAGCTGCACGAGAATGACACCATGAAGACGTGTTCAAGTGCCTCTTTAACCTCCTTTAAATTAAATTACTGATAAAGTTTCCTGATGCGTAATTTAACCTCGACTGAAAACTAGTTTAAAATCTACTATCTAACACTTCAAGTAAAAAAAATTTCAATTTCACAAATGGTCTATCCTGACCTACACCCATCCACACAGCAGCACTAAGGACGTTCTTCAATAAATAAAGAGGAATAAATGTCAGTGTTAAACACTCGCGAATGTGACACGGAAAATGTAGCTGATGACTCGCTATCATATCTCAACCCCTTCTTCAGTGAGTTCATACTGTAATTGGCCTTGGGGGACAATTTGTTGTAAGTGTTTACATTAAATATTTAAAGGGTCTGAAAGAAAATATGACGCTACCAGTCTCTCTAAGATTGCACGGCGAACATAAAGAATTGATGAGTTCTTGCGTATCTACTGCAACGAGGGTAACACTCCCTACCAGCGGAGCTGAGATATCCACATATTTCTTATGTCATACGTCTCAGCACCACAGGCCAAATATGAAATATTTACAGGGCTTTAATTAGATGCATGTGTTTGTTAAGTAGCCATGAAGCCCAGGGGTCCTTAGTGTTAGTGATACAGATGGGCACCTGCTTGACCTTGGCACAGATGTCTTGTGTGCACAACAAGCCATGCATGACAGGACATACTGATATACGTGTGTGTGTGTGCATTTGGAAGTAATTCATTTACTATGCATCCCCTATAGTATACAGTATACTGCACCAGCCTAAGCAGCAGCACTGTAAATTCATTTTAAGTGACTTTTTCAAAATGTACTCAAGATTAGGGCGGCAACTAACAATTCTTTTCAATGTCAATTAATTTGTTGATTATTTTCTTGATTAATCGATTAGTTGTTTGGTCTATAAAGTGTCAGAAAATGGTTGAAAATGTTGATCAGTGTTTCCCAAAGCCCTAGATGACCTTCTTCAAATGATTTGTTTTGTCCACAACTCAAAGCTATTCGGTTTACCGTCGTAGGAGAGTAAAGAAACCAGAACATAATGACATTTAAGAAGCTGGAATCAGAGGATTTAAAAAAAAAATTCTTTAAAAAAATTACTCAAACCAATGAATCAATTATCAAAATAGTTGACAACTAATCAATTAATCAATTAATTATTGCAGCTCTACTCAAGATGTCAAAAATACAATGGACCATTTAATATTAGACCAAGGCAAAGACCAAAGAAAAAGAAGAAGAAGAAGAAGAAGCAGCTTTTAGTGTCTCGCTCAAGGACACTTCGACGTGCAGACTGTAGGAACCAGGGATCGAACCACCAACCTTGTGGTTAAAGGACGACCCGCTCTGCCCATTGAGCTACAGCCTCATATTATTATGCATTATTCCGCTAATGAAATTATAGCAGATAAATATATAGATAACATACATTTAGTGAATTGTTATTTATCATTAATATAATAAATCATATTCCCAACAACTTGGCAAAAAAATCTTCAAAATGAACCTTTTTAATGCCGCAACAAATTGGTCAAAACTTAAACAGGAATTAAAATTCCAGTATATAATATACTGTAGTATATAAACATAGAACTGAATTGAATAGATCGGCCCACATTGTCTCTGATATCCGATCCAGCTATTTGAGTCAGTATCTGCCAGATATCCGATCCGGTATCGCTGCATCCCTAATTAAATCATCCATCTTTGTTCACTACATCTTTGGCTTTCTTACCCTCAGTTGTGCATAAACTACGGGTTAGGAACTTCTTTTTAAAACACAAAAATGTGAAATTATCAGTTATCTTATCGGTATCGGCCATGAGAAGCAGGTTAGTTATTGTATTGGTTGAACAAAATCCATATCGTGCATCCCTAGAATGTAGCCTAGGATTTAATGTTGCATATTAGAATTATGTGAACGATGAGATGATGAGATATTAATGTTTATGTGTTAAACACAAACAAGTTCAGACCACAAGAAAATGCAGTGTGAAATATCCCTTTTATCACAAACTTTGAATTTTGTTGGCGACAGTTGCCCCAAAACTTCACGACTAAATATAACTTCTTTGTAAAAACAAAGACTTCTCAAATGGGTATGTATTTAGAAGAAATCCCAACAATGTGTGTGCCACTAATATTCCCGTCCAACCATGAAACTGATTTAAAAGAGCATGACAGAAAGGTGAGGAGGTAATATTGTTCAAGGGGACAAAAGATTTTTGTTCCGTTTTCTGTAGCTGCTCGATTTCTGCTTAAGTTGACGAGAATAAAGATTGTTTCATGTACTTGAAAGATTCACATTCAGGTTTGGAGGCAAAAAAGAAACGTTGTTGTCCCAGTGGAGCCGGGGAGCGCCAGAGGAATACAGTTATTGGTTTAAGATGTCTGGCCTCGAAGACTCCCAACACTAGCAGTAGTTGAGAGTGATGGAAATGAACACGTTCTTTGGTGTTTTTCCTCTTCAAACACCAAGTGCAGGGGGGGAGAAAACCTAATTGCTTGTCATTCTCAAACAGGGAGTCAGAACCCTGTGTAAGCAATTGGCTAGATTTTTCAGTAATTTACTTGATCCTTTCGCTCACCAGGGATCGCGATAAACAATCAGTTTGAACAGACTGCCATTTAGGACCTTGTTAAGTTGTGTTTCCTCGTTCTAGATTGGTGTGATGATTGCACCAGAAACTCGCCCAGCCGGGGTCGATTTATAGCTAAACAGCAACGGGCACTTGTAAATCACACTGTTTAAAACATCATTTGGCACAATTTTATTTACATTGAGCTAATTATGCGAGTGCTGTAATAGTGTCACTGAATTGAGATGGTTTTACTGAGTCAAATAAAACAGCAGCTATGATAACGCTATTTTGAGAAGACTCCGTATTATTAACAAACCTGACATATAGCAGGAACAGGAAAAGTGATGTAAAGATGACCTACTGCTAACGTTATCTACAGTATCTCTGCATGTGCGGACAACAAGGACAAGCCTCGGCTTAATCAGAGTCATGCAGGACAAACAGCTGGGTTGGATTATGTCCAAATAGAGACGGCTTTAAACCGTCCTCCGACCCGGCAGTGACCCTTTGGCCAAAAATCTCTTTTCCTGGTGCCAATCCAACGAGAGCAAAGCAGCACGATCACAATAGAAGCGCTCCCCCAGACATGACTATAATCAAGCCACTTGTGGTAAATGTCTGTCCTTGTGTCCATGCCAAAAGCCTATTACACAGCAGTCTCACCAAAACACTGAAGCTAGTCAAACCTTGTAAAAAATACTCTCCCCTCTGCCTTTATTGTCATCAGTGAGCCTACCTGTTAAATGCTTTTATGAAAAATGGAGGAACGCGACCGTGCAGTTGGATGACAGTCAAAGAGGAAAAAGAGATGCGAGTCTGCGTTTCCCAGGAGGAAGGACACGACTGTAGGTGGCGGGCTGGACAGAGTGTGCTCTGCCAAGCAGCAGCAGCCTAACCTCCACCGAGAGAATTAAACAAATGAAAAGCTGCAGGAGCAGGGGTGTAAATCTGCCGGTGAGAGGCAGAGACACACGCACTCCACTGTTAAAATCACCTTGCTATGCTACGACAGGTCCAGCGCTTGTCTGAACATTGCGTGACCACACAAGCCTTTCGGAAGGTCAAGCTGCAACACACAGATGCAACTTTAAATCTAATACAAGGACATTTTGCATGCAGTTCACGCAGCGTTCATTTTCTCATACAAACATAGACTGTATATAAAGATGGATGACATGACAGCTCCCTAAAAGTGAAGCCAAAATATCTCGATCGCCCCCTGGTGGCTGGCTGCAGTATAGGTTATAAATCCCGCCCCCTCCATGTAAGCGGATGGGACATGGGCCAAACTAAAAAGTCAAAGCACAAGTCAAATAAATGTTTCCCTATGATGGTTTTTGTCATTTTAGGTAGTTCTTATCATGCTGATGTATATTCAAGTGTTCATTTTTCTGATACGTTTGGTTTAAATTAAATTAGCCGGAGACCCGGGAATTGTACGAGAGAGAAAATGTAACTTTAACTTTCCATAACCGTCACCAGTCTGTCTAATAGAACATGTGTCAATTTGATCATAGATGTAGTTATAGAGATATTATAGTTAGTTGTTGTGACTTTCTAGCCAAACAGCTACCTTGGTGCTAACGTAGCAGCTAGGTGGCTCACGCTAGCTGAGGTGGCGCGGACCTCGCGGTAAAAACAGCTCAACTTTGGAGCGATATTTAGCCCCTTTCCCAGTAAGCTAGAATGACATGTTTGGTGACAACGGATTCATAGCAGTCTCAAGATTCATATGATACCACTGTATGTCCATTATCTTAAAAACTGAAACCTGCAACAGCCTTCAAATGACAGTAATGTTAATGCCAGTCAGATGATCCACCATCATATTCAGAGAGTTCAAAATAGGAAAAGTACACCAAGAATATAGCTATATTATAAGCAGGTTGAGAGGCTATATCAATCCTGTATGCACAAAAATAACAGTTTAAGAACCCAGCAGGGTTGTGTGTGAGCACACAAAACGTAGGGGGCACCAGCTAAAATCTTGCCTAAAGCACCAAATTGGTCAGAGCCGGATCAGTTCCAGACAGCCGATCACTACTGTGCAGACTCGGGGTCCAAATGACGTCAAAATCTCAAGATGGCAGCTCCGTATCCAGGATATTTTGGCTTAATTTTTGTACAGTGGGAGGAAGTGGAGACGCGTCGTCCATCTATATATGCAGTCTATGGTTTGAACAAGTACACTAGTATAGCTATAATATGAGCCACATGTCAATAATATGTAAGCTTAGTGTAATTTTTTCACTCTGTTAAATAAGAAAACCCACATAACCTAATTTCTGTGTTGCCCGTCGGTCACTAACAATCATGTCGAGTACTATGTGGGAGAGTAAAAGTGAGCGGGCCGGGTTGGATTAGCCACTATGCCTGCATCCACCTTCATGCACTCCCCATTAATATACAAAAGGTGCTGCTTCACAATCAGCCACAGATAATGAGGTTGCATTATGTTTGATTCAGTGCTGCTTGAAGAGATTGAATAGTATGTGCTTGTGTCATGACTGATTAGGGTATAGAGCTCGAAATCAGTGCACGATAATGACGCCACATTGTGTGAGTCAGAGTCTCACCACTGTAAAGAGATCCGTTTCATAAAAGAGATGCTGCTTATAAGAAAAGAGGAGCCGGAGCACAGAGAGCTGTTGAGTCTTTGTGCTGTCCGCGGTTCACTCCCTCATCTTAATGCTTGATGTGCTTTCATGTTGCCCGCTGCTTCATCATCAGGGATGCGTGTGTGTGTGTGTGTGTGTGTGTGTGTGTGTGTGTGTAGGGACAAATTATCAGCCCACACAGTGACATTGTGGGGACTCGTCTGCCATCTGAGAACATACATTTGGTCCTCGAAGGGTTAAACATGTATTTTTAAGTTAAGATAAGTGTGAAACGTGTGGTGTTTGCGGTTAAGAGCTAGAGCAATACTGTACATTTTCCTCACGAGTACAGTGTGTGTGTCCGTGTGGATAGAAGACGGGGTGGTTATTATGCGTGTGTTTTAATGGACAGGGATGTTTGTGTGCCTGTGTGACTGCTTTGCTTTTTGATGATGCTGTACCTGTTTCTGGGTCAGTTTTATAAATGTGGTCTGCAGATGACTCACACAGGGGTGAAATTAGCGTGTGATGATGGTGGCAGTGAGCTTTTTTTTTTGCGGTGCGGCCCTGGGTGGAATGGGTGACTGATTTTACTACTGCAGTGCATCGGATGAGGCACGGAGGCAGGCGGCGGTCTGCGTGGTAATTGGTCAACAGATGGAAGGCCGGGTAGAGAAGCGTGTGAGGTCAGCGGCCTGACTCTCAGACTGACGCTGTGTCCCCGTCATGATTGGGCCCCTGAGGTGGAGAGGGTGTGACATGTCAGCATGGCCTCACCTTTCCAGCTGGAGTGGCCTTTTCCGTGTGGGTACATGTGTAAACACGCATGACCTTCCTGACCTGAAACTATAGGGCCGCTCGAATATGGCAAAAATCATTATCGAAATTATTTTGGTCAATATTGAGATCAGGATTATTTTACACGACTATTCAATGACGCTTACATGCACACTCATCCACTATCACTCAGAATATGGGTCATGTAAAGAGCATATTCTGTTTGGTGATTTTGAATTAGGCTTTATTCCGAATGGAGCATTTTCCAGTTAAGACATGTGGGATATGCCGATATTTTTCGGGTTTTAGGAGCATTCTTTGGACATGTATACAGCTCATTCGGAATATGCGCCTCAATTGGGGTTTTCACAGCAGTAGACACACGGCTACTTGCCTGTTTGCGGCCATCTCTGTGCGTTGTACACAAACCAACTAGCCGACCGTTTGCAGAGATGCATGCCCAAACACACCTGAGAAACATCACCTTCATCCCGGAACTTTCCAAGCTGTCCTACAGCTGGTCGCCGTGCACCACCATGGAGGAAATAAGCCCCGCCGAGCAGGGCAAAATTGCACCGTTAAAGGAAAGGGGTGCGCTAGATTTATAACCCACGCCAAAATGCGAGCGTCATTGAGAAACAAAATGCGGCACAATAAACGTTTTATATCGATTAATCTTGTTTTCATAATCTTTGGAAGTAAAAATCGCAATTGAAATTCAATTAATTGCACAGCCCTACCCGAAACAAACAAAACTGTGGACATTTTTAACCCTTTCAGATCACCCCCCGGTCATATCGTGCACCTATTTAACAATATATGCAAAGAAAAATGACAAAAAGTAAATTTCTTCGTATTTTTATATCAAAATCAAATAATCTTTTCTTCCTGTAAAACAAAATATGATGTGTGTTTATGTAAGCTAGTTCCAACTAGAGGTGGGCCAAAATCCTCTATCACAGTATATGTAATATACAACAATGCAGTAATTGTTCTGTAAATTCAGCTAAGAAATGGTTTAAAATCCATACTGTATTTCACCACATTTTATTATTTTCTTGTTTTATTTGGAATTTCTATACAAACAATATCAACTGCCACACATGAGACAACACTTGAGTTACAAACAAAAGACTCAAACAAAAGACTTGGACGTGTTCAGGGTTTTAAGTTGCTAATAAATACCAGCCTGACTTCAGCCAGTGATATAAAAATCTAAACAATTTGTATTCAAGGCTATACCAAAAGAAAAGAAAAAGACTTGACTTTTTCCTGCAGCATTTTGTTCAGCTTTTATTTAAAAAACAGATGACAATACACTGTCAAAATAAACTACAGTGTGCAAATGTCTGGTCATCACGTAACCAGAGTTCTTCCTCAGAGTTGGGAGGCCTCCAGCTGCTCTGTATTTACAACTTCACTTTGCGAGGCAGCGAGATTGCGATATCGCAAGATCACAAAATCACGTGAAAATTGCTACCGCGGTGGAAACGGTATTGCCAGATCTCTACAGGTGAACACATTTCTAATGTTGCATGGTATGTACCGTCAAATTTCCCAACCCTAGTGCCAACCAATAATATCATAACATCCATCCATCAATCTGAACTTTTATCGGGGAGGTATCGCACTATATTCTAAGCCCGCCAACTTTTAAGCGGTCCAACGAAATGTGAAGTTGTGACTGTAATGTAACTGTACACCGCTCAAATATCCTGTTCCACTGTGAGATACATCACAGTACAGAAGCTAAAGATGCTCTTACTTCCATTTCACTGGTACTTTAACTCCATACAGTATCTAACTATAAAGCAAGGAATCTCTGTATGCCGTTCTGTATTTCCTTCGCATATCTCGAGAACCGCTCATTTGATCGACTTCACACTTGGCAGGTGTATTGCTGGGGACCCAATAGAGTACACTGTCGAATGTGGTGCAATTTGACTAGATGGTGACGCTATAAAAATTAACTTTGCATTTCGGCCTACAACTTATGAACCTCGACTTAAGTAGCACAGCATGGAAGTGAAAACAATGTTCTGTTTATTTAAATGTGAAAGTGCCATAAAAATATTGTATATTGTCTGTAAAATCAATAAATAATTGTGATAAATAATAGTGATCTCAATATTGATCAAAATAATTGTGATTATCATTTTGGCCATAATCGTGCAGCCCAAGTCCAAATCAGATTTTTTGCTACTACTCCTACACATTTTGAGCAATTGTCTAAAATTTGGTACAAACTTCTCTGGACCAAGCCAGGAAATGTTACTGTTTTGGATTTTTGGTGTTCCATACAGTTTTGCTACAGCTGGCCCTCAAAGTTAGCTCAAATGCTGTGGGAAAGGCTTATATTACAAAAATTATCATGTCTCCTAAAAGTTTTGTGCTATTGCGACCACATTTGGTTATTGCAATAGCATTTGGTGGACTCTGAGTGACCATGGCAAATTTGCTGTAGTAGTTATAAAGGGAGGAATCTCTGTCTGTCTGTCTGTCTGTCTGCATATGTATGTATGACACCCCTTCGCATATCTCGAGAACTGTTCATCCAATTAACTTC
This sequence comes from Sebastes fasciatus, assembly GCF_043250625.1. NCBI lineage: Eukaryota > Metazoa > Chordata > Actinopteri > Perciformes > Sebastidae > Sebastes > Sebastes fasciatus. The sequence goes on along the minus strand of NC_133807.1, from coordinate 24,582,394 downwards.
TCACTTGGTGGGTGCAAGCAGCCATACTGCAGTTCTCAACAACGCTGCAAGCAGAACGTCCGGAGGCCAAGCAATCGGCCTGTTCTGGATGGGCACTGAACTGGTATTAAAAAAAGGAGAAAACTGCAGGCTATAATATAATGTATAAGACACTTGTGGTGGAAAGATTCTACACTTACAGGCCTATGTTAACCACTGTAAAGATACATATATAACCTCTGTACAATATGCTGACATAGAAGGGTTAACGTCAAAACATTCTGGCATTGCATTATTGACCTGATCGACTAGATAGTGCAGGAACAGCCAGTGGGAAACGGGACTTTTATCCTGTTATTGCAATGAGATATCTTGTTTTATATTTGTATTAGACTAGAACAGGCCAGACTTACGGGAAACTGTTAGAGGGGGGTTCATCATTACACGGAATAAGGTAGCCAACATGGAGGGTCATTATGGTTTTTGATATAGCAATGTACCCAGAAATACGAACCAGTGTGTCCAACCTCTGCAGAGACGCAAACTCAGATCTTTTATGCAAATAAAAGGTCTTTTGCATCTTCACCAGTCTTATTTTTCACCTACACACTCCCCACTGATTGACACTCCTACAGACAAAACCAGATCCCTTACATGATTCAGATTTTTTTTAAGATTTGAAATCATACATGGGAATTTGAGTATTTTGCAGATATTACAGAGGACCGGGGACACTCTCGCTTCAAAACGGGATTGTCAAAGTCGGATAGTAAAGTCTGGTAACCTTGATATTTAGTCTGTGCTTTAAATGACCACTTACTCATCCAGAGCCACAGACTGACCACTCCTCATGCTCCGGGGTTGTGTGGGCTCTAAATGACCTCTGTTGCTGTTTTCTGTCTTGTTGAAAACCCAGCGGCCTGCTGAACTAAAATGACCATTAACGATCCCATGGACTGAGCTGGCTGACTCCAGGGCGGCTCATAATCATCATTAGAAAAGGTCTTTAAGGTCTTTTGGGACTGAGCACTGAATACAGTTGTTAAGCGCGTTCTCATTTATACAGACATGGTTAACCTGGCAGCTAACCAGCAGCCATCTGTACACTCAGGGACTGATTACTTTTTATAAATGCGGGAGGAAAGAAAAGGATTTACATGTGTCCCCCTTTGACCCCTAATTCTTTCTTCCAGACAATTTCACAATGACTGATGAATGATGTCTCAAAATACCCTGTGTGCTCATATAATATATAGGATGTTATTTGTATGCCTGCTGTCAACGGTGTATGGAGGGATCAGCTTGACTGGTGGGGTGAATATCATCCCTATATCGCATTCTCTCCCCCCCACTTTCTCTCTTTCCTTTTTGTGTGAGTGTGCTGGAGGGTGCAGGACTCCCAGAGGTTTATGTCAGTGACTCTAAGCAAGAGTGACATTTCTCTGACAACACCCAGAACAGGCACACGCATGCACGCGCACACGCCGTCTCTCTATTCACACACACACACGGTTGTCTCCGTCTACCCTTTGCTCTCTAGTTCACAAACATGTCAGCGACGGGATCCACAGCAGACAAAGAGCCAAACAACGCATTGAATCGATACCACCAAACATGGCTGAGGCTGTTGATCCTGTCGCAGGTTATGGTATGAGTGACAGATGCCAATTAGAGCGCAGATCATCTGGTCAACGCTGGACACCGCTAATAAGGGCAACAACACACGTCACCCTAGTAACTGCCACCATGGGACTCGCCCAATGATTTTTTTTTTGCGTCCATCTGCTCTTTTTTTGCATTGCAGCATAGGCACCTCCTGACCAGTTTTCTGTACGACCTTGCTTTCCCCCTGCTCGATGAATCTTTTATGAGCCTGGCAATGTGGGTTTCTGTGTAGAAGATTGGAATATAAATATGGCTGTTGCGCCTAGAGCTCCTCTCTTCCCGCTCCGATACAAAAGCTTTCATAAGACTGAGCAGATTGGGCAAGCTGCTACTTGAACGGTGCTCTTCTTCACATCTCTTCGCTTTTATCACGAGACACACACATCCCGTATCAGAGAGCGTTATGCATTCTCAAACACCAGACACAGAATCCTGCCTCCACCTGCTCGATCACATGGCTGGACGGCATACAGTACTCTCGGGAAATCTTGTTTTCCTTTAAGAAAGGTTTGGTTTTTATGTCGAATTCATTTAGCATCAGCACAGTTTTCTCTTCAGGTTAAAGCGGCAGTAGGTAGAATAGTTTTGGCATTGTTGGGCAAAAATCCCATAATAACCTTTCAGCATTTTGTAATTCAAGTACTCTGAGAGAAAACTAGACTTCTGCACCTCCTCGTGGCTCTGTATTCAGGCTTTAAAAAATCTAGCCGATGACGGGAGACTGTGGTTCATTCAACGGAGGCAGCTGTCAATCACTCGCAAACGGTCAAACTAGGCAGCGCTGATCAAATATGAATCAATATTCTGTTACTGTAATGCCTATTTCTCACCTCAAATGTTTTCACAAACATCTTGTAGTGTACGGTTTAGCTGTAAAATGAGAATGTTTGATTTGGCTGGTGGGCGGTGCTTGGTATTTCCTCAACTGATCTCAACATGGCGGCCGGGTCACAAACTTTCTAATTTTACAGCTAAACCATACACTACAATACAGCAGCGTAACATAATTGTGATTGGACCCAGTGCAAATGTTTGTTTTTAGCCCTCGCCCCAAACACAAGAGCAAGCTCATGCGCGCACAAGCACGTACACACACAACCACTCCAGACAATTGCTATGCCACCATGGAGAGGCTCACCATGCAACTCCCATACTGCAAACCAGCCTTAGATCAGCACCGCGGACAGCAACCGGAGTGGCAAATTTATCGACGCTAAATTAACAGCCTGCCCTCGACTCAGTCACCCGTTGTTCTCACAGACACAAATTACAGTAGGTGCGCATTTTCCAACATATGAGATTTAAAACAGAACAAGCGAAGGAAGATAAGTGGTTATGTCTCCACGCTGATCTCGAGCATATAGCTGATAGGTAGCCTACGTGGTTTGTTTACATGACGTAACAGAAGTGCATATAACGGATTCAGAGTGGACAGTGTAGGAAGGTGATTTTTGAGCCCCTGTCAGCTTCTTGGCCCCAGTTGCATCGTTTATATTTACGCAACTGCTACAATATGTTTCTGAACACATTTTATGTGAGAAATAGGCATTACAGTAACAGAATATTGATTCATATTTGATCAGTGCTGCCTAGTTTGACCGTTTGATCGGAGTTTGCGAGTGATTGACAGCTGCTCAGAGATGCCTCCAGCCTCCAGCTCAACTCTGATTGGTTGCTTTCCTCCGGTCTGTGAAATCTTGCACATCCCATTAGGAGGCACATGATTTTTTTTTCAGATTACCTGTCTCATGCACTACTGTCAGGATATAGTGACCATTTTATAAGAATATTTTTTTTTAAATCCTATTTGCTCCAACCTGCCTACCACAGCTTTAGTTACAGATTGCTGACATTGATGTTATGTAAAGCTGTAGCAGCAATTGACATTGAATGAAAGGTGATAAAAATGTAAATCTCGGTTGAACTCCTCAGACTGTACTACGCCTCTTTTATCCGTTTTTGTCTCCCTCTCCTCCCATTTCACATGCTACTTTTATTCCGGAGTATTCTCTCCTCGCAGCCATGTGCGAGGTGTGACAGCACTGCCTCCCATGTTGAAAGCTAACTCAATTGTAGGGGTTTCATTTTGGGGGGAATGAAGGATGAGTGCTGTGCGCCGCGGCAGAAGCGGATGGCAAGAGGAACCATTTAATCGATGTGTTTTCCACGTGGCACTGTCACAGCCACTCAGTAGGGCCATTGATGAGGGGAGGCTCTCTCTCTGACTGCGCCAAGGCTTAAAGGCTCCAGTCAGGGAGGCGTGGGAGCCCGGCAGCCACCAGACGCCGCTGCATATCAAGCAGGCTGGCAGAGCTGCTCTCTCTGCAGCCCCACGGTGAGCAAGGTAGAGAGGCCCTTTGATAGAGACACTACATGTAGGAGAGAGGAGATAACAAGATGCTCCAGTGGAAGGAACACCAGCTTACATTACATTATGCCGCCTGATTCTAAACCCCTGGGATTCCTCCAAGTCTACAAAACACACACAGATACAGCAGCAGTGTGTAATACGCCACATCTGGAAGTAGGAAGCACAAGTAGGGGACTCAGTATCATATTGAAGGAAAAGAAAAATGGAGTAGCGTTGATGACATTTACCGAAAGAGATTTGATCCAGCTTTGATGGGTTGCACTAAATTGGTGGGAAATGATGTAACGCACTGACTTTTGCATTCATTTTTCATAGATCAGAAGGATTTAGATAAGCACATCAGTGGAAAGGAACTTTTCAAGTGAGCGAGTCCTCCTGTGTGAATCCAGCATTATGCCCTTTTCATTATTTTTTTGGAGTGCACAAACAAAACATTGCTTTTTTGAAAGAAAGGCCTTGAACTCGCCTGCAACATTTTTCACCTTTTTTTTCAATAATCCGCAGCCTCAGACGCTCAAAGACAGCCTGTACAAACAACAAAATGCATTTTTTCTATACTCTTAAAAAAAAGCCCTTAGTAATACTCTTGGCAATGGGTATGCATATGTGTATGCAAATGATGTTACTGTGCAGCATCAAGTACAGCTAAGGAAAGTGTTTTAAAAAGGATTTACAAATAAACCCCCTGCATACACCGTGCATGTGTGGCATGTATTCAGCTGTAGACAGGTGCTGTGAAGTGAAGATGCTGTGGTGATCAGGGTCGGTGGGCAGTGTCAGAGAGTACAAAGTGAGAGGATGTGGACTGGGTTTGAATTAGTGCCCAGTGGAGTAGCTGAGCAGGGCAGCGTGGTTGTAAAGTGAGAGAGAGATAGAGAGAGGAAAAGACAGAGCAGAGTTGCTGGAAATGAAAATTGGAGATTGCGGGCAGGGATAGAGGGAGAAATAGACAGAGCGTGTGCCTGCCGACTGTGCCTGCAGGGTTATTATCTCTCCCATCCTAACCAAAAGGAGAATAATAATTAGGGGCCCATTGCTCCGTCACCGTGATTTTATTCCCCTCACTGGCACCGACACTCCTTTCACATTGTCTTTAATTAGCTCCACATCGCTTAATCAATACGGCCGCGACCGTGACAAAAACAATGGCATGTGCATCCTGTCGTTCGCCGCGCGAGAGAGAGAGACACAGGAAGCGGCGGGAAGAAAGGATGAAGTGTTGACAGACAAGATGAGAGACGAAAATGATATAAAGTGGCATTTCAGTAGGAGGGGGGCAGAAACGTCATGCTCTGATAAAAAAAACCCTGCTCTCATGATGATTAGAGTGTGCACTTGTTTATTTACTATTCAGCTTGTGTGCATCGTAGCAAGATAGATATATACACTGTATGTCTGCATCTTGTTGCATCACAAGATGAGAAGAAAAATTTCAAACCGGTTTGATAATAAAGCCTTCAGATGAAACTCGTGAGCTTGTATTCACAACATGGGATGTCGTGTACACATATGCTTGGCGTTCAAGTGGTTAAGTCGTGAAGAACACTGCTGCTAAACGGGCAATATCAACGTTACTGTCAACGTCTAATAGCCATAGAGGTTAACAATTTAGCAAGCTAGCAAGTGGGTAACATAATGCAGGAAATGCAAAGACAATCACAGAGGAAAAAAGATGAGGCTGTTGGGAATTTCAACATTTTCCTCAGACATATTATATAATTACGAAGTAAAACAATATACGACTAAAATCACAATATTTTAACTTATTGTGCACCGAAAAATTTACTTCCATGGCCTCCGCCATTTCTGACAACGACAACAAACACGTCACAACTCGTGAACTCGGAGCTTTCAGAATCTTTCCACTTACGAGGTTGTGAATACCACAAGAGGGGGGCGTTCATATGGACTCTTCTCCTGAACACTTGTTGACGGATAGTTTGTTTAAATATCACAACATAAACGTCCATTATAAATGAATGGGAACCTTTGTTCATCTGTCTTTTTGGAGGTGAAAAGCTCCACAATCGCCTACGGGCTTAGCTCTCTCGCCAGCCGGCCAGTAACGCTCACAGACCGCCTACAGAGCAGCAGGAAGTGGCGAGGGAAGAGGTGAAGGAAATAAAAAGCCTCTGACAGGGCAGAGAGAAAGCTGCTGAGACAACATGACCCTTTTTAACATCACTAATATTTGTAGGGATATCAGTCCACTGTTTTGTTGCTCTAACTGAAAAAGCAGTTTGAGTAACGTCAATTTTATCAAGCAATGTTTTATATTTACCGTCTCCCCTTGTTGATGATCCTGTTTGTCTGACTTCATTATGAGCTGTTAGAATAAATTGTTTAAACAATGCAGTATCTTATAAAGTAAACAAACATAACATAAACAATAAAAATCAAAGTTGTATTTTTCGATATTATTGCAATAGTGGTACGAGTTTTTTGTTTTTGTCCAGTGCTTTAAGAGCTGGTTTAAAGGCTAAAGCCAGGTCTAGCACTGCAAAATACATCGCTTTAACTGTTGCATACTGCATTCTACTCAGGAACGCAGGATGTACTGCATTCTGCATACTGCCTCGTCAGTAGTATATAGTAGGCGGTTTCGAATACAGCATGAACTTTCTAGTAAACAAACACATCGTGCGCAGTGTGCCTCTCCCCATCCCACCTCTACTGAAATGCATCTCCTCCATGTTGCCGGTGTTATGTAGAAGTCTGTTCCCCCGTCGAATAGTTTCCCTCCTGTTAAAATACTAGCACCCCCCTCGGCAGTTAGGGTTAGGGATACGGGTTTGTTCAGGTTTAGGTAGGGGGAGACACATATAGACGGGAAACAGTACTCGACACAACACCAGTGTTATGTCGAAGTCACCGGCCTTGGCTCTGCAGTAAATTGTGCACGGCCTGTCAGACACTAGTGGCTCCGTTAGACCGCAGACATAATATTATGTTAATCACGTTGTCCTATTGCTTATTATTAATGCAATACAAGCTGGATTTTGCGCCGTGACGCTGTCAGCACAGGTTGCTGATGACGGCTACTTTTTAATTTGCCAGAATGTGTCATAACAACAAATGTCTGTTCAGCCGGTTGGCATGAAATCAAACCGGTGTAAGCTCATACGTCAAACCGGACCGTCAAATCCAGAAATCGACCCAACTCTACTCAGCTGTATACAGTTGAGTATACCAACAGTGATGGTGCTATCATGTCAGACGATGCTATGGAATCTGATGCAGTGATCCTCGTTATATTTTTGAGCAGCAGAGCTGAGTGCTTCGGCCACACTAATGGCGATGTGATGAATAGGTATTCAGGAGAGGTCTCTCTCTTTAAGCCGTAGTGCCTCAGGCTACTAGTCCTCTCAGGCCCGGCTCTCATCTCTCACTCCTCTCAGTTAAAGCAACAGCATGCAGAGAGGCTGGTGCAGAGATCTGCTTCAGGAGTGCTTCTCACTTGTCAGGCGCATTTTTCTACTCAGTATGTTCTGTGTTGATCTTATAAAAACAAGACTATTAAATGTGAATTAATTTACACTGTGTGTGGGTATAATCTGTTGATTCAGGGAAGTGCCACTAAATGGAGAATAAGAAAATTAAAAATTGTCAGATTTTTATGGGCCGCAAGAGTGTAGAGTCCTCCTTATATATAAGCCTTTTCGAATTAACGCCAACACACAGTGGCTGTGCAGAAGGGGACCTTGCACAGGTGTCATTAAAATTTAAATTAGTGATTTAATCTGCGGGTGGCAGAAATGTCCCCACAATGTGTCACCCTCTCAAGCTCATTATTAAAGGGTATTTCTGTCATTCTAATCTCCCACGCTTAGAGGTTGGATCTTATTTTCAATTCATTCCTGTCCATTTTACCAGAGGCAATCAGGCAATAGTCAACAATGATGTGTCCCGGGAGGAATGAGCAGACTGCCATGTCTTAAAGACAGCAAATGAAAATATTTATGTTAACGATTAGCAAAGGAAGCGCCTCCTTAAGGGGGAAAATCATCTCCCGTTCTCTCCTCGTGCTGCACGGAATATTAATGCAAGGAAGGGATGGCCTTTCTGATATCGCATCTCCCAGGCTGCACTCACAAATATCATCATTAAGCGGCATAGATCTGCGTCGTGCTCAGAGTGAAGAGCACGGCTGCACGACATCCTGCATCAACTGGAATCCTGCAGACACACTGTTTATGGAAATCCACACACACACACAGCAGCTGTTTGTCTGTGTGTAACCCCTCACAGAAACACGCATTCTCAACATCCTACAATGTAATTCACATTTTTGGGGAGGAGAGCTGAATTGAGATGGTAATGCAGGACATGGACCGTATTCATTTGCTCTTAGCTCAGGATGGGAAGGATCTCTGGAAACTAGTCAGACCGCCAAGCATATTGTGTACACAACTTCCCATGTTGCAAACACAAGGTCACAAGATACATTTGAGGGCACCGATACTAACTTAATATATCCAACTAATGGACCTACAAGCTGGTGATGTCTCCTCTGACACAATAGTTTAACATCGACACTGCAAGCCAGGGCGCTGATTCCTTATGACAACTTTAGCTGGCAAGTTAGCTACTTGCAAACTTAACTTAGCTGATGCAGGTGGTCTCACTTTCAACATTGTGGATGTAACCTTCAATCCAGTTGCTGCATCCCTTTGTTTGGATTATTTTGGGGATCTTTACAGATGTATCTGTCCACATTTGATTGCTTCAACACCTAGCTGGTGTACACAAGTCCAATGTGTGGACCATTTCACCATAGCCTTATAGGGGTTCAAGTGGTTAAGTCGTGAGAACACCGCTGATAAGCAACGGCAATATTAATGTTACTGTCGGCATCTAGAAGCCACAGAGGCTAACAACTGAGCAAGCTAGTAAGCGGGTAACAATGCAGGAAATGCAAAAGCATAATGACAGAGGAAAAAGATGGGATTGGGAGTATCAACATTTTCCTCAGAAATATTATAAAATTTAAATAAAAACAGTATACGACTAAAATTTCAATATATTAACTTATTACTTCGCCCATTCTGACAATGTCAACAAAAACGTCACAACTCGTAAACTCAGAGCTTTCAGAAACTCTCCACTTACGAGGTTGTGAATGCCACAAGATGGGGGCGTTCATATGGACTCTTCTCGTGAACACGGTAAACATGACCCCATTTGAAGGCACCATATGACAGCGGGCCAACGCTAGCTAACGCAAGGCACTAACGTTATCTAGCGTTATGTATTTGTTTGCCAGATAATATTTGTGTTTGTCAGCGTAATTAGCGAGCAGACATACTGTATAACATCTTCATTTTGGTTTCAGTCAAAGTTTAGGGTAGCAGCACTATCACAGTCAGAGCAAATCCACAAATTCACCTGGAAAACAAACACATAACGTTAGCGTTTGCCGGCTGACAAATGATCTGTTGGCCAACTTACTTAATGTTAAATAGCAACTCGCTGGCCCTTGTGGATGTAACCTTCAATCCAGTTGCTGTATCCCTTTGTTTGGATACTTTTGGGGATCTTTATATACACGTATCTGTCCATTTGATTGTTTCAACACCTAGCTGGGGTACAAGTCAAATGTTTGGACCACGTCACCATAGCTATGTAGCGGTCTGACTAGTTTCCAGAGATCATGACGTAAGAGTAAAATGGCCGTGGTGTAAATATGGTGTATATCACTACATTCTAGGGATGTCACGAGAACCGATACTTCGGTACCAATTCAGTACCAAAATTCTAAAAATGTGACGGTACTCTTTTTCTTCGGTACCGAAGAAAACTACCGTGAAATGAAGGAAGAAGACGTGAAAGATGGCAGCTGCTGCAGCGCTACCTCCGCCTTAACTCGTTGAGAAAACAAATAGCAAGAGTCGGGTATGGAAGTACTTTGCGTTCGAGGCGGATTTACAAGGAGTAATAATAGATTCACAAAAACAAGTATGCGGTGCAGTATCGGTGCCGTCGTATTTTTCTTTCCAAAGGAGAAAATACTTCCAATTTAGCAAAGCACCTCAAAGACATCCAGACAATATTGTTTGTTTTAAATACTTGAAGGCTACATGCCACTGTTCTGTTTTGCAATGTTCAAATGTTTTAAAAAGGAGTGCGTGTTGAATTACATGGGATTTCTTTTTTTTTTTACCGTGGTATCGAATTGGTATCGAGAATCGTGTAAATTCACTGGTATTGGTATCGACTACTAGATTTCTGGTACCGTGACATCCCTACTACATTCACCATACAGTTTATAACCGAGTAACTGCTGAGAGATCCAGCCCGATGAACCAATGTGACCCCCCGTGGTGAAGCACTAGCAGACTCTATAAGGCCACTCTTTACCATTAGGGCCTCTACATCTCCTCTTTCCTCCCACCAACACGTTCCCACTCACAATACTTCTCATCTCACACTCGGCTAACTCCACCGAATATAATATTCAACATCTCGTTTCTGCTCTGTACACTCATTTTCTCAAGTTTGTTGACATTTTCCTGTCTGTTTGTTTGTTTAATCGCCGAACGGATCAGCGGCTCCTCATTGTGACAATGCAGCAGATTACATGGCTGGAGTCGTCGTCGGGCTGTTGGAGGAACTAACACAAGACTGTTTATTTATACTAATCATTATTTCTCCTCTGTCCCACCAGCAACGGCAAAACTCCATAAAAGCACACAAGCTAATTTGTTTATCTACAAGTTTCTCTGAACCATGTTTTGCCCATAACTCCATGTGGCTGTAAATTTAATATTCAGTTAGGGGCTGTTTGGGGATTTCTCTCCACTGCACACTGTGCCTGTGTTGCACTAATAATGTGTCCCTAATTAAATGTTACAGCTTCTCTGAGCATTAATGACCTGAAGACAGAGGATACAAATGGAGGCCTCAGTGTGAGCTCTGACAAAAGGAGCTGGACTCGAGACTGCGGGCTGGTTCTGTCCCTTCATTACCGATATACGGTTATAGCTGATGGGTTCTGGTCATTGTTTGCTTCCTGACCATGTCGAGCGCAGAGAGAGAGCATTAGAAGATTTTCCTCCACAATTGGCTGCTGCAAACTCTCAGTCAAGCAGACTGTAATTGGCAGGATATCACCGCTCCTCTCTGGTCCTGTTAGTTTCGCTGTTGCAGACGTGGCAGAAAACAGACAAGATGTAAATTCATCACCTCAGGGAGTTTCGAATGCATCACCCATCCTTTTCTCTCTTTATCGGTTTCTCTCGCTGACTCTCTCTGCCTCTCCTAAACATCACACTCTCTTCTATTACCCTTTTGTCTTATCTCTCGTCTTATTCTTTGGCTTATTTTCCTCTTGTGTAACCCACCACGGTGGTTAGCTCACGGTGATACCTTCACTCTGTGACATTTGTAAACAATGACTCAGACAGACCAAATGAGAAAACGCAGTCTTGTCCACTGGTTGCCTCTTTAGTCATCTAACAAGGCATCTCCGATAAGATCTCTTCTGCAGGTGTATATAAATATAATTAATGAAACAAGGCACTTTGCTGGCACAGTAATGATGGAACAACTCCAGCAGTGCAGATGCTGTATTAAAAATGCTCTCAGCAGCAACAGTAATATTCTAAAGACAGGTTTCTTGTAGACAAACATTACTTGGTGCGTGCGCATTCAGGGGGCAAAACAGCTTTGGCAGCCGTTGTAATTAACGTAGATTTCGCATTGTTTGTACATTCTTGTTGACTATACTTGACCCCTGCAGAGTCCGACCACCGTATTAGTATGAGATTTGTTTAATATTATCACCTGTTATGACGTTGGATCAGACACAAGTGTGATTCGACTTGGGAGACCAGGGTCTGGTTGACACTTTGGTCAGAGTTCAAGTTACGTGAGTGATGGCCGTCGCCAGACACATTTTCCCCAGCGATTCCTCAACAGGTATAACGTTAATATAAAACTGGAGACTTGGATTTTGGTCTGGTTATTATTACAATTAGTCGCACAATAGCTCTTTGTATGTCGGGCAGGCGAACATTTAGCCTCAAGTCGCAAACACAACGCCAAAAGTCAATATTCTATTTTATCAAAATTGCAGACATGTCCGATTCAAAGTTAAACAAACCTTAGCTAACGTTAGCTTCCACGGCTGCTTGTTGTTGTTGTGACCGCGGGGGAGAAGGAGCGGTTACCCCGGCAGACTACCAGACGTCTTCTCTACCGGCGTGAGCTTTCCCCCGCCATAGTCGTGTAACGTTACAGCCAATTTACAGCCGTTACAAAGTCTTGCATCACTCTTAAGTTTTAAGGCATAGTTGCAAAATATATATAATTATTTCCTTAGATTCTGGGTCGATCATTCTGTTATTGATCATTTTCATCGATCTGTGGAGGATGACAGCTCGCCATGACCGCCCGCTGCTCTGCTTATGCTGTGTGTCTAGAATGCTTTTGCTCATCAGGTCTGGATCCATAATCTCCTTCAGTTTTTATCAAAGACATGTGATCCCCTCTGAATATTAAACATTTTCAACCTTTTCCGCGGTTGGTGCATTTTACTGCACAACAACTCCTTGTCATCTCTGCCTTGGAGCTTGGCTCGGCTAGACATGCCGTGCTTTCTGCCCGTTAGCTGTGCGAGCATCTTCGTGATGACGCTGCACAGAAACCCATGTATACAGAGGTCTAAATATCAGCATGCCAAAACAGAAGTGTTTATTAGCCGCTATTTGAAGGAAAAGATGAGGTTTCCAGCACTCAGCAGAAGTCAAGTTACCATCTGGATGAAAAAAAACTCAATTATTGTGGCTGATAGTGGCAAGGCCAGCGCCACGAGTTCGGTGAAGAGCGTTTTGAAGAGGCGGATGGCCATGGGAGGGGGGGTCTCAATTAGCAGGCTTTCTATGAGCCTCAGCTACCTTTCTTTCTGTCGGGCTGAAGACTCCCAATTTGCCGTCGGTAATTACTCCATTTACAGGAATATCTTTCCCTACGCAACAGAGGGAATGTTTGATTAGCTAGTTGGGAGAAAAGGTCAGGATGTGGTGGTGGCTTTCTGCTATTGGATCAGGAAAACGCTGAGTACTGTTGGTAATCAGGTCATGTAGCCAGGAAATGATCATAGTAATTGTGCGTGTGTGTGAATGCATGCGCGGGGGCAATTCAACTGGGCACATTTAACACAGGAAGTGCAGCACTGGGTCTTATTCAGCTGGTACTGCTGGCATAAGTAGGTGCAGAACAGTGGATGTAGAGCCAAGCTGTGCTGCAGAATGCATGGCAGCTGATTGCCGCATGTAGTTTCTCGTCTATAGCTTTGATCAGGCCTTTTCTTTAGCAAGCCTTAAAGCTAAAATGTGGCGCCCTGCTTGTCCCTGATTGAGCTACCTGATATATTCAACCATATACTGTTCATTCATACCAAATACCCTACAAATAATAATGCACGAGCCCCCATGGACTGTTGGGATTGTAATCAAGGGAGCAATCAGGAGCAATCAATCCGTATATGAATAAAATTTGAATGGATCTTCTAGCAATATATTCATGACACTTCTAGGAAGAAGTACACTGAACGAGGATTTCTCCAATGTCATGTTTGCTTGGGAAAAGAACTTCAACAGTATCTGTCCCTCTGGTGGGTCATTAAAAAGCAGGTTGAGTGGCTGCTAGATTTTGGGGAAACATAAAACTATTGTAAAGACGCCTGCAATTGTCCATCTTGTGTGTAATGGTGCAATTCTGAAGAAATGTTGTTCTGGGTTTGAATATTTGCTTTAAAATCTTAAAGGAACAATGAGTAACATTTTGGGGGATCTATTAGCAAAAATGGAATATAATATTCATAACTGTTTTCATTAGTGTTTAATCACCTGAAACTAAGAATCGTTTTTTGTTTGTTTAGAATAAGCCCTTCATATCTACATAGGTGGCGGCTCCTCTTCACGGACTCCGTCATGTTGCTGCGCCATGTTTCTACTGTAGCCCAGAATGGACAAACCAAACACTGGCTCTACAAAGAGCCTTTCACGTTTTTATGTTACCCGAGGGCCACCGTAGTTCTCCGACACGCTTGTGAAACTGCGGTAACGTGAGCCACAGAGTGTAAAACCGTGGTACCGCCACCCGCAGTCTGACTTCTTTTGCTCCTACAGTAGTGTGATTATGGTAAGGATGGCCTCTGAGCGAGGAGAACGGCGTTACCACAGTTTTGCACTTGGCGGCTCACGTTACCGCAGTCTTGGAAAAGGAGGAGTGAGTGGAGGTGTACTCAGCTGGTTGCAATCTGCACACAACACCACTAGATGCTGCCAAATCCTACAAATTGTACCTTTAATAAAAATAATAAAGAATATCCATACTCGATCAAACAATATATTACTGTATCAATACTGTTGTTAAAGCATTTGAATTTTACCGGTACTTTTTGAGCATTTTGAGAAGCAAATTGAGAACAGCAGAGGTTAAGAGGCCTGGTGCTTGTCCTGGTCTCAGATCTGCAGTCTTGCCTTGTGATATATTATGATTGTTGTCTTCACAGTGAGTTGATTAGATGGGCTATAAAGGCTATACTGTAAGGACAATGGATGAACTCACCACAGGATACTGTAGGTGTGTTACAGTCAATACAGCCAGGCAGACACACTCACTGTATTGATTTTCTTTCTCACGTGTTCCCACTGGAAGGACAGATTTTCACCTGTTAACAAACATTATTGTAGTTAAGCACTATTGACCTGTTTTGTTCTTTACGTTTGTTTCATACAGTAGTGACCGAGATACTGTGTATTACGTGCATGTCACAGCTCAACCGGGCCTCTCTCTCAACACTGTGGCAGCCACCATTAGAGGGTATTGTGGACATTTCACAGCTCAGTGGAGAGAAAGCGCGGCTCATGCAAGTGGACACAAACACGGAGAGGCTTTGACACACACAAACAAACCCATGCATGCATATGTAAACACATGCACGCAGAAATGGACACATTTATTGGAGATTATAGTGCCTAAACTGTGCTGATGTAAGCTGAACATGCCAAGGTTATCGACTAGTTTTTATCGCATCATGATTCATATACTGCCAATCGCCTCTGTGGTCTGAGTGGGACAGAGATACTTCATTTGTGGTGAACGCTCACCGCTTGAATTATTGAACATATTCAACTCGATAGGATGTGTTCTCTGCACTTTATGCATGCAGGGCTCGATGCATGTGTACTCTGTAATCCTCCAGAGGTCTCAGTCGCTACTATAAAACGTAAAAGCCCAGATGAGTTTCCTTAATCAAAGGCCCACAGGAGCCGTTAATAGATTAAACACTCCATGTTGAAAGCACACCACTGTGTGTGCCTGCCTCAACCCTGGGGTACAGCCTCTTTATGCCATTTAAATAGTTGCCATGGTAATGAGGTCACGCTTTGTTTAAGCTGATTTTGATCCTGATATATTTAGAAGGCGGTGGGCCTCCATGTCCATCATCTAATTAATGAATTATGACTCAGAAAAATAGCCAGTATTCTTAGAGCCGGATGACTCCGGCGTCTTTCAGAGCTCAGGCGGGGGCTCCGTTTGTGTGCTGCCTCAGTCAAAACTGCTCTGCATCACTGTGAAGGAGGTCTGTGTAATTAGCTGAGGTGTAATTCGGTCCTGGATTTCAGCTGTGAATCTGTAGCCGTGTGCTCACAGTGAGAATGGCGTTTTCTGCTCCCCTGTATCGTTATCTCACCCAGAGCTCGTCCCTGTGACCTCGGGGCTTTGCAGCGCTCTACTGCCATCCATGGGTGTTGCACAAATGCTGCCATTTCTGCAGTTGGTGGCCATTTTCACCGTTTGATCTGATTAAAAATGCCCTTTATAGAGCACACGCCCACAGGCTAGGAGCAGAGTGGATTGTTTTTTTTTGTTTATGACAAAACACAAGGCCATGTTGGCATGTTTATGCGGGAGAAGCTACACAACATGTGTGCATGTAGATGTTCCACAGTGTTGTATCTACAGTAGGGCTGTCACAATTAATCGATTAGTAGTCAATTGTTAAATTAATCTGCAATTATTTTGATAATTGATTAATCGGTTTGAGTAATTTTTGGAGAAAAACAAACTAAAGATTCTCTGATTCCAGCTTCTTAAATGTGAATATTTTCTGGTTTCTTTACTCCTCTATGACAGTAAACTGAATATCTATGAGTTGTGAACAAAACAAGACATTTGAGGACGTCATCTTGGGCTTTGGGAAACACTGATCAACATTTTTCACCATTTTCTGACATTTTATAGACCAAACACCAAAGGCAGCAACTAACGATTATTTTCATTTGCGATTAATCTGTTGATTATTTTGTCGATTAAATGATTGTTTCGTCTATAAAATGTCGAGCCCAAGATGACGTCCTCAAATGTCTTGTTTGCTGTCTGAACCATTTAAGAGGCGCTGGATTATTTACACAATATTATCATATGTGTATTACTAACACAATATCAATATTTAATATTTTAAATATCACAGTCATCGGCAATACCGGTATATCGCAACACCCCTACTCTACTGTAGGGCTGCATAATTAATCAACTATATCGAAATCACAATATGGCCTAATGCAATATTTGTTAAAGGTGAAATGTGTCTCAAAATATAATTTTAAATTAAATATTGTGTTACTGCAGAGATGTCCTGTACTATACATCATTTTCTACAGACTTAAGAAAACATGTTTTTCAATGAAGATAACAATAATGATGTAAAAATTATCATTCACTCTAATATCGCAATTGCAAAATCAGTCAAAATAATCACAATTCGATATTTTTTCAGCCCTAAAATACAGTATGTCATGCAAATCTGAGTCCAGGCATGCAACAAGAGACAGCTACGATCAAAAGTGTGTGAGCTCAGGACAGAAATAGTAGAAGCTCAGACACATGCAGGGTAAAGGAGAAACACATGATATGATGCCATTTTTTCTCATTGCCAGAGGGGCCGAGAGAGACAACACAGAGAGAGAGGAGTTAAAGGCTAAATAAAATTCACAGAGAAGGAGAACAAAAGAGAGCGACGTAGAGTCGGAGATAATGACACAGCAGACTAGCAGCGAAAATGAGGCTGGCCAATTATTAGAGTGGAAATTATGAGGAATGGCTGTGAAAATTAATGAAAAGGGATTAAATTAATACAGGTTAAATGGCTGACTTCCTCTCTCGCTAATATTTAATGAAAGCTTGTTCTGCCAACAGACTCTGTGATTAGACAGTTGATTGGCAGAGCCTGGAACTCTTTGAGGTATGGCAGATTGTCCTCATGACACTCATTGTTCCCCTTCCTTTATTTGGTCCATCACTTTACAAAAGATGGCATCTGACCTGCACTCTGTGAGAGGAATTTCAAGTCTGAAAGTGCACTCCACTCTACGCGAGTAAAGCAAATACATAAGTTATTAACAATGGGCTCGGATGATAAGACGCCTTGAAATAGAAGAAAAGGGCACAGCGGTGAAAACCTCTGAGAGAAGATGTGATGTGTGGAAGGTGTCTGATGGTGGCCTCTGTGGCTTCGGTTATTATACATTCAGCAGGTGAAGCATGCACACTTTTGTTTTTGGCACACAGGCTGTTCTCATACACCGTTCGTAGCTATACCTATAAGAAAAGTGATGCACTGTAACTCGTATATATACACCACAAAATCAATTTGTATGTAATCCACATAACAAGGAAGTATAAAGAGCAACAAACATCATGAAGGAGGTCGGGGTGGATGGTTGGTTTAAAAAACACCAAGCTTTCGCCCCAGGAGGCCGGTGTTTGTACCCGGTGTGAAACCAGAAGTCAACATTGATTTATTTGTCATGTATCTTCCATACTTAACACCACTTCCTGAGTTATTTTAACCCAAACCACAATCGTTTCCTAAATCTAACCAAGTAGTTTTGTTGCCTAAACCGAACCAAGTTGTTTCCTGTGAAGACAGAAGTTTATTTTAACAAAAACTGGAGCGGAACTTGACATGTGTGTCAGGTGTTGCTGGATATTTACAGGAAAATGCACAAAAAATTATGAATAACTTTTCGTAAGATGTCATACGAACTGTTGTATGAGGATACATTGTGGCACAAATGAATAAAAGTTATCAGTTCTCTATGCATTGCATTTGCCATCAAACTAGAGAGAATAGAGTCGTTTACACTGAAATTACAAAATCAGAATGCAAGCTAAAGAAAAGAGAGAATAAAGAGGGCTGGGGAAAATACATACAGTTGCCTTTAAGGTTTTATTTTGATGTGGTATTGATCTTTTATCTGAAGAAATGGGAGAGTCTTAATCTAAAGTCACTAGGGGTGGGGGAAAAATGTATATAGCATAGTATTGCGATATTTTGCGTGGCAATATTGTATCGATACACGGACGTCAAGTATCGATCTTTTATAATATAAACTATCAACCTCTTAACAATCCGATGGCCGATATTCTGTCTTCCAGAAGGCTCAGAGTCTTAAAGCTTGAGTAAAGATACAGGTATCTAAACCTAACAGAGTGAAAACTGCATCTTATTAGATAAAACAGATGTTGACAAACTGCATAATTTGCAGTTGAAAAAAGGTAATATATCGCAATATATCTTATTGCAATATTCAGCAGATCGCATAATGTTTAAAATCGCAATAAGATCGGATCATGACTTAAGTATCGTGATAATATCGTATCTCTGGTGATTCTCACCCTTAAAAGTCACTGTATTTTAATCTATACTAGCATGACCAGAGTCCCTATAGTGATATTACAGGAATAATAAAGTAGCATGTGTCTAATTTGGTCTCTATATTGACTACTATTGTACAAAGACTATTATATGTCAGGAACTCTGTTCAGTTGCAGCTGCAGGCTTTAGAAGCTGTTATCTGCTCATGCCAAATGTGGTAAACAACATAACTAGCTCAGACTGCTTTATGTCTGCTGACAATTGATGATTATTAGATATCAGAATTTTGCACCCACTCATTTAATGATCACAACAAGCCCAATTGGGTTATTTTGAGATCAGAAAATAGCTATTTTGTGATCGTGAAAGCTCGTTTTATTATTCTGAGTTCATTAGAAAGCAAAACCTAAAAAGAGTTACACACACATGGCCTCTACCAGCGCCCACTATAACGGCTTCCAACTTTGTGAGAACCAATTCTGACTTTTCCTACGTCATCATCAAATAGTCCTTAAAGCTCTGTTAAAATTTGTTTTCAGTTAAGGTTGTGGACAGGCATGTAGTTGTGGACGAGGTGGTTCTCAACCAGGGGTTCTAGAGGGAGTCCCCAGATTAATGGGGAATAGTTTATTTAATTCCCTGTAGAAGGGAGTCCAATGTGAGTAAGAGTCGTAAGAGTAACTACTCTGATAATAATAATAATAATAATAATAATAATACATTTTATTTGGTGGCGCCTTTCTGGACACCCAAGGACACCTTACAAGAATTAATTAAAACACAGACAGATAAAACAATATAAAAACAACAGGACATGACAGAGACATATTTGTACAGACACATAGGATGGGTGATGAGTGCTAGAGAGAGTATGCCAGTTTAAACAGGTGGGTTTTGAGGAGGGATTTGAATGATGTGATATTTTCAGACTGCCGGATGTGTGGGGGGAGTGAGTTCCAGAGCCTGGGAGCAGAGCAGCTGAATGCCCTGACTCCCATGGTGCTGAGGCGTGAGGTGGGGGTAGTCAGAAGTCCGGCTGATGATGAGCGGAGGGAACGGGAGGGGGCGTACTCCTGGAGGAGGTCTGTGAGGTAGGTGGGGGCGAGGTTATGGAGGGCTTTGTAGGTGAGCAGGAGGTTTTTGTAGTCAATCCGGGATTTAACAGGGAGCCAGTGCAGCTGGATGAGGATGGGGGTGATGTGGTCGGAGGATTTGGTGCGGGTGATGATCCGGGCGGCAGAGTTCTAAATGATTTGGAGTCTGTTGAGTAGTTTGATGGGAATGCCAGAGAGGACAGCGTTGCAATAGTCGATTCGGGATGTGACAAAAGCGTGAACCAGGATTTCAGTGCTGGAGTGGGTCAGGGATGGGCGGAGTCTGGAGATGTTGCGGAGGTGGAAGAAGGCAGTCCGGGTGATGTTTTTTATGTGGGATGTAAAGGAGAGGGTGCTGTCCAGGGTGACCCCAAGGCTCTTGACGTGGTTTGAGAATGGTACTGAAAAGCCATCAATGGTGAGGTTTTGAGCAGTGGTGGGTTGAGATTTGGAGATGTTGTTTTTGGAGCCGATGAGGTTTCACTTTCTCCATGGTTATGTAATTGACAACTATAAATCTGGTTTTAATCATCTTAATCTAAGAACCAAAATATTTTCAGATGGAGGTCCCTGAAGCAAAATCTTATCAAATTTAGGGGTCCTTCACATGAAAAAGGTTGAGAACCACTGGGCTGGGGGAATGCATTATATCAAATAGAGTCCTCAACAGTTTAGAGTAATGTGTGTGTGTTTAGTGTCCATTGGCATAAGGCATTTATTCAGCATTTTAGGCAGTCAAACTGTGACCACTGAAGGAAAATTCAAGATATCAATGTGCTGCATGGATTTCTACTCACAGTAGATTGTCCAGCTTACTCCTTGCACAGTGGCCACAGTGGTACATGGGGTGGGTGGTCTCATTAATTATCCATGCACCATCTTGAATGATTTTTCTTTTGCAGTCAGCCCTCTTACTTCAGTACCAGGTTTGATTTGAGGAGTACGGGAGCTCGGTTAAATACACATACAAGGATAAAGTCCATGTTTAAATCTTTGCTGCCACCCAGTGAATCTGATGAGTACTGCATTCTCTTTAGACAAAAGGAACTATATATGATACATTACAAAGCATAGGTTTCCTCACCCACACAAATCTTGCAAGCATGTTAATATCATTTCATTATAAATTACTAATTTTCACATTATTTTGATTGATTTCTTGTTTAACTATGGACATATCAGAGAAGAACTATTAAAGCTCTATAAGGAATCACCTGTGAAATGTTATCAGATGTAGAGCTGCAACGATTAATCAATTAGTCATGAACTATTAAAGTAATTGTCAACTATTTTGATAATCAATTCCATTTGAGTAATTTTTTAAGAAAGAAAAAGTCAAAATTCTCTGATTCCAGCTTCTTAAATGTGAATATTTTCTGTTTTTTTTACTCCTCTATGACAGTAAACTGAATGTCTTTGAGTTGTGGACAAAACAAAACATTTGAGGACGTCATCTTGGGCTTTGGGAAACACTGAAAGACATTTTTTAAAATTTTCTGACAAAAAAACTAATCGATTAATCGAGAAAATAATCAACAAATTCATTGACAATGAAAATAATCGTTAGCTGCAGCTCAAATTAGATGATATATGTGATGTATTCACTTGGCTCCAGTCTATTTCCAGCATTACCCTGGACATGGCGTAACCCTTCTAAAAAGCAGCAGTGTGTTTGTGAGTGCGTTTACTACTTTGCATGGAACCTTTTTCTAAAATCTCTGTCAGTGTGATTCGAAACAGCGCTGCCACATGCTCCCTCACATCTCCTTGACACATAAAGTGACAACTACCTGTCACCGGTTTCACTGTAGCACAACAACAAATGACATGCAGTGGCTCGCCCTAGAGAGGCAGCGTATTGGGTGCACTTCCTCTGGTAACCACACGGGGTCAGTCTTGATGCAGAAATAGAGGGAGAGATGCTGATGTGGGAGCCAGCAGGTGCAGCTGAGGAGGACTGACATTTTTTGGACGGGACTCAGAAAGCTGTCTCTTCTCATATCACTTCACAGTTACACCCCACACAGAGGAGGCCGTATCACTCACCCAATGTGACTGTGTGGGGAAGGGAGCCCATCCATGGCTGACAAACTGAATAAGTCAGCAGAGCAGGAAGCAGGCACGGAAAGGAGATGACCTGGCCGTTTTGTCTGAGTAGGCCGTTCTGTCATCATTATTCATGGTTGTTTAGGGCGTAAAATGACACTGCCAGCGAGCCAGCATCTTGCCGGAAACTGTTGCGAGGAGAGGCCTCAAGCTTTAAGGGGAAATGTGATACACCCTCCGGTTCCAAAAAACACTCATTTCATCTGGGCCATTGCGGTAGAAGTGAGTGAGTGGCAAAATCAGACAGTTATGACTCGCAGACTCTACTCTAAACTTCAAAACACGTCTTAAATCCATCCTGACAGGCTCGAGGCGAAGTCCCTGAGGTGAAATGACATTAAAATAGGCAGCGAAGTGATCGGTATGATATCTGACACTGGCTTACCTGACTGTGCTGAAAAGCTAAAGACATTTGGATTATAGACCTTTTCATTGCCATTATGTTGCTAGGGCAACCGCCTTGGTTTACTTCCAAGTTCCTGTCAGCTATACTGCATTAACATACATTACAACAGGAAATACAAAGGGGCCCATTTAGTGTTAGAGTCCTCGACTAGGACTAAATTCTTTCAAAATGTAAGCTTTAAGATTCCTGTGAACAACTGTTACAGGTTTTAAGGTTAACAGGTGCAAATATAACTTCAGCTTGACTTCAGTCAGTGATATAAAAATCATAAATTTGTATTTTAGAATACAGCAAAAGAAAAAAAGACTTAACTCATATCATGTAACCTGAGTTCTTCCTCCTCTTGAGTTGGTTGGGGGCAGCGAGATCTTGCTACATCACGTGATCTTGCGAGGATCTCGAAATCAAGCGAGAATAGCTACTCCAGTGGAAATGGTATTGCCAAATTTCTTGCCAAAACCGTGATATCGCCCAACCCTGTCCTCGATGAATTGATTAGTTGATTTAATCAACAGATCTGCAAAACTGAGTTTCTCCACAAAGAATCACAGAAAAGCACCACTTTAAATCTTGTGTTACCAGAGATGTGCTCATAAGTTTCTTGGAAATAAGTCATTCAGCATGAAAAAAACATTAAAAAAACACTAATCGACTAAAGAAATCTTACCAAAACGACCGATTAGTCGCCTAATCGACTAAGAGGGGGAAGCCCTAATTGTTTATGTTTAGAGCTGCAATGATTAGTCGACTAATCGACTAGTAGATCGACATAAAAATAATTTTAATAATCGATTATCGTTAAAAGTAATTTTCCATGCAAAAACAAATGCTATTTTCAGCCTCTCAAATTTGGAGATTTCCTGCTGTTCTCTGTTTTACAGTGTATCATATTAAACTGAACCTCTTTGGGTTTTGGACCATTTAAAAGACATCATCTTGGACTTCAAGAAACTGGGATAGACATTTTTCACTATTTTCTGACATTTTAGAGACCAAACAACTAATCGATTAATCGAGAAAATAATCGACAGATTAATCAATAATGAAAGTTGTCTAGTTTGGAAAGGTCTTTAAGCACCACCACTTGAAAAATAACATGCAATCCCCCTTATTTAAGGAAAGCATGTTAAAGCAGCCAGTTAACAACAAATCCATGATTTATTTATCAGTTCATATCACATTCAAGGTGTTTTGACAGCTTTAATCTATTCCATCATTCATGTCAATTCGATCATCAGCCGAATCTGACCGTGTGCTCTAGTTTCAGAGCATAAGCAACAGCAAGTGTCAGGCAGTGAGTGTCAAGACGACATGTAAGTGAAGATGGTGATATGGTTACGCCTCAGGCAGAGTGGAGTCGGTAAGATACTGGTGCGAGCTACAGGCTGATTTAGGATATGTCGTGAAGCAGAATGACAGATGAGCTGTCAGAAGCAGCCGTGGGCAGCAGCACCTGGATCTCTCCTACATTAATACCTCGCTGCCCATGTCTCCTCTCACGAGACCCTGTCCAACCTTAAATCCCTCCATCCAGTATACAGATGAGGACAGTTTACTGTGCCCGGGATGCCACATAACATTGAGAGCACAGATCAGCCCTCTGAAAGCAGAAATGTGTACGTGACACAGACACACACATCAAGATGTGAGTCATAAACGAACAGCCAAATGTCAGAGAAAGAGAAAAGAATGGATACATGCATGCAAAACAGGGCTGGCAAAGAACAGAGCAAAGGCTGAAAGGGAGGGGTTGAGACAGGGAGGCAGCCAATGCGCAGCTCTGCATCTTGAGGAAGAGAGGGGAGAGAGAGGGAGAGAGAGAGAGAGAGGGAGGGAGGGGGTGAGGTTGAGGCAGTTCACTCTGAGAGGGACGACTCCAGCGTGATGCTGTTGGATGTGAGCTGCTCTCCTCTACCCAGTCTCTGGCTGTCCCTCTGACTGAGCCAGTGGTGTGTGAGTCTGGTGACTGTGCTTCACCAGCTCTGGTGCTCGGCGGGCTGAGGCAGAAGCTGACTGGCCGGTTCCCTGCCTGGGCTGTCTGGAGCAGAGTGACTGGAGCCGAGGAGGTCCAGGGCAGGGCAGGGTAGGGCCGGCTGTAGGGCCGTTTGCGCCGGGGGGCCCCACGGGGAACAAACATGAGCGTTCCCATGCTAAAGATCGGGGCGGTGCTCAGCACCATGGCCATGGTGACCAACTGGATGTCTCAGACTCTGCCCTCTCTGGTGGGACTCAACGGGACCACCATCTCCAGAGGGGGCACCTCGGAGAGGATTGTCAGCGTGCGTATGACTTCCTTTTTTTTTGTTGTTGCAAGTGCACTGTATTTGTCCGTGCATGCTCTCGCTGTGAATGTGAGAAAGTAAGAGATGAAAGAGAGTGACACAGCAGACGACAGAAATGGAAAGATACTGAGTTTTAACTACAGATTGGTTTCCCAGAGGGACGTACAGATGGGAGTCTGTCTCAAGGGGCTATGATGTATTAATAAGAGAGAGATGATGGAGGCAGACATGCATGTTAGAGCAATGTTTCAACCAAACGTGAATGATGCACACGTTGGTGTGTGTGTGAGTCACATTAAGTATAATGATGCTGAATTGTGGGGCTTTGTGAGTGACGGCGAGCGGCGGAGGGCGCAGTGTGAGCGGCCGCGGTAAATCATATGTTTTTTGCCAGGGTGACGGGAGGTAGAGAGCTGCTGCTGAGTGATGTTCGGGCTGATCCCATCTGTCAGTCACCTCCAGGGTGGGAAGGAAGGATGGCGTTCGGATTCAGAGGTGATGGGGAAGACGGGGAGGTTGAGACAATGTCTTATTTCTCCCTCGCTCTGTTTGTCTCAAAATCCTCTCAATCCTCCTCTCCCCTGTAGGGAGGTCAGAGGTATAGAGAGGGCGTTTTGTAACTTTGCTGAAGTTTTTTGCTACGGTTTTATATTTTAATGTGAGTTTCTCTTCCGTTTAATGCTCGCACACAAGTTTTATGTGTCTGCCTGTGTCAGCGTGTTAATGGGAGGTAAGTCAGACAATGAGAAATAACCGGCAGACGAATAAATTAGATATTTTCTGATTCATCAGCGGTTAATGGCTGCCTTTGCCTCTATCTTGAGTGTGTTTTTATGGCACCTTACCCATTAAGCCTTGTTCTGTTGAAATGATTGAATGAAATTGAACGTCCCAAGAGACCTGTGGCCATCTGGATATGTGTGTGTGTGTGTTTTAATATGTACCCTGAGTATGTTTAGACATTCCAGTCTCAGGGGTGAAGGTCCATCTGTTTGAAGAAGAGCTTTATAATTTATAATGGTTTGTTAAAACATCAGTCTTCCCGCTTTATGTCTCCTTAATGTTGCAGTGAGGTGTCGGGTTCAATGGAGTTTTTTTTTTAGAAAAAGGCATCTAAGCACCTTTTGTGAAAATGTCAAGCATGTAGCGAAAATCCATTTTGCTCCTAAATCTATCCTACAACGTGTACATATCTCAGCAGGTAATTTTTAAGTACAACATCAAATCATGATCTAATCTCTGTAAGAATGTCAGAGAGCAAGGCGTGTTTGAATTATTTACAGCGCTAAACTGTATAATCCTATTGAACACCCACCTTTCCCCCCGAGGGGTTATAGCCTGGATAAGCCATCCATTTATTTTCTATTCCGGTTTATCCTAATCAGGGTCAAGGGGTTGAATAAAAATGTTTCTTCTTAGTAAACTCATTCTAATCAACACTTGTGACTGGAAGTAGGGCTGTGGATTGGCAAGAATCTGGCGATACATATCATGATACATGAGTAACGATTCAATATATTGTGATTAGGGCTGTCAACGTTAATGTGATAATAATGCGTTAATGCAAATTTGTTTTAATGCCACTAATTTCTTTAATGCATGAACACAATCGATCTTTTTGGGGGTTATAGTGGGCTCAGTTTTAAAGCTAGAGTGAAGATCCTGATATCGTATGAAACTAGAAAATCTAAAGAATCCATTGGTATCAACTATGTCATACTAGCTTAGGAAAAACTGTCATGGCCATTTTCAAAGGGGTCCCTTGACCTCTGACCTCAAGATATGTGAATGAAAATGGGTTCTATGGGTACCCACGAGTCTCCCCTTTACAGACATGCCCACTTTATGATAATCACATGCAGTTTGGGACAAGTCATAGTCAAGTCAGCACACTGACACACTGACAGCTGTTGTTGCCTGTTGGGCTGCAGTTTGCAATGTTATGATTTGAGCATATCTTGTTATGCTAAATGCAGTACCTGTGAGGGTTTCTGGACAATATGTGTCACTGTTTTGTGTTGTTAATTGATTTCCAATAATAAATATATACATATATTTGAATAAAACAACCATATTTGTCCACTCCCATGTTGATAAGAGTATTAAATACTTGACAAATCTCCCTTTAAGGTACATTTTAAACAGATAAAAAATGTACAATTAATCGCGACTAATCACGGACAATCATGCGATTAATCACGATTAAATATTTTAATCACTTGACAGCCCTAATTGTGATGTATTGCGATACATTAAGCAATGCGATATATTGCGATTTCTTAAATTATATTTTAGGAAAACTGTAGTAGTATAAAGAACACACCAGAAATACACCATTTTAAAAAAATTACACATTTATAATGCATTCAAAAAACTGCATGTTTTTGGCCCAAACTGCATGCGATTATCATAAAGTGGTCATGTCTGTAAAGGGGAGACTCGTGGGTACCCATAGAACCCATTTTCATTCACATATCTTGAGATCAGAGGTCAAGGGATTCCAGTTTTCCCTCGCAGGGATGTAGGGACCCCTTGAAAATTGTTATGCCTGTTTTTCCTCGCCAAAATGTAGTATACGTTTGGAGCGTTATTTAACCTCCTTCACGACAAGCTAGCATGACATGGTTGGTACCAATGGATTCATTAGGTTTTTTAGTTTCATATGATACCAGTATCTTCACTCTAGCTTTTAATCTGTGCACACTACAACATCTGAAATATTGAATAGTGGCCAGACCCCACGGCAGATTTCTAAGAGGTTAATTAAAAAGCGATACAGCGTTTTGGAGAATCAATAAAGTGTCACACAACATAATATCGTGATTCTCATGTGTATCGATATTTTTTTTACATCCCTAACTGGGAGCATCATCATTTGCATTTCAAAAGACTGGATACAATGAACTATTATACATAGTTATGAGTGGATATTCCCTGTCAGGCAACTCTCATTCACCACCAATGGAGGGAAAAAAGAGGCTGCCGTTGAAGTTCATTTCATCAAAATTTCATCAAAACTGATGAGCCGGTTTGATTGTGCCAGGGATTATTACAGTATAACAGTCTGTTGTGATGGGGAACGTCTCCGCTTTGAGACAGGAATCATCTCCTCTCATAAACAATGGCAGCGAATAAAAGTTTAATGTAAAACCTCTCCTCAAAGTCTCATCACTAAAGTCCCATCACTATTAATGAGACATTTGCCTGCGATGATCTAAGAAGCAGTCATGACTCACACAATGTTTAGAGCTCTAATCAAAGACAATCACTGTGACACTGTGGTGCCGGAGTGCCAGTGGCCATTGCATTGCATGGCTTCTCCCTCCCCACCCTTGCTGGCACCCATGCATGCTACGTCCCATATTCTCCCAGCTCAGAGCTATTTTCAAAGTCTGCTTCACTGACCAGCTGATCCAAGAACACAGCTGACTGAGTTTGTACGGGCCTTTCTACGATGGCACTGAGCACAACACTGCCTGGATGCTTGTACACATCTGGATAGTACAAAACCATGTTCCTTAATGAGTGCAAGAGACCCTGGAAGTCTAACATGGAGCTGGTGTGGCTGCACAGGATGATCAAGCCAAGATGAGCTGTAGACCTGCCAGTCTGTGCACACACTAAATCTTATTTATAATCATATATTAAGAAATTCAATATTAATCCATTTACACAAATGGCATTCATTTTGCAGTTAGCTAGAGTTAATAGTCCTTAAGTGGACAGCACTAAAATCGTGGAAAACCACAGCACTGCTAGTTTTGCAACTTGTAAAAGCTTTGGTAGATAACACTGGAGAAACCAGCAAGAGTACACTAGATTTTAAATATCACGGCTGGACGATGTGGAGAAATTCAAATATCACAATATTTTTGACCAAATACCTCAATATCGATATTGTGACCTATTGAAGGGTTGACCATGCTTTTAATAAATATTTACACAATCAGATTTTTTATAAATATTCATCAGTAATGTGGATATAATGACTAAGTAGGTAAAGGCAAATAATAGAACAGCTCGAACAGTCTGGTAAGTTTAGAAAATTACATCACTTTACTGTAATGCAGCCTTTAAAAAGACAACACTTGCGCCATATTATGATATCCAAAATCTTTGATATAATATCGATATTTTGCCCAGCCCTGCTACATTCAACCAAAAAACCCAGCCCAGTGTTGCCAACTCTTTTCCAATGAAAGTAGCTGTCAGCACTACTGTAGCTCCAAAAGTCTCTAAATCAAGTCAGCAACACTGACAGTCTGTCGCTTCAGACCTCCATCCAAAGCCACTCCCCCAAAATGATCATTATGAACAACGAATAAGGCTATTGTTTATACTCACTCATCGTAACATCTGGGCCAAATGAAATGATTGGACGGTTTATTACAGTCCTGTGACAGCCACAGTTGCTGGATTTTTTTCTCTTTTTTTGTCAGAGCATTTGATTTATTGTCAGGATGTAATGAGAATTAGAGCTGCAACAATTAATCAATAAGTTGTAAACTATTAAATTAATCGGCAACTATTTTGATAATCGATTAATTGGTTGGAGTAATTTTTTAAGAAAAAAAATTCATCTTGGACATTTTATAGAGTTATATATAATAACTTTAATTTCATTTACATTTTAGCTGGAGGAAATTCTGGGCCATCCATCTGTAATGCACAGCATAATTTAGTGTAGTATGGTCAGGGATATATCATAACAAACATGTTTTCCAAGTAGTAAGATATATAATAAAAACAAGATTGGTCCAAGCATTGAGCCCTGGTGTACTCTACAAGTTAAAGTCAATGTAGAAAGTCTATTTAAATAATGTCTGCTGTACAGCAATTATAAACCACTTCAGAGATACCTGCTCACTGTCCGATTCTCTCAGGCTACATCCACACAATACGTTTTAATTTAGAACTCGTAACTTTTGCTATGTTTATTCCTATCATCCACACTACTACTAGACGTTTGAAAACGCTGCTGACCTCATTTTAGTTTGAGAACTCCGGGGTTGCGTTTCAATCTGGACGGGCGGAAATGGAGAACTTTAAAAATGATGACGCAGACTCCCAAGTTCGCATCTTGATTGGGTCTTATTAGTCACGATGTGTCCTTCCCTGATCACGAGAACCTTTTCCGGAATAAAACAAACGATGATCAGCTGTGATTACCGTGTAACTACCAGTGATTAATTTAACATGCATAACGAATTACAGGCGTTGCTGACTTTGTTGTCTATGCTAGCAGCTGTTGCGCAGTTAAATTCTACATTTTATATAATGCTGCTACTGCCGTCTGAATAGCACATTCAACGGACGCAGTGTTAAAGTAAAAGATAACTGGCACATCTTTTAAATAAGTACAATGTGTGTATGTGTTGACATGTGTGCGTGCAAGATGCACATACATAAATCATGAACCTTTACATACTGTTGCTGTATACCCATCAGACTACACTGAAAGACAGCACAGCAGTGTGTGGTAACTCACTCTTTGATATCTAAAATAAGAAAGCTGTGAGGCAGAAGAGTGAAGAAAATATTCCCACCATCAAAAGGGAGCCTGGAACAACAAATGGCAGAGTACAAAGAGCCGGGGCTCAGAATCTGATTGGGGTCGCCCAGCGTCTGTCTGTCAGCATGCGGGACTGTAAACTTCATCACATCCACTGTGCGAACCAATAAAGCAGATTGTAAAGATTGAATCTTGGCTATGGATTAAAGATTAAACACCGCGGACGAATTTTATATGAGCGCTTTGCTTTTATGTTTATCAACCAAACTTTATTTGAGTTCAGACCCTGACAGGTGTCCTCTATGTGCAATCTCAGTAAAAGCCAATCTTGTAATATCATTTTAAATTGTTTTGATACGTGAGCTAATGGTGTGATAGCCTGTGTACAAAGCAGTATTGATCCCAGACTCATAATCAGGCTTCAGACGTGGTTCATTTGCCATTACAAGAGTGTAATTTCAATCCAATTGAATTTATGCCTGAATCACTGCTTTGCCCTTCAAAAGCAATTTGATGATTTCAGTAGAGCTGTCAGAGTTAACACAATAATGACATTTTAATGCAAATTTTCTACTCAGTTTTACGGTAAGAGTGAAGATACTGTCATCATATGAAACTACAAAAACCTAATGAATCCATTGGTACCAACCATGTCATACTAGCTTGTCGGGAAGGAGGCTAAATAACGCTGCCAACTTACGCTAAACTTTGGCGAGAAAAAATTGTCATGGTCATTTTCAAAGGGGTCCTTGACCTCTGACCTCAAGATATGTGAATGAAAATGGGTTCTACTGTACCCACGAGTCTCCCCTTTACAGACATGCCCACTTTATGATAATCACATGCAGTTTGGGGCAAGTCATAGTCAAATCAGCACACTGACACACTGACAGCTGTTGCTGTCTGTTGGGCTTGAGTTTGCCATGCTATGATTTGAGCATATTATTTATGCTAAATGCAGTACCTCTGAGGGTTTCTGGACAATATTTGTCATTATTTTGTGTTGTTAATTGATATCAAATAATAAATATATACATACTACGGCTGTCAATCCATTAAAATGAATTGCATGCTTGTCCATGATTAATCGTGATTAATTGCAAATGAGTCACACATCTTTATCTGTTCAAAAGGTACCTTAAGGGGAGATTTGTCTATGACTTGCCCAAGTGGGCATGTCTGTAAAGGGGAGACTCGTAGTTACCCATAGAACCCATTTTCATTCACATATCTTGAGGTCAGACGTCAAGGGACCACTTTGAAAATGGCCATGACAATTTTTTCTCGACAAAGTTTGCAGCGTTTTTTAGCCTCCTATAAATTTGCGTTAACGAGTTATTATCATGTTAACTGCCCTAATACATACATTTGCATAAAGCAAGCATATCTGTCCACTCCCATGTTGATAAGAGTATTAAACACTTGACAAATCTCCCTACATGTTGAACAGATACAAAATTTGCAATTAATCGCAATTAACTATGAAAAATCATGCGAGTAATCGCGATTAAACATTATAATCGATTTACAGTCCATGATTTCACAATTCACACGCTTCTGCAATCCATATTGTCCTCCATTGAACCACTGACTGTGTTCTAACAGTTTATACAGTGTTTTCTCACACCGCCACTCTCGTCTCCCTCCTCTATATAACACCTGCCGTGATAGAGCTATTTCGTACCCGTCTAACAGCAGAGTGAAAGCCAAACGCTTTACACCAGGGCACCTGGCACGGCCCTATAGCAGCCTGCTCCAAAAAGTATAAAGTTGTAGCTCGTAAGTGCTTGAGCATTGGTGAGTGTAATTTTCCTCCAAGAGTTCTCCATCTAAGCCACCTCCACTTTAAAATGCGCTTGACGCATCTGCCCACCCCCCCCACTGTCACTCAAGTGTGATCCGGATTGGAACGAGCGAGCTGCAGATGGAAAGCGAGCAGGACACCACGCAGGAGGGATGGCAGTCACGGGAGTGATGGAGTGGGAGAGAGTGCGAGGCAGCAGGGAGGAAAGAGGAGGCAGCAGGGAGAGGAGCATGATGAGTTTATGAGTCATATTATTGACTGGCAACCATGCTGCGCCGATTGTGGTAATCGGTTTTCCTTGGGCGCAGGAGAGACCGGGGACTGCACTAGGAGTCTTCATTGAGTTTTATTGTAAAAGGCCAGCAGCTGGCCGGTGCATTGAGGATTGACTGATTGTTCATTTGAAGACTGGGGGGTGTATTTGCATGTTTATTTGTGCGAGGTGAATTACAGCGATGCCCAGCAAATTTGAAAAATGAGATCTGATTGTTTGGCCGCAGTACAGAAGATAGAAGAGAGCTCTGTCTGGCAGAGACAGATGTTTCTACTTTGCTGGGGACAAGCATTTAGAGAAGTTAATGCCTGGCATGAAACATAATTCTGCAGAGGGAGAGAGAGGAAAAGAAAGCGTAGCTGTAGAACTTGGATAAACAAAGTTGGCATTGTGGGATGGAAACTGAAGAGAGAGAGAGATTAGATCGGTTGCACACTCTTAATTTGTTATCTTACTCTCAGACTATCTCACCTTGACGCCTCTTATGTTCTCAAAATGCATCTTTCTTTCTCTCGAAACAACTTTATCTCAGTCCTACTGTTCTAACACTGTCCGTCCTCAAGCTCAGTTCACAGCGTAGGTTAAGTTAGGTTATCTCTAGAGCGGTCAGCTCTCTCCCATATCTCAGCACTTGCGCCTGCCTCTGCCTGTTTGCCCCTTCTGCCTGCTGCTTATGAAAGTTATAATAGACTTCCCGTCATGCTCATAAAGTAGAGAGCTGTAGATTTATGATCTCATTTAGCTCGGGCTTTACAGCAGCCAGCTCCGGGGTCTGTCTAATGAAACGCCAGAGGAAGTCCATCCTGCTGCAACTCTCGACAGTGATACCACCAGCTCGAATATCTAATTGGATAATCCCTCTGAACTTTCTTAATCGTTAACAACAGAAAGGGTTCTGAACGCCGTTGTACAGTGAGGAGGCGCTGAGGTTATAGCACGAGGTGGTTAGTTAGTTATATCATCTGATCTGAAGCTGGTCTCTTTTGTGTGCAGCGTACAGCAAGCATTTGGTTACTACATTTTAGCTTAGTAATGGCCACACCCTTTATCTCGTCTCCTCTTCCTCACTCTCAGCAGGGATTTAACTGAAGTTGTCATTCTGGGCAATGTTTGAACTAAGCTAGAGGAAATTAGAGCCATCTCTCTCTTCAGCCTTTCTCAAACCACAACTCCTTCCTTTTCCGCCTATCAGTGTTATCAGCAACTCCTACTCTAAATCGGTTTTCTATTGGGAGGATGGGATGTTACAGTTGGAAGCGGGCCAGCAGTGGATGCTGGGACTCCTTATACACATGAATCCGGGGAGATACCGGAAGTAGACAAGTCGCCGTTACTGCGGTGGCGTCTCCCTACGATACGTGTGTGTTTGAATGCAATCTGTCCTAAAAGAAGTGTACAATTTTCTACTTTTGCCTTTACTTTCTATGTAATGTTACTTTTGACAACAATGTTTGGGAGTTCGGGAAGAACCTGAGCACTGCTTACCTAGCGATAAAGACAATGTCTAGGGCAGGGGTGTCAAATTAATTTTAGTTCATGGGCCACATACAGCCCAATTTGGCCTCCCATTTACCTTTCAAGAAATAGGTAGGGATGCACCGATCCAACTTTTTCAGTCCAGATACCGATGCGATACCTCGGCTTTGGGTATCGGCTAATATGTGGTCCGTGGCAATCTCTTCGGAAACAATTTGCTATAAATTATAAAATTGTGCTGTATCAATAAAAAGTGCATATCTACAGATTGGGACCATTTGCACCAATAAAACAAGTGTCCATGACTCCCATCCAAGTTAGCCCTTGGGCCACTAGAAACTATGATTGTGACACACAGCAATACGTTTTTAAGTATTTTTAAGTTGAAGCATTTACTGAAAGTCAGCTTTAGACTAGCAAATTTAAACGTCTGGATTTATTAGGACGATACCAGTCTTGCTACTGTTCATTTTTTTTAAAGCTTTTAAGATCAATTACTCGAAAAGTATAAATGTGGACTGAAGTATTTAGGTTGAAAAGTTTTAGATTACAAATGGTTCCAATGGCGTCTATGAGTACAAATGGTAGTAAACATTATGCTTAATCGGTGTTATGATTATGAGGGGGTCCTTGGGAAATTTTCTCCCCTGTAAGGGGTCCCTGGCCCCAAAAAGTTTGAGAACCCTTGATCTACAACAACCATTGGTTGCTCGTAAATTACTACGAGCAACAGACACTAGCAGACACTAGCAGACACTGAGTCATTACGACTTGCCACCGCAATAATGTCGGCGCCGCTAGATGGCGGAACACACAAAGCGGTCACCGGATTCGTCTATAGGCCCAGGCTGTCAGTTGTGATGTCATGTGGAACAGAGGGAACCCTAGGGTGGTGTAAAAAGGGGCAGGTCAGAAATCTTAAAGAATCATTTTCACATTAGTGAGCAAGCACAATTGATTTTTTCGTCTCTCTTGCCCTCTGCGGTTTCCTGTTGTTCATTGCGGCTGTCTTCTTCCTTAATTGGCTTTTGCATGGCAGCCATGACTGTGACAGCTTCAAACCTGGCACTTACATATTCCATTTCATCCCTCTCATCTAATGGGTGAATTTCTGGGACAGTGAAGTGAACACCTCCTCCTCCTCCTCTCCTGAAACCACCGTCTGTGTCTGGGAGGAAAGGATTATCCCCGAGACCTGAAGTGCCCCCAGCTAGCCGCCACTGATAGCACAGGTTATGTTATCAGCAAGCGTCAACACTCTGACCTGCCTGCAGTGTGCAAACATTACTCATTTCACTCTGCATACCCGGAATATTATTCTGTCTAACATTAGATATTGGAGGAAGTTGTTTTTCCCACACTAATGAGATATGCGATAGGCTGCATGGTGTGAGAGCACTATGTTAAATGAACCAATGTCAATAAAACCCACTCTTCGCTGCAGAGAGGAGACTTAATCATATTTACATAAATTAGCAGTGTTCCAAAACATATCCGAGTTTACTATTTTGCACCGCGAGAGATCAGCCGCACACGAGCGCTGATATATGATTCTTGCACAAAAGCTTATAGGGACAAAGCACATTTGCATTTAAGAATTACCTCTGCACTCCTGCTCTGAAAACTGCTACGGTGTTGAGAATGGGGGAAGTTAACGCTGAATGGATAGGTGGGTGGTAATGAAATTGGAACGGATTCAAATAAGCTCTTAATTTCAGCCCAGCATTTATGAAACATTAATGAACAGAGGAGAAGATGTGATGCTGTGAAAACTCCCTGGCTCGGGAAAAGAGCACATGAGGAGCGCAGCGTGAGTTTAAACACGCTGGAAAATGAAGAAAGTATTATGATAATGGAGCTGACATGCCTCCAATATTACTCTGATGAATTTTGAAATGTATTGCTTATTACTGCCCACCATGTAACATGTCATAAAAAAAATCTGTGCGACACCAACTGTGGCTCCCGTTTCGGGCTGATAGCGGTTATGAAATATTGATGCCCACTTCTGCAACCATTCGCAAGAATCCTTTTTAACCAAAAGTGAATATCTGGTGTGTAGGCAGGCGGCCCCCCATCTATGGATATGAGGCAATTTTACCGAATGCAAGGAGGCTGCACAGATACCCTCAGAGTGAGTAACGTAAGTGGATTCTGCTGTTCGAGGCGAGCTAACCTCCACCTGTTAACACCGCAGGATATCAACTGTAATGAGAAGATCCACTATCTTACACACATCCACGGTATCGTAGCAGCCATATGCTCTCCTGCAGTAATCATGCAATACAGGTGCAGCGATATCCAAACACACCCCCTCGGGGGCGTATATCAGTAGTAGCTGCAGTTTTAAATGCATGTCCAAATACATGCATTATCAAAAAATCTTGCGTGTTCATCAGCAGATATTTATTTACAGATATGCTCACAGGAATACTTAAACGCACGAGCGCTCACGCACACATGCTGCAATAAATCAGAAGTCCTGACAGTGAGTGAGATGTGGGCAGAGAAGCAGACAGAGGAAAAGAATCTCCCCCTCAGGCGATGGCAGAATGAAATAGACAGTCAGATGCGGTTGAAAGACATTGGAGGAGGCCTCCGCTGCGGAGAGTGCCTCTTTTGTCTCGTTTTAAACTCAAACTCTGGCCTCTGCAGACCCTCTGTCGTCTCTCCAACTAGCAGCCTTGTGAAGCTGGATTGCCTCAAAGAGGGAGGACTAATGATAACAACGGTGCTGACTGACAGGAAGAAAAACTGTGCAGGAACTGGCTGCACACTGACTCACAAATATGCATCAATATTAAGAATAATGGAATGCTAATTTAGAGAGATTGCCAATAAGTTCCACTGTGAGTCAGCTTGTCATACTGAAATATCACTGATGTATGTATGTATGTATTAATGTATGAATAGGAAATGTGAATAGTATATTATTCCTTATTAGTTTAATTAAATTTAGACGTATTCATTTTCAGAATGTATGAGTCTACTTAATATACCTTCCTTGGAAATAATGAAACAGATCAAATATGAAAAGGATGCATAATGTCATTGTCATGGTCGACATTACGCAACCCTGAATCACGCCAGAGCGTGTAATAGACCCGCCTGTCCACCAGAGGATAGCTGGTGCAGTACCAACAGGGGGGAACAAAACCACTCACTTAGATCAGGTTGGTCTCATACACCGTTCGTTTGTAGCTATACATACAAAAAGCAATGCACTATAATTCATGTATATCCCACAAAATCAATTTGTATGTAATTAACATAAATTAACAAGTAACGGCCAACGCCCTGTAGGGAGGAGGACCTGAAATAAGAAGTCAACGTTGATTTATTTGTCACGTAAGTTCCGTGCCTAAGTTACACCACTTCTAGTTTTCTTGCCTAAACCTCAGGAAGTTCTTTCCTGTGAAGAAAGAAATGTATTTTGAAAAGTCTGTATACATGTAACAAGCAGACATTGACACATGTTGCTGGACACTTGTAGGAAAACTAACAAAAAAGGAGGATTAACTTTTTCGTAATATATCATACGAATCGTGTATGAGAATATGTTGCTTAGGTTTAGGCTACAAAACCACTTAGTTAGGTTTAGGAAAAACGTCACGGTTCGGCTTAAGATAAGTAACTAAGTACAATACATACATAAACAACGCAACAAGTACGGAGAACATGTCACAGATGTCACTAACGTAGCTTACAAAACAAAACACCGGTCTCCCGGTTGAAAGTTGTGTGTTTGTTGGACCCATTCACCTCTCCTCCCATCTACCATAAACAGCCTTTCTAAGATTTGATTCTACGTCACTATCTCTGAGCGCAGCATATTTATGCGGATGCAGTCAGTACAGACTACATGGTGCACAGCAAACGGCGTTCTTATTGCACACATTTGCCTTGTGCCTTATCTAGGGATTCAAATTTTAAGCGCTTCCCGTAATCGATCATTGCTAACACTATTGATCAATCGATTTATTGTAATTCAAAAAAACATACAAATTGTGAAAAAAATACCGAATGCATTTTTTTCCTCATTTAAAGCCTTATTTCCACAGCAACATATTGCATATTCTCTGCCTAGTTTTATGAGAAAGCCACTCAAAAGCAACTAAATGTAACGCTGCAACAAGAGAATAGAACCTAACAAACATCTCAGACACGCAGTCTGTTCTTGTTGTTCTTGATGCTGTTAGATTGCTGCTACACCGCCCCGTTAATAGGCATGCAGGTGAGTGCTGGGGAGAAAACCGTTTTTGACCACAGTGAATGTTGTTTTTGAAAGACTAGACGAAATAATAATAAACAAAAATGGCTTGAAGCAGAATATTTCATTAGATGAAAACATGTTGTGAATTTTGGAGAAGATTACATCTATCTTTTTTCAATAAATTTTGACTTTTGGTGCGAGACAATTACAGAGAATGAGCGCCGCATCGTTCATGTGTGCCAAGAGAGAGAGAGAAAGGAAGAGAGAGAGAGAGAGAAGGTGGACTGCATGCAATGTTTCTGTAGGTTATCTGTACAGCCTTGGAAAACGAATCGTAGGCTATGAGATGTTGCGGGTATGCAGACATACTGGCGTGCCAGCTTTGCCAGTCATTCTCCCCGCATTGACTTTCCACCAGTCTGTCGACTTTGCATCCCGTAAAGAGTTCTCAACCTAAGTTTTAGTAAGGAAAAACTGGCATGGCCATTTTCGAAGGGGTTCCTTGACCTCTGACCTCAAGATATGTGAATGAAAATGGGTTCTATGGGTAACAACGAGTCTCCCCTTTACAGACATGCCCACTTTATGATAATCACATGCAGTTTTGGGGCCAAAATCATGCAGAATAAATGTGTTATTTTAGCCTATTGTAAAAATGGTGCATTTCTGGTGGGTTCTTTATACTACGACAAAATTGGATTATATTGCCTTGCGTACAGTATCGCAATATATCGCAATATATTGAATCGTTTAGGGATGCACCGATCCGGCTTTTTCAGTGCCGATACCATTAGCGATACCTGGGCTTTGGGTATCCACTGATACCGAGTACCGATCGAATACAAGTGTTGAATTAATAAGCTGTATGCCTCACTGTGTGGAAGTGACTGGGATCATTCTTTTATCATCATTCAAGGTACCATCAGGTGTGACTTCAACATTTTTTTCCTAACTTTGTAAAACAAAGTGTGACCAATAAATACATAGATATAAGTTTATTTAATTGTTTTATATGATTCAAATAATAAATCGTACACCAGCAACCTGGTAAAAAATCTTCAAAATCAACAGGAATTACAATTCAAGTGTAAACCTTTTTAAAGCAGCAACAAATTGGTCAAAAATTAAACAGGAATTGAGATTACAGAATATAATGTATATAGTATATAAACACAAAGTTGAATTGAATAGATCGCCCCATTGTCACTGATACCCGATCCAGCTATTTGAGTCGTTCAGATCTGTCTTTGGTAGTAGATCGATTCAATTTCACGTGCTCGATCAAATTCTTAATGACAAATTAATTGATCGTCGATTAATCGTGAACATCCCTAGCATTGTCGTGTCATTCACATGCCTGCATTACAGCATATTTAGGTCGCTCAGGTAGCGTTAGTCTGTTGGCCACGATTCATTTGGGGAAAGTCGGATTTAAAATGCACTCATTCTGAGAACAAGGAGGAGGAGGAGGGAAAGGCAGTGAGAACGGGAGAGGAAAAGGGGGAGAGGGGGTGGGGGTGGGGGTGCCAAGGGATTGGCAGGAGTGACAGTGAGCACATTGGCTTGCAGGGTGGTTGCTACTTTACACTCCAATCACACAGTCCCTCTGTCCCCCAAGACATTTTAATCTGATCCCCCCGACCCAAGGAGACGAGAGCGCAGCAGCACAACACCGCTCAGAGGGAAAGCAGCGGCACCGAGCCGAGCCACGAGATTTTATTTCCAGCCTTTTTTTTACCTTCCACTTATGTGGATGGGTCTTTAATTTTATCACTAAAATGGCTGCTCCTTCTCTCATTACATTTATATGCTGAGTGTGTGTAGATGCAGCGTGAATGAACGCATCGTCCTGGCCGGGGCCTTTTTTTTTTTTTTGCGTAAACTGTGTACATGTGCGTGTGCTCGCAGGCACTACTTTTGATTGGATTAGTCAGAGAGAGACATCCATCCTCTCAGCCTCGCCCCTCCTCCACTGGTTACGGGCTGCATTATCGATCCCGAATAGCTCCATTTCCTCTCTGTGTCCAAACTTATTAGATGCTCTGCTTTCACACAGCCTGGCCTAATCCCTCCCTCTTCCTCTTTGAAACCCTTCCATTCTCCTCCCATTCGTCTTTGTCTTTCTTCATCCTCCGTCGCGCTCATTCCATCTCTGTCGTGCCGTCGTGTTTTTCCATCCCTTTGTGTATTTTCCTATGTTTTTGTCTTATCTTAATCTGCACCCATTTCTGCTTATTTTCTCCCTCTGACTCTTTCCATCCTCCCATCCCTCTCATCTGCTGTCTCTACTGCTGTGAGCACCACCTCTGTCAATCTCTGGCTTCACTTTCTGCCTCTCTCTGCTGCTCTCCGGTTAATACTAAAATTAGACTGCAAATGATTTTTGAGCAGTTGGAGGGATCAATTGCCATTAATTGCCTCTGGGGAAGAGTAACTTTTGACAGGGTTGCAAAAGAGGAAGAGAATGCAATGGAGAAATTATGACTTTGCAACTAACGGATGCTGACAGAATGGGCACAACTAATCACGATATGGAATGTATTTTTTTCCTTCAAACACTTTCTACAACACTTTCAAGTGTTAGATACACTTATTAGTTTAGAAATGTTTTATAACGTGGAACACTTTTCATATTTCTGTTGATGCATGCTGGCAGAAAATATCTGATCTGCCTCATGCATTTTGAAAAGCATGCAACGTAGATAAACAACAGCGGGCATAAGCAACCAGTTTCCTCTCTTTGTCTACGGTATATATATATATACATGTCTCTGTGTTTCTGCAGGCTCTGTACCCGAGCCCAGAGGAGGGCTGGCAGATCTACAGCTCGGCGCAGGACGCAGATGGGAAGTGTATCTGCACCGTGGTCGCACCGGCCCAGAACATGTGTAACCGCGACCCGCGCAGCAGGCAACTTCGCCAGCTCATGGAGAAGGTGACAGCTGTCAATAACACAATCCCTTTGAGAGACACGACTGTTTCCCACGCAGACGTACAAAACCGCCACACTGTGCCGCGCTCGTGTCTGGAGCCGTCTGTCACATACAGGCTGCTGAAGTGAATAGTCTGACTTCCTTTACCCCCACAGTTGATCAGTCATGCAGATTAATATGATGCCAATCAGAAGATATTGTTGGTTGAATTATTCTTTACCCTCATCCTACCAACATATTCAACATACAAGGACAACCGACTGAATAGTACTGATATGGCACCAGTTCACTTCAGTTTGTTAAACATTAGAACGGTTATTTTTGTGTTTCCATTAGCAAAAGTTGTGGATGGTACCAACAGAACCACTCTATTTTTGGTACCACCTCGGTCGATGCTCCAAGCGAGCTGAGCCGATACTAGAAGGAGTTAAAACACTGCAGACCACTTACTGCGACACAGGACATCCTGCACAAACTCACGATTATTAAATAGCCTGCTGTCAGTAGCGACCACAATTTGTAATTCATTCCACCCAAATTTTTTAAAAATGGCAGCTCGAAAAACTTTACTGTACACTACGCCGTACAATTTACGAAGTTCAGACGTTCCTCTGTTTGGTTGGCGTTGAAATTAGGACTGTAAATAACGATTATTTTTATTGTTGATTAATCCGTCAATTATTTTCTCAATTAATCGATTAGTTGTTTGGACTATAACGTGTCAGAAAATGGTGAAAAAATGTAGATCAGTGTGTCCCAAAGCCCAAGATGACATCAGATATTCAGTTTAGGAGTAAAGAAACCAGAAAATATTCACATTTAAGAAACTGGAATTTAGATTTTTTTCTTTTCTTAAATTACTCAAACCAATTAATAGTTTATCAAAATTGTTGGCCATTAATTTAATAGTTGAAAACTAATCGATTAATCGTTGCAGCTCTAGTTGAAATGATACAGCGAGTGTCACGTTGAAGATGATGTGACGGCAGTTTCATGCGCTGCCACTACGCCAATCAGCTGAGATTCCGCCTACACTGAGGGGGTTACTATCTGCAGTGGAAACACGGCTATAGAAACAACCATCAGAGCAAAATGTTAACTTATTTATTCTCAAAACATTATTAGTTAGGTAATTAATGTAATCCGGAAAAAAAATAAGTTACAGTTAATTTGCATATTGTGTAAAACGTAAATAGACAGAGCACATAAGGAGATCTGTGTCTGCTGCATCTGTCTTCTTCAAAACAGTATAGAAGCAAACTCTGGTGTTTTTTTGACAATAGCCAAATCCAAAAAGGCGGAAGCGTAGTTTTGCTGCTGGGCGCTGACGTTGCAATGGAACGAACAATTGACTTTCACATCTTGGAAATATACATTTTTTGCTGTCCCTACCCTTGACAGTGTGTGATACTTTAAATTTGGGACCCATGGCAAACATTAAAAACCATAAATAGTTCCATCTAGTAAAACTGCATATAGGCAGAATCTGTTGCTTTTGACTGGGGTCCCCCAGGACTTCAAAACATTGGTATTTAAAAAAAATAAAAAATAAAGCAATGATATGAAGTTATCAGGAACAAATTGATGAATAAATCGACTGAGATATGACAGATAGTTTACCTCTGGGGTCTGCAGGGAGTTGGGAGGATTAAGGTTAAGCATGAATTGCCTTAATAAGTGAAATGTGCTAAACTCACCCACAGAATTGGATTCATTGAGCCTCAGCCCTCTAATGTTTCTTTTTAGAGATATAAATCCATTCGATAATAATTAAGAAAATTAACTGTTTTACAAATCATTGAGGATGAAGAAAATGCTTTGCTTTGCATAGTTACACAGTAAATGTCGCGCACACTAAATCTGTTTACTCTGACTTGTGCTCATTCTGTCTTCCTCTAAGTGAAAAATATAAGTGACACTCTTTTATTGGGAATACTTGTGACATTTATGACAAGCAAATAAATGTCAAACAAAAACGTGTACACACGCAAAAGCATGCTGCACTATTTCAGCAACTAGACAATAAATCTGTTTCATTTACATGGAGTATTATTGACCTACAGAGCAGTGCATGCAGATGTAATTTCCTTCTAGTGCATAAACGCACAGATCAGTGGTGAGAGTAGAGGCAGGAGAGGACCTCTGCTGCTTGTTGACTCTCCAGATCTGCTTCTGCATTGATTGGTGGTTTGCAGATTGTCTTTCCCAAACAAAATATTAAAAACCTGAGAAATACTGTTTACTGTAACAGCTTTCACTTGCTTGATGGGCCGTGGCAGCTCATTCACAGCAGAGAGTTGTTGTTTTGTTTTTTTTAAACCAGCAAATGGGTGAATGAGAGGGCGGATCCAGAGAGCGAGTGAAAGCCTGGGAGCAGAGAGGTAGAAAAGAGGCAGGAGGGGCTGACATTGATGCGGTCTAGTGAGAAGAGATGGTGGTAAATTGAGATGCTGAATAGGCTCTGAGGTCCTGATGGATCAATGAGACACCTGAATTCACATATTGCATTCATTCTCATAGAAGTTTGCCTTTCCCCCCCGACAGTCTCTGTCTGCTGCTGCTGTTTAAAGCTCACGTTCACACAGACGAAATCCACACTCATACACACTTTAAAAGAAGCATATTGCAACAGAGAAGGCTGAGTTCAACTACTGTAGATGTGTGAATGTATAGCTGCACTGTATGTCTTTATAGGACCTATATACTTTATGTAGGGGTGGGAGAAGAAAATCAATACAGCATAGTATTGTGATATTTTGCGTGGCAATATTGTATTGATACAGACATTTTGCGATATGCTGCGATAAGATATGGTGCGATTTGTTACCTTTTTTCAGTTGCAAATTATGCAGTTTGTCAAGGTCCGTTTTATTTATAATAAGATACAGTTTTCATTCTGTTCATCTCAGAGTTTTCAGAAGAAGAAGAAGAAGTCAGAGGTCAAGGGACCCCTTTTGAAAATGGCCATGCCAGTTTTTCCTTGCCACAATTTTGTAGGACTTTGGAGCATTATTTAGCGTTCTTCTCTGGCTTTAAGACTGAGCTACAACCTCTGAAAGACAGAATAGCAGCCGTTGGATTGTTAAAAGGTTAATAGTTTATATAATAAAAGGTTGATAATTGACGTCCGTGTATTGATACAATATTTAAATGCAAAATATCGCGATACTATGCTGTATCAATTTTTCCACAACCCCTAAAAATCAGTAAAAGCCTAAATATAGAGCAATCTATTAGAAAACACATGAATACTACTTTTGAAGCATATAATGTTATTTGTTAAGAATAGTGGAATTGAACTCAAAGTTTGTGTTTGTGTTGCTGCATTGTGCTACATCATGTCAATACAATACACAAAATAAGACTTCAGAAATTACCAGAGTGAAATCATCGCCTGTCTGACACAGTCTATGAATATTATAAGCATGCAAATATATATTATTTATTGTTGCATTGGACTGAATTACAGTGTGGGTGTCTACCCTCTGTA
The DNA here is from genome assembly GCF_043250625.1 of Sebastes fasciatus. NCBI lineage: Eukaryota > Metazoa > Chordata > Actinopteri > Perciformes > Sebastidae > Sebastes > Sebastes fasciatus. Next base: position 24,538,121 of record NC_133807.1, on the reverse strand, counting down.
CATGCACACTGCTTGTAAGACAGCAGTTATCAGAGCCAAGCGCTCCCGTCAAATACAGTCTACAGCCCGGCCTAATGAGGGTACCTGGGGTCAGCGCTATTTGAGCTGCACACGAGCGAGAGCCACGAGTTAAAAGACTATGTGTCTGTGTGTATGTACCATGCCCGCTAAGACATCCTAATTTGAACCCAGAGCATGTGTGGGAATTATTTGAGCGGACCAGATCCACAAAGGCTCTCCCTGACACAGAAAGCCAAGGTTGCACTAACAATGTCAAAACCGCCCTCTGTTCAAAGAATGTTAAGTAGCCTGGTGGAAAAAGCCTCTATTCAGCTTTCTGCAGAGGCAGACAAAAATGCCGTCCAGCGCAGAGTTGGCCGTGAAGGACGGCGGTGTGAGAACGCTCACGGCGCAGACATTAGAGCACCTCATTCCCCTTTGACCTCTCTGTCCGACTGACTGCGTTGAGATGAGATAGGAGGGCACACTCAGGCATGCATACGCACAAACACACTTTAGGATTTGGTACAGAGCGAGTCATTAAACTGGACACCTGTGACTGATTGGATTCTGGGAAGTACGAGGGTGGGGCCGGACGAAAGCGTGAAATGCCTGGTGTGTGTGTATGTGTGAATCACTTACCATGGCTCAGAGGATGGAGCAGTCGCAACTGCGACCACAGTCCAGGAGGATGGTGACACTGCATTTGTTTAGTAGGGGTGGAGAAAACATTTTAGATTGATTTTTTTTTAATGCTAGAGTCAGACATGACGTCATATCCGTTCCGTATCCGTCAAAATACAAAACAAAGCCGCAGCGAGCCAAAACTAGACAGTAGAAAACGGTAGATGGTCCGCGTGGATACAACCTGCACCCTCACATGTTGAATCCAGCATGGTAAACACTACACATACAGTAAAGTATGGAAACACTTTGGGTTTCACACACATTGCCAGAAAAAGCAGCGCTAGACATGACGGATAAAGCTGCATGCTAACTCTGTCATGGACAGGAAACGTTATCGTATTGCGATAACGTGCGGTCAAGCCAGCCGTCACTCTCATCTCCGTGGTCAAATCAGCTGACGCTACAACTGTCGAGCACCCATATACTGACATTTATGTTAAATGCATTCAAACGCCCCCGATGGAGCGGACTATGGATGTATATAGAAAATGGAGATGACGAGAGAGCTAGCGATAGACTTGGCGAAGTTAGCGGAGGTATACACGTGAGACTACGTCCGGTTTTCAAAATAAGGTGTCAACATACATGGAAATAAGATTGATTGGATTATATTCACCAGAATTTTAAAACGTTACATGTCCCTTATAAATTGAATAGAAAATAACACTAATTTGTGAGGGAAATGTCTTTATTCTTTGAATTTTGGGTTGCGTTTTGCAAATTTAATAAATAACGCCTGACAATGACTGATATATTTGACTTCAGCACATCTCTGACTACATACAAGCTGAAAATCAAACATTTTTATTCTATCAATTTAGATATTTTCCTAAATAAAAGTTCCAATAAGTCTATAATACAAGTTTTTCCCATGGTCTAGTGTAAAAAAATTGCATTAAATCATAGCAATACTTCTAGAATCGCAAAACATATAGAATCGGCACTCAAGTATATCATGATAGTATCGAATCGGGAGATAGGTGTATCATCCCAGCCCCGTTGTTTAGACTCACGACTGGTGGAACAGTTTACTGTACCTCCAACTATTCCATCTGTAGCTGCTGTCAATGAGTTTTTAATTGGTGAAGAAGATATATTCTAACCAAATATTCCCTGGCCAGCTCATGAAGCATGTGGGAGATGAGTTGGGTGTAGGAAACAGTAGGCTGGACACAAAGTAAAATGAGTGGGCTGTCAAAGTGTAGGCAAGCAAGGCATTTGGTGCTAAACAGACTTTGTGTCAAACACTGACCTTTGAGAGTTGGACTGTTTTTGTTTGTGATAGGAGTGATTTGAATAGATATCTTCTCGTGAGCTTGGAGTTTCAGCGGTGCGTGCCTGTGTGGGCGAGTGTGTCTGTTTTGTGTGGGTAGTTAAACATATGTACACGTGAGCCGCCTATATGCACCCACGGCCCTGGCTGCAACAGTTTGTCAATGTTCAGATGATTTCTGGCCGGTTCAGTGCAACGTGCAGGAGATGAGGGGGCGTACGAAACAGTAGGCTGGTTATGCAGCAACAGAGTGGGCTGTCAAAGCGTGAGCAAGCGGAGTACTTAGAAAAAAATTAAACATAGTGCAAAACTGAGAAACCGAGATTCAATAAACACCTACTTGACAGCATGTTTCTACCTCCATGACATTTATTCATTCGCATTAAATTGTATGTATCCATTAACTTGTGTACACTGTTATAATATCATAGGCTTGCTACTCTTCTGTTTTGATAGCTGTGGGAGATAGGATATAAATATCCTAACTGGGTACCTGTTGACTTTTATTGCAAACAGTAATTTCTTATGTATTTCTATGTATTATCCTGATAGATTCTGGACAACTGTGCTGCCTTTTCAAGCGCCTCACCTTTCATCTTGCTTATTATTTCTTATTGTTTGCTTTTGCTCATTGTTTGACACCTATTTATTCTGTTTTTGTATTTAGTTTTGGGTTGTTTTTTTTGTGTTTTTTTATACCGTATGACTAAAACTTGTCTTTATGCTTAACTCTGTACTTTGAAGACATTGTTTTATTCATACTGTGTGCAAAGCTCAAGCTTTTAATTTACAGTTCAGTGCACATACTGCATGGGGGACCACCCTACATGAGACTACTGCTAACATGACGCTAAAGCAGTTTATCTACAGCAAAGTCAAGTAGATGTTATTTTCTGAATTGAATCTGAATTGGGGAGCTGCAAGACATCCCAGCATGCAATGGGTGAAAATTATGGAAACATCTTAGAGGGGTTGGCAGTTTGCTGACTGAGACGTCACCACCTGTGAGCATTTCAGAGTTGCATTCGGGGATGGAAAGAGTACTAGAATGTATATATATAACCTCAAGTAAAAGTACCGTTACTTTAAACAGATTTTACTGGAGTAAAAAGTGAAAAATAGGTGAGTAAAAATGTACGCTGAGTAAACGTTATGTTTTTAAAAGGTGTGGGTTGCATTGAATGTCTATGCATACACGAGTGAAACAACATCACACCACTGAGCCCTAATGTCCAACATATTCCCTTTCTATAGACAGCACTTTGCAGCCTGTGCAGACAACTGATTAGCAATTATAAATATACAACAGCCTTCCTCTAGCCTTACTGGAACTCACCAGAAAAGAGGACAAAACTCAGACAATTAAACAAATATGACAGACAATAAATATAATGTCACCACGGCGGGTGCAGTAAGTGGCATTAACAAGCCATATAAAGGAAACAGAATCAACAACAGAATAAAGCATCACCATATCAGACAACACGGAGATGTAAACAATATAAACTCTACAACGACTGCAGCCACAAACACGAGCAAAAACAGAGCGTGGACAGTTTCTGCACAAACGTTATGTTTCTAGGCAACAAGGCGGTTGCTGAGTTACAACAATAAGTGAGTTTCTTGTTGTACTCACGTGTTTGAGCGTCATTCTGTGAGTCTTGTGCATCGTGAAGTCCTCCTGAATCTGTCCAGAACTGCAAACTCCAGAGTAGTCCTAATGTAAAAGGTGACAAGATATGAAACAAAAGTCAGGTAGGGAGGTCTGGAGGAAAATATTTAGTGATTTTATTATGCAAATGACGCATTTTGAGATTAGAATACAACGTGAAAACATGTTGTTTTGATAAACAACTAAGTTTTATTGCATTATAATATATATGTTCATCACTTTAAAAGGGACTGTTCGCGCTTGTGCTCGCTCTAAATAGACATGAACGAGCATCGCTCAAAACAGTGAGGCGACACACGTCAGCTAAAAGCACAATATCACTCTATATTTCAGCTGCTTGGCAGTAATGTTAGCTGACCAGACGAAGGTCTCTCCATGAATCAGTGCTGATCCTAGTGTTGGCTTTTCCTGCTTCAGCCTCCCAACCACGGTCAGAAGGAACAGGGGAGACACCAGAGTTTTGGTCGGACACGATAACGTTTCTCGCTGCGGAGCCCCGTCACTTCACAAGACACGGGAAACCTCTGTTGGTCTGGAGGAGCTGCAGCAGTTATTTCTGCACAAACGTCCACTGTACATTCACTAGATATTCTCAGAGCTACGAAGTCTTCTGCCGTTTGTAGTGTACGCGCATGCACGTGAGAGTGGAGCGAAAGAGCGAGAACGAGCGCGGTATGTGAGTGAAGGCAGGCAAGCAGAGGAGCAGAGTACAGCAGAGACTCCGGCCCTGGAGACTAAAGCTACGGTCTCCCCCGCGTCCTCCGACCGCGGCCAACACTGTTTAGCAAGAAAGGCATCACTAGATATAACTTTGTGGTTTTGGTGCTTTGTGTAGTTTGTGTTGGAGTCTGAGTCTGAACAGCGAGTACACATGGGACAACGACCCGGGTGTTTTATACATGTAAGAAGTTACAAACAGTCCCTTTAAGTGATATATGCGCACACATACTAATCATAGGTCAAAATAGGGCAGAAGTGGTAAAAAAACGAAGAGTCGTTTGGGAGCCGAAAGAGCCGGCTCTTCTTGGTGAGCTGAGCCAAAAGATCTGGCTCACTAAAAAGAGCCGGAATTCCCATCACTAAATTATTCTCCCGTTATTTACTTTCCTCCTGAGCAGATTTAAGTGCCGCACTTTAGTTTCAAAACATGACAAGAGCAACAACGTTAATGCTCGCTTAGAAAATAAAAGCTTACCTCAGGTTTATGGAGACGTTAGTGCTAGCAGTCCTTCTCTCCTAACTCCCTCCCTCCAGGGGAGGTTTATTAGCTCGTTTGGTTCATTCAGGATGCAGAAATATAACCAGTCCACTCAGCCCTCTCCTCCTGTTCCACTGAGCTCCTCTAAGTCTTCATAAACTCTGGGCTGAAATTAGGCTCTGCAGTCACAACATGGTGACAGACATATTGTCAAAAACAACAGAGCTTCACCTAACTGAAGGTAAAAGCTCATTAGTGAACGCAGAAGACACCTGGAGGAGCAACATCCAGTGGGTGTGTTTGATTTGGGTCACTGAGCCTCCCTGACGGTGCTTAAGGCCTATTAGGGCAGATGCAAACGTTTTTGGCCCTGCTCAGAGCAGTTACATTTTGCTCCCAAACTAGAATATAAATATAAAAATATAAAAAATGGAGAAATCAAAAGAAATATAAATAAGAAATATATATAATAGTGCAAATTAAAAAAAAAATTAGGATTTATGCAAATAATATACATGCATGCATTTATAAAAATGCAAGAATAGTGTAAAATAAGAATATTAGTGTAAATGTTCTGTATAAATAAATGCAGTGTTAATGCTGGAGTAAACAAGATTATTGCACAACTGAATTATTGCACTAAATCAGGGGTGCACACACTTTTTCAGCATGCGAGCTACTTATAAAATGACCAAGTCAAAATGATCTACCTACTATAAAAATGCAAAACATATATTTACTTATAAATATATTGAGTATTCTTTATATGTACAATATATGTTGGTGTACCTTGCATAACTGCATGAACCCATATTGTACAATATAACTCTGTAAATTTGTTGTCATTACCTTACTCTGATGACTTGCACTGAATGGAATCAGCCAGGGATGCATAGTCCGGACAGTAGCTGCTGATAGCCAGCCTCAAGCACACTTCCAAATGATCATCAGTCAAGGTGGAACGGTATTTGGACTTAATAATCTTCATGTGGGAAAAGGCTGACTCGCATAAATAAGTGGAGCCGAATAATGCAGTCAAGGAGGTAGCACATTTTCTCATGTTGAGGTACTTTTCCTCTGTGAGTAAGTTCCAGAACTGTCCATGAGCCCTGGACTGAATGTCAGCTTGTAGTGTCAAAATCTCATCCTCCACTCCAGATGAGTTCAGGTGAAACAGTGTTGCAATTTGTTGGCTGACGTCTATTTAAAAAAAAAAAAATAAATAAATAAATGTTTTTTTTTAAATGCCATGCGATCTACCCACACTACCTTCGCGATCGACCGGTAGATCGCGATCGACGTATTGGGCACCCCTGCACTAAATCATTGCACTGTTAAATCAGTATTGCACAGTTGAAGATATAATAAATTATTTATATATAATAATTAATTTATATATGTAAGTATATGTATGTATATATATATATATATATATATATATATGTATATATATATATATATATATATATACAGTATATATGTATATATAGTGTTTTGTAATCACTTTATCATACAATAAAAAAATATATAAAAATAAATACTTTTAAAAAAGGTCAAATGCGTGTAAAAATACCATATTAAATTAAATATTGTGGTGCTGCAGCGATGTCCTGACCTACCCATCATATTAAGAACTTAAAACATTTCTGTTTGATACAGATCCCTGCAAAAATTACACAATAATCATTTTAATATGTTTTTCCAATTAAAATAAGAATAATGATGTAAAAATGATCATTCCCTCTAACATCGCAAGTCATATCATAATTGCAATATCAGTCAAAATAATAAAAAAATGTCATAGTTATGTAGCCTTATAAATAATAAATCCAATCTTATCCTTTAAGATCAAAACTAAAAATGAAACTAAAGAATTTCTTGTATGTCTGTGTGTGTGTGTGTGTGTGTGTGTGTGTGTCCTTGTTGATGTGTGTTTCCAGGTTCAGAACATTAGCCAGTCGATGGAGGTGCTGGACCTGCGGACGTACAGAGATCTACAGTATGTCAGGAACACCGAGGGCCTAATGAAAGTGGTGGATGGAAAGCTGAAGGTGGCCTCCGAGAATCCCCGCAGTCTCAATCCAAAGGGCTTTCAGGTAATTGGCTGCCTGTCACCTCCTGTACGGCGGCGGTGTGTGTTTGTGTTATCCTCAAGTGAATGCAGATACTATTACATGTGGCACTGCTCTCCACGCGTACACAAACTTTGCAATCTCTTTCGCAGACAATAACATTTTGTACGACTCTCTCTAGACTGCCACATAGGTGCACAAATTCGTTTGAGTCATGCGCAGAGCAAATTCACACATGCTCCTGAATTATTAAACTCTTGGACCTAGAAGAGTTTTTTCTCTTTATATTACATCCTTCCCTCTCTCCTCCTCGATATACTTAACATTCTGCTGTATGCTCTTAGATAACAGGCACATATATTCACATTTATCTCCACCTTATCTCCCTACAAGCGAAGGCTCAGCTGCCATTATCAGTGGGCCTTTTTGTCTTCCTGTCAGCATGCTGTCTTGACCGGGCTTTCTCCACATTTCTCACACACTCACAGATATTAGATGGACCATAAAATAGTTTGATTAAAAGATGCCTTGATAAATGCTAAGTGTGCTTCCCTGCCGGGACCCTGCCTCAGCACGACGGCGAGCATGAATGGCTGTGTTTTCTGCTTTCAGTCCCATGAAGATGCTTAGAATTAGCCTAAGTAAAGCCTGCAGATGACTAAAAAATGCAGAATTGTGTGCATTATATCCCAGGACTTTTCTGAATGCAAATCCAATAAAGAGAAAAAAAGTCATTTAAAAAAAGCAGGATTTGACCAGAGCAGGTTGGCTGATGAATGCATGCAGCTCAAAGTTGCCAATGGCAGAGCGTGGGAGATTAACGAGACCGAATTTTCGCGGCTTGAAAAGGGGAAAATGAGATTTATGATGTGGCGCCACGGGGCTGAGAGCTGCTCCATCACCAGATTTACGATAAACCTTAACAAAGAGGAAACAGCCCCTCCTGTGGCGGCCACGCTTTATTGATACACCTATTTCTCTCTTGAGCCTTCTAGTTTCCAAGCAGGCAGCCCGGCTCTCCCGCTGCTTCCTGCACTCCCACCTAAAGACACATTGTTCTTCTCACTTCTAAACACATGAGTCACAGAGTCAGGTTTACACCCAGCAGCACCACGCTCCGAAAACTGTCAGTGAAAATCACCCCGAACCAGCTGAGACAGTAATAATGTCTAAACTCAGTGGCTTTTGTAGATGAAAATAAATCTACTTACAGATCATACAAAGAAGCCCACACAACTCAAACAAGTGGGTGGAAGCTTAATAAATACAGAAACAAAGCCGGCAACTGAGAAAATGTTGTTTAATTATAAAGGGCACAAATATTAAGAGAGGAAGTGATGCGTATAGTAGTTTAAGACACTGGTTCCCAACTTGGGGGACAACTTTTTGCTAAGGGGCGCCAAAGCTTCAAAGTGGGTTGCGAGGCCTTCTTGATTTTAAAGGCAGCTTAAACAAATCAGTGCACGGGAAGAGAAAGTGAGGAAAGCAAGCAAAAGAGTCGTCAAGAGGGCAAACAAGGAAGGCTCTTCTCATTTTTATCTTCATCTCATCTAATCATTCAAATACATGGATGTTTTCACAGCGACAGGTGGTGAGTGAGAGTGGTGTGAAAATGGTCGCTTTGTTTCATGTACGTAAAATAACGGCGTGTATATCCGCCGTCCTCGGTCTTCCAGTTTCCCTTTTTGCATGACAAATGCAGTCTACCGCCACCTGCTGGTGTGGAGAGTTATTTCATCTCACGCAGGCACAGAACGTACGTGGTAGTTGGCCGTCGGCTGCAGTCTTTGCGGTGTGTGCGAGTGCATCTTTTTGGCCAAGACAAAGGCGACATGAGGCGACGCAGTTGGTGGCCTTTAATATATATTTGGCCTATATCTCAGCATTTCATTAATTTATGCGAAGAAAACTAAATTAAATTGTTGTTTTTAAAGTTTAGATTATTATTTAAGATATAAACAGGATAAGAGGACGTGAAGACCTGAACACAAGTTATATTCACAGAGCCTTCCCTCTCTGCTAAACAGCCTCGTCCTGCATTAGAAAAGTATGCCATTAAATCAGCCAAAGAGATGTTAAAACAATGGCCAAATGCTGAATTTATCAAAAAAAATATTAAATATGTATGATTGTATAAAATAATTAATACATAAAACCGAGAATTGTAATAAAAGTTCCTAAAAATAAGAAGAAAACTCATCTCTGATGTAATATTCACAGGAAATAATCTGCTCAAATTCACCCAAATCCCTTGTTTTACACAAACTTCCTGCAGTTATTGCGTTCTCTATTATGAATTGTACAGATTATCAGTTGTTCAGTTATTGTTATGCATTGAATATAATATGAAATAACCATAAAATGTGTCACTTAGTCAGGGGTTGTCAGTTTACTCAATGAGAGAAAGGGGTCTAGGATGGTCTAAGATAAAGCCAAATAAATAGAAATCCAATTTGTGTACTAGAAATGTCAGTAATAAATGAAATCGGAGTATATTATACCTTGGTGTAGTTGTATTATGAATCTCATGATGAATCCAGGCGCTAAGAAGTCGAACAGATGAACCAGCACACAGCTACAATATGAGCTCCTGATTGAGAGATGATCTACGAATCAGAAGCAACAAGTGGAGATTGGAGCTCTGCACACAATCCCCTGTACTGACCAGTCTGTCCTAGATTCTCCCAGGGTTTAATCTTCTCCACATCTTTTTTTTTTTGCTTTTCCACGGGTCTTTCTCTGTGATTACTATCTCAGGAGTTGAAAGACAAGGTGACCCAGCTGCTCCCCCTGCTGCCAGTGCTGGAACAGTACAAGACGGACGCCAAGATGATCCTGCGTCTCCGGGAGGAGGTGAGGAATCTGTCCTTGGTGCTGATGGCCATCCAGGAGGAGATGGGCGCCTATGATTACGAGGAGCTTCGCCAGAGAGTCCTGCTGCTGGAGACCAGGCTCCACTCCTGCATGCAGAAACTAGGTATAAGATATATGCAAATGAGGGTGTGGGTGGGTAGTCATTGAATGTTTCATTTGAAATAAATTCTCATTGTAGCACTTAAACATTCAGAGGTTAGACAACAGCAATATAGAAAATAAATTAATGATTAAAAGAAGATCATCCGTGGTCAAAACTCTGTTGTACATTGGCAACAATTCCACTCTCCTCAGTGTGCGACTTATCTGCATAAATTAAGAAAAATTGGCCTAGAAAGCCTGAATGAATAATTTATTGTGTTCTCATGTAATGTGTTGGCTTAAACTGATGATTTTACAAAATCCCACCTACATAAACTGATGACTTAACAGGAAGAGACTGCATTTAGCCTTTAGGTCATTAGTGTTTTGCTTTTGTCTTTCATTAAGCATTTTTATAAAGAAAATTATTTTATGCAGAGAAATTATAATAACTACTCATATATATTTATGTCCAGACCACTTTTATGAAGTACTTTACAAAACTGGGTAAACAAATGCAGAGAAAAGGAAACTAAGACAATAATGGACACATACATCTCAGAAAAGTGGTGAAAAAAACATGCAAGAATCAAACAATAAATAAATCGATACATTTTTGCTTGTGATTTTATTTCCCTCTGACATGTATTGGATGCAATTACACCTTCCACGCCCCCAGTAAAACATCAAATTGTAACAGCCATCAATAAAATCCATCTATGTCCTTTTAAATGCAATATTTATGGCTGTGGAGAGTGTTGCTTTTTTTATACATATATGCAAGTGTCATCTGCAAAAAGTATAAAAGTGATATAATGCAATTTACAGATGTCCCCAAATTGAAACCCCTACATTTTCAAAACCGTGTAGTGCCTTAAACCCAGCCTAGTGGAACACCATGTTTCAAATGAGCTGTAGAACTGGAGTTCCCTGCTTAACCCCGTCTCACTCCCAACTCGTCAAATACCGCCGATTGGGCAGCACACTTTAGCGACAGTATGTAACGAACCAGGCTTTCAAATATCTCCAATTAAAACCCACCCGTGACGCTATTCGACGGTTGAAGCAAGTGACGTAGTATTAATAGCGTGAGAGTCTGTTTAGTGCGGGCGGGAAGATGTGGTGGATGGGTCAAACAAACAAGACTTTCAACCAGGAGACCGGTGTTTGTATGAAATTAGAAGTGACGTTGTCTTATTTTGTCACGTGAGTCGTCGGTATTGTCAGTCCTGTGAGTCGTTAGTCACGTGACTAATATTGCCAGTCCCATGAGTCCCGTGAGTCGCTAGTCATGTGCCTCGTTAGTATCGTCAGTCTTGTGAGTCCAGTGAGTCGCTAGTCATTAGACTCGATAGCATTATCAGTCTTGTGAGTCACGTGAGCTGCTAGTCATGAGACTCGATAGTGTCGTCAGTCTTGTGAGTCCCGTGAGTCGCTAGTCATTAGACTCGATAGTATTATCAGTCTTGTGAGTCACGTGAGTTGCTAGCCACGTGACTCGTTAGTATCATCAGTCTTGAGAGCCAAGTGAGTCGCTAGTCACGTGACTCGTTAATATCATCAGTCACGTCATCGAAGTTAACGTCAACCACGACCGTTTCCTAACCCTAACTAAGTGGTTGTGTTACCTAAACCAAGCTTCCTGTAAAAACTGAACGTTTTTTGAAAATACACTGCATGTAATGAGCGTATATTGACATGCCTTCCTTGGTTCGTCCAAAAGTAACGCAAGAGGGGAAACCTGTGCATCGGTCTCCGATGCTGATGACCAAGCGGTGGTATTTTGACGAGTTGGGAGCGAGAATATGTTGTATCAATGTGCCCTGGCACAAAAATAAATGTCCGTCTGTTTGTGTATGCAGTGCCACAGTGTGTACATGCGCATGTCCTAATTACAGTAAATACATTTGTATGGCGTCTTACCTCTTCCTCTTCTTTGACCTTCAGGCTGTGGGAAGCTGACTGGCGTCAGTAATCCCATCACAGTACGTGCATCAGGGTCAAGGTTTGGCTCGTGGATGACCGACACCATGATCCCCAGCTCAGACAACAGAGTAAGTCCATCTGCTCACCCCCTGCTATCTCCTTCATAGTTCAACAAACACAGAGGATAAAGTAGAACCAAAGTCACTCTCAAAAAACTCTGTCAGCTGCTCAATGGGAAAAAAAATATCCCTCACAGCAACACTGTCATGATACTTCAGTGACTGATTGACTGTTTTGCCTGAGTAGGACTTCTTCGTGAGCTCCGGAGGAGGAGAGACAGAGAGAGAAATAGGGATGCAAAGCTGAATCACTGATGGATAGCATCCTTTTTCCTTCTCCCTGTCTACCTCTGTCACCGCAGCTCCAGCTGATTAATCACTTCATCATCAGCAAAGAAATGAATGAGTTGTTTGGGCTCAAGTTTTCTAAATCACCTTGGTAATTACCGCGAGTGTGCTGCGATGCTCTGGACCCAGATGATATAGTAATGGCTTCAGCTGATTACAGATGACATGTGGTTTCATTTGGGTAGATACATGGTAAGAAGCAGGTGGGGAAAGACACAATTGAGGGAGGATATAAAGAGGAATTGCGTGGCCTGGTGAACGGAGGAAGTGATAGTGGAAGAAAGGATTATTAGCCATCTGTAGGGAAGAATGGAAACTGATGGAGGACAGACGACGATGGCCTTTTTCATCCCCACCCTGAATCATAACAAGCTAGATAGATATTGTCAGCAGAGAAGGTCAATTTCTTTGATTGAATGCCCTGATCTTTGTCTTTAATCACCTTACTCACTGAGATCACATTAGACGCTTTAGATCAATCACAGATCATATTAATAGCCAGATACATCAACAACATCAGATCAACACCCGCACCAATCATGATAATCATATTTGGGGAAGCGTCAACAGAAAAAAATGTGCTTCGACATGGCTCAGCTCTAGGGACTCATTTAGCAGGCAGGGGAGAAACAATGCTTAATGCTCCATAATCTTCCCTTCTCCATAATTCAGCCGCGGTACCTCACCTCCCCCGTCTCCTCCCATACACTACCGCTCGCCCCACTGGGATTGTTATTGAAGGAAAGTGCCTATTCTACACCTGGCGAGAGCAGGAAAAGAGGAGTAAAACGACGGGTGGAGCATCAGAAGAACAAGACCTACATCTCAGCAAAGCTCTCCTTGATATGTTAAGGACAAAATAAATATCCAAGCCAACTGCGGTTTAATTTGAATCAATTAAAAGCTGAACTGTGCCTCGGCGGAAGCATTGAGGGAATGAGATGGGAGATGCAGCCAGAGAGGGGCCATGTCAGTGGAGAGATCCGCTGAGAGTGCTTGAGGAAAAAGATAGAGCTGCTAAATGGATTGATTTTTCTGTAAACGTGGACTGGAAAGGCCAGGGAGCACAAGCAGTGGTTGACTGCAAAGTGCAGGCAACGTCTTCACTCCCGCACACAGAGGTGGGATCAATAGTCCTGCACACACATTTCAAGTATGCACATGAAGGCACACGCAAACAAGTAGAGATTCACCAACATGCTTACGCCGGGGCCACACAGCGCGCTTCAGGCTCGCCTGACGGCAGCGTCACGTCGTGGCCGCGTCATGCCCACCTAGGGTGTTCACACTAGACGCGAGTTACCCACGTCTCGGGAGCGTCCCGGAGCTACCTGAGCTGTGTTTTTGCTGTTGCTGACAGCCCTTTCTTTCTACATAGAGTTTGCCTTTTAATGGCCATTTAACTTCATAATAAATGTGATTTATATTTATTTAAGACAAAAAAGGGTAAGAACTGTGTGGTAATTTGTAAATATTATTAGAAACAAGCAAATAAATTCATACATAAATATTAATATATAGCCCATATAAATCCCTCTTTTCTGTCAGTGAAGAGGAATTTATATATATATAAATCCCTCTTCACTGACAGTGAGGAGGGATTTCTATGGGCTATATATATACATATATATACATATATATATATGTATATATATGTATATATATAAATCCCTCTTCATTGACAGTGAAGAGGGATTTCTATGGGCTATATATATATATATATATATATATAAATCCCTCTTCATTGACAGTGAAGAGGGATTTCTGTGGGCTATATATTAATACAAAAAAATAAATAAATACATTAGTAGTAAGAGAGAGCCTACAGCAATCCCTCTTCACTTTGACTGGCACAGTTTTAAACAACATTTCCAGGGGGTTTCGGGTTCCTGTTCTACAGCATTCCAGGTTGCGGCTTTTATCGAAAACGACTTAATTTACATCTGGGGCGGGACAGCAATTTACATTATAAATGCTGATGTTCCGACATCTCAGGCAACTTGGAGCTTTTCACCACCTTGTTGCTGAACTGCGCCTTGATGGAGAAAAACACCTGAAGTATTTCAGAATGATAAATATAAGTAAAGTGTTTTGTTTTTTTATTATTATAAAACAAAGCAAAATAAACAGTTTCGTTATTTGTTAACCTTTAGAAAACGAAAATCATTATTAAATATCTTTATAAAAAATTAAATAACACCTCTAAAAGAAAGAACAATAAAGTTACGTGGTGTTTGTTGAGAGAGAGAGAGAGAGAGAGAGAGAGAGAGAGAGAGAGAGAGAGAGAGAGAGAGAGCGAGAGAGAGAGCGCATCGGAAAAATACTGCCAACTATCACCTGATGTTCTTATAACCTATTAACCCAGTCTATTATATGTATAGCATATGTAGGGTTTCTGCTATGACTACTACAGTGTTTACATAATTAAAAGCCTGTACTATATTAACTTGATGGAAACCTGCAAGCAGACAACTTCTTTATTTAGAGTATTTCAGAATAAAAGCATTGTGTTAATGAATGAATGATTCTGTGCACTAAAAACGCTAGAGGACTTTTATTTTGAAATCTAGATAGGAAGTGTAAAATATTGATGGTCAGTGACATATTCTACAGATGTCTAGACATGGAAACTGTAGTAATCTTGCTCATATACTGTCAATAGATCACCTTCACTGTCTGTTGCTGCTGGGAGATGCAGCCGAGAGGTAAGCGGCAAGCGTGAAAAATAGGCGAGCCTTCTATTCTATAAAATAGACGCACGTCTGACGTGCGTCTGACGCGCGTCTGACGTGCGTCTCATGCGGGCAGTGTGTCCACTCTAACCTGTTAACATGGACGCCGAAATAAAAAACAACACGCGACGTTGCCGTCACGCGAGCATGATGCGCGCTGTGTGGCCCGGGCTTTAGTGTGCTCAGGGCATTGCCACCGGCTATAAAGAAACATTGTTCACAGTGTTGTTGCAGAGAGGTGTGTCTTCCAGGTATAACAATAACCTCCTGTAACCTCTAGATCTTCTCTTTACCTCCTTTAGTTTATCCCGTCTTTTTCTTCTCTCCACAGGTGTGGTCCATGGATGGTTACTTCAAGGGACGGCGTGTCCTGGAATACCGCACCATGAATGATTTCATGAAGGGCCAGAACTTTGTGCAGCACTTGCTGCCTCACCCCTGGGCAGGCACCGGTCACGTGGTCTACAACGGCTCGCTGTACTACAACAAGTACCAGAGCAACATCATCATCAAGTACCACTTCCGTTCTCGGAGCGTGCTGGTGCAGCGCAGCCTGACCGGGGCCGGCTACAACAACACCTTTCCCTACTCGTGGGGCGGCTCCTCTGACATCGACCTGATGGCGGATGAGAATGGCCTGTGGGCCGTTTACACCACCATCCCCAACGCTGGGAACATTGTCATCAGCCGCCTGGATCCCATGAGTCTGGAAGTGCAGCAGACTTGGGACACAGGATTTCCCAAGCGCAGTGCTGGAGAGTCTTTCATGATCTGCAGCACACTTTATGTCACCAACTCCCACCTGGCTGGCGCCAAGATCTACTTTGCCTACTACACCAACACATCGAGCTACGAGTACACAGACATCCCTTTCCACAATCAATACTCCCACATCTCCATGATGGACTACAACCCCAGGGAGAGGGTCCTGTACACCTGGAACAACGGACACCAGGTGCTCTACAATGTCACACTGTTCCAGGTTATTAAGACTTCTGGGGACTGAGAGCCCTCAGACGGACCCACTCAAATAATGCTGTGATCATTGTTCGGGGAGGGGCAAGCGGGCCGGGTGGAGGTGGGTGGGGTTTTGGGTTGTGTGGGATCAGGGGCTTCAGTGTAAGGGCATAGGCTTGGATTTTTTTTTAAAGAATTTCAATCTTCATAGAGTGCTATTATTCACATTCTCAAAAAAAACACTACGGCTCAAGGTCGGTAAAGAGACAAAAGACTGAGCGCTTCTCTTATTTTTCTTTCTGTGATGAGTAAGCATGGTTCTTTTTATTTGTGATGAGAAATAAATATCAATCTTTACCATTTATGACTTTGTATTTCATTGTCACTTTCGTTTCAAGTCGACCTTCACTGTATCTTGGAGGGGTGAACGACAAACAAGAAACTCTCTGTGATCCTGGATGTGTATGCTTTTTAAAAGGTATAAATGGGTGTTTGAAATTATTATGACTGTTTCTTTTAGAGATGTCAAAGTTAACGCGATAATAACGCGTGAACACAAATTCACTGCCACCATTTCTTTAACGCATTAACACAACTTGCGATTTTTTTGTAGCGGGCTCAATTTTAAAGCTAGAGTGAAGATCCTGGTATCATATGAAACTATGAAACCTAAGGAATTCATTAGTACCAGCCATGTCATCCTAGATGGGACGGAGGCTAAATAACGCTCCAAACTTTCATTAGTTAAAAACTGTCATGGCCATTTTCAAAGGGGTCCCTTGACCTCTGACTTCAAGATATGTGAATGAAAATGGGTTCTATGGGTACCCACGAGTCTCCCCTTTACAGACATGCCCACTTTATGATAATCACATGCAGTTTGGGGCAAGTCATAGTCAAGTCAGCACACTGACACACTGACAGCTGTTGTTGCCTGTTGGGCTGCAGTTTGCCATGTTATGATTTTAGCATATTGTTTTATGCTAAATGCAGTACCTGTGAGGGTTTCTGGACAATATTTGTTATTGTTTTATGTTGTTAATTGATTTCCAATAATAAATATATACATACATTTGCACAAAACAATCATTTTTGTCCACTCCCATGTTGATAAGAGTATTAAATACTTGACAAATCTACCTTTAAGGTGCATTTTGAATTGTGATTAACTATGGACAATCATGCAATTAATAATATTAAATATTTAAAATTGATTGACAGCCCTAATGAAAACTGATGAATATTAGTTTACACATGAGATTCACACAAGTTCACACCAGAGGCGCAAATTATTCAGTTTTCTTTCCTGAGAATTAAGAGTAAAATTAAAAGTAGGCCTATTTAACAAAAAATGCTGTTGCAGTGTACTTTTTATTTTGTTATTTTCATTCTTTAAAAGTCACCAGAATGCAGGAAACAAAGTCTCTGAAACTCAAATTGTTCCTGGGGAGGACCCCCCACTTAGGTCTTGAAATCCTCCATATTTTTGAGGTCTCAAGGTTGGCAAGTATGCTACCAAGGTGGGAGTTTTTAAAACAAGTATAAATAGGTGTCACATTTCTTTTTAGTTATGACTAATGTTTCTTTTATTTATTTTTTGGATGAAAGGGACATGCAGGTATTCCTTGTTGTTCACTGACACCTAGCTAAGATGCTCAAAATATAGAATATGTGTTTAGAATAAATTGAAGCTGTTTTTCAGCATGAAATCTAAAATACTATATTAAATAGCATAATTTAAATATAATTAAATGGAATAATTGCGTCTATCTCGCTCATACTGAGCTGCTATTACTACCACAGCCGAATCACAAAATAATGTGGTGACATTATGTGAATACTGACGAGTCAATCTCCAGGGCTGCATTAAACCGTATCTTGAAAACATTTCATCCAATTCTTTCCATCTGAGAAAAGCCAAGGCATCGGGTTCTGTGTAATAAAACAGCACGCTTCCACATACTCAACCAGTGTTAAATTTAACTGCTTACATTTTATGTTTCAAGGTGAACTGAAAATGAAAGCAAAACATCTGGTAAAAAGAGCAGGTGGCGCTGCGAAGAGTCGCGAAGCACAAACAGAGAAGGAGGGAGAAAATGTAAAAGGAATTCTAAGAGCATTTACTTCTGAGTGGAGAAATGAGACTTCACAATTACTGTTGCATGTCAAGCTCCAATCTGTTTTAATCTTGTTAGTCGCACAGCTCCTCTAAGGTGCTTTCTGCAGACAAATGTTCAGACGCGAGGCGTACAGCGGGACACTGCTCACATGAAAGTCTCAAACTACAAACCTTTCACTGCATCTTTGTTATTATTTGCTACTGAAAATACTTCTGAAGCCACATTGGCATTCTCCGCTGTACAGAGGGCACTTTGGCAGAAATACAACAGCCCAGTGCCGTTTTATTTCTTTTCATTTTTAAGACTTGTGAGGGTAAATCCATTCTTTGCCGAGCCCGCGGTGAACACAGAAGACGTACAATAAAATTGGAGGCTCCACTTTTCTTTCCCCGGGTAACCATGGCGATCCTATTCATCATGGATGACCTTTCTATCAACAAAGTGCTGTGCTGAAGAGGACCCTGATGAGTTCACACACAGGAGTGGCTGACATTTACAATACACAACAATACAGCACATATACCACAGTATCGGCTAGAAATAGAGCAGTACACTGTAGAGGGAAAATAAAAGTTCTGGAGTTAAAATGATATAAAAAATGTAGCTATAGACATCTGAGAAGTGAAGCCAATGCAGAAGCGCCTTAAACCTGCATTCTTTCTAACAGCCAGCAGGGGGCGACTCTGAAAATGACCCTACTTCATACTTGATTTATTACCTCAGTAAACATTGTAAACATGAGTTTATGGTCTCAATCGCTAGTTTCAATTCTTCTTCAATACAGCATGACGTTCATTTAGTAAATTATGATCCCATTTAGAGTCAAATAGACCATAAAGCAGGGGATGCTTTAGGGCGTGGCTACCTTGTAACTGACAGGTCGCTACCACGGCGTTGTCCGGTCTGGGAGTTGTCCGTGTTTTCTTCTTACAACTTTAACCCTTCCACAGTGTGTTTTCTGTTCATGACAGTTAATTGTAAGATTTTGGTCGCCTAAAAATGTCTTATTCAGCGTTCGGTTGTACTTAGCTCCACCCTCTCGTGTCACTTCTGGGGTCGTGTCTAGAAGGTCACTGCAAATTGAAAAATCTAGCGAAAACTTGCAAAACTCTCGCTGCCCAACAACCTATCCTATCCTTAACCATTCAAGGTCAATGCCTAACCTTAATATAACCATAACCATCTTGCGTTTCCAGAGTTTCCCAACTTGTGGGTTACCTTCTAGACACGACGCACTTCTGGTTGCAAAAAAACAAGATGGCAACGGTCAAAATGCCAAACTCAAGGCTTCAAACGGCACTCCACAAACCAATGGGTGACTTCTTATATGCAGTCTATGATGTAGGGCTGTCCAGAATATCATTTTTTGGGCTTTGAAGCTTCGGTGAGAAATATTCGAAGGGATTTGAAGCTTTGCGGTGTGGCGCATCGCATCGCAGCAGGCTGACATGTTCTTCTGTCTGTCTGTCTCCATCTCCCCCGTTTCAGTGCCGTTGCCGCTCTACTGTACACACACACACACACCTCTACACACAACAGTGATATCCATCTGAGAATAACTAATATTAATGTTGAATATGAATAATGAATAATGTTGTGGGATTATTCCTTATTTCATGGGCTATTTTGGGAATCATACTTTATTATGACATACTTGTATAAAAACAAAACAAGAAACGAAGCATTCGAATACTGATTTGGAGGTCGATTACCATGGCAACGGTCAAAGCCTCGAAGCGTTCGACTCAGCCCTACTATGATGTAATCGGTTACCAAAGAAACCGACAAATGGAGAGTAATCAGTAAACTGCAGTTACACATAAACATATAGATGAGAGTGGAAGACTGTTGCTCTTGCTGCTCTGAGTTTAGATCCACCACAGCATCTTCTCTCTGCTCCCTCGATGTCTAAACAAAAAAATAAAAGGATGATCGGACCGCCTACTCAGCTGCTAAGAAAATAGCAGAGCCTGTATCCTGATTGTGCAGGCAATTATAAAACAGGGCAGAAGGTTACTTATTGTAAAAAGAAGTGTTGCTGACAGTTTCACGAATACACAAAGGTATTTAATGTTAGGCATGACTGCTTAAAATGGACCCACGCTTTCCAGGCAACAAACTTTTCCCTTTAACAGAGAGCAGGGAAGGAAATAATGACGGCACACACATAATCCAATCTCAAACAAACTGAAAAATAAAGTCAGCGGACTAGAAAGATGCATTCATGTGAGAAATATGAAAAGAACTTCTATCCATTCATGTCCATATTCTACTTACTTAAAACCTGCAACTAAATGTGCTCTACAATAGACACAAATAGACACAAATAGATCCATTTGAACTTGTCAGAGTGAACAAAACAATGCATTTAGTTACAATAAAAAAAAGAAATATAGAAGTTATTTCCACTCTTCCACTCAGTAAATTTTTCTTGCAAATTCATATGTTCCTGAGAGAGAAATGGGGAAAAATGCTATGCTATTAGTGCAGAAAAAAAGTTTTGTTGACAACTTTTTTCATCAAAAAATCAATTACTGCGAGTGTTCGCTGCCAGCAGTATAACCATTGCCTCCAGCACTTGTGAGGCAAACATCAGCTCCGTGAGCACCAGAGAGTGCGCCGTTGTGCCAACTAATGCTCGGAGCCAGGGGCCAGTAAGTGAAGTGATAATAACGTTAAAGATCGGGGGGCATGACGAACAGCATTAAATCATTATGGGTGGCCCCATTTGAGTATTGTATCATCGTATGTGTGTCAGGATAGATCATCTCCAGTTTTGGCCTGCTTGTCAGTGCACAACCCTTACGTGTCGTCTTTGCTCAAGATCATCCGGAGGGTATAAGAGGAAAAAGTGGATTGAAAATGGCAAAGGTTGTGATTCAGGGGGCCTAAAATCACTAAGCTGGTTCACACAGAGTGTAAATCTCTCCGAGCTAAGATTCGCACACAGAGGAGGTGTATCTGCAGAATTGTCCAGTGTAACAGACTGCAGGCTTGTCTGTACAGCAGAGCTCTTGCTGGGTGTTTTCAATTGAATGCCTTTAGACATAAGGTTGTATGGATGCAAGGCCATAAAAATGCTAATTTTAAATCCTTGATAATGCCGCTGGATATATGTAGGTGATTTATTAATTTTAAACTCTGCTACCAGGTGACAGAGAGGGTGAAACGGGTTAACAAGGGGGATGCATTTTGGTCATTTTGCTAAAAAAAACTGTTCCTCACCTTCCCTCAAATTGCCTACTACATAGAGACATTGACCATATTCAGAAGTTAAAGTAGTTTGGGTGTTTTGAAGTGGGGTTGTATGAGTTACTTATCCATAGTCAGTGTATTACCTTCAGTAGATTGCAGTCAGAACGCCCCCAGTTTGGAGAAGCAGACATGGAATCAAAGTAATGTACTGCCGGCAGAAAAACATATTTTAGTCACCTAAAAGAAAAACTCACATAAAAAATTCAATATCAGTTTAAGCGTCCACTATATTTAGAATATTTTCACCTGGTTACCCTGCCGTCAGACAGCTACACAGTCTATGTTTCCCACAGGGAACTGAAGCCATTATCTCTGCTCCCGCCAAAGCAACCAGACTCCATTGAAAGAAAATACAGTCATTTTACCTTTAGAACACGGGAGTTGCTGGTCTACCGCTGCCTCAATCGGTTAGTTTGTTTGTGTTATTGTGTGACTTTCGTTAGTTCAGATTCACCAAAGTCACACAATAGCACAAACAAACTAACCGATCGAGGCAGCACCCCTGCGAGGTAAAATTACAGCTTTTCTCAATGCAGTCTGGTTGCTTTGGCGAGAGCAGATGAATACAACAGCTTCAGTTCTCAGTCGGAACGGGCTGTCTGACGGCAAGGTAAAGCTGTGAACATATTCTAAATATAGCGTACACTTAAAACTGATGCTCCTGTCTGCTTCTCCAAACTGGGGCGTGTCGATCGTCATCTACACTGACTCTGGATAAGTACCTCATACAACCCCACTTCAAAACACCCGAACTGTCCCTTTAAATGGCAAATTGTTTCATAAACTATTAAATACCTATAAAAGGAACGTTTTACTATGAGTCAGTAATATCAGCACTGTCAACTGAGTGGACACATGAAAAGTGAGGTGTAAAACGTAATATGCTGCGACTACAAAATAGTTGCCAATATAAGATAGAAATGATTAGTTATTGGTTTTGTGCCACCTGGCAGCTGATTTATGTTCAAACCCACTGGGACGATACTGAACTGGAGAAAGTGAAGTAGGAAAGTCTAAATGTGCAATTAAAGTTTTACATGATGATGTGATCACAAAACTAACAAACTGCAGTGACTCGAATCTCTTTACTGAACTAAATGAGCAAAGAGTGAATCAAGATCTGCAGATTGGCAGCCAGACAGTAACTGATGAAAAGTATGAAAGTTGTTTACGGATCTGTCTGATGCTTCTGTAAAAAGGCCGGTGGATAATTTGAAGACATGAGAGCTCTCAGTGGCGCAGAAAGACAAATATTCACATCCCAGATTATAAACAAGTTCAATCAGTAAGAGGATAGAAGAGGACGGTTAATGTCTTTGATACAAAGGGGAATATAATAATGGAGACAGGTGTGCAGTCAAACACACTCTGTAAAGCAGATTACAACGACTGCAATTAGAAATTCAGATCATGCATTTCCAAGTTCTTGTTGCCAAGACATCTGCAATCTTTTTTTACTTAGTTTCCTAAGGTACAATTGCAGAGAATAGTTGAGAAAAGATGTCTATTCTTGGCAAACAGCATGGTGTAGCATGCAAGATAGTATAAAACAGTAAAGGAAAAGTTTAGAGCCAAGCAGTTTGTCATGCTTGGTCAAACATGGAAGAAACTACAACTAGTTTACCTTGAAAGACCCCTCAGCCATTTCTTCACTTAAATTTTTCATTGGTGTAGGGGTCAGCGCCAGCCGCCAGCGGTGACTTTTGCCGGAACATTTCCTTAATGCAGAGTTGTACCGGGTCCCTGGGGAAAACAAAAGAACCAACTCTGAAATTAAAGCTGGCCTGAATAATAAGCAACCAATACAGACTTTCTATTTGGAGGATGTATTAACCTACAGAAATCTCTCAGCGTGAGCCGCCCGCATTAATGCAGAGCAGAAACCAAAAAGCGTCCCTGGCGGGTTGATTTACTTATAAGCATGCGTTGTCACATGCACATGAACTGATTGAGGGCATGTGTGGCAGCGATAGAGCTGGTTTGATAGAGTGCACAGAGGTGAGATTCATAGGCAGGAACAGAGATAGAGACACCAACTCAAGAATTAAGAAGCAGTTCCCACTTTAATCATGCCGCCATCCTCGGGACGAAGGGTTTGTTTTGATGGAGCTGGTCCTGAGATGCTACTCTTTGATTCAATTGTAGCGTACATGCGGAGTACAATTGCTTTCTGTCCCTTCAATCTTGGTCAAGGCTCACAATTGGTCCCACTTTTGTTTCATGGGTTTGGTAATTTCCTTCACTGCACCATTCTTCATCAGCTTCCTCATTAACTATACCCTCAGCCACGCTTGGAACAACACCACCTCTCCTCCAGATTCACAATAAACAAACTTTTTCTCTCCTCCCTGCCCCTTGAGGTGACACACAAGCACTCTGAACAGGGCTTTGAACGTTTGTTTCCTCATGATTAAACATAACTTGCACTCTCGGCTTCCTTATCCTCCCCCCCACATGCATTTTATATTCATGTTCGAGCTCAAGAAGGATGCGAAGGTGCCGGGGTGTGGAGACGAAATAACAGGTTCGCGAAAGAGGAGGTAATTTTACTCCACTTAACTCCTCGGAGAACCATGCTCATTAATTGGCTCTTTAATTGTGTTTTGAGCTTTCATTGATTCAGCACTCGCATCTCTAATCTCATTAGGCTCTGTTTTGTGAAGGACAGTAAAAGTAAAATCATTCTGGGCTGCAACCGCCGGTGATTCAGTTTTATAACCCCGCTGTCCTGACATCGCACACCTCGCCGAGGCAGTAAAGATTCGCCATGACACATTGAACTGCAGGCTCTTCTCTTTCTGTAATTACAGCGGGACGCTGCTGCAGAAAAGAGATGACAGTTTGGCTTTGGTAGAGAAGAGGGGTCATGGTAGTTAAATACAAACATCACAATATAGCTGCAAGCAGGTATGAGCAATAAAAGTCCAATAAGTGCAATGAGTCAATATTACTGAAAATTACTTTTAGAAAGAGAATACTGAGAAAAAGAAATGAAACATTTTTCAGCCCCTACAACGCAGCAAGATGTTATAAGATGTGCAGAAATCTATTGGAAGGAGATAGAATAAAGACTTGAATGAGAAATTGGGTTGTCAATCAAAACGTTATCATCCCTCACAGCAGATTTTACCAGAGAAGCATTTTTATTGTTGCACCTGTGCGGCTAAAAGCAGCCAAAAGCAGAAGCAGGATCAGGATTTTACAACCAATTAGCATTGAATATATTAACAAGGATCAGTTGTGTAAACGATTCCAGATGTTTTCTGTGAGATGTAGTAAAAAATACATTTGTGATGGGGACTGAAGGTTTTTAAAAGTTTCACCAGAGAAATGATGAAGATGCATTAAAAGGTCCCGCCTACAAAACTCTGACAACCAATCATAAAACGATGTTGGGCCTGTCGAGCTTTGCTCCGAGTCTGCACCAGAACTGGAAAAAATTAAAAATAGGTTTGAAAAAATGTTTAAAGGCAGAAAAATTAGACAGGAACTAGGACATGAGTATGATAAATGTGTTGCATTAGCTTAAATGCTAAGTGAATTATTATAGCACACTGTCAGATCAAGGGGGCACTACAGTTAGTATCTTTCACATTAGTCATTTAAAGCAAGGGTAGGCAGAATATTTTTGGCATCACTGGGCAAAAAATCCATAATGACTGGGGCTGTCAATCGATTAAAATATTTAATCGCGATTAATCACAAATTAATCATATTTTTTAGCTGTTTAAACTATACCTTAAAGGGAGATTTGTCAAGTATTTATTACTCTTATCAGCATGGGAGTGGAGAAATATGTTTGCTTTATGCAAAGTATGCATATATTTATTATTGGAAGTCAATTAACAACACAAAACAATGACAAATATTCCAGAAACCCTCACAGGTACTGCATTTAGCATAAGAAATATGCTCAAATCATAACAAACTCAAGCCCAACAGGCAACAACAGCTCTCAGTGTGTCAGTGTCTAAACTGCACATCCTCTTGGCTCTGTTTTCAGGCTTTAGACAATCTAGCCCGTGAAGGGAGACTCTGGTCAGCGGTCATTTCAAAGAGAGGACGTTCCTATTGGCTGCTCTAGAAATACAGATGCGTGTGCACGTCCCTTCAGATGGTGAAAGCCTGATACAGCGGCGGAACATCCTGCAGGAAAGCATTGGCAACAACTGACTACACTGTAAAGCAACCCAAAAAAGGAAGACAGACTTATCAAAAAGAGTCTGACAATATCGGCGTAGGCGTTTCAGAGTTGTTGCTAATCGTTTATCCTTCTGCTCACAGCTCTGGCTATAGCCTCATGGCTACAGTAGCTATGGCAGTAAAAGAAGAAAAGAAGACATACTGTATTGATCCCCGTGGGGAAATTCTATTTTTTCACTCGGTTGTTATTTTTACACACAGGCCCGAAATACAAACACATACTTGCTCAAGGGCACCCTGGCAGAGCCCAGGAGGCAAACTGGCAGCTCTCCAGCCAGCAGTCAACCCTCCTTGGTACATGCAGGGACTTGAACCGTCAACCAAGCCAAGTCCCTACAGACTGAGCTATACTGACGCTCCAAAAGCAGCCCGGGGGAAGCATCTTTTTCTCTCCATCTCTCTAACAGTTTAGCCTTCTGTGTTAGGATTGGCAGAAAGCTAACCTATTAGCAACATTTTTTTCTCCATCTTCTCCAATGTTGTAGCTCGCTAGAGCCTCGAATCACAATATGTCATCTCAAAGAGCTTTACAGGCCCACACGTTTCCAAAGAAAGCAGGACGGTTATCTTCATAGAAATGCTGCATGATGGGGGCTGTATTTCCAAATTCTGTTTGGAATTGAGTTTTTTTGCCTTTTCCAGAAAACTGCATACCATGGGCTACTGAATTACAATATGCTGAAAGGTTATTATGGATTTTTTTGCCCAATAACGCCAAAAATAAACTGCCTCCACAAGCTTTAAATGAGGGATTGTTTTATTTCAAGGCCCAGCAGTAATGACAGAATGTATTAACACTCTTGTCAATCAACACGGTCAGTTTGTGTGGATGAAAAGGTGACAGCATATAATCTAAAAAAACAATCTGTCTTTCTTTTTAAGAGGGAGCCGTAGCAATCATTTAAACTCCTCTCAGCCTTTCCTGCTTTAATGACTCACACCTTTTTTGCAAATGCATTCATTTGCAGAAAGAGCAAGCTCGCTTTAAATTGGCATCAATCACACTTCCTCCATACCTTCCACTTTGTCCTTCTTCTTTGTGCATTTCAGCCAGGAGCATTTTCTTGAGAGTTAATCACACCATTTGCATACAGTAAGCAGTTATGTTTAAAGGAATTTCTCTTATCTGGATGCTCTATGGGCATCCATACAAGAGCTGAAAACAAGTGGGCCATCCACCCAAACCTCTATTTCAGGTAGGCTAACAGTACAGGCTGACTGACCTGAGGGAAGTGATGAGTAGCGGCTGCTTAGATTAGCAAAAATGAGCTTGATCGTCTGTGATGGACAATTTGCACTGTATGAGATTTATCGTGAATGTGAATGTGTGACAACATCAGTCTTGTCATTCCCCCTGAAGCATACATTTCAAGGAAGATATACTATGTGAAATAGATTGCGTGAGACATTATCATTCCCTTTCAACTGATGTTACAACCCGGTTATGGTGATGAGGACAATTAAGCTCGTACATCTTGAGGCAGACGACTATAGACGCTAGAGAATCAGCTCTGTATTTGGGGGTTGTTGTGTTTGTGACAACGATATACCCCAAATTCAAATTATCTGAATGGAATCATCACAAACAGTGAGTTCATTTGTGGCTGCAAAGTAAATCTTATGAAGCCCTGAAGGATCACATTGGGATTCTTTTTGTTTGAACTAATTTTGCGTTACCTCACAAAACAGTTTTTGTTTCCCCTAATCCATAGGAGAAGTTAGTGTGTTGGTCCAGTCCAGTTATAATGCACCTAAAGTTTAGGGAAAGGCTCTGCAGATACGACAGAAAGGAGAGATGATGTGACACTTTACATTATGCATTTATTGCTCATTACTCCTTTCGAAAGGCCGAGCTCCGACAGTATATAGAGCCATTGGCTGTGAGCACAGCTGCTCTATCTTGCTGTGGATGTGGTTATTGCTCGGACTGCGGCTGCATTTATGGCAGGGTTTCTACAAACTAAATCTATTTTAAAATTAAAACTAAATATATAAAAAACTAAAACTTTCTGAAAAACTGAAACTTAATTGACTAAAAAAACAGACTAAAACTGTACAATGAAATCAAAAAGTCAAAAAGTCAAAAAAACAAAAAACTAATAGAAAATTCAAAACTATTATAACCTTGAATTGTGGTTCAAACTGTTGCCATGGATATGGCTACCGTAGCTGTACTGGTTACTATTATCATTTGCCATGAAAGCACCACTGAGCCACATGGGAGTTGAACCTGTGGTGCTTATATCAGATATGACATATGTTTTGTTGACAGTAGCTTCAATACAACGCTGAGCCAGCACAATCATGTCAACTCACTGCACTCACACAACCCCATGTCACTCCCATTATAAACAAATATGTCAAAGCCATAATCATGACAACCAAAGACTGTCTACAGACACAATTAGACCTACAGTGACAGCAAAGGCCAGAGTTATGTCATCCCATGGCTATAGTTATAATCACAGCTACTGTCTCAATCAGAGCTAGGTTAACTAGCCCCGCTGGTCATCTACCTACTGCAGCTGCAGTGAAACAGACTTGAGCACCTGAGCACTATATCATAACACAGCTCAGCCTTTCTCTATGGATCAGAGGGAATGCAAGATGTATGGCGAGACAACGCAAAATTTACAGCGAGGGAACGCAAATGAATTTCAGAAATGAAATTCCCACCACAACCTTTCGTTGGATCTGTTAAATCTGTGTAACTTTTGTGAATTTTAATTTGGAAATTCACACTGCCATGCCAACCAAGAGCACAGCTTTAATTTTGTTGACCTGCAAAGGAGCAAGTGACAATAGGTAAGTGAGCTCATTCATTTCAAGGGTGTGACCTATAGGTCTATAAAGCTGAGCTCTGAGAGAGCCTCTATGTCTCATACATACCAAACATTCAGTGATGTGTACAGTCACAGTGTGCATTCCTCCCAGTGGATCAAGTCTCCCACTCCGAGATCCACAGCAGCTCTTTTCAGATAGTTTCCCACCTACACATTAACAATAAAACACAATGTCATGGAATGCAATGGAAGTATTACAACCTGAATTCCTTGGACAAACAGTATATATGCTGTTGGACTATTTAAGCATAGCATCAGTGTACATGATATAACTGTTTTCCTTTTTAACCAGAGGGCAACCTCGGGTTCTGAATAGTGCCTTAAACTTGCATTCTTTCTAATAGTCAGCAGGGGGCGACTCCTCTGGTTGCTAAAAGAAGTCTGATTGTATAGAAGTCTATGAGAAAATGACCCCACTTCTCACTTGATTTATTACCTCAGTAAACATTGTAAACATGAGTTTATGGTCTCAATTATTTCACAACAATGACCCGCTAGCATTACATTATCCCGCTTATTTCATGGCTACTTTCTTAAGAAATAATTTGACACAAAAATGGTCCGCCAGAGTCCGACATCAGAACTGCGTCCATAGCAACGGTCTGTTAAACATAGCAACTGTCTGCTATAAAGAAATAACAGAACGCTGTGATCGCTAAGAATCGTGTACTAAAAAAAAACATGTAATAAAAATGATTAACTATTATAAACAAATGAATCAGTTGATATTTTCTCTCTTTGTTAACATGTGTTAAGCGCTGCGTCACATGCTTAGATGGAGAAGGCTCCCAGATTGGGATTACAAATACAAAGTCACTCACACATAGATAATTGATTTAAATAAATGCTGTTGGTCGGCTTTTGTACGAGGCAGGATTTGTAATCCTGGACAAAGCAAACCAACATTTTTTCCAGAAGGGATTTCTCTAAAATTCTCAATGATGGCTCCAGTTTGTTCCTACTTATCACGGGTTTCAGGCAAATATTTAAACTTAGTCGAACATGATGGACATGTTTATAAAAACAGTTTCTGTTTTGAGGCAGGGTGTAGGTATACGAAAGTGAACACTCCCAGCTTTAGAAATGCATGGCAGCGATAGAAGATAAGCAACTTCAAATCCCGCACTCTAATAAGAAAGTTCAGGCAAGTGAAGTGAGGGCTTGTGAGACAGATAGAGTGACAGATGAAGTGAAATCCAGGCTAGGTGAGAAGACTGTCAGATCACAGCCCGTCTCTACTGTATGTCAGAGAGACAAGATGCTGTTCTCTCCCCCACAAGATCAAACGAGATGAGGGGGGGGCTCTCACAAGAGACAGAGACAGATCTCTTTCCTTTTCCTATGTCCTCTCTCTATTCTGCAGCGAAATGAGGAAGTTTTCAAAAGAGAAAAAAAAGGTCTCTGTCATAAAAACACCAGGGGCAGCAGTGGCCATGGACCTGAGGTGTTATGCGACTAAAACACAGAACTAATTGCACTGAATTCAAAGTGCCAAATCTCCCAGGACGCCTTTACAGGGTTTGAATTACAGTCTGGACCGCACAGGTTTGGTACTGTGGATATTCTTATCTTCAAAACTGACTGTATTATTGATGTATCACGATGTAACACACTTTCTCTGTTTTTCTTTATCAGACGTACACAAGGACTATCACTGTTATATTTACATCCAGGTGTAGACTACAGCAACACATTCACACAACCTGCTATGGCTCATTCACACCTGCCTCGCCTGATGTTTACAGATGATTCACCTGAGATCAGCCTATCTGATACAGTATACAGTCACAACTATAAAAACATAAAAACATAAAAACACGGTCCAGGACTACGTTAGATGCATTATTGTCAGCAGATAATATGTAAAAAAAACACACCCGCATCACATGCATTTACAGGAAAACTAGCACAAACTCAAGAAATTGATACAGCAAACAGACCACAAGTCTTTCTTGAAGTGAACGGCCTTTAGGGGTCCTTCTTTCTTTCTTTAAACTACTGACTATAGCGACTAGTCTCAGCTGATAATACAATACAAATGCAGTAATTGGGTTTATTTCAAGAGAAACTGAACGTTGTTGACATTGTAACATAAGCAAAGGTATTCTTCCAACCCGATATCACGCCAAAGTATGTAATAGATCCATCTGATTCTTCACATCATAAGCTAAAACATTCAGTAGATGTTCTGATGATATATACTCTGTTTAAAATCACAAATAACTAGAGGCCATCTTGCGATGTATCACACCAGCTGGTGCGCCAAATCAGACCAGGGGAAAGAATTAGAAAGAATGCAAGTTTAAGGCACTTTCACATTGGCTTCACTTTTCAGACCGGAAGTTGCCCACCGGACCACACCCACATTCAAACTCGACCTTCATTTTGATCCCAACTACACATCTGTAAAGTTTCGTGATTGCATCGTGCATGGTTGCAACGTTATTAAATCTATCCACAGATTCACAAGGTTAAAACAATACCAGCGTCTCCGTCGCGGCTGCTAATAAAATGCTGTTCAATTTCACCATTATGCACTTTTAATTTCCATCGTACATGAGAAACTACCTCCCTGTGGTTGAAGATTAAGTTACAGCCTATAAATTATAATGTTATTGAATGTGTGGGTGTACAGCAGGGTGAATATATTTAGTCTTGTGTCCTCAGTAAGGATATCGAATGTTCTTTTTAAATGTATTCAGCACTGCTGAATGTCTTCTATGTTACATCTGCTCCGGCTGTTGCTTTATGCAGCACTCGTCTGTAACATTAACGCTCTAAATGGAGACGTGGGCAGGAGTTTGATTAATTTTTTTTAATTTCATATTGTATCATCAGTGTGGAAGTAGAAGTATTACTGTTAATAAAATTCATGATAAATTAATTAGAGATTTTGCAACCCCCCTAACTTCAATTGATATTACTTTTATGGCGGCTCAGGTATCTTCTGAAGCAGCTCCAGATACTGCATCTCTCTCTCTCTCTCTCACTTATTGTTTTTTATCTCTCTCTCCGCCTACAGAGTGTGTTGATTTTTGCTCCAGGTTGAGACACGCGTGAGTTCATATTATTCCCATAAAGCTGTTGTATAATTCATGCCAATAGAAAATAGATTCTGTTTTAAACGTCACATACATCTTCATTATGCCCACGCACTCATAAAATGACTTCACGCATGCATTAATTAAAACATACTGATGATGGACATTTAATAAGAGTTTATATTCATTTATGTGGGAAAGCACAGCTGCACTGGAGAAAGCAGCCTGAGAGGCGGCATTCGTATTGATGTGATTCTTTTTCTTCAACTTGCATTAGGAAGAGAAATCCCTCCACTAGTCCTCTGGGTGAGCAGGGACACCAAAATACCTTTTTAATAAATATGCAGAAGCATTAGAAAGTTTCCGCCGGGGAAATGCAGCCTTTTTCGAGCCTCCACTGCGACGCGACAGGGCCCCACCCCCGTCACCTCCAGAGCAATACAAAGTAAAGGTAATTAAAAACAGTCGCCTCAGCCCCACCCGTCCATAAACATTGCAGGCTGCATGCACCATGGTACATTAATATGCAAATTGGAGCCAGGGCTGCGATCACGGCGCTTTACTGATCCAGTTATTAATTTAATTTCCCCAAAACAAGTGGCAGGAGCTGCTGAGGTAGTCGATGGGTTTTCCCTCTATCTGTGCATATTAATGAGCCATTATCAATTTTACATTCATCACAGCAGTGAGACGGAGGGGACGGCGCATGCAGGCACCGCCGCCCCCGTGGCAGGCCACCCCGCTCTGCAGTCACAGCCATTCACAGGGTCGTCCATCACCAGAGCAACCCCGGGACACAGGGGGACCAGGATGTCCCCGGCCCTCCCTCCCTCGCAAGCCCAATCTCATCTGTCTGGCGCTCCGTGCACAGCGACACACTGGGATGACATGATCAAGTTGTTGCAGTGACAGCAACAGGTGATGTCACACAGCAGCTAAAATGCTGCAGTCTCTGAGGAGCAGTGCTGTCAAACCGCTGAACACGCTGGAGAGAGGAGCAGACTGCAATTCAGTGTGAATTACTTATACACACACACACACACACACACACACACGAGAAGAAGAAAAGTGGTCCCTCTGGTAGGGCAGTGACACTTTGCAAAAGAAAGTGACAAGCTATGCTTATAATTTGTTGTCTCTACTGACAAATCCACACACACATAATGATCTACCATCAAACCAACTATCCACAAAAGGAAAACAACTGACTTCCAATGGCAGATATTTTACTGAAGTAGCAATACCACAGTGTAGAATTACTCTCTTACAAGTAAAAGTCCTGCATTCAAAAGTTTACTTAAGTAAAAGTACATAAGTATTAGTATTAGTCAAACTATTTAAAGGTGCAGTGTGTAGGATCTGGAGGCATATAGCGGTGAGGTTGCAGATTGCAACCAACTGAAACTTCTCCCGTGTGCCAAACGTGTAGGAGAACTATGGTGGCCGACGGGTACATGTTTTGGTGGTGGGAGGAAACCGGAAAATCAAGAAGAAAACCCCGCAAACACGGCCCTGCCGCTGGATCGAACCTGGGACCTTCCATTACCACTGTTACACCGTGCCACCCCTATAAACGATTCATTCTAAGGTAATGAAAACACAACGATTCTTAGTTTAAGGTGATTATACACTAATTTAAATGGGCGGCATTGTGGCGTTTGCATGTTCTCCCCGTGTTCTCCCCTTGTTTGCATGGGTTTCCTCCGGGTTCACCGGTTTCCTCCGACCACCAAAACATGTATTACCCCCAGGGTGGTTGTGTTATAAGGGCATCCGGCGTAAAACCTATGCCAAATCAATGTGCGGATTCGCTGTGTAGCCGAAAGACGAACAACAACAACAACACCATACACTAATGAAAACATTTCTGCTAATAGATCCCCTGAAATGTTAAACACTGTTCCTTTAAGTACAGTACTTGAGTAAATGTACTTAGTTACTTTCCACCACTGTCCAACATGTTAACAAATAGGAGAGGAGATCAGGTGAAATGAAGGTTTCCTCCTGTGTGCCGTGTTGGAACGAATCCATTGTTTGTTTTACTTGCATCTGAAGTGACCTTGGGCAAAGACTAGAGTAGGGGGACATTAGCAAACCAGCAAGCATCGTTACAGCAATTACTGGGAAATCACGGGGCCACAGGGAGCAATTATGTGCTTCGTGTTTACAATCCTGCATAGGAGAGAGATGGGGGGAAAAGATGAAGAAGAGCTCACGTCGAAAAAAAACCTGAGCTATAGGCGAGAGGGAGAAAGTGAAGCGAGAGTGCAGGATGAGGAGACAAAGAATATCAGACGAGAGGGGTCGGCCGTCGTGTTTGTGAGAGGATGAGAGGAGGGCAGGAAAGAGGAGGAATTTCAATGGCAGAGAAGTGGACTCCTAAGTGTAATTGAGTGAACACTAGTGTGGAAAAGAGCAGGAACAAAATAGCCAATAGCTCTTCTCGAGTCTCCGGAGCGTGCATTTCCTGCCACGGTGATAACTTGGATTTCTAATACAGTATCTAGGCCCTCTGAGGCATACATTTCAAATGGCTCCGTGTCCCCGCTGTGGCTGCCCACACTGGCAGATGTGAGCGGTGGCGAGCTGGCCACGACACGGCCAGGCTGGGTCTGGGGCTCGGCTGATAAGAGTGAGGTGGAGGAGGTCACTGAGCTCACTGTATTGAGACCAGTCAATTCAATTTCCTTAAGGACACAGGGGTCCAATATGTTTCATATCCCAGCCAGACCCCTCTTGCCCTTTTCCCAATCTCATCAGAGGAGAAAGGTGTTGGTATGAGTGAGAGAAAGCATGACAAGGGAGAGTGTGGCGGGGGTGGGAACAGGAACTTTGGAGGTTACCGCAATGGCCCAGAAAGTCTTAATTTCCTGACAGCGTTGTGTTTGCAACCGGTGATTAAGCTCCAGCTGATCTCGAGAGGGAACGAGGGGAGGAACATCAGAGAACACATTCACAAACAGATTCAGTTGAAGCTTTAGCGCTTCAGACAAACAGGCGAACACTGTCGGGGATGGCGGGTTCTGTAAAAGAGAAGAATCAGCCTCTCCCCAGCACTTTAATTATTCATATCAGCTTGTCCTTGACTTTCAGAAGAGAGCGCGAGCAGTATACATGCAGGCCACCCTGTGGATCAAACGCTGTGCCGACTGCGACAGAGGAACCGGCGACAAAGATGCCAAACCACCATCTGATGCAGAGACAGAGAGAATGGAAGAGCTGAGAGATGGATGGAGTATGCAAAGCAGAAATCTAAAATTGACTGGAGACTTCAGGACTCCTGTGGACACCCATGGACCTGGAACAAAAATAAAAGATTTAAAGTTTACATCCTCTGCCTACTTAGACCAAACATAGCCAAGATGTGGCCTTGTTTTAAAACTCCTAATTTTAGACTAACTTGAATTTTTAATGCAGGCAAGTGGTCACACAAAGTTCAACCCTTCTGCACTCATTTGATCCCTCTAATGATGTTTCAGATGGGATTTCTATCAGGGCTGCCATTATGACTCGATTAAGCCAAAGCTTTAGCAGTAATAAAGCAAAGTGAGAGATTAAATCGCTGACTATGGAGGACGGAATTTGCCAAAATCAAAAATAAATTAATAAATGGATAAATGACTCGATAAATTAATAAATGTGTCATTAAATGTAGAAAAAATAATATTGAAAATAAATGTAGCCATATGATAAAATGATATAAATTGATATTTCTGTTTTGATTTGCTTCTTTATTTATTTATCTTTGTATTAGTTCCCTTATTTATTTACTCTTTTGTTTAATTTTCCCTTTTATTTATTTATGTATTTATTTTTATTCATTTTGAAATGTATGTATTTATTTATTTTTGCACGATTTTCCCTTTGCATTTCACCCCTTATTTATTTTCCCAAACTTATGTATTTATGTTTTCTTTTCTTAATACATTTCTTTATGCAATTCTGCCTCATTATGCAAATGTCCCTTTATGTCACATTTTATCAATGAATTAATGGCTACATTTATTATGAATATTATTTTTGCTACATTTAATGTCATATTTAGTCATTTATTGAGCAGGTTTATTGGCAGGTTCCATCCTCCATAGATGACAACCTGTGTTCAGACTGTGGTTTTACACTGAACAAAGAATTTAGGTCCACATCCTGCCAAATGGACCTACTGAGGAAAATAAAACTCGGTAAATGGTAATTTACCGCATTTAAGGATGTAGATTTACTGGCAACAAAGAGAGTTCAAGGCCATTCTCTGCCTGATCATCACATTTCACCGGAGGGATGAAGAAACCGGTCCAGCTTTTGTGTCTCCTTTGGATGACATTGAAATGAAGTGACAGAGTTGGTATTTGTTGGACAGACACAAAGAAAATGAGTTTGTATGCATATGTGAGCGTTTTATAACGTGTATTCATATGCATACAGACGGCCCACTGTGTGTGTTTTTGCTTGTTTTCTTTGGCTAAATATGTGTCTCAGTGTTTATTTCTGTAGCGGGTAGGAAAAGAAGTATGAGGCACAGTTGCAGACTAAATATAAAAACATTGTATTAAAGCTGCAGTCGGTAACTTTGAGCAAATATGATAAAAAAGTTATTTTATATAACTGTCACTGTATACTGACAGTAGTGCATGAGACAGATAATCTGTGGAAGCAAATCTTATTCCTCTGTCCTCCTAGTGCTCCTAATGGCATTTGCAAGATTTCAATGTGCCCAAAGGAAAACAACCAATCAGAGCCAAGCAATCTCTAAAGCAGCACAACTAGACAGCGCTGATCAAAACACTCTCTCTCTGAAATGACCTGTGATTGGTCAAAGATTAGATTTTATAGATTTTTTAAAGCCTGAAAACAGAGCCATGAGGAGGTGCAGAAGTCTAGTTTTCTCTCAGAACACTTGAATTACAATATGCTGAAAGGTTATTATGGAATTTTTGCCTAATGATGCCAAAAACATGTTGCCTGCCAAACCTTTAAGACACTTTGTCTTTAGATGTGAGAGGGTGTCAGACTTCAGTCTTTTCAAAGTCTCCTAGTCTAGGCATAAAATATGTTTCTAAAAACATTTGAGGAGAGAAATAGGCACTACAGTCACAGAATATTGATTCATATTTGATCTGCGCTGCCTAGTTTGACCGTTTGATTGGAGTTTGCGAGTTTTGCAAGCAGTGACTAACCGTGACAGTTGCTGTAGAGACTGCTCGGCTCTGATGGTTGTTTTTGTTGCACTACTGTCAGGATATAGTCACTGTTTTATAAAAATGACTTTTTATCATATTTGCTCAAAGTTATGGACTCCAGCTTTAACAATCCACCTGGTAAATATTCCAATGACAGTTATTGTTCACAACAAAAGAATTTCAGTGACAATGCAAATAGACATGAGACCCCGCAGAACGAATGCTCCCCTGGTCTGATTTGTCATTTTAATAAATCATGCAGCTATAGGCTAACTCAGTGTGCCGGCAAATCAATAGTTTGTGGGACTTTATCCGACAGCACAGACGAGGAGTTCACACAAGTGGGTGGATGATAAAATGAAAGTTGCGATAGAGAGCCCAGATGCTGAGCGAGACTGTAAACAACTCCTTTGTTGCAGAAGCAGCAGCGAAATTCATCAGCACTGAAAATGCAGAGAGGGGATGAAGAGGTTGTGATGAGTGGCTGAGCGAAAAGAAGAGCGGCTGATGAAAAGATTAGAGTGTTTTTAAAGTGGAGAAAGGCAAGATGTTGGCTCATAATCAAAGGCCATGGAACCGAGTGCAATCAGACGGTATGTATTTACATTGATTCAAAAACCTCAACGTCTAGTGGCCGACATTTATCCGAACAATCTGGATTCATATTCTGTGTCCTTCTCTTTATCTCAACACGTATTTTTCTGGTTAAATGCTTATGCAACATCTCGGGTAAAGAGATGCTACATGGATAATGTGAAGATGACTGGTGCAGACACAGGAGGGTCAAGGTTTGGCCTTTGTTGTATTTCCCTTTGGCCTTCCCTAACACCGCTACTCTGAATGATTATAATTATGTAGCGCGGTGTGTTTCTAGTTCTTGCTAGAGAGAAAAAAAAAAAAAAAGAGAGAGAGTGAGAGGAGGAAGATGTAAGACAGCCAACAAACAGCATCACTCTGAAGAGAATCTCTGGAGCTTTATTACCAGACTTCAGCAGCAACAACTCAGCCATGTGGAAGCAAACATGCTGCATGCCTTTTTTCTCATCTGCCTCCCCATCACCCACATCCTCCCTGCTCTTGCTGTCATTTTTTTCTCTCTCCTATATACTGTATGTGACTCACAGCACCTTTACCTCACCTCTGCTTGGCCGACCCCTCTGACTGGCTGCCTTTATTTGCTCTCTAATGTTGTCGGGAGTGCAGCAACCCTTCTGTGGGTCACTGCTTTTGAGGCTGAACTTGTATTTCAGTGGCTGACAGAAGGAGAAAGGAGGCCAAAATGGGAAGTGGTGAAAGACTTTCATGCCCAACAGGAGGGAAGGGTAGAGAGACAGAGGGGCAGAGGAGGAGAAGACCTCTTCACAAAGAGAAAAGAAAGACAGCCACTCATACGCAACCCGCAGCGGGTTCCCCACTCTTTTCACATTGTACTAAAACGCAACACTATGACAGCAGCTGACAGGTCCCACAGCTGGACGCAGTTCCAAGGAGCACGCAGCACATGTTTTCTTACATGTGCACATCCATGCATGAAATAGGGTTTACAGCTGCTGACGTGACTAAAGCAGTCAGCAAACGGAATGTATAATTAAAAAGCTGCTGTCATTAAGATATAATTTGCTTTAAGTTTTGTCTGACATCATTTCAAACTGGCACGCCAGCTCATCTTGTTTGTGTGTGCATGTTTAGAAAATCACGAGAGGCCCGAGAACTATCAAACTTTTAAATGTGCCCTTTACTGTATGTATACGGGTAGGTGTACCACGTCCACGAGGAAATACGAGCTTACATGTGAGTGATGTGGAGAGTGAGATGTGAACGGGGAGCTCTCCGATGAGTGAGAGATTGAGGTCATCCTGATCCTTTTGTTACCGATAGAGAAGGTCTTTCCAAAAGGCTGCCACTTCATAAAGAGAAGCTATTTAATCACCAACACATATTTGAAAAGGAGGTGACATTATTGGGGCAGACATCATTGAAAACAAAGAGCACAATCAACAATCTTGTTTTTGATCTCTGGAAATCATCATTCATCATTAATGGAGGAGAGTTGCTAACAGATTGCACGCTGTTACAATTAAAATCCTATTTCCATAGCTCAGACAGCTGGACAGCATTATGAAGTAGGCTTCTTCGGAACTTTCAGAGTCACAGCTGAGAACACATTTCCTGCCAGAAGTACAGCAACAAAAAAGGTTGAACTGAACTGGAGCCTATTCCATTCGATTCTTGCAAGAATTGTTTGCTTCATGTTTCCCGCACAGCGCTGAAAGCTGCGCTCACATAACAGAAACTCACCACGCCATCCGACACACGAGTGCACCGCTGCAAACTCGGAACTCTAATTATAGACTGTGCTTTTGATTAACATGGCCTCTTTAAATAGGTTTGCGTCCCACTTTCTGTACATAAAGTATTCTTATGTAAGTATGCAGCACCACACACGTCCAGATAAAGCAGAGTAATAGAGAGATAGATGGCAGGTGCTACTGTAGACTGCTCAGATTTAATTAACCTCCCAGCTGTCCTGTTTCCTTCATGCACGCCAGGTCAGTGTGCATGGATGCATGCCAATGAAACACATTCTTTTCAGAGACACTACATGACATTGGTATGATAATACCGCTTAAAGGAACAGTGTGTAGGATCGGGCGGTATCTAGCGGTGAGGTTGAGATTGCGTGAGGGTAGGAGAGCTACGGTGGCCGACGCAAAAACGCAAATGGCCCTCTCTAGAGCCAGTTGTTGTAGAGTAGCGTAGGTCATCTGGAGCAGAGACAGCGCTTAGAGTGTGTGTGTAGGATGAGAAGTGAGTAGTGAAGCAAGAGAGAGAAAGCGACGGCGACGGGAGCGAGTAAGGTTATCGACTCCGGCCCGAGCCATTCTGGGCTACTGTAGAAACACAGCGATTCTTATTTTCAGGTGATTACACACAAAACAAAACATACTTATTAATATTATATTCCATTTCTGCAAATAGATCCCCCTAAATGTTACACGCCGGTTCTTTGATTTTCACATTGTTTCATATTTGTTTTTGTCTGGTCATCCGAAAGAGCAACTGAATTAACAACTGACAGATAATAAAAACAGAGAAAATAGGTGCCAGTAATTGGAAACAACAAATACAAGGTCATTACAAAAACAACCCAGGTGAATTTTAATTAAAACTGGACATGAATAATAAATGAAATATAACTTTGTGTGATTGAAATGAACGCAAAGGCTCTAGAATAAGCTACACCTCCTCTTACGTGATTGTTCCTCACTTTGGACATAAAACCAGTGGAGTTGTTCCGATACCAGTATCGGAAATGTGTCCAATACTGCCAAAATTCGGGATCGGGTATCGGAGAGTACGCCAGTCTCTGCACCGATCCGATACCATAATTTATTAACCCAGAAACACTCAACTTGTTCAACCAGAAATCTATTATTCTCAAATAATTCCAAAACAGTACCTTCACTGCGCTGTCGCCCGGGAATCATATCGGGATGGAAAAAATGGTATTGGAACATCTCTAAAAACCACGGATAAAACAGAAATAAAGGCACCCTGTCTCTGTAATTGCAAACTGGGAACCATACAGGATATCCTTGGCGATGAAGCACAGCAAAGACTACTTATCCTGTTTTCAAGGTACAGTATGTTGTTGAAAATAAAACCAGACATCTATATCTATAATTGGGCCTCTGTATGCATTCCTCTCTGAGTTCTAAATCAGTGGACTCTCACTGAAGCAATTTGTGCCGCCATCAGCTGATGTCAACAGGGAACAGCGAGATAATGAAGCGCAAACACACCTCAAACAAAAACTCACGGCGACTGATGCGAATATGTGATGTTAAACTTTCATTTTATCTCATCTTAACTTTCAGTATGTTTGTTTCAAAAAGTGTCGACAAGATGATTTGGCAGACGCCTGTTGTTTGTGTCGAGCCACCGAGGCTCATTTGAATTTCAATTTGGCGTGGAGGAAATAAATAAGAAGAAAGGAGAGGTGTAAGGTAGCGAAGGGCGAGGCAGCAACAGTCCAATCACTCACAGACGAGAGTCATTTGTCTCAGTCTGAGGGGCACTCATTCAATTATGCTTTAACTGTTTGCCTTAAAGCAGAGCAAGTATCGATTCATTTCTCTTTACACCACATCAAGAGAGCAGCTCCCCCAAAAGCTTCTGCAAGAAATTAAAAAGTAGTACCAATCCTTTTAATATAAGATTAATGGTGTAGCATCTCATATGTCACAGCAGCCAAAAGCCTAAACTAATTTATTCTACTCTTGTGTCACGTTATGGTAAAATCCAACTTGTTTAATACAAAAGTAAGCAACCAAAAAAGACACGCTCCCAAAGCCCAAACACAGATCAGATTTTGTCAAGAGAGCCCTGATTGCATCAGCGGCCCCGTCACACTTACATGACAGCGTTTGACAAGTGGTCACATTGAGAAGGCACCAACCGAGCCATTCTGGATTTTACACAAAGTTATTCAAAGCCTGAACAATCAGCTTCAGTCCTTTCAGTCTGTAGCGAGCACAATGTGAACAAATACCTGGTAAACACAAGCAACAAAAAGGATTTGGGCTCTCCGGAGCTGGCAAAGCTCTGCTGCTACAAGGTTTGTCCTCGAGGATGAGGAGGAAAGGGAAGGGTTTATTTATTTCTCTAACAGAAGTGAGTCATGCCATTATGGATGCTGAAAGAAAAATGAAAATGTGCGGTTTCTAATGGGTGTTGCGAGGTGGATTTTGTGCATGTGTGTTGGTGCACATTTGTTGGCAGTAAAGTGTGCATACATGTGCATGAGAGAGAGAGGGGACGAGAGGAGAGGGGGGGGAGGAAGTGAGAGCGGGCACAAAAGCATTGCTCTAAATCGCTGACTCATGTACGCCACCAAATTACACCCCCACTGCCTGGCAACCCCATTGTGTTTGAGCTGCTGTTTGGGCTTTTCACAGCAATTTGTTATTTTGAGGATTTTTTTTTTTATGTTTTCATTACTCTAATTTTACAATTTCAAACAAAGTGGTTGTTCATCCTGACTCGACAAGTTTCCCCTGAATGTTATCTTGAGTTTGTGCCTTTGCCTTATTATGAAATGTTTCCACCAAATCCCATCTATAAAGACTTTAATTTAGAGACCAGTGTTGAAATGTGACAGAATTCTTGTTTTTAGCTGGACCACAAAGAGCCAGCCCTACAAACGCAAAAGTCTGTCACTAAGTGACTGAGTGAGTGATGAAGTTACACGACTGGTCGGCCGAGTGTTGGCACTCAGCAGTGGCATAGCCTGTTTTTCACTTAAAATGTTTTCAGAAGTAGGTTTTTGTGGATTGTTTAGACGGAATAACAGAAAGTTCACGAGCAGGCCACCATGTTGTTTTCCACTTGAAACGGCATGCAGAAAAACCAGGGACCAATCAGGTGCATTACACGATAGGGAACGCTTGAACGGCCAGTTGAGTGGAGCAGTGCATCCCCTGGTGTCCTCGCCAGACTTGGTGGACATGTAAATGCTAAATGGACTTGCATTTATATAGCGCTTTTCTAGTCTTCCGACCACTCAAAGCGCTTTACACTAGACGTCAGCATTCACCCATTCACACACACATTCGTACACTGATGGCACAGCCTTCGGGAGCAATTCTGGGTTAAGTGTCTTGCTAAAGGACACTTCAACATGTGACCGGAGGAGCCAGGGATCGAACCGCTGACCTTCCGATTGGTGGACGACCTTTGAGCCACAGCCGCCCGTTGTACCGCTGGATTTAACATTATAGATATGACCACTGACTATTTGTGTAACAATTTAGCCACAAATTCACAGACTGACCATACAAGGTCCAGACATACACTCGTTTTTTTGTTTTACAAGAAAAGAAGGGCTGAGATATTCTCTACAGACAACAACAGAAGAATTGATTGTTCGGACCATTCAGCAGTTCAGGCTTCCTTCCAGAATGGTATTGTAAGTGCAGGGGGAACAAGACTGTGCATGCATGTTTAAAAAATATATAAATTGCTGCCATGTTTGAAATACCACTTAAATAAATCTCAATTAGCAGCAGCTCCTAGCAACACATGAATGGCTTTTGGAAGAGAACGTGAAGTAAAAGTAGTGGGATGATCAGAATAATAGATTTTATTGAGGCACAGAAATGCTATTTAAAAGTTTAGGGTTGACTGGATAAAAATATGGATATAATATGGAGCCATTTTAGTCCAGGCGATACGGTATGTACACAATAACCCCAAGCGCAAACTGTGAGCTGGAGTAAATTGCCATTGCAACACCACTGCATTATAAGTCAGGCTGTAAAATTGGGCGACAGTCTCCACATATTGTCAGCGCGGGTAGATAACCGAGCGACGTGCCGTCACCTAAGATGGAGAGGAATGTAATCTGTTGAATGAGACAAATCTTTAAAATAAAAAAGGCATTTCTTCCCCCTTTGGCACTGTGCTTCGTCTGCAAAAATGAGGATTTGTGGTGACTTCTCAGACACTCAGGGCCACTGGTGAACAAAAAGAGTTATTATTCACCTCACAGTAGTCCACACACACACACACACACACACACGACGGATACACACATGCGCTGGCCTTTGCTGCACTTTCTCATCCATTGCTATTCAGTGTCTCCTCCTGCTTGGTCCTTTATGAGTCCCTGAGCAGCTCTTGGGCTGTGTGCTTACAAGAGGTACAAGTCTGCTTAACAGCCCCCGCATATTCACAAGACCTGTAATAAAGGAGAGCAAGAGCAGTCAGACAGTAGGAGGGCAAATCTGACATCAACACCTCCACAAGACTCAGTGACTCCTGAACTCCAGACATAGTGAGAGCTGGGGGAAACCAACGAGATCCAAATTACATTTGAAAGCCTGTGATCAGAGAGAGGAAAAAACTGCCCGTTAACTGAGTCAAGGACCACCAGCGTTTATACACCGTTTTGCCCATATGCTGCGAATATATTGCTGGCCATTCTTCAAGTCACATCTTTCTGTATGTTTTATCTTCCTTCCAGGCAGCCATTGATTCCATTCATTTCATTGTGATGTCAAAATGAACTGCAGACACAAAACGTGGTTGAAGTATAGTAAGACCGATTTATCTTTATTTAAAGTGTCAAAGTTACATTATAATTGCATGACGATGCATTTTAAAGTGTCAATCCTTAAGATTTCAGTCCTGGTTGATTTAATATTTCTATTTGCTCAGAGATTAGCAGTCTGGAGTCTTTTTGTTGATACATGAACAAAGAACGTATATTGCCCAGAAGTGATAGTCAATTGATCGTTCCATTGCAACATCAGCGCCCAGCAGCAGAGCTACGCTTCCGCCATTTTGGACTGAAAGAGACTACCGGACGCCAGTAAAACGTCTGCTTAAAAAGTGCCGTACAAAAGTAAAACAAAATTATTTCTATTCTATTGTCATATTCTACCGGAATGGCCTGTGTTGAACAGTGTTCAGTGTTCAGTGTTCAGTGTTCAGTGTTTTCAGTCCAAAATGGCGGCAGCGGTTGTTGTCAAAGAAACACCAGAGTTTCGTCTCTTTGCTTCTACACTCTTTGACATGAGCACAGAAATAAAATAGAAAAATTCTATTTCTATATCTATGTATATGAGCTTCACTTTTTCAGAATTGTGTGCAGTTTAATTTTTCTAACTTTCATCACTGGGCCATAGGCTCAATCATCATTGTGTTACCTGGTTTGGCGTTAGTGACTTAACAGACATTTATTTAAATGAAAATCTTCCAGATTGCCATTTTAAGGCCCAGACTGATTTGAAGTCTGCACCTCATACAATGTAGGATGTATCTTAACTCATCAGTGGCTTACTGTATTATGTTACATTACATTACATTTTAAATGTAAAAAATTAAAATAGTCTAAAAAAAATGTGCGACGGCTTCCAATAAACCTCAGAATCAATCATATATAACAGAAAAATCCAGAATATTTTCAATAATATTTTAAACCAGTACACTACGTTACAATTACAGACACCCATTATATTTCCATTTAAATGAAATCACCGACTGCCTCTATATAAATTGAATATGACACGTGACAGGTTCAGAAATGTGTTATAATTACATCCTTAAATCCTTTAAAGAAAAAGGCTTCATGGTTCCTATATTTGAACTAT
Source organism: Sebastes fasciatus (assembly GCF_043250625.1). Lineage (NCBI taxonomy): Eukaryota > Metazoa > Chordata > Actinopteri > Perciformes > Sebastidae > Sebastes > Sebastes fasciatus. The sequence continues at coordinate 24,493,450 of NC_133807.1, read as the reverse complement.
GAAATTGTGCTTTTTCTTGAATGCATATCCCCTCAGTGCATGTCCTATTTAATAGAGGATTGGCACAATAACAGTATGAAAAGGGCAAGCACATTTACAAAATTGCTAATAGCTTCCTGAAATAAAAAAAGAAGCTAAACATAATCTGTCCTAAGAAAAGGTGTGTGTGTGTATGTGTGTGTATGTGTGTGTGTGTGTGTGTGTGTGTGTGTGTCCATTTGGAGAATAGATGAGAATAATAGAAGAAACCTTGAAGGAAGAGAGCAGAAAAATAGGAATTTTGATCACCGACCGATACGATCTGGCTCATGCATTATGAATGATGTAGAGGAGTGCGACTGGCTTTCCACACCATCTGCAGAAGCAGTTAAGAAACTGAAGGCATGAAGAGGTAAATTTGCATACGGGTTTATGGATTAATTTATGGGATAATCAGGAGTTACTTTCAGCAGAGGGTTGTTTAATTAATGTCAAGAGGTTTTTCAGATGAGCTACAATAATTCACGTAATTTCAGTTGGACCATTTAGACAGCAGGCCCAGCCCTCGGGGCTTCAGCGCCCCCCACCCTTCTTACTAAACTCAACATTAGCTTGTATATTCCTGAGTGAGCATAGACAAGAGCAGCATCACCACGGAAACCACAGTCAGCCAAGTATTACCATGGGAGCAGAATTATGCAAAACAGCACTCTACTAAACATATAAGAAATAGAAAGTAAAGCTTTGATGAAACCTTAGTTACAGGCATGTTGTTATTATTATTATCCCGTCTTGACATCCATAAGGCACGAGTAATAGCGCGGGAAAAATGATGTATGTAGTGAGGAAGACGAATAATAACTGCAGCAGCAAGGAAGAAACTGTATTGCGTGTGTTTGTCATGCCATGATGGACCTCATTGGAAATACGTACTGACAGGCGTGGTTAATTTCCTCGCAATAGCTGAAAATTGAACATCGTGGATAAACACTGACAAGGCTTTTCATTAACATTAAGTGCTTATGATGAACCATCAGATACATAAAAACATTAGCCTATGCTGCATGCTCCTAGAGAAAACACCTGCAACTAATGCATATAATGGAATTTAAAGATTATATTACACAAAATGAATGCAAATATCGAAGTAAAAAGCTGACATGACAATTTAAACGTGAAAAAAAAATTGCACTAAAAGGCGTATAAATGAAAGGATAATGCGCAAGGCATTTAGCGTGCAATAAGAACGCCTTTCTTGCTTTTGGTGTGTCATTTGTACGCCATGTAGTCTGTACTGACTGCAATGTAAACGCATCCGCGTAAATATGCTACAGTCAGAGCTAGTGACGTACAATAAAAAGCAAGAGACCTTTTAACCCTGTGACCAGTGTTCAAGATTGGTGTTTGTTAGTGACGTTTGTGACGTGTTTTCCGTACTGATGTTACGTTGTTTCTGTAAGTATTTTACTTAGTTTGCGTATTTATTTTAAGCCCAACCATGATGTTTTTCCTAAACCTAACTAAGTGGTGTTGTTGCCTAAACCGTTACTGTAGTTTTGTTGCGTGCAAATGTATGGAGGACGGAACCTGCCAAAAAAAAAAGAATAAATAAATAACTCGATAAATAAATATGCCATTAAATATACTAAAAATATTAAAAATAAATGTAATCATTAATTAATTTATAAAAAGGGACATAAATTGATATTTCTGTTTTAATAATATATAATAATTTGTTAGCTAGCATATAGTCATGCACCCTGATCCCATGATGACACAAGTTGAGTGACAACCCCCCCTCACTTGCATAATGAGTATGTGTAGATAAATGTATATAGAAAAGAATACATAAATAAATAAGTTTGTAGAAATAAATAAGGGGTGAAATGTAAAGGCAAAATTGTGTAGAAAAAATTAATTCATAAATACAAAAGATAAATGCTAAAATAAATTAATAAATTAAAAGAATTCATAAAAACAAATTCATAAATACAAAAGAGGGAAAATTAAACAGAAAAGTAGAAATTAATACAAAGGAAAATAAAGAAAGAGGCAAATTAAAACAAAAATATAAATGTATGTCACATTTATCAATGACCATAACCATATCATTTATTTATTCATTCATTTTTGGTTTTGGTATGTTTGTCCTCTATACAAATGACACATGAAAAGCCTAAAATGCGTCCTCATGACATGCGCTGAGCTGGAAAAAATTTTGTCCACCTGCCACTGTGGCTGGTGGATTTTGTAATCTACCACTCTATAGATTACCATTGTTGTTGTTTTTTGGCTGGTGAGTGAAGCAAATCTAGCAGCCACTTGCATATTTTACCAGCTTTTGGCTGGTGCTAATTTCCAACCCTGGACACGCGAAATGTCCGTGTAATGTTGTGCTATCTATACGCCTTCATGTGAAACAGAAAGTAGAATTTTTGTTTAATTGAGCTGCATTTTTAAATACATAAATTATGATGAAATTAGGCCATTGAATTCTAATTTGAATACGGCCTAACATTATGTGCACATGAGGGAAACTAAATTGCATTAACGCGTGAAGTGTCAGCTTTTAACTTCCATACAGGCATATCTTGCTGAATGGTATTGAGGCTTGTTTATAGGTTGTAATGTCATAAAGCAAAGACATCCCTATCAAATGAATAAAAATCAGTTGTTATCCATTCTGCATATATCCCTGGATTTTCAATTAATAGTGGAAAGTGTTAGAAATAATTACCACTTCAGAGTTGTTCTTAACAAAGTTAATTCTTTCTGCTAACACTGTTATGCTGCTCACAGCCCAGGAGTGATCTATTTTCTGAATGTAGATAGATGAAAGTGTTTCAGCTGTTGATGCAGAACACTGAGGAAGATGAATATTTATACGCAGATACACATGGGAGCGCTTCACTATGCAGCTGAAAGCCAAAAATGCAACCAACCCTCATTCTCCTCCCTTCTTCTGTCAGACCAAACAGCGCCTCAATCAATTCTCCGCTAAAAACCCAAACACACACCCCTCCGCTGTGTGCACGTCTCGCGTCCTGCTCACAAAGTAAGGAATCCACATTCACTCTGCCTCGAAAACATTCTTTTGAAGAGGCCAAAAAAGCCCAATCCACCCATGAGTGTGTGTTAGTAACAGAGAGTCCATGTGATGACTGGAAATTCTCAGCTTGCCGTTTATCCTCAGACAAAAGCGCTGGGCAGAATGAAAGGGAAATTGGAGTGCTTACTGAAGCTGCTGAGAGGGCCCCTAGCCGAGCCACAAATTGCTTCCCTCCTCTCCACTACACAGCCCTAACATGGCTGAAGCCATACATCAATTACCAGCCACCTCAATGGAACATCTCTCTGCCACTGCAGTACCTTTTTCTGGTTTACTGCCAGAAGAGTGCTGTGCGTACTTCACATCCTAGAAGTCAAGCAGGCAATACTGAGAAGGCAGGTGTATTATAAATCTGCTGCCCATCCAAAGGAACTAAGTAGCTGTTGACAGGTGCCGGTGGCATCTCAAGTAGCGAGGGAGGAAGCTGACAAAGGTCTGCGAACCGGAGTGCGGCGCAGCTCGCTGATTTCACATTCAGCTTTCTAACAGTAATGATTAGGTTTTGAGGCATTTTCAGCATCCAGCTTGCCAAGCAGTTTGTGTTATACGATTGCTCTCTGTGTTCATTAGAGAGAGAGAAAAAATAGCCTCACCACCCCCCCCCTTGCTTTGAACAAGAGTTGTGCCCCAAACCCCCCATTCCCAGAAACAACTTCGTTCTGGGCAGTCGTCCATCAGAGTCCAAACACAGAGAGGGAGAGAGGGGGGGAGCACTAGTACAGCCATTTTGTCCAGCTCACTACATCCCAAGCCCTCATCTCTGGGCTGGTTGCCTGCCAGGCAAACCAGCAATCCCAAGACACGTGCTCTCTTCAGCTATTAAAACAAAGTCTGCACCCTGTTTTCCATTTCATCACAACTGCATGCTAAATCTACATCAGGCAATTTTGTCACCGCCACAACCTTTGATGAAGCAAAAAGAGAGGTTGAAGATATAAAAGATATGTAATGTACTATGAGGCAGGGGGAGCTGTGTAAATGATTGATGGCTCACTGCTCGCACATTTATGCTAAGTTGGTTTCAGTGTTATTTTTTTTTAGACAGAGCAGTAATGGCTCTTTGGGCCTCTGGGCAACCACACATCTTGTGCTTTCTGTATGTATCCTGCGTCCCTTCATACCAATGCATGTGTATGAATATGGAGTAGCAGCATGTCTGTGGGTCTGACTAGAGCCGGTAGTACATACTAACAGAGAGGCCAATTAGCAATTTCAGCAGTTGCTTGTTGAACCGGCACGGTGCAGAGGTCTCTGTTAAATTAAAATACAAATGCGAACTTGCCAAAAGGGGACCGGAGTGCTTGTAAATCAAATCACAGCCACTTTAAGCAATCAGACAGAAGACAAGGCGCGGAGAAACATTAAAAAAAGTTTCATAAAAGGAAGGGGAAGACCAAGACTTCCCCGAGAGACACCTGCTAGCCTAAGGTTATAAAAACATGGCACGATTTAGATTCTCACTTTGTAGAGTTTGATCTGATTCTTTCACTAGAGACTTTTGTTTAATTGCTGTTCGCATGGGAAATCACTCAGCCCTTGGGCGAATGAACAGGAACAGCGCTCTAAAAAACTCACACATACACACACACATAAATTCACACCATGGCAGCCCAGTCGCCAGAATAAAATGTTGGCATTGTACATTTGTGTATATCAACGTTATACTGTTTTAACTGCTCCTGGCATTTTTGCCGTTTTGAAAACTGCATAAACTGCATTCTCAATTATGTTTAGGTTTAGGCAACAAAACTACTTGGTTAGGTTTAGTAAAAAATCATGTTTTGGGTTAAAATAACTACTTTTGGTTTCACACGGGACACAAATACCAGTCTCCTGGGTGAAAGTCCTGTGTTTGAATCATCCATCCATCCACCCGACCATCTCATTTCCACAGTTTTGTTTTGTGTCCGTAAATCCGTATAGTATACGGATTATACCCCCTAGGGTTCAAAGCAAGGAAATGCATCGCTTTACAGATAGATAGAAACATCACCGCAGATATAGGAGAGAAGTTAATTTTGTCTGTTTTTTGCTGTCTAGTCTAGACGAGACACATTTATAATTTTTTTCTGAGTGAAAAGTTCGACAGTATATTTAGCTAACATTTGTAGCATGCTAGCTGAGTAACATATAGAGTGCATGCATAGTGGTTCATATGGCTTATAACAAAATATTTCACAAAACTAAATGTATCGTCAAAGTTTTCACTAAGAAAACAATGTATAAATAGAGCTGTATTACATTCTTCAATCGGTTATTAATTCGCTAATTTGAGTTAACATAAATTCTAACTTCCTGTGGCACACAGTGCATACGGTCTTTCCGAAATCTACCACAGAAGTTACATTTCTTCAACGTACTTGAGGCAAATTACGTAATAAAAGGAAGGAGGAGTTTAGCCAACTCGTCGGAAATCACGGAGGTTCCCATAGGAATGAATGGACTTCCGTTGACTCGCATACATACACAGAGCTATGTACCTCCTCCCTACTCAGATTTATGCAGACTTTGATTAAAAGTATTTGTGATACGTCAAATATAAACGTAATCCGGGAGAAAAAACGTTCCCTTGAAATGTAATTGACAACGCAGTTTCATTGTATGGGAACATAATGTTTAGGAGACCGGCTGCTCATACTGGTGAGCTATCCAGCTCTCACTCAACTTCCTGATTTGGTTGAAACAGCCTGAGAGGAAATTAATTCCTGTAATCCAAACAGTGTTTAATCTAATTGTCCTGTGTTATTTTCTGAATGCCAGCTACCGCACTGCAGTTCCTGCTAGTGTGAGGACACGGTTGAGATAGTCTGAGACTGGAGAAAGACGGCAACGTTGGACATGATGAGAGAAAAAACTGTGAATCTGCAGATTGAAGTCCAAGAGCAGGCCTAGATTAAGTGGAAACCGGGGGCTGACAGCAGTGGCCTAAATTGTATTTACCACTCTGTTGTGCTTGAATGCAGCCTGCTGTTGTACTCTCTGGAGCTTCATGTCTTTGTGCTGCAACAGGCATATTCCCAACTGGGATTGTCTTAGAAAACGGCAACTTTAGTACCATTTTATAGATAGTGATGCGTCTATTTTAAGGATACCATCAGGCAGTCATATTCTACTATTACTTGGTATACCACTGAAACTGCATGAGATGGTGTAACCTGAACAGCAGCAACCCGGTCTCACGAGTAGGCGCATAAATAGCACGACATTACATTGACCATTTTCCGTGTTATGAGGACGCATTTTAGGCTTTTAAAGTGTCATTTTTTCACCGCTTTTTGAGATCCTGTGACTCCTGTTACATGTTGACCTATATTGCAAAAGAATTTCTTCCCGCCGGAAACACAGGAATACGCCTCCCGGCTGCAGAACATTTTAATTATTGCAGCAAACCACACTTCACCGCTGCCTGGTGTGAATTTGGTGTTAGTTAGGTTTGGAAAAACGTCATATTTGGGCTTAAAATAAGAACGTAAACTAAGTAAAATACATGCGGAAACAACGTAACATAACTACGGAAACACGTCACATACGTCACTAAAAACACAGAATTTACAAAAAAAAACACCTTGTTACAAGTCGTGTGTTTGTCGGACACATCCTCCTCCCCACCCGCCCGTCATAAGCGGTCTTTCTCGCTTTTTATACTATGTCACTAACCGTAGCATATTTACGTGGATGCATTTACATTGCAGTCAGTACAGACTACATGGCGTGCATATGACACCAAAAGCAAGAAATGCGTCATTATTGCACGCTAAATGCCTTGCACATTCTCGTGTCAGTCATACGGCTTTTCGAGCGAACGAGCTGACAGCAGAGCTCGTCTCAACTGATAGACCTCATGCCTCAAGCCAGCCCCACCTCGTATCCATCTATGTCCCTTCATATCGGACTTTTGCCTCCGTCAATCAGTCTGTTTAACCGTCGCCTTCCCACACATAAAGATTATGTGCTGAGGATGGACCCTGCACTAATTTGTCTGACCTATTCTCATATGAAGAGATTCACTGTAGCTCCAGTGGGGGTGAATCTGCTCCAGGGTTGACATTTAATCCATGCCAATTTATCACGACTGCAGCTCACCCCGATGGACACTACTGGGTGGCATATTGCCTCAGAGTGGACCTCTGGCACACACACATGCAGCATATGACAGGTGTTTATTTCCTTATGTATGTGTTCATGGGGGGGCTGCATGTGTGAGGTGGGCTTGTTCGTATTTGAATAAAAAAAATAGCGGGTAGCCATAAAGGAAGCTATTGTTTGCACCTTTTATAGCTGCGTGGAAGCTGGCCAACTTTGCTGTTGTGCAGAGATATAGTCATGAATCTCTTCAATAGCCTAGGGAGGAAAAAGAACATTACAAAGTTTCTTGAGAGATTCATTACCATATTTGCTGCATTGAGAGAATAGTTGATGATCACTTTTGCTTTAAGTGCATAAGGCCACTGTAGAAGTATTCATTACTTGTTTATGAAAGAAGCCAAGGAGCCGTCTATGTTCACAGGGCTAAACCTGTCAGACATGATATTTTCCCCAAAATCATCGCCAGCCCTCGAGAGCGTCTCCTGCATCTCCTGCGATCATAAAAACACAGATTATATTATTTTCTGTCAGTTTCTCCACGCTCCCCGTGCATCATCGTGATTGATTTTCAGTTAATTCACTGCAGGAGGATGATCAAATATGTGTCCCAGAAAGGTGGGACACCAACAGATTACAAGAGATGCAGTCTGTCTCCCATACAAAACCTTGTTTAGGGTGATGTTGACATTCAAGCTGTCACCCTCTCTGAAAAGGCACATTGACTTTATTTTCAATGATGTGAGGGCACCTGGAGAGAATGCAAAACAATGAGGAGAGTGGATGCATTTTAGCAGTATTCATCTTCAGTTTGCCACCGAGACACGCTGACACATCATTTGATTATCTTATTTAGTCCATGCTGAAAGACAGCATCATTCAAGTTGGGTTGCAATAGTTTTATGTGACATATTGCAAGTATTTGTACCCTGAGTTGAGCCTCACATGCATCCCTTTGCAGGCTGTTCCCATTTACCGTTCGTAGCTATATACCTACGAAAAGTAATGCACTGTAATTTGTGTACATCCCACAAAATACATTTTTATGTAAGCCACATAATCCTGAACCAGGAAGTATAAAGAGAGTCGGTCGGGATGGATGGGTGGGTCAAAAAAAAAAAACAGACTTTTGCCCAGGAGACCAGTGTACGTACTCTGTGTGAAACCAGATGTCAACGTTGATTTATTTGTCACTTAATTTCTGTACTTATTAAGTTACGCCACTACTGAAGTTATTTTAGCCCAAACCATGATCGTGTCCTAAACCTAACTAAGTAGTTTTTGTCATGTAACTTCTGTACTTAAGTTACGCCACTTCCAGTGTTATTTTAACACAAACCACAGTTCCTTAACCTAAGTAATGCCTAAACTTGAGTTGTTTCCTGTTAAGACGGAAGTTTATTTTGAAAAGGCTGCAGTGGAAATTTACACATGCGTCATGTGTTGGTGGACATTTGTAGGAAAAGTTAGGAATAACTTTTCGTAAGATAGCTATCATACAAACTATTGTATGTGAATATGTTGCCCTTTGTCTCAATCTGCGCACTGCGCCCACTAATCTCCACCAATCAGCCTCGGTTATGTTCAGCTAAGTCTTGAAAATATGGAATATGCGCAGCTTGAGAGAAAGTTTTACCAAGAAAACTCAACTCTAAGTTACTTGAGCATAAGAAACAGGCTATTTCTGGAATGTGTTGCTACTGTATGTGGAGCAAACCATAAACCTGATGAATTCATTCTCATGCAGCTCATCCCGAGGAGAAGAACTGTTTATTTCACCGTATCCACGGACAAAAAGCACAGATTGCATCATACATTTTGCCTGTTCCCATACTCCCACCTCTGTCTCTGCGTCCTCATCCTTGCCCCCCTGCTCTGCCTTCTTACTCCCAGCTCTGGGCTCTCCGAGGCCCATGACCCATCAGTTCTGCTAAGACCTCTTAGGGCCCATCCATCAGCAGAGCCGCGGTGTAACCTGGGAATGCTCATCAATCACCGGGGGCTACTGTGCATACCCAAGCAGGCTGCAGAAGGTGGGAAAGGCCAAGCAATGTCACTCACTGGGCCAAGTAGGCACCTGCAGTTTACTTAAAACAAGTTGTGTAATAAATATATGAATCTTCAACACAGTCTTACGGCAGTTCATGAAATAACCAAGAAATTGAATCTATTTGATTCATGAACACGGATTTCCCTTTTTTTTCATGACACTCAGCACTTTCAACATATTTTTTGTGCGTTTTCCTACATACTGTATGTCCAGCAACACCTGACGCACGTGTCAATTTCCGCTCCAGTATTTTCAAAATAGAACTAGGTTTAGGAATAAATAGACTTGGTTAGGTTTAGGCAACACAACTGCTTAGTTAGGTTTAGAAAAAGATCACAGTTTGGGTTTAAATCACATCGGAAGTGGCGTAACTTAAGTACGGAAGGAACGTGACAAAAACTACTTAGTTAGCTTTAGGTAAAGATCGAGGTTTGGGTTAAAATAACTCGGGAGTTGCTGTAACTTAAGTACGGAAGTTATGTGACAAATAAATACACTTTGACTCGTGGTTTCAGACGGGAAACAAACCCCAGTCTCCTGGGCGAAAGTCCTGTTTTTGACCCACCTATCCTCCCAAACCTCCTCCCTATGAGGCGTTAGTTGCTCTCTATACCTGGTTCACAATAACTTGCATTAAATACAAATTGGTTTTATGCTGACCATCGCAAAAAAAAAAGGAAATTTGTGTCTATGAAAACAAATCAATACATTAGATTTCGTGAACTGCTGTAGGCTGGGCTGGAATCTTAGAATGAATAAAAAAAACAATCACATCTTCCTTGAGGTTTTTCTTTGTGAGAAATCCTACAGACAACAGCATCTATATGCATATACACACTGTAGGGATCAGCCGAAACACTTGAATTGGAGATTTTATATTGTAATATAGTAATGAGCAGCAGCAGCAGCAAGACAGCAATTATGACTAACAGACAAGAGGGGTGATACAAAGTGCATGTTGGCTCAGGTAGTGATGCACAGCTGTGTGTTTGCCTCTGAGTCTTGGCTGAAACAAGACCAGCACTCTCACAGCGGCCAATCTCTTACAGTTCACCAGAAAGTCATTCAAACACACAAGTAGTTTAGTGAATTGCACATCTCAAACTTGATAATATTTTTAATGGGGGGGAAATGAAAAAATCTTTGATAAATTGTGTGAATGGAGGGACTGTAAGCGGGGCCCACGGTGACGCAAAACAATGCAAGGAACAATGAAAGAAACCCAAGAGAGGTAAGAATAGGAGGCGTTAATCACTCACAGTACGGAGGAAAGAAGTGATGATGCAACGGAGATGAAAGAGCAAAAAAATTTAGAGAAACGGGAAGCTACTGTTCGCGAGACGGGGTGCAAACAGTGTTGCATGTCACCGACACCTACACAAAGAGGATACAGTGGTAGTTAAAGGTTTTGTCATGTGGATACAGTGGAGGCTGAACACAGTGTCTGATGGCGTTGAGTCAGCCGGTGCCAGGTGTCCTTTTGACATGGGCACCACTCCCCTAAATGACTGGTTAGAGGAGAGAGAGCGCGGCTGCCACCAACACCCTCCCAATTAAAACCTCCAATTAATCAGAGCTATTTAAAGAAGCCCATTCATCGCCGGCGGCGGGAAGCACGCAGACGAGAGAGAAAAGATAAACTGCACATCTTTGCCCTGATTTACCTTTTCTCTAAGCTGCCCTTTGGCATCGCTGCTTTCTTTCCACAGTAATGGAAAGCAGCTGTCACAATTATAACATAGCTACGGAATAACTGCATCAAACTGACCCTAATAATATATATGTTCTTTTATTTATTTAATCTTTAAAACAATTATTATGGACTGGTGTTTCATGACACTCATAAATATTCTGCATGCTCACAGAATAGCTTCCCTACCCTTCACAATAAGATCAAACAAAGCAAGTAAATTATGTATGTATTTCCCCTGGTAAGAAAACAGGTAGTTTGTGATTAAATACTTCAACACTATAATTTATCATTTAAGATTAAAACCCTGGTCACACAACTACACAGAACTATATTGTTTTATCACTCATTTAATAGATTGAATGTATCAAATATATTAATATATTATAGGTTTTTATGAAGAGATTGTTCAATATGCTGTAATATTATTTGAATTCAAAATACAAGGAATGGCCACTGTAATAGCTGAAAAAGTTGTCTGTCCACGAACATCGCATACCAACAATTTAGAGATTATATAATCTTTATTTTTTGCTGTAACATTCATTCATTGTTAGGTTGACTCATGTGTGGTTCATGGATAATTTTCAAGACTGTCGACACATCCAAGTGACTCCTGCGGCCAGAAGTAAAGGAGGAAGTCAAGTGATGTTGTTACAGACCGACAAAATCCGTGTAGGGAGGAGTTCGGGGTGAATGGATGGGTCAACAAAGACGTAAACACGGAAGACGGCTCTTGTCTTTATTATTGTAACCATGACAACAAAGGTCCCCTAACCTTAATGAAGTAGCAGTGGTGTTTCTAGGAGTTACCCAGGTCTGGGGTTAAATCCAGACTATCTGCGGCTGCGTTTTTTTTTGGGGGGGGGTGGTCCCTGCTGTTCTGCCTGGAACACCACTGCTTAAATTTAATTCAGTTTTACTGCATTGTATGACATGAAATTAAATTAAATTTTTAATAATATTGTTAAGACAATTGCTCTGGACTAAATGGGCATCATCAGTCACCAATCAAAACTGTGTATGATTATCTGTTGAGAAACAGGGAGATGCATAAATGATGACAGAAACCCCTTGCACAACAAAACTGGTATTTACCATGGAGATATTAGTATCTATACAATCTGCAGAATCTCTAGTTTTAGGAGATGCCTCAATCTTCCCTCTAACAAACTTAACCTGTTAGAGCCTCTGACAGACAGTAATGATTTTAGTCCCTTTTTTTACTCTATTTTTTTACAACATTTTCACACTGTACAGTAGTGTCCTTGATTTTGTGAAAGGCACTTTCAAATGTATTTCAAATGTATTATGATTATTATAACACTCAAAGTATTATGAATAGTTACCTTGTCATCTTTTCTTTTTTTTTTTTTTATCTTATAGCCTATTCTATATTTTATGACTGGTGCTCTTATTGCTGAGCGGGTCTTCTCTTGACTGTTGACCCTGTGTTAACCTACTGACTAATAAAGCTAATAAAAATAACTATAAAACTGAATTGTTCCTGTTCTCTCTCACTCTTGCCAGTCTGCGCTCTCCCTTCTTGGCGAAAAAAATCGGTATGTCCATCTACAAAGCAAAAATCATTGACATAAAATGGCCTAAAATGATGACCATTGACCAACTATCAAATAAAGGTACATAGGCCAACTTAAACACTTACATACTAGGAGATAAACAATGCAGCAGCTAACATTAGCTAGCTGGCTAATTATGATATCCAATTAAATTATTTACATTTCATGATGATTATAGATGTTTTCCTCAGTCACAAAGATTCGGGGCTAGACAAAAAACATTCTCGGCTAAAGCCTCAGAGGCCCGATGCTGACGACGCCACTGTGAAGTAGTCTTTTGAACCCAAACCAGGATGTTTTCCTAACCTTAATAGTAAAATATTAAAAGTAGGCCTATTTATCTTTGACTACATCTAACCAAACCTTCGCCTAATCATAGCGTTGTCATAAAACTGTCTTTTATCAACAGTGATTAGTAACCAGTGGGCAAACTCCAGTGCCTTAAACCTGCATTCTTTCTAATAGCCAGCAGGGGGCGACTCCTCTGGTTGCAAAAAGAAGTCCGATTGTATAGAAGTCTATGAGAAAATGAGCCTACTTCTCACTTGATTTATTACCTCAGTAAACATTGTAAACATGAGTTTATGGTCTCAATCACTAGTTTCAAGTCTTCTTCAATACAGCATGATGTTCATTTAGTAAATTATGGTCCCATTTAAGGTCAAATAGACCATAGAGCAGGGGATGCTTTAGGGCGTGGCTACCTTGTGATTGACAGGTTGCTAGCACGGCGTTGTCCGGTCTGGGAGTTGTCCGTGTTTTCATCTTAGAACTTTAACCCTTTCACAGTGTATTTTCAGTTCATGAAAGTGAACTGTAACATTTCGGTAGCCTAAAAATGTCTTATTCAGCATTCGGTTGTACTTAGCTCCACCCTTTCGTGTCACTTCTGGTTGCAAAAAAACAAAACGGCGACGGCCAAATACCAAGATGGTGAGAGCCAAAATGCAAAACTCAAGGCTTCAAAACGGCTGTCCACGAACCAATGGGTGACATCACGGTGACTATGTCCACTTCTTATATACAGTCTATGTTAGTAATGGCCTTGGAAGGGCGATCAGAATATCCTGCTGCGTCTTTCTAGAGAGGACAAACAACATGGTTTGTCCTCTGAGTTGGCATGTTCCGCTCACTGTATGAAAGGAAGGAAAGGTAAAATATCCATTACCTAAGTTAAGCAACAAGGGAGAAGAGATCACATGAGATGTGATGATCCCACCACGCTTAGAATTGGCTGGTGTCGTGCAATATCTCGTATCTCTGTCAGAATATCCCCGAGCCCACAAAAGCATTTCATCATAGTCCAAACTTTGTGGAATATAGAGAGAAGGGAACACATTTTGGCAGCCTGCGTTTTCTCCCTGTGAAAAGAGCTCATTAGCTTCTCTTGCCCTCAATTGAGCTTCCCAGACAGAACTTCCTCTCATGCTGAATACAAATCCACCTCCTTCACCAGGATTTGGACTCCCAAACATTAACCATAGCCATAACCCCGACCATCTCAAACCTAAATCAAATATAGCCACTTAATTAGTTGAACTTTTTGGGGGCACTCCGGCGCCTGGAGGCTTTCTACCCAAAGGGATCAATTCAGGACAGAAATATTGTCTCTAAATGGAAATGTTTCCCCTCTCTATCTGGGGCTAATATATTCCAATGGGTGCATGGACAAAGTTTGTACAATATCCCAAAGGTCAGAAATTCCTGCTTCTTCAGACTTTGATTTAGTCTGCTTTAGAAACTACAGAAGGCAAGCTCAGACGGAGAAACAGTACAGTTGTCTAGGCATGTCCCACTATACAGAGTGTTACAATCCGTTTTCATGATGACAAAAACAAGACCAAATTGAAAATGAGCTTTATTATGCTTTTAAACGTGTCTGTCGTCTTTCCTTTGCAACTGTTGGTCCATTCAGTTCAGTAATAAGTACAAATGTTTCAGTCCCCATTCAAATGTCTTGGCAGCCAAATTGCCTGCCTCAGTTAATCACCCCTATTTGCATGAAAAATCTGATCTCTGTACACACTTATCCATTAAGTACCTGGCAATTTCACTGAGGAGCTATTAAACTGAATCGCCTCCATTACACAAATACGTGAAATGTCCTGCAGCTCAATTAAGAATAACAGTAAATCATACGACTTGGTGTGTGTTCAACTCGAAAGCTTCTTGAATCTGAAAAGATACTCAACTCCATTTTTATGAAATTATAACAGCAAAAGAGTGAAGGTCCTTCATTTTCTGATGTTGAGTACCAAGTAGTGCTCAAGGACAAGATATAAAGATATCAAAAATAATGTCTGTTTTGAGTTCTGCTCATTTGGTTAACAAGGCATCTGATCTTATCAACTATTAATTACATTTTTGTATTCAGTGCTCTTATGTCAACAAACATCTTTTGACAGTCCTATGTGTTCATCTAATAAAATAGTGGTGCTACTCCAGTTTCTGTATGCCCTCCAACTCATTCCAATATTGATCAACTGATAAACTCGTACCTGTGGTATCTTAAATGAGCTTGTTTAAAGAGAACAGTCCTTCATCTTGGCATGTCTAAAGGAGGCCTGGCATTGGCAAACTCCCATCAATACTATGGAACCTGTAACATCAACAAATGCCTTTTTTGGAAGACTAATAAGACACCGGCCGGGCGAACAACCCCAGTGGGCTCTGATGGAAACATCCTCCATTGTGTCTTTCACTTTGGTCGGTTGATACCTCTCGCAATTAAAGTTAATTAAAGTCGCTCGGAAAAATGTGTAATCAGTTCAGAGCAGGGTTGGAAATTAACTTTTTTGCCACTGTGGCTGGTGGATTCCAAAACCTACCAGCCACTCAATAGATTACCATTGTTTTTTGTTGTCTGGTGAGTGAAGCAAATCTAGCAGACACTTGCATATTTTACCAGCATTTGGCTGGTGGCTGGTGCTAATTTCCAACCCTGGTTAGGAGACAGTTTGGCCTATTTCAGGTCTAGCTCCGGTCTTTTGCAACCACCTATTCCTACCATCCTGCTCGGATCCAGTTTTCCAGACCTGGTCTCCTGACTATTAATGACACTTTCCCACTGGACAAAAAAACCCACTAAAACCCACTAACATCTGGCTTTTGTCTTCAGAGGGAAAGGATCCAATCGGCATTCATTTCCGCGAAAAATAAGCCTAGTCACCGGTATTTATCGGCTCCAACTCTGATCGGCAGTGATGGAAAGATGACATCCAGGTGGACACTCTAATTTTCTGCACTTTTTCCGGTGCTATACTATGTGACGCTCGTTGAAGTGAATATATAATAAATAAAATCAACAGGATTTGGATAATTATTAACATACAATTAATAAGCTCTCCTCAAAGCCACCAGACTCCAGTCAGACAACAGAAATGTTACCTCGCTGATCGTACTTCATTCAAACTCAACGGAAACAAAATAAAACTCATCTGAACCGTCTTTCTTAGTCTTTCCACTGTTTCCAGCAATCATCAACTCTGGTTTGGGAGTTTGAAAGAGAGACTGAATAAGTAACAGATATAAAAAAAAAAATAAGTAACCACCGTAACATCACTGTTTACTAACCCTGTTTTCCGGTGCATTTGTGACGTTGAAAGTGACACACCAGAAAAAAAAACCTGCATATACCTGCTAATGATGGTGACAAAAGGGTATAAGTGGCCTTTATGTTAAAGGTGTTTTTTCCTCGTTTGCAGAATTATCAATAAAATGTGACCTTCTAAATACGCACTTGTTGCGCTTCTTCCAGATTAGGCACTTTATGCAAAATCAATTCCCCCATCTGCCCCTATGATTGACTCTATGATTGACTCTTTTTATTGCTTAATACTAGGCTAAATGGGCTCACTTCAATCATATTTGATTACATTTTCAAGGTAAACTCAACTTGTTTAGACTCCCTAAAGGCCATCATATCAGATAAGCAATTGAGACCTTGTACACACCTCCCCTATATGTGCAAGTCTACTGCAGTGCAAGATTTTACACCGAGTCCATTTCACCAATGCGAGACTAGCCAAGATGTACCCTGAAACTGATACATGCAACAGATGTAAACAAATACCCGCTGGTTATATGCACGTTTTGGCTTGCAACATTTGATATACTTTAGTTGGGTCTTGTTATAGATAAAACAGTAGACCCTGACCCCCTCATTGCCCTTTTCAGAATTCCTTCAAAGCCCAACTCACCCAAAGCCACACAACAAGTTATTGCATTCACCACTCTGCTTGCTAGGAGGCTCCTTAAATAGCCACATCCCTCCCCACCTACTCATAATAGATGGATTCAGGAGATACTGCAGTGAGAGGATTAGGTTCTCCCTGAGAGGTTCCCCCAAGACCTTCCATAAAACCTGGCAACCCTTTTCAGAACATATTGTCACCCTGAAGAAATCAACAAATAAATAACTGAGCTGAACACCCCAAGGGACCAAGAAGTGGTGTGGGAGGGAATTGGGGCTGGAGTGGGGTTGGCAAAAGATATCCACAGAACACTGTTAACACTACTGACAATTGAGTATGTTGTGAATTTCTGTGCAAACACCAATGACATCTTTTAACACAAAGACCGGCTAATTTCGAACAAGTTAAGCAAAGCAGAACGCACACATCCCTTTTTAAATACACTAATCTACGCTGTCATCATGAGACCCCACTGTGATACCACTCCTTATCTAAATCTACTATAAAGACATTACTTCAACCTGAAAGAATCAAGGCACATGGTAAACAAGTTATGAAACGAGCTGTTGTGAATATAAATATCAAGAGCCTTGAGATAGATTCAAAAGGGAGAGCAACAATATTCCTGTTTATCAAGCAAGTTAACAATATAATCTACAACAGCAGTTATGTGTGTTTAAGTGGTTATGATTGTTTTTATGATAATGTGATTGTCACTTCAAATCCAAGAATGTCTTTGTTCTTGTAAATAACAAAAAAATAAGTAAGCTTCTTTCAGTTTGTTTTCTGTAACATGTTTGATTCCCTTGTTGTTGCTGGCAGAGAAAGACGTCTCCCAGATATTTGCCCTAACCTTAAACCTTTAACCAGTCCTGGTTGATTTACAATTTCTGAGTTGAAACAATGAAATTGCGCTTAAAGTTTAGGGTTGCATCCAAAATCCCACAAAAACATGCTTTTTAGTACGCTAAAACAGTATGTGAGATATTTTAGTATGTCCGAAACCTTAGTATGGAACCAAGAGTACGCAAATTGCACACTATTTCTGGTGAAATATTACACTATGCAACGCTGGACACTACGGCGGCATAAATATCCCACAATGCAATGCGGTAGTGACAACAACATTAATAGCGGATGCTGATGGACAGCTCTGTGACATCAATAACTCTTCAATTTAAGTGTAAGTATAAGATTTCACTTATAGGCAAAATGTTTATTTTAAATTCATTCAGACTTTGATTCTCACAAATCGTCGTTTTGGTCACATGAGGTTGGCACGGGTTACCATGGTTACAAGTCTCCAGCCGGCACGGATGCTCTCAGGAAGTGACGACGTAAATTATAGCTCTGTGCATCCAAAAAGATACACACTGCTGTTTATTCACACAAAAGTATGTTGAACGATAGCACGCGTATTGAGTATGTAGTGCAAAGTATATGATTTTGGACGAAGCCTAGCAGTCTGGAGTCTGTTTGTTGATACATGAACATAGAAATAGAATAGAAAAGTGTATTTCTATGTACATGAGCTTCAAAAAGGAGAGAAGTGAAAGCATTTTTTTTGCCCAATTTCACATCTGCCTGTCTTGCCCGCGAAGCCAAATATCAACCGAGCAGGGGATTGTTGCTGTAAAGGCCTGCAGCTCACTGATGTAACGCTTAAAAACGAGAGCTAATCGCCTCTGTTGGGATTTGTTAAATTTTACTATAACATGAAATTTTGATTCGATTTGGGGGTTTGTGTGGAGAACTGGATGACTCAATATCCCATTGATCATTATTTACTGGTTATACTAGCTCCGTTGGAGCTCAATACAGGCTTGATGGTGGTATTAAAATACGTTTGATTGGTGGAGCTTATCACAGGCTCTTTGGATCCAAAAACGCAGAGTGCCACCAATGTGGCGATAACAAGCTTCGGCAGAATGGCTGCGAGAAGAAGACAGAAGTAGTAAACAGACTCAAAATTGGCCTCAAGCTGTGCCGCAGGAACGAACATGAGGCAGTGATTAATCTGAGGGACTTTTATTTATAAATCTACAATAAAGTCTTCACAAAGCAGCTGCAAAAGTTGCTTGTTTATTCATGAATTCCATCCTACATATCGCAAAGCAGCTGAGAAGGTGCTACAAACTCTGAACTTGAAATATTCATTATTAAGAGATCGTCCTGCTAATCTTGTAAATTGCGTTTTCGCATTGGTTTAGTGAGATTACATACTATTAGACCACACGGAGAGAGCTGCTGAAAAGCTTAAAGGTTTCCCTCCATCTCTCTCTTTTTTTCCTGCAGCAACTGCTGGAAGATCGAGCTCTTAAATCTTTAATCACCTGTGGTGCAGCAGGCAGAGAAATAATCACTTATTTTGTAACGGCAGCACCCCCACCATAACAAAAGAGGTGTTATACCTCACTTACACTCTTATGGAGACTGACACAGAATACAGATGCTGAAGTCTTGCCAGAACAGGATTGTTTATAGTACATCTTGCATGCCATAATATTCAACTGACCTAAAAGGATTGCTGGTGATCATCAGGATGTTGCTCATTACTAGATCAGATATAATTAGGTCAGTGAAGTGGAAGGTGAGCCCTGTTAGCTTTCTACCATCACTACAATAAATGCAAACACCTAACCGCCACATGCACATCAACAACCTCTGGGATGCAACGTCGACGTTTAATCTTTGGTGCTGGAGGCATTTCGCAACCACACAACATCACGACATGCTCTCGTGGAAGACAGCCTCACATTTCTTTCTACAGTGAAGTCATGCTCAACCTCTGACTCTGCAGTGCTACGTGATCTAACTTTTTTCTACAAGGTTACAGAAAATGTTGTAATCTTTTTTTTTCTTCAAAAAAACACAAGCACATTCATTACTGTTTGTTTCATCCCACGATGTTCATAATGAGTATTCATGAGAATTCACACAGAGCCATAAGTGCACAAGTTAATGTGTATCCTCTATCGTTTTCTTACACAGTAGAGGAAAGGAAAGTGTTTTTTTTTTGTAATTTTGCCAAAATGGACTAGTTCATAGATTAGTGAGACAAAGATTATATAGAGTGCATAGATTGTATATAAGAAGCGTACGTAGTCACCGTGACATCACCCGTTGGTTTGTGGACTGCCGTTTTGAAGCCTCAAGTTCGACATTTTGGCCGTCGACATTTAGATTTTTTGCAACCAGAAGTGACACGAGGGGGTGGAGCTTGGTACAACCGAACGCTGAATAAGACATTTTCAGGCGACCAAAAATCTTACAATTAACTTTCATGAACTGAAAACACACAATGAAAGGGTTAAAGTTGTAAGACAAAAACACGGACAACTCTCAGACCGGACAACGCCGTGGTAGCGACCTGTCAGTCACAAGGTAGCCACGCCCTAAAGCACCCCCTGCTTTATGGTCTGTTTGACTCTAAATGGGATCATTATTTACTAAATGAACATCATGCTGTATTGAAGAAGACTTGAAACTAGTGATTGAGACCATAAACTCATGTTTACAGTGTTAACTGAGGTAATAAATCAAGTTGAAGTAGGCTCATTTTCTCATAGACTTCTATACAATCAGACTTCTTTTTGCAACCAGAGGAGTCGCCCCCTGCTGGCTGTTAGAAAGAATACAAGTTTAAAGCACTTCCACATTGGCTTCACCTCTCAGAGCCTCGGAGGTAGCCCACTGAAAGTGACACTTAACCCCATGTAAGACGTGGAGAAGATACACTAATAGAGATCTTATCTTGTAAATGTCATCTTGTACAACTATGGTATCTATATCCTCTTGCTAAAGCATCTTTCAAGATAATTCTGCAGGATGTTACAAACCACTGGAGCAGCTCCGGTCTAATCCCTGTCGCTAGGAGAGAGATAATAGATGTTGCTAACTGGTATGGTAAACTGTGACAGCCGAGGTGAAATTATCCCATCTCTGTTGTCTGTTCTAAAAGGGTATACCTGTAATCACTCACAAAGGGCAGACAACTGCTGTTGTACCTCTCTGTGTGGGTTCAAACCTCCAGATAATACAGCAGCTGTTTTAGTCTTTATTATATGGTATTCAGTGAGGATACCCTTTAATGTCCCCACTAGGCTGAGCTCAGGTGCCAGGATACAGTGTTGTCTCCCAGCTGTAGGCAGGCGCAGGATGTTGGCTGGGTCCAGTAGCCTTATTGAAACGCTGACCTTTCTTGAGACTAAAGGCTTTGCATACAAATGATGATCTGAATCCTCAGTCATTTGACCAGTCAGTCAATGCCACAGCACGCCGCCGCTGGACGCTTCCTTAGCTGAGCAGCATCATTTCTCCCCAGTGACTTTTAATCTGAAATATGACCGAATGATTCTGTTTAAACCTGTCTGACCAAGTTCACTTTCATTGTCTTTCTCTTCACTTGTCTGCTGTTGTGAATAAGGTGAGTATGAAACTGGGGCGTCTGCCAATTTGGGGGTTATTTAATTAGTCATTATAAACAGTATGGTTTTGAAGCCAGCGCAATTTAATCAGGTATGCAAATGCATGGCCTATATTGAAAACATAATTATGCAGAGAGCAACATCCCTAAGAAATGATGCAACAGTGCCACCTACTGGGAGTGACCTGCATCTACTCTGATCAGTTGATGGGTCATTCTGGGCCCCCTGAACTAATTGTGTCTCTTCCTCATTATATTAAATAAAAGGTACTTTGATTTTGTCTTCAGCTGTTGGATAATGTCATCCAGACCTTTCTCACCTGAAACATTAAGAAAAGTAAGCGACACACTCATTACTGCAATGCAATTTAAATTGATTAACCTCATTGACAAAATACTGATTGATTAATTAAAATGCAAGAGTTACTAGGTGTGCAGCTTCCTCTTCTTATTCTAACTGATTCTCAAGCAACATGCACATGTTCCTGACATGATTTTAAAGACTTTAAAAGTACAATTATTGATTTTGTTATGGTGCCCAAGTATGGAGGACGGAACCTGCCAAAAATAAATAAATAAATGACTCGATAAATAAATCTATATGTCATTAAATGTAGCAAAAATAATATTAGAAATAAATGTAGCAATTAATTAATTGATAAAGTGTGACATGAATTGATATTTCTGTTTTCTTACATAATGCACAAATACCTAAATAAATACATATTTAAAAATAAATAGAAAAAATTAATGTAAAAAATAAATAAACAAATTTAAGAATGAATAAAAATAAATACATACAAAATAGAAGGGTAAATTAAACAGAAGAGTAAATAAATAAATAAGGATAAATAAATAAAGATGCAAATTCAAACAGAAATATCAATTTATGTCACATTTTCTCAATTAATTAATGTCTATATTTATTTGTTAAATTATTTTCGCTACATTTAATGACTTATTAATTTATTTATCGAGTCTTTCATTTATTGATTGATTGATTTTTTTTTTTTTTCTGTCCTCCATACTCAAGAGCTCCCAGCACGCTCCACATAAAATAGCAGTAAAAGAAAATCAAAAAATGAAAACACCCAGCTGAAATTTAAAACATTGGAGCAGTAAAAGATGAGTAAAACAGGCCTAGCTTTGTTGTTTTCATGGTCAACAAAACAAGGATCTCATCATAGTCCAAAGAGTCACTGAGCTCCTTTTCAAAGGACAAGAGGGCCTTCAGGTCATCAATTTGCACATGAACTTGAACACAAGTTTCCTTTATTGAGAGCATCTGTATTTTCCCTGCGTCCACATAGAAGGATATATATATATATATATGTAACTAAACATATTTGTAACTAAATATATTTTGATCAAACTTGGCTGGGCGGGCCAGAGCCACTAACAGTATTCAATCAATAAGACCACCAGGCGGATTGTATTTTGATAAGAGCTAAAACGTGGTTTCCTGGGTGTTTACAGCATCTTAAACTAATTCCCAGTCATGGAGGAAAAGACTTTCAGAATTCATGCTATTTCTGTGCGCACAACAGCTCAGTCAGTGTTTTGTGAACTTGCACAATTGTGTAACGAAACTAGAAATAAGAGACATCCATCAAATGTCTGATGTCACAAAGAGATGATTTGGAAAAGATTTAGAATATGAAATTCATTCTTCATTAGTGTAAAAGCAGAATTTACAGTAAACCTGCAAAAAAATCTTCCATCCACCCACTGAGAAACCACAAATTCAAGTTCCACAGTTTCAGGTAAAAGTGATTCATGTTGTGAACTGTCCTGGGAAGCAGGAAATGTATTGACAGAGTTGAAATGGTGTCACTACTTTATAGACTTCAAACACACAAAATCACTCAAAGAAACTGCACAAATTGTACAGGACCAACAGACACCGTTTGTTTCAAATATTTATTTTCCAAGTCCAGAAATGAAAACCACTTCTAACTTTGAAATGTGCTTTACATTTATTAAGAAAACAAAATGTCTTATATGCAAAAAAAAAATAAAAAAATGGTATATACACAATGCTTTTAACCAGAAAGGCACCAAAGACACATGAGCAGTTCCTGCTTCTTGCTGGCTCTATAACAACGTAGAAAAACAGGACGTGGATCGACTTGAGAAGATGTGACGTAAATCCAAACAAAAACATGATTAGTTTTTAGTTTTCTCTCACACTGGAACAATCTTTATTTGATGGATAAAAAAGCTAATAAGACAATAGTGGTGTTGTGATAGCTAAAATATATATTATTTATTACATAAATACAATAGTCTTAATGTAGCACATTTTATTTGTGCATTATTTACTCCCTTTTGTGGCTACAGGCTGTCCACTATGTGTGCAAGGGGGGAAGAGCAATGTGAGAACATCCTTAATACAAAGTACAACTTCTGTCAGACTTGAACATGTTATTCATAGAACACACATTTGTAATAAATTATTTTCAGCAAAATTTTCAGGTTGTAACTATTAGAAAACAACAGCTATATCCTGGTTACTGCTATAGATTGAAAATGGACTTAAATGATGATATGGCTGTGATTGTCTGAACATTAGAGTGTTTGTGTGCATGTGATTTACCACAATGGGAGAGCCGTCTACACGTTTGGTCTCACGAATAGCTGAAAACCAAAAGTGAAACCTCACTCAGGATCTTGAGTCCAACCATGAGCAAAGTGACGGCGCCGTACATCTTCGCAAGTGCTAGTAAAGCTAGAAAGTGGCACGCGTGACGCGAATGAGAACTGCAGGTCAGTTTTTAACTGAAAAAAAGGTAGACATGTGAGGTAACTTCCTCCTAGGTTTTACTGGTATTAACACTCAGTGTAAAGATGGCAGCAGCACTCATCTTCCTCCTCCACCTCTACTTCTTCCTCTCATATTCAGAAGCTAATGCCTTATTAGGCCGTGGGACGAGGCGAGCACTCGTACCGTGATAGTGCCTAAGATCCATGCAACATTGTTTAACCAAAACCAAAAAGTTATTGTGACATTATATCAAATGTGGTTTAGGTGGCTTAGGTAACTGGGATTACAATAATGTAATGCAAGCCGTGAGGAACACCATTCCTCTGCCCGTTCGGGGCACCTCTCTCAAGAAATCAAAGCACCTTATTTGGATCACACCGCTGGTCCCGCCCATAGTGCTGTGGCTTCTTTATGATTGGTCCCGTGGGAAGAACTGCATACAGTTTGGTGGAGTGACCATTTCTTCTTTTCTTGTTCCTCATTATGTCTGTCATTTGTTTATGTTGATGGTGACATAAGATGTGGGTATGTAGCCTTCGTCCCCATTGTTCCTCCGAACACGGGTCCAGCCGTCCCCTTTGTCCTCCTCCACCACGGCCAGCACTTCCCCCTCCTGCATAGAGATGGTCCCTTCACTGGCACCTGAAAGAGAGACAAACGGGATGGTAGCAAATATCGCTGGACTAGTTTAAAAACCTTTGACTCATGATATGGCTGTGACCTCGCTCCTTATGTAGGGTTGAGAAATCCTTTTCTCCCTATTTTCTTCACAGTTGTGAATTATTGATAGGACTACTTGTAGTATTTGCTGATCAAAAGGCAAGCTCCTATAATTTTGAAAACTAAATGCATCCACAAATGACAAAAACATAAAAAAAAAATACACTTATTTGTCACTGCCAACTAGCACCCAAAATTTCCAAATTTCCATGTAGCTCACTTATATTCACAGAAATAAAGGATGCTTAAAGTTAGGGTTGGTTATCTTGAGAAACTAGCAAGAGTAAGCTCTATTTTAAAAATGATCCAAAAGAAAAACCCAACCTAGCAAGAAAGCCGCCAAGTCAGCAACAGACTGCCCGTCGCTTCAGGCCTCCCTCCAATTTGTCAAGTTGCAGTTTACATCCATGTCTGTCCAAAATGTCATCACTTCATAATTTTATCCTGTTAGACATTTGTGTGAAATTGTCATAATTAGCATATAAATTCTTGAGTTATGGCCAAAAACGTGTTTTGTGAGGTCACAGTGACCTTTGACCACCAAATTCTAATAAGTTCCTCCTCGAGTCCAAGTGGACGATTGTGCAAGATGAAATGAAATTCCCTCTAGGCACTCCTGAGATATCGCATTCGTGAGAATGGGACAGATGTAAGGTCAGTGACCTTGACCTTTGACCTCCTGATCAGTTCATCCCTGAGTCCACTTGGACAATTCTGTGCCAAATCTGAAGAAATTCATTCAAGTCGTTCCTGAGATGATATGAGAATGGGGCAGATATGAGGTCACAGTGACCTTGACCTTTGACCACTAAAATCTAATCAATTCATCCTTGAGTCCATGTGGACGTTTGAGCCAGATGTAATGAAATTCCCTCTAAGCGTTCCTGAGATATCGCGTTCACGAGAACGGGACGAACGTAAGGTCAGTGACCTTGACCTTTGACCTCCTGATCAGAACATCCTTAAGTCCATTTGGACGTTTGAGCCAAATTTGAGAAAATTCCTTCCAGGCGTTCCTGAGATATCGCAATCATGAGAATGATACGGATGCACAACCCAAAAAACATAAAGCCTCTGGCCATAGCTGTCGTCGGCGCAGAGACAGAAAAACACTCCTCCAACTGTAGAAGTTTTTTTACCTACATAACATCAACAATACACCAACAGTAGCAAAAAATACTTTGCATGTTTACAATTCAGAGGAAGGCCACTGATTTCCAAGGAGATAGCTGAAGTTCAGAGGAAACAGACATCCTAATCAGCTAAACAAACAGCCAGTGACATACCAGGGAAGCTGTACATGGCTGTGCATTTCCCAATAGGAGCGGTTACTTCCTCATCCTCAAAGTCGTCATCAAACTCAGCGTAGATGGCCTGGGAGGGATCAGGAGTGCTTTCATCGGAGTGAGCTCCATCAGGGCTGGAGAGAGAAAAAAACAAAACATGTAACATTTCCTGTACAGAGCAGACAACACATCATCTGTCTATTAGTAGAGGTTAGTGTTACCTGAGAACATCGTGAGCTCCGTTGTTGTTGAATGTGTGAGCTTTATAGCGCAACGTTTCCCCTCGACCTCCTGCCTCAGCCAGCCAAGTCTATAAAAGAAAGTTAAAATGAGACCTTGAATAGTTTATTGTGCATTTATTGGTAGATGGATCAAGTTCATGTTCTTTTGTATAGCCCAATATCACAAAAAAAACACCTCAATGGGCTCACCTCATAATATGAATAAACAACAGAGGTCTGCATTACCTCATACTTGTTGACCTCTCCTCTGAGTCGCTCTATATTCTGAGACGTCTGGCTGATTTGGGATGCCAGACTAGCAGGGTCTCCCATCTGAGGATTTTTCTCATAAACATCTTTCATTTTCCCCAGGGCCTCACTGACGAGAGGAGAGAGAGAGAGGAACACGGGAGGAAAGGGGGGTGACTTTCAGGAGAAATCAGCTCCCTGCAGAGCTCAGGGTAAACAATTCAAACCCTCACACAGACACCACAGGGTTATACACACTGATGTGCACCGCATGAATATTGTATCAACACTCCCACCAGAGGAGTTCTAACAGATATGGTTATTAATACGCAGAAGGATACCCACATATACTGTACACACACACACACACCTCTGATCTACTTCCTTTTGCAGCTCTTTGCAAATTTCTTCTAGCTTCTGTTGTAACCTCTTCCTGCGCTGCTCTGGAGGAAGATGGGCGAAGTCCTCTGTCACCGTAGGCTGCAAGAGTTCACATGAAAGAGGCGTTGTTAACACTGAACTTCAAACTTTCATAACGGCGGTAACCATGGGGATAGAAATAAACACCTCAGTCTGTGGTTTGAGTTCAGCTCAAGGGGCAATGTTTAACTGACAAAACATTAGTTTCAGATCACCTAGTTACACACTTGTTTTTAGGCTTATTAATAAAGTAAAGCCAGCTCATGTTCAACACTGAGCTGAACCCAAAACCACCACCCATGGACCAACAAATATGATGGAGCACACTTTAATAACTTTATATTGGGTGATTTTTAAAACTATAAGTTCAAGAAATAAAATCTTGGATGGAAAAGTGACCCAAGAAAGTGTAGAGACAATAAAGACTACTTTGAAACTCCTCTTGTGATACCAAGCGTCCCTCTCTTGCTCCACCACCAGGGGGCCACCTCTTCAATACAAACTCAAGTGCCTCTTGCCACATAACATGATGTTCAGGCGTTCAAACACAGAAACTCCTGCAGTTCTTTTTAGTTTTTGTGAGGGGAAAGTTATCATAATGAGCTGTTGTAATGGAGAGGTGGCCGTTTGTATATGTTTCACACAACTGAGACCCCCACACCAGCTTTGTTGTCCATATTACCGTGATCCTCTCTGGAGTAAACTTCTGAGGGGGAAAGAAACAGTATGTGTATAGACAAATCTCATAATTTAAAAGTTTATAAATGTGATTCTTGCTTTCCACACTAATGCTAACATGTTATTAAAGAGGACCTATTATGCATTTGTGCTTTTCCCTTTTCCTTTCGTGTATTATATAGTTGTTTTGCATGTAAAAGTTCTGCAAAGTTACAAAGCCCAAAGTCCACGCCAAAGGTAGTTACTCTCCCCGACAGAAACACTGCTCCTGAACTGCCTGAAACGTCTTGCTTGAAGTCCTACCTTTTCTTCCGTAACGTGGTGATGTCACCAAGTAACATATTTGTATAATACCTTCCTAGCAGCTAGTTTGGCACGCCCTCAAACAAAGCTAGTTAGAGCAAAACTGGAGCCGAAGAATTTGGTTGGGTTGAATCCCTTTTAAAAAAAATTCTCTTTTCATGTGCCTATGATTTTTTACAATGTATTTATTCTATTTTGAATTACTTTGTATTCTATGTTATATTGCTTATCTTTTAATTATATCTCTCTCTGTTTTATTACTACTTTGAATCTTTTAATCATATTGTATATATGGTTGTTCTTTTTTGTTTTATTTATGTAAAGCACACTGAATTGCCCCTGTGTACGAAATGTGCTATAGAAATAAACTCTATTGCTATTGGTTGACCAATCAGAGCAGACTGGGCTTTTCGAGAGGGCGGGGCAGGAGCTCAAACAGAGCGTTTCAGACAGAGGGTGAAAAGAGATGCTGCAGCACAGCCGGTATGAGAAAAATAAAGTGTTTTTTTAACATTAGCGTGTGTAAACATGAGCTAGTAGAAACCCAAAATACTAGAATGAACCTGAAAATCAGCATAACATGTCCTCTTTAAGAATAGCAAAGGAGCCATTGTAAGGTGTAAATATCTACGCTACGTGTTCAAGTGTTCAAAATGTCATCTAAGGAATTCAGTCATTCACAGGATGATGTGCGAGCCCCGATGAGTGGAGGTTTCCCGGCACCCAAACCTTCTCCTCTGGTGACTCACCGATCTCCTGAGTGTCCGGAAGGAAGAGATTCTGGGTTTGACTGTCTTATTGATCTCCTTCAAACAGTACGACAGGGGGTCCCGGCCAAACTTGGGGGAAGGGGGTCCGTTAGCAGGCGAGGGGGCGGGGGGTGTGGAGAAAGGTGGGAGCGTGGAGGGAGAGAGCTGGGGTGGGAGCGAGGCCCGAAGTACCAGCACCCGAGCATGAGGTATGCAGGCGGTGTACAGGACGGGGGCGGGGGTGGAAGGATAGAAAAAAAAAAGAGGGAAGACGGGGGAAGACAAAAACAACAAGGTGACAAGGGAAAGAAAAAGACACCATCAACACCTTAAAGCACACCACAAAGCCAGGAAGACAACACTGGAGCAAGCCCAGCATGAAAGCACAAACACACATCTGTCTCTTTGGCTCTCATCAACACAGATTTAAAAAAAATTAAAAATACACAAAACAAGACAGCGAGCAACCAACCACAGCTCCCACAAAGGAGCCACAGCAGCCCAACACCTGCAGTCAGGCCAGGTGGGAGGCTATAGTGAGCTTTCAGTGAGGAACCGCGGACTAAACCAAATGTCAAGCGCTTAAAGAAAATGGATCACGGACCGCTATACAAAACACCCACAATAAGTTGATCACGGTAAATTTCCCTGATCTGAGTAATAATGACTATTACATGAGTGAATTGGAAAAGCTGTCTAGCTCGCTATCACGGCAGAGAAATGAAAAATAGAGCCTGATTTTAAAAAATAGGTCAACAGGAATTATCAGAAAGAACAGACTCACACAATCTTGCTATTTTTGGCTGGAACGCAGAGGGCCAGCCCTTCACACGCAAGTATGTCACCGAGTGACTGACTGAGTGATGAAGATTGGTCGGCCGAGTGTTGGAGTTTCCTCATTGGACGTTGCTCTTTCAAAATGAAAAGGCAGGGATTTTTTTTTTTTTTATCCTTTATGATGTTCACTAAAAAAAGATGCATGTCCTATCTGTGATGCAATAAAAATATTTGTTTCTTGACAAAATGTAAGGTAAAGTGATTCCGGTATGTTTAAGTGCCATTTTAAGAGTTGGGATGATATCGTGAATCACAATCATTTTAGACAGGATAATCGGGACATGAAATTTTCATATCGTCATATGCCTAATGGGGATATTGCAAGGATATCTATATCTATACTACTTACTTGGAAGTGAAAATGAGGACGGAAATTTAAAAGATTGTTAACTGGGCTTATCTAAAATGCTTATTATTTCATGGGTTTGCTATGCTCTAATGTGCCGGTTTATAATAAGAAGATTAGTCATTTTTCTATAGAACAGTTCTCAGATTTCTTTCATAAACGTATACTTTATTTTAATCGTCACATGCAGTTACATGAAATTTGACCCCTGCATTTAACCCATGCTAAACATTAGGAACAGTGAGCTGCTGTGAAGCGCCGGGGAGCAACTTAAGTTCAGTATCTCGCTCAAGGACACTTCAACATGCGGAAAGTATGAGCCGGGAGACAAATGGCACGTATACTAGCCAAAAATATGAAATAAGACCCATTTTATAAAGAAAAAAACATTCTTTACGCTGAATCAGCCAACTTAATCATTAGCAATCTGTGCAAAAATGCATGTTTCACAATTCAACCTGTGTTATCCTTTGACCTATATAGATAAAATACCAATGCATAGATCAGTGCAGTTGCTAAACATTGCCTGCTTAATTACCAAAGTGTGATTTGTACATACAGATTATTTAGGGCTTGATGAATGCCTTGTATGACCTCTTAGAGAGAGGTTAACTTGAAAACACTACACCTCCCTGTGTGTCAGCTGTATGCCTCTGTGGAAAGGTGGGGTCGGGATCTATTAGCTAAATTGCACAGGAGGCTGACGTCTTCTGGTCTTCAATAGTGAATGTCTAAAACAGCCCTACGACAAGGTCCCTTGTGTAAATACTGGGAGCTGGCAGCACAGCACTATCATTATGTGAACATCTACTGGCTATGTGCTACTTCTCCTGAGAGTTATGGGACTCTAAGTACAGGAGAGCAGCTAAGAGTGGGGATGTTTAGGGTGGCCAGACGTAAACCAAAAAGCTCACTCAAGCCAATATAGTCAGCCTCCTATTCATACTGCTCTGCAGGCCTAATTGGGAGAGCATGACTGGTGACACAGAGCAGTGTGCCACACACATATACACAGAACAGGAAGAGTGAGCACAGCCAGTATGTAAGACATGCAGAGAGAAGAACAAGCAAACACCGCAGGGAGGAAAGAAGGGGGCGTTTAGTGCTGATGCAGGAGGAGGAGGGGAGGTAGGGGGGGGCCGTGAGCTGGTTAGTGGTCAGCCACTCATATCACCAGACCTCAGCAACCTTTGAGATCCACGATTTGCAAAGTAGTGACCCAAATAGATTCTCGAGACCAAAAAACATCAATGTTGACATTTTTGCATGAATGTGTGGTTGGACCTGATCCAGTTTTTCTGACCTGGCAAACGTGGTGTCACCCCGATGGTTGTTACAAAAGATGTTATTGTGATGAACACACATAATGCTAGGTTCTGGGTAGTATAATAGAAGCAGTGTGTTTGTGGATGCCTGTAGAGGAAAATGCAATGTTGTTTGGGCCCCGTGCTGATGAAAGCACAAGCACAGCAGAATGCTGACTGGCAGTTGACCTATTGGAAACCACGGTGCAGAAGGAGGGAGGATGTGTAGGGGGACGGGTGACGGGGAGGGGGAGAGTCATGCAAAAGGACCAGTTCTAGAAGTGTCGAGGTGTGTGTGTGAGTTATAATATAATGAAAGAGGTTCATGCATTATTGTACTGAGCCATAGAGAAGGTTGTGTATATACGTGTATGTGTGTGTGTGTGTGTGTGTGTGTAGCCACAACCACAGGTCCATCCTGAGTGCTCTCTGCAGAGGGGATTTCCTGGCTCCTTCCTGCTGGCTTAAACCTAACATTGAAATGCAGGGAGTCACCCACTAATCTGACTGACTGCCCTCCTGCAGAGCAAATCTGCTGTCGTTGATTATTGATGGAGGGCGTTCGTTGCACAATTACCACAATGCAAGTGAGAGGCCGTGTCGTTAGGCTAGATAAGCCTAATGTGGAAGGTCCTACCTTGCTCTTTTTCCTTAAAAGCCAAAAGTTTTTGCTCCTGTTCTTCCCCATGAACTCTATGGGGCCTTTAGGCGTGCCCAGGCTGCTGTCAGACGAGGCTCGGTTGATGCCCTGACTGTAGTCCTCAAACTCCACATCTCCGGGACGTTCAAAGCCCGACTTGTTCTGCTCTATTACAACCATGGAGTCCTGCATTAGATGCAATTATGGATAAGAGCGATACAGAGTTATTTTCAAACAGATGCACTGTTAAAACATAAATCCATGCTACACATTAAAATCCATTTAGCATTTTTTTTTTTTTTTATTGAGACCAACTCACATTCCTCTCATTAATATTTGTGCCGGCTTTAGTAATGCCTTCCAGGCACTTGCCAATGATGGGCATCACATGCTTCTCCGTGTCTGAGAACAAGATGTAGCCTTGCGCCAACTTCCGTACTCGTCTCTCGTCCAGATCCTGCAGTTTCTAGTAAACAACACAGCAACAGTTGCTCAGACACACTGACATTATTAAGGCTGAGAGACAATACATAAAACATAGTCCATAATACAATGTATATCTCAAAATCAAGCAAGAAGATTAGTTTTTATGATTATGAAGAGGTCAAAACTCCAGCAACACTTGGAGTTTTGACCACGTCAGACTTTTTCCCTTCTCTATGCACCTTGAAGAAGCTGAAGTTGTGCCAGAAACCCCCAATCTGCATCTACAGTTACAGTATTTATGATTATAAAATATATTTGTTCATACTCTGATGAAAGCTTCAAAGCCAAAACTTGAACTTGGAACATTTATTTCTGTTTAAAAAAAATTAATTGTGTGTCAGTATGATTCATACTTGAATTCATAAAATAAACACTGTTGTTATAATGTTAAAATGATTTTATGAAATAGGACATCCATTTTGGTTGGTTATTATATAATTATGTTTGTCTGTTTTTGACATTTTATCATTTTTGTAACATTGTAATGGCGTGCTATCTTGGCCAGGTCTTCCTCAAAAAAGAGATTTTAATCTCAAGGAACTCTCTGGTGAAATAAAGGTTAAATAAAAATAAAATTAAATACATTTTCATGAAAAACATTTTGTAATAACCACTGCAATATGTAGAAATGTATTACCAAATGCGGGGAAATTTATTACATATTGCATTGAGACTGTTTATTAGATAATGCTGTAGATTATTATTTAATGCGGTGTTATTACATAATGTGCATGCCATTCAAGTCATTTATTATTTATAGTTCTTTGCCAAAATATTTTTAAACAGATTTCTTTGGTACAAACTAAAACCAGTTATTCCTGCACCACATCTAAACAACTAACATAAGTGGTGAGTAACAGCGTCGCCAGATGTAATTGACTTACATTGAATATGAGTGGCATGTCATTAAAATAGAACTGGTTCTGCTCCTTGTTGTACTTCTGCAGCTGTGCGGCGTAGTCATTCTTACATTCCTCTGCTACATGTGTCCTCATATGAGCTTGCTGTTTGGCCTGGAAACACACACCACACACACAGCAAACAGGTTAACCAAGTGGATCCGATTCTACTATTCATCACGGTAAATAGTCCTTAAAGTGATTGGTTACTTTTTCAACGTCGGCTTTTGTGGCATTGATGTCTTGATCCGTCTTCTCGGCGTACTGTGCTGCCCTCTCTGCTTCTCTCCACTCCCTTTCAAAGCGCTTTTTACTCTGGATTGCAGAAAGAGAAGACAGGTAGAAGAGAAAAGGAGGAAGACCATGTTCAGTTCAATCAGCTAAGTGAGGCCTGAATGAAATATGAGGAGGTTTTACTATTTTGAGCAAAGCATTTTTCACTGTCTTTCAAAAAGAAAGACGGATAGGGGAGGGGACATCTCAAATCATAACCTAACAGGTCTTGGATTGATGATAGTAGGAGTCGAAAATGGGGAACTGCTTTCCAATCTGTCCATCTGTTTTTACTATAGCCAAATATACCGTAGCCACCTGGCCAGCCACATTGAGCCATTTGCCTACAGAGAACTTTTCATAATGATCCCAAACAAAGACAAAACGGACTCTAAAAATATATCTACTAGCTTTGCTTATCACAATAAAAATGTAAAAATGAAATATGACGCCCCTTCAGGAAAAATGTTCAAACTTCTGTGTGTAGACTTACACTGTCGAGCTGCTTGTAGGTGCTCTCCAAACTCTGCTGGGCCCTCTTGGCCTCCATCAGATACTGCAGACATTCATAAAAATAGACCCAAGTGAGAGGAGGGAAAGAAGCAGGTCAGATGACAGAGAGAGAGAGAGATAGCCATGTGCAGCAGGGGCAGACACTGAATAAACAATGACCTCCAGAAGCAACACAAGAAAACAAATACCAGTGTGTCTGCTTGAGACATCACGTCTGCAGCACGAGCCTGTACACAGCTGGCTGCAGTGTTCTGCAACACCAGTGGGACAGAGCCAATGCATTCCTCACAGAGAAATGGCATCGCTCAGGCAATGCCTCTCCCTGGAGACACTGAGTAAGTAAGGCTTCCTTCCTGCCACAACAGTGAGATCTCCCTTAAATCTCCCTCAATTCTCCTCCCACCCGTTACAGTACACTCCTCCTAAGCAGAGAGTGCTGTAGACTCCAGTGAAAATCCCATTTGGCTTGTTCTCAGGCTGCTGTTGTGCTGCAGGCACACACTAGTAAATGCACTCTAGAGCTGCAGCGATTAGTAGACTAAGCGATTAGTAGACTAATCGATTAGTCGATCCGACAGAAACTTAATCTGAAACTATTGTGATAATTGACTAATCAGGAATGAGTCCTTAAACCCAGAAATGACTTAGCGTTTTAGCACTTCCGGTTCCCACGTCTGGAAGTCAATGGGTTTTTAGTTAGATGCCTGAAATAAGGTCTGTGGTTAACACAAGCTGAAGAGATTTGAGCGTTTTGTTCTACGACATAAAATTCGTCAGTAAATATCCCACTCGTGAATTTTGAAGCCTTCATGTGTCTTAAAAGAAGCGGTTGCTAACAAGTGGCTATATGAGACTACTAAACATCACCGCGCCGACTCGTCTGCCGTTAAAGCCTCGTTGTGGTGTATGTTTGTTTATAGCCAAACGTTAGCTTTTTACTTCTGGCGATTGCATTCACACTTCAAAACTCATAGAAGTGGTGTTCATTTGTGAAGATTATCAGAACGTGTAATGTGTATAAACGTGTGTTTGCCACAAAGTTTATTTTCTGCAATAATCCAAAACCCGATGGAAAAATCACATCGGCATTTTGTTGAGGGAACCAGGGCGATGCTAACTCATTTCCTCATCAAACTCAGTTAAATCAAACTAACTCTTAATCTGAGTACTCTGTATTTGTGTACATGCATGTCAACATATAGTGTATAGTTGGAAATATTTATTATTTTTTTTCTCTATAATTTCACTTGAAACTGTTATGTTCATTTTGCACTAAAGTTCTTAATTAAATGAGAAAATACTCCGTACTTTTTATCTGACAAGTTCTTAATTCACACAAAAATATGCTTTTCCATGTGGTTATTTCATATAGACTATTTATTGAATTACCAGAATCTGAATATATATCGTGATATATATCGTTATCGAGATATGAAATGACCTATATCGGGATAGAAGACTTTGGCAATATTGCCCAGCCCTTTTTATATTATAGTTAATTGAATATCATTGGGTTGAAGTCTCCTTGGGCTCTAGGATATTGTGATGGGCATTTGTTTTCTACTGTTTTCTAGACCAAACAGTTATAACAACATATATAATAATCAGCAGAATGATTGATTAAAAAAAACAACTGTTAGTCGCACCTTTAATACATTCAATGGGACTCAATCACTGTATCAACGTAAAGCACAAATGGCCCAAAACCCCATTACAACATAGTTGACAAGCTACAGATGAGGGTGTATTAGAGGGTAGACAACAAGGCTCAAACACAACATTTTACCTGTGATAACATGCCTAATTCAATTTATTTGGTATATTTGAGTCGCGGCTGTAAAGATGGCCTTCAACCAGCCGGACACGATGCACTCGTGGTCCGCTCACCGTCTTTCG
Organism: Sebastes fasciatus; assembly: GCF_043250625.1. Classification (NCBI taxonomy): domain Eukaryota; kingdom Metazoa; phylum Chordata; class Actinopteri; order Perciformes; family Sebastidae; genus Sebastes; species Sebastes fasciatus. Next base: position 24,457,756 of record NC_133807.1, on the reverse strand, counting down.
CTCCAGCTTGAGCTCTTGCAGGTACTTGGTGAGATCGATGCAGATGTTCATCATCATGTTCTCAGCGATTAGCTCTCTCTGCCCCGCATAGTCGTTCGTCTCATTCAGTATGTCCAAAAAAGACTGGTAGCTGGAGAACCTACCATTTAGGAGGAGGAGAGAGGAAAGGGTGGAGAAATAAAAACACAATGATGGGACCACTGATAAGATGATACATATGCAGGGTCAAAGAGAAGACAGTAGTGGGCCAAGTCATAATAAAAAGCTCATGACTTCCTTATTCCTGCTTCCTTCTAGGGGCGTTTAAACAGAAAACCCACACTACAGCAAATGAAACTAATGACAAGACAGTTTGATATTATTTGCAGGTCAGTTCTGTTTCATTTGTTAGTTCCCTCAGTGAGAGCTTAACACGCTATTGGATGGCTACAGGATGTAAATCCACAATTTTAGCCGAAATCGTTTCACAGCTAAATGTGATTACTTAAAGGGGACATATCGTGCTCATTTTCAGGTTCATACTTGTATATTGGGTTTCTACTAGAACATGTTTACATGCTTTAATGTAAAAAAAGACATTATTTTTCTCATACTGTCTGTCTGAATATACCTGTATTCACCCTCTGTCTGAAACGCTCCATTTTAGCGCCTGTCTCTTTAAGACCCCCTCAAGAAAAAGTCCAGTCTGCTCTGATTGGCTTACGAGAAAAATATGTTGCACCTTTGCAAAGGTAGTTCTCAAGCTGTGGGCGATATACTCTAAAGAGACTGCAGGTGCGATACGTATCGTGATACAGGGGTAACGATTCTATATATTGTGATATATTTTGATTTTTTAAATCTAATTTTAGGAAAACTGTCATCGTATAAACACACCATTTTAGAATAGGCAAAAATAAAGTTTTACTGCATGCTAAAAACTGCATGGTTTTTGCCCAAAACTGCATGGGGTTAGCATAAAGTGGGCATGTCTGTAAAGGGGAGACTCGTAGTTGCCCATAGAACCCATTTTCATTCACATATCTTGAGGTCAGAGATAATAACAAATATAATATCACAATACTCATGTGTATCAATATTTTGTGTGACATAGAAAGGAGAGCCAAATCTGAATGGCTTGGTGAATCTCATGTTTTCTGATCTAAGCAGCCCACAAAAAACTGACTGGGTGTTCTTATTTCACAGTTTCTTTATGAGCACAAGAACTGAAAAGGTGAGTTTTTCATGTTACGTCTCCTTTATAGAAAAAGTAAAAATTGAACCTCAAAAGTCTTCAATCATCTTTGAGTTTTCTTTGAAAATATACTTTGCAAAGGCTCACCTGCACTCTGGTTCATCTTTGCCGCTTCGTTTCAGGTTGTATTTCTTTGAAAGGTTCCTGTGGGCAGTGAAAGTGCATTAAACGAATGGGCAGACAAAAAGTCAATGAGGAAAAGATGAATGACAGCTGACTAAATTTAACTATTTTTATGCAACCACTGTATTATACAATAGGATTAAAAACAGCCGTCGCTCTATGAACACATTAAAATAGCTTTTCTTCCTTCTTTCACTCTCTCCCTCTCTGACCACATCCTGTCTATCATGTGCCAGTCTGCTCCCACTTCCTCTGCTCTCTGGCAAAGCTCAGCACTACAACACATGTGGGCCTGGAGACCGGGAGACAACTGGGAGAGGGAGCACACACTCTGCAGCTGGAGAATGAGGCCAGTGTTTCAGAGACAAGTTACATTCTGTCCCAAAGTAGTCATAAGACCCCACAAACATTTCATAAACAGCGTTTTCAACACGCACACATTCAAACACACACATGCTGACACAAGCTGCTTTGAGCAACACAAAGAAAGCGCTGGAGAGCGACGAACGAGAGCGAGGCCTACCTCAGTTGTTTGGCATAGTTCTGCTCAACCTCTGTCCGCTCCTTCACAAATTTCACATACTTCTCCACCAGCTCCAGGCCAGACTGTGTGTGCTTCTCAATGATGTCATATTGGTCCTGGAGAAAGAAGCATGAGAGGCAAATAAGGAAAAGTCATTAAGCCTACCCTCCGCAGGTCAGGATATGGAACATGTGTTAACTTCTGGGTAATAACTGGGACGTTCCTCTGGTTGAGTTTGAGGTCATCTGAACGAGACTTGAATGGAGGGTAATAAACTAAACACATTGATGTTTGTTCCTGAATGTTGGATTCCACAAACGCTCTCCACATGTGCACAAAATCTTGGCAATAATCTCTAAACTTCCGCCTCGCTTTAAAATCACAGGGCGCCCACGTTGTTGAAGAGAGAGGACAGTCGAAGGACACGGGGTCACAACAGGAGTCACAGGCAGGAAAAAGAGGTGCTCTTCTGATGCTTATGTTGAGAGCAATTTGACATAATATGAATTACATCAAATGAGCTTTACAGATTGCTTATTAAAGCTAGGGTTGGCAACGTTCTTCAAAAGCATTTTTTGTTATATTTGTTGAAATTCTCATTACATCACGACAGCAGTCAATAAATCAAATGCGACAATTTTTTTTTTAAAAATCAGTGGCTGTCGCAGGACTGTAATAAACCTAGAGATGCGATACCATTTTTTCCTTCCCGATACAAATTCCGATACCTGAACTTGCTGACCATGTATGGATGATGGACAGTAGTTGCTAGGGGCAGCCATGATACACCAGAGCGACAGCACAGTGAAGGAGAAGAATTGATTTCCGGTTAAGCAAGATGATTTGTTTTCTGTGTTAATAAATGATGGTATCGGATCAGTGCATAGAGCATTGCACGTCACCAGTCTTCCACAAGCTGCTAGCTTTACAGCTGTTCGTACTAACAATAGCCATGTTCGTTGTTTACGTTCATGATGATCATTTTGGGGGAGTGGCTTTGGAGGGAGGACTGTCAGTGTTGCCGACTTGGCGGTTTTTCAGCTGGATAATTTCTAAAATCTAGCGTACTCTTTCTAGTTTCTCAACATTACCAACCCTAGCTTTATTGTAGGCTAGCTTATTTACCTATTTCATGACTTGTTTCAATCTCCTCAACCCCTCTGGCACAGTGAAACTGAATTTGCTGACCTTTCCTTTTCTTATTGGACAGTATGACGGAGGTATATTGTGTTTCTCTTCCTCTTTTGTTCCTTATTTGGTACTAAAGCACTTTATGACACCTCCAAGCTCAGACACGTCTGTTAAGAGTAAGAGATGATATCTTAGCCAATATTCTCTCACTCTAGACTCGGAAATAATCCCCCCAGGCTTTCATAGCTGTGGTCTTTAGTATTGAGGAGGGGGGGGGGCACGTTGAAAGGGGATTCCTGACGAGTTGGGCCATGTTCTTCTGCACCCTTCCTGCGCTTCAGGTAAAACAAAAGAGGCAAAAGCCAAATGAATGAGACAACGTTTAGCTTAATCACAGGGTTAAGAAGGTTGAGACGATGCATCACCACAATGTCATCTAACCCACTGGTTCTCAACCTGGGGGTCCCGACCCCCACTAAGGGTCGTCAAGGATTCACAGGGGGTTGCAAGGCCTTCTTGATTTTAAGGGGTGTAAGACAACTTATTGCAAAAATATACAGTTGTATTAATATTTAAGATATAAACAGGATAAGGGCATGGTGAAGACCTGAACACAAGTTATATTCACATAGCCTTCCCTCTCTGCTAAACAGCCTCGTCCTGCAGTAGAAAAGTATGCAGCTAAAACAACCAAAGAGCTGATAGAACAATGGCCAAGCGTCAGAGTGAAGAAAACACAAAAGAAGCCTTTGTGATTTTAAATTAGAGAAAATATGTAATAGAGACAACAAATTGGATGAAAAGTTCCTAAAAATAACATGAAAACTCATCTCTGATACAATATTCATAGGAAATAATCCCAAATGTCCTGCTGTTATTGCGTTCACTATTTGGGTTAATTGTACCGTTTATCAGTTGTTCTATGCTGTTATTGTTATGCATTGAATATAATATGAAATATCCGTAGAATATGTCACTTAGTCAGGGGTCGTCAGTTTACTAAATGATATAAAAAAAAGAGTCCCTAAAGGAAAAAGGTTGGAAACCAGTGATCTAACCAAAAGGCAGCGTTAGAGGTTTAACTTTAGAGTCAATCAGTTAATGACGGAGCAGAGAATAATGAGAGTCAATACAGCCAACTTACAACTACAGATTTTCCAGTTTCCAGTGGTGCTTGTATTAACAACAGATTTTCCTCTTAGATGTGGAAAATACTTGTCCTGTATTTGACTTGAGAGAAGAAAAGTAGTAAAATAACCAAACGGCAGGGTTTTGGGGCAATACTTTGTTCAAATGTAGCCCTCATAAAGTGTAAAAAAGTGACCATTTATGTATTCATTATGTACAGTAGTTGTAGTGCCATCCAACCCAACAACCTCACCACATCAACAGAACACAAGACTAAGGCTGCAATTATCTACACCGACTATAAAACACACTGAATCTAGGATTAGATTCAGAATTGGTGAAAAGTTAATGTGTCTCAAACTATAACTATAACCAACCTATAAAATAACCAAGCATTAAAGGCAGCAGGGCTCAAAATCTGATTGAAAATACAGTTGAATTGGTGTAAGCATAAGGAAGCACAGCTGGTAACATGCAGTGCCGGCTGGTCGAGGCCTGACCGACAGAAGCTCTGTTGTCAGACTCTCAGGAGCTTTTATACAACCAACTGTAACATGGCAAGATGTGTTAAATGAGGAATGTTTACATGCATTAAAATAGTGGCATCAGGGAAAACATCTGAATGTTTCAAATTCTTGATTATAGATTAATTGCATGACTAAGTGGAGATTATCCATCATATTATGGAACGATACTGCACGCATCTCTTGATATGGGCACAAATCTATTATTTGCATACTCCGTTTCAGGACTGCTGATCAGTCTGTGGCAGTGGGTGCAAAAAAAGGTCAACTACTGTGGAGATTGATGGGGAAATTGTTAGGAAAGCTGATGTGGGTGAAGCGTCTTTGTAGGTTGGACAGCAGGGATGTCCCCAAACCAGTATTTTGTTTCCCACTTCAAGAGATCCCACTCTGAGTATCTCGTGCCAATACCGAGTCCCATTCCAATATTTACATCTTTACAGTTGCACAATGCGTACCTAACAATGTTGATCAAACAGATTCAGGTAGAATAATCTAGACAACTGAACACTTCTGCATTCAGATAAAACGCCCTGCAGAACAGCTGTCCTCTAATGGCTTCCCATCCTTTAATAAACAGATTATTTTGGGAGTGTCAGTCTATGTCCTGATGCCTTTCTCTAGAATAACGAGGAGGAAATTGTTTCCCAGCGTGGTGTCAACCATCATTGAGTCTACAGTTTTCACACCAGGGAAGAAACAACACATATTACTGTATTGGATTGTCCTATTCTTTTTTTCCAATAATAAAAATAGTATTTCAGAAACATCTCACAGGATTACAGATGATGGAAGAAGCTGGGTGAATGGAGCCTACTGTACCTATTTGTGACACAACAAAAGATTTTTAGGGATCTATACAACGGAGGTTCTCCACAAAGAATCACACAAAAGCACCACTTTAAATCTTGTGTTTACCAGATGTGCTCATAAGTTTCTTAGAAATAAGTCATAAAGCATGAAAAAAGCATAAAAAACGACTAAAGAAATCTTAGTCGACTAAGACCAAAACGACCAATCAGTCGACTTATCGGCTAAGAGGGGAGGGCAGCCATAAAGATTTTCTTTTGTTTTTGTGTGATCAAACTATTGGAGAAATTGATTATACAAGGATGTTGTCAAGCTACACATCATTGTATCTGTCACTTATCAGCCCAGTAATTCAATGAAGGAACGCTAACTTTACCAAAAGAATCAGCAATCAGCATCCTTTTGTTTGACATGAATTGAGAAACTGATGTGAGAAGCAACTGACAGCACAGCTGAAGAGACACAAAAACAAAGTTTATCACACACAAAAATGTCTACTGACTGAATTGATTACCCCTCGTGTAGTAAACTCAAACTTTAAATTAAAATGTTCTGGGTTATATATTTCTACTCATTTTGACAAAGAAGTTGTATGTTGACTGTTTCTTCTATGTACGCACATCATATGTTTCTCAGCATTCCTGAAAAAGAACGAGCCTCGGATGAACTCATAATGTGCTCTTTTATAAATGGCAGACAAAGTAGCATCTGATAATCTCCATAAATTAACTGCTTAATTCAAAACAAGAGTGCTCCAATTAGAGAAAAGCCAACCTCATTAAAGTGTCTTAAAAACACATTGAGATAGCTTTCAAGGACGTAATCATTGTCTTGTCAAACACCAGTGGCTGTCACACTGCTGAGATTTATAACCATCCAAAGCCACAGTTAAAAATGATCTTTATAGGTCCCTGTGGACTGGGTTTGTACTGAACTGATTGTCATAAATCATAAACGGTTTGCGTAGGAGTCTGAATCTGATGTTTCTGGTAAAACATCCTGGCTATTTCATTATTACTTCAGCCCTCCTTCATTACTCGTACTACATATAATGTAGACATTTTGAGAAGCTTTTTCATACTGTAACCATAGACTGTATATAAAGATGGACAACACGTCTTCACTTAGTCCAACTGTACAGAAGTGAAGCCAAAATATCCCGGATACGGGAGCTGCCTTCTTGAGATTTTGACGTCATTTGGAGCCAGAGTCTGCGTGGTAATGATCGGGTGATGGAGTAGGGGTATCGAGGTCACCCGCCTGAACCAATCGCGAGCCGAGTACGGCCACAGCCGGTCAGCGAAAGAGACTCTAAAACTTTTACGACCTAATTATTTAAATAAGGGCTATTCAAGTGTTTGTACAAAAAAAATTATCTGCTGATTGACGTACATCTCTTTCCCAATGTAAGTCTATGGGGAAAATTATTTTTGGGCCCAATGGCATCATGTGACGGACACGGAAATTGTAGTACCGCCATTTGGCCACTACGAAAATTTGCTTCAAAGCCCAGCGCTCTTCCAGGGGGCTTGGCCTCCACTCATTTCACCATTTTTTATGACTAAGTTAAAGATTGTAGTTCTGCCATGGTAGTTATATAACTTTCAAACAAAGAAAGCCATAACTTATTTTTGTGGCACAGATTTCAGCGAGGGGGTGCTACATCCTGTTTCAGAATTGAGGTCTTAAAGTTCCTATCTAAACCTAGCAAGCATCCAACGTGCCCTTTACAATCCATCTTCCAATACTTCCAGAGAGTTTGAATGCCACATAACTTCAAAAGGAGTCACCCTGAAAGTCACCGACCTACAAGGCTTGGGTGGATGTTTCAACCCTGAGTCACCCTGTCTTGTAGAGAATCAGGGGCCCGGCCCGACCAGACCTGCCAGCCACTGTGGTTCTCACGGTTGGCCTGGAAGCTCTCACTATCACGGTTAATGCTTTAGACACACTGATCTTGCACTCTGCAAACATGTGCCTTAAAATAGCCGCTGGATTAACGACAATCAGGGGACAGATGCCATTGGGCTGACTTGGCCCAAGGGACGACTCTCTCAACCAAACATAAACAGAGTAATGACTGCAGGGCTTTGTCTAAGAGGACAGGTGAGACTATAGCCAAATAAACTTTGAATGAAATCATGTATTTCACATCACCTGAAGAAAGAATACCGTCTTTTGTGTGGAGAGTTTGCAGTAACACGACTTCATGCCACACACCGAGATAGTGCCTCTGATTAATACTGGATGTTTCTCTGACTCGATCAAAGTAGGGCAAAACTAATTAGGCTGTTGCACCACCAGCAGCATGTAGGATGGGAAAGGGACAGGGGAAGAGGCCTAGGGGGAGACTTTGTAATGAGGTCACAACCTCCCTATCCTCATCTTCGCAATGCTCCATTTTACATATCCAGGTTCCCTGAGAATGTTTGCAACTGTGTGGCTTCATTGCCATGGCGCTGCCATCAAGGTAATATGTTATATGTTGGGATTTGTTTAGATTCTGGATAGTGTCACTACCGTTACCAGGAAATGGCTCACTGTTTCATATTTTACAGACTGTAGCACCCCGATTTGTTTTGACCTAAAAAACAGCAGGTCTTCTTCACCGAGTCCACCATGTTTCTACAGTAGCCCAGAACGGACAAACCTAACACTGGCTCGAGAGAGAGGGAGCCTTTCCCATTTTTACGTTACCTAAAGGCCACCATACTTCTCCCAACACGCTTGTGAAACTGCGGTAACATGGCAGAGTGCAAAACTGTGTGACAGAGTGCAAAACCAGCTGCTCTCTGACTTCCATCCATCCATTATCTGTAACCGCTTATCCTATTCAGGGTCGCAGAGGGGGTTGTAGCCGATACCCAGCTGACACTGGACGAAGGCGAGGTACACCCTGGACAGGTCGCCAGCCTATCACAGGCCTGACACATAGAGAGAGACAACCATTCACGCTTACATTCACACATACAGGCAATTTAGATTCAACAATTAACCTAACATGCATGTCTTTGGACTGTGGGAGGAAGCCGGAGAACCCGGAGAAAACCCACGTTACCACGGGGAGAACATGCAAACTCCACACAAGCCAGATTCGAACCTGTGTCCCTATTGCTGTGAGGCGACAGTGCTATCCACTCCACCACCATGCATCCTCAAAAACTGATGCTATCACACTGACTGATGCTGGCAGAATTCACTGGTGTTACTCAAATCATGAATGACTCAACTCAAAAGGAACAGTGTGTAACATTTCTGTGGATCTATTAATAGAAATGGATATTCATAATTATGTTTTCAGTTGTGTATAATCACCTGAAATTAAGAATCATGTTTTTGTTAGCTTAGAATGAGCCCTTTATATCTACATTGGGAGAGGGTCCTCTTCACGGAGTCCGCCATGTTGCTCCGCCATGTCTCTACAGTAGCCCAGAACGGACAAACCAGACACAGCCTCTAGCGAGAGCCTTTCGCATTTTTAACATTACCTGAAGGCCAATGTGGGTCTACAACACGCTTATGAAACTGCTGTAACATGAGCTGCAGAGTGCAAAACCGTAGTACCGCCAGACGCCATCTGACTTGCGTTGCTCCTAAAGTTATTATGGTAAGGATGACCTCTGAGCAATGCCAACGGCGTTACCATGGCTTTGCACTCGGCGGCTCACGTTACCTCAGTCTTTGAAAGGGAGGAGTGAACGGAGGGGTACCGAGTCGGTTGCAATCTGCAACCACACTACTAGATGTCGCTAAATCCTACACACTGTCCCTTTAAGAGCTGGAGACTTGTTTCCGTACTAACAATTTTAAGTGACTTCTTAAATCCTGAACTATTTATCTGAAATTGAGACGTATAATAATCTTTTCAAAATCAGTCATGGCAGTCACCATGAAAACCACCATAAAAAACAGCCCTCATCTTCTGAAAATTACCAGCTGAAGCAGTTTATTTTTATTGTTATAATCAGTCAGCCCAATAAAGAAAATGTCCTAAGGAATTTATTTATCTAAAGCACTCAATCCAACAAATCACACCTTATTGTTAGATCAGTCTGTTGAGTAAATAACCATGAAGCCACTCAGGTAGACACATGATGCACTTCCATCAGCGATGGAGCCTGTTGTCAAGGTAGATGACAGCATCTGATATCATCACTATGGAGGCAAGGAGTGCCAGACTGTAAACAGTGAGGCATCCCACTGGGTACAACCCACCTCAGCACACTTTAAACAAAGCCTTTGTATATGCAGAATGAATAGTATTATGACACAATGTTCAGCCTGGTATTAAATTGAATATTTGTTAAAGAGTATGTCCATGATGATTGCCAGTCTTACAGGACATTTGATATCTATAAATTGGACTTGTTGTCCAAGTTTTGATTTAGTACTTCCAGATATGAGTAGCAGAAGGTGATTTATGTCTGAAGTTAGGAAGAAACTGACTCTTTTCTTTACAATGAAATAATTTGAATTTAAAGGTCCCATATCGTGCTCATTTTCAGGTTCATACTTGTATTTTGTGTTTCTACTAGAACATGTTTACATGCTGTAATGTTAAAAAAAAACTTTATTTTCGTCATACTGTCAGCCTGAATATGCCTGTATTTATATTCTGTCTGAAACGCTCCGTTTTGGCGCACTCGGCGGGAATTGCGACAGAGCGTTGCTAGGCAACAGCTTGGGTCCATGTGTACTTCCTGTCAGCTGATGGTCATTCACATTTACACTGCAGCCAGGAAATAAACTGGGACACATTTAGAATGATTACGTTTAAATCTGTGTAAAGGGTCTAAAATATTGTATATTTGTGACATCACAAATGGGACAGAAATCCTGACGGCTTGTTTCAAATGCAGAGCTTCTTCTGATTACGGGCTGTGTGTATTTCCCTGTGGATCGAGTGTTTCGATACTTTCACAGTATTTATTATAGGACTTAAGCCTGCTTTATAATAATAATAAAAAAAACATGAAAATCGCATTTATTTTTTTATAATATGGGACCTTTAAGCAACTTTACAGCTACAGTTCTTCTCGCTCACTGCACACATCACACTATAAAAACTAGTGGAGTAAACAAAAAAAAAGCCAGACATCCAATCGATATGCAAACGTGCATCCAAGATTAACTGCTTCAATTTGCACACACAAAAAGAGCAACATGTTTGTAAAGTGGTGCTTCAGTTTTTATCCCACTCTTTTGTTTCAACTACTAAAACTGTCCGAAAATGGAACCTTGTTCGCGAACGCAGCACTTCTTCAGCCTTTAGTTAATTCCTCACCAACATGACGGTTAGTTAGCCGACTCGCATTATTTCCATCTTGACAACTAGTTACTTCAAACCAAAGCAAAGCCAAGATGATGGACTCACCCAAAGCTCTGTGCCCCAGTCCATGTTCAGCTTGTCGGTTCAAGCTCGTCTGACTATCCCGAATACAAAGAAAACTTCTCCAAAGTTTATCCCAGCAGCAGCTCGGGAGGACGAAGACTATATATAATCCCGAGGTGATAAATCAGTCGTAACCACTAGCTACGGCAATCCGGTTCTGATTCCTTCAGCAAATAATGTAAACCAGCTTCATAATTAGCTAATTAAACTAGAGATGGCAGTCGTTAGTCTGGTTTGTCCAGATATTTTTCATAGCGAAGGAAAGAGGGATAAACTAGCTTTCATATCCGCGTCACTCCCAAATCCTTAAAGTCTTAAAGGGGCAGTGCACCAAACCACAAGTGGACACAGACAGGGCTGTGCTGCAATCCTGGCAGATTTATTTTTTTTAATTATTTTTTTAATTTATTTGGTTTTACTCAGACATTTACATAAATATATTTATTAATTTATTAATTTATAATCTATTTATTTATTTAGTTATCTGTTTATTTATTTATTTATTTTTCATTTATTTGGTTTTACTCAGACATTTACATAAACATATTTATTTATTTATTTATTTATTTATTTATTTATTTATTTATTTATTTATTTATTTATTTATTTATTTATTTATCTGTTTATTTATTTATTTATTTTTCATTTATTTGGTTTTACTCAGACATTTACATAAACATATTTATTTATTTATTTATTTATTTATTTATTTATTTATTTATTTATTTATTTATCTGTTTATTTATTTATTTTTCATTTATTTGGTTTTACTCAGACATTTACATAAACATATTTATTTATTTATCTATTTATTTATTTATTTCCACATATATAAAACTGCACAAAATCTAGTCAATGAAAATAAAACAAGAAATGTGTCCGAAGAGCTCAAGAAGCCACAGGCTTATTTATACAAAGGACCTCCCCTCAACCTCAGGAGACAAAAAAACAATAACAAAAAAGGAAGAAAGATCTAAACTAACATAATTTAAAAAATACAACCAAAGTTAAACAACAACAAGAAATACACAAAATGTGCAGAAAAACCTAACCAAACAGTGGAAAACAATCCAATAAAAACAATGAAATACATAAAAAAAACAGTACAGAAGAAAAGAAAATATATCTAAACATATCAAAAGATAATTTGACATCATTAATTAAATGTGATGATAATTTCCTTTAAAATGTTCTAAGGATAACGAGCTCTTGATAACATGTATTTTGGTGTTCCATATTTGTACACCACGATATCTGAGGGAGTACTGGCCATGTTTTGTTTTGTAAAAACATACTTCCCTCATACTTAATTAGTTGCTACTTACTTAATTACTTAATTAATAAATTACATACTTAATTAATTGTTCAGACTACTGAACAGTAGCACTAAATGAATGCAGAGCTGTGGATTGATTTATGGATGTTTTTAGGTTGTTTTATAATTTTATTCTCAGGTATTGTCTTATTTATTGTAGTATTTATCAACTGTACTATTTATAGATTTTAAGGGCTGAGAGAGAGAGCCAGGGTAAAATGCATTTCATTGCATTTCACTGTACACTGTACTTTTAAATGCATATGACAAATAAACTTGAAACTTGAAACTTGAAACTTAAACATACTTAATTAGATACAAATATGAAGTGAACCAACTTTTCCCAATTTTTTACAATGAAATTATAGAACACACAAATAGAACATGGGGCACTTTTCATGTGAAATAAGTGTAATAAAAAATCTACTAACAGTCTTCCGGCCAAACGCTCTCCATAAGGTTGAACTCGATGCATCCTGGCAGTTTTAGTGTTGTTTCATAGGATATTTTTAGTTTAACCCAGTTTATAAGTGTCCTTGAGCGCAAGGGGGCTTTGTGCTACCCTGACAGAGCATCCTAAAATCAATCATTACATCCTCAAGAACTGATGCTACTAACACACTGACTTGGTGCTGGCTGGCAGAATTCACTGGTGTTATTCAAATCATGTCAATTAAAGGAACAGTGTGTTACATTTTGGTGGCACCATTAGCAGAAATGGATATTCATAATTATGTTTTCAGTAGTGTATAATCACCTGAAATTAAGAATCGGGTTTTTCTTTAGCCTAGAATGAGCCCTTCATATCTAATTAGGGAGTGGGTTTCTTGCATGGATGTATTAAAAGAACTGGATCCAGCATTGGTTGGCGGGGCCCCGGTCATTCCTATGAGAGTTGCTCTTTGGTGCATGATGCCTAAATCGTGACTTCCGTCTGGAAAAGTACCCGGATCTTGCCATATCTTGGGCAACTGGGACATGCCCAGTAGGGTCTGCTCGGTCACATGACTCGGTCACAGGGTCCCAACGTCACGCCGTCGTCACGGCTTGCGCTCCAGCCTCGGTCTGGGTCTCACTCACATGAACGGAGGAAGGGAAATAACTCTGGATTCAGCTATTAGTGAATTTTATTACTTTAAAAACTTATTTTTTTTAATAAAGGCTATTAGAGTGTTCGTACTGGGAAGTTGATACACCTAACAAAATGATCCGCTGAGTTACGGACGTCTCTTTACCAATGTAAGTCTATATGAAAAAGTATTTTTGGGCCCCACGCATCACGTGACGGACACAAAAGTTGCAGTACCGCCGTTTGGCCACTACGCCGGCTTGGTTTCTTCACGGAGTTCGCCATGTTGCTCCGCCATGTTTCTACAGTAGCCCAGAACGTTTACCTGAAGGCCACTGTGGGTCTCCGACGTGCTTGTGAAACTGCGGTAACATGAGCCACAGCGTGTAAAACCGTGGTACCGCTAGCCGCCGTCTGACTTCCGTTGCTCCTAAAGTTATTACGGTGAGGATGACCTCTGAGCGAGGCAAATGGCGTTATCATGGCTTTGCACTCGGCAGCTCACGTTACCTCAGTTTTTGAAAGGGAGGAGTGAGCGGAGGGGTACTCAGTTGGTTGCAATCTGCAACAACACTGCTAGATGCCGCAAAATCCTACACACTGTCCCTTTAAGAGCTGGAAACTTGTTTCCGTACCAACAATTATAACTGACTTCTTAAATCCTGAATTATTTAACTGAAATTAGGACTTGTACAATAATAAATGTGATACCCAAAATCAGTCACAGCAGTCACCCCTGTTCTGTTTTTTCATGTTTATTATGCAGTCTACTTTTTAATGTGACCAACATTTCAAGGGGATTACAATGCAAAATCATTGACAATAATAATAAAAAAGTGAAAACATATAGATAATCAGTGTAATGATCATTGTAAAGCATACAGTAAGCAGCACACTATCAAAGGCTATTGCGTAACTTAATTAAGGATAAAAAAAGATAAAAACTAGGTTAGACTACAAATAAAAGCCCTACAAATAAAATTCAATGTTGTAATAAACCTGCTATGTCAGTAGCACTTCTTGGCAAATAACTGTTCCTAATTAGTCTTTTTTACATGCTGTAAACCTAGAATTGTACCATACCAAAGTTAAAATGTAAATACAATATTTACAGGTCATTCTTGTCATGCAAGACAACTGATCTGGTTTTCAGGTTTTCAGTCCCCATGCAGGCTGATTTATTCAGCAAGTAATATACTGTATATATCCTAAGCTTGCACCCCGTTGGACTGAGGAGACATAGGGATATCTGAACCATCATTGGGTCTGTCTGGAACAAAACGATATCGTCCATGTTTTTTCCAGCGGCGGACGACGATGATGAGGATGAGGATGACGATGAGGACGATGGCCAATAGAATCAGCAACCACCAGATGACTGAGAAACGGGCTGCTCTGGGTTTAGGATCTGTAAAAAACAAGATAAAACAACATAAATTGAAAGTGTTCTTTTCACTTCTTCATGCCATACATTGTTATTTTTCCTGCATGGCTACACCAGTTACCACTTCACTGTATACATTTCCATAAGTGTTGTGCACATAGTCAGTAATGATACCTTTCATTATCAGTGTGACAGATGTTGTCACACTCCCAACTTTATTCGTGGCATCACAGCGGTAAACACCAGCATTGGTAGACGTGGCTCCTGTGACGCTGATGCTCTGCTGGCTCCCCCCGGTGGTCACCCTCACATTCACTGCAGAGCTGTCGTAGTGCCACTTGACCTCAGGGGGAGGATTGCCCTTCGCAATGCAGGCAAAGGTCACATTGTCACCAGGGTTCACCTCGTTTTTGTAAGTTACGTGCGTGAACACAGGGGCATCTGTGGAGATGAGAATTGAGATGAAAAAATTATATTATTTAGAATCCTACTGTCAACAAAACAATATACAAAGATGATTTCTATGATTCCAAACATACACAAAACATCAACATTTAGCGCGTGAGTGGCAATTCCATGTTCGTTGGTTGCTTTAAGTGAGTATTTTCCACTATCATCCTTTGTCCAGCGGGGTGGGGACGCCATCTCTTTTCCATCTTTAAACCAGGTGATGACAGGTGTAGGTATCCCGTCTGGTTCACACGGGAGAGCGCCATTCTCTACAACCTCTAAGCGAGCATCACAGGTAAATGAAGGTTCATCTGTGAACAAATCAAAAATAATTTTCAGAATAAATAATGGAAAAATAAATATGAAAGTATATAATCTCAAGCAGGTCTGATTCACTCACATTCAATTGTGATAAGGACGGAGATGCTGGTGTTGCCAAGGCTATTTCCAATTTCAGCTGTGTACTTTCCTGATTTAGCCCTGGTGAGGGGCTCAGATGCATTGATCAGGTTTTCCTCATAGTACCACTGAACAGTGGGTGGAGGGTTCCCATCGGCTTTACAGCGCCACATGTCCAAGCTGAACTCACCCTCCACACCAGCGAAATGGTCTGGACAATCTTTGATCAGTGGTTTATCTACAATAAAACATACATTAATCAAAACTTGATATATGTGGTGTGTGTTGAGCAAGTAATAAATAGATAAGTGGACTACTCACAGTGCACCACAGCCACGTAAGGTGGTGAGGTTACAGTAGGGACGAGCTCTGGTCCATTTGGACCCAGGAGCAGCTCAGCCTTGCACCTGAAAAGTGCTCCGTTGTGATCTCTCTCAGGAATGACTCTCAAGGTACCGTTCACGTTTACCGGGGTGGTACTGGTGCCATTGAACATTTCTGTGTGCAGAATTTCATTGCCGCGGTACCACGTCAGTTTGAGGTTCTTCAGAGGAGCAACATCGGTGATGTCACATAGCAGCCAGTGCTCTGTGCCCTCCACCATCGGCCCTTGTTCCAACGCAGAAACTGACACATTGTCTGGAGTCTCTGCAAATAAAGCAAGGAGAAATAATTAGTACGAAAAAAAAGAAAAAAAACTTAATGATAACCCTAAAACTGCAATCACAATCATACAAGAAATATGCATACACAAACGCCATAATATCTTCCGTATTTACATTGCTTTTGAAGTGGCACTGTAAGTGTAGGCTACTTATAGACCTTTTTCATTGCCATTCTGTTGCTAGGGCAACAGGTTTGGTCCGATTTTACTTCCTGGTCGGGTCTAGAAGGTAACCCACAATTTTTCAAAACTCTCGTGAGATGGTTAAGGTGAGGGATTGACCTCTAACAGTTAGGGTTAGGCATTGACCTCTGATAGTTAAGGTTAGGTATTGACCTCTGATAGTTAAGGTTAGGCATTGACCTCGAATAGTTAAGGTTAGGCATTGACCTCTGATAGTTAAGGTTAGGTATTGACCTCTAATAGTTAAGGTTAGGTTTTGACCTCTAATAGTTAAGGTGAGGCATTGAGCTCTAATAGTTAAGGTTAGGCATTGACCTCTGATAGTTAAGGTTAGATATTGACCTCTAATAGTTAAGGTTAGGTATTGACCTCTAATAGTTAAGGTTAGGCATTGACCTCTGATAGTTAAGGTTAGGTATTGACCTCTGATAGTTAAGGTTAGGCATTAACCTCGAATAGTTAAGGTTAGGTATTGACCTCTAATAGTTAAGGTTAGGCATTGACCTCTGATAGTTAAGGTTAGGTATTGACCTCTGATAGTTAAGGTTAGGCATTAACCTCGAATAGTTAAGGTTAGGTATTGACCTCTAATAGTTAAGGTTAGGTATTGACCTCTAATAGTTAAGGTGAGGCATTGAGCTCTAATAGTTAAGGTTAGGCATTGACCTCTGATAGTTAAGGTTAGATATTGACCTATGATAGTTAAGGTTAGGCATTGACCTCTAATAGTTAAGGTTAGGCATTGACCTCTGATAGTTAAGGTTAGATATTGACCTATGATAGTTAAGGTTAGGCATTGACCTCTAATAGTTAAGGTTAGGTATTGACCTCTAATAGTTAAGGTTAGGCATTGACCTCTGATAGTTAAGGTTAGGTATTGACCTCTGATAGTTAAGGTTAGGCATTAACCTCGAATAGTTAAGGTTAGGTATTGACCTCTAATAGTTAAGGTTAGGTTTTGACCTCTAATAATTAAGGTTAGGTATTGACCTCTAATAGTTAAGGTGAGGCATTGAGCTCTAATAGTTACGGTTAGGTATTGACCTCTAATAGTTAAGGTGAGGCATTGAGCTCTAATAGTTAAGGTTGGGTATTGACCTCTAATAGTTAAGGTGAGGCATTGAGCTCTAATAGTTAAGGTTAGGTATTGACCTCTAATAGTTAAGGTGAGGCATTGAGCTCTAATAGTTAAGGTTAGGCATTGACCTCTGATAATTAAGGTTAGATATTGACCTATGATAGTTAAGGTTAGGCATTGACCTCTAATAGTTAAGGTTAGGTATTGACCTCTAATAGTTAAGGTTAGGTATTGACCTCTAATAGTTAAGGTTAGGTATTGACCTCTGATAGTTAAGGTTAGGCATTGACCTCTGATAGTTAAGGTTAGATATTGACCTATGATAGTTAAGGTTAGGCATTGACCTCTAATAGTTAAGGTTAGGTATTGACCTCTAATAGTTAAGGTTAGGTATTGACCTCTAATAGTTAAGGTTAGGTATTGACCTCTGATAGTTAAGGTTAGGCATTGACCTCTAATAGTTACGGTTAGGTATTGACCTATGATAGTTAAGGTTAGGCATTGACCTCTAATAGTTAAGGTTAGGATTGGTTGTTGGGCAGCGAGTCTCGCTAAAGTTTTTGCATGTTTTTGCAAGTTTTCTCGCTTTGTGGGTTACCTTCTAGACACGACCTTAACAAATAGGAAATACAAAGCGGCCCTTTAAGAATGTTTATGTTTGAAAATGTCTATAAATAGTTTCTGTAAGCAAAAGACACCATTACTTTATATCATTGTGTCAAACAGTTTGTCGGAGATGAAGACAGACAATAATGTATAGTCTGTAGACTTGTACTCACGATAAAAACTGATGTCTAGCTCTACTTGACACTGGGTATCATCATCTCCCCAATTAATGAAGCATAAAGGTTTTGTGTCCCAGTCTTCCACTCTTTCAACCTTCCAGGTGACCACAGAAGAATCTTCAGTCGATATGCCTCCAACTTTGGCCTCCCAGCCCATTTTTGAAACATCTGCAGCTGATGTGCTGCAGTTAACTGAAGCTGGACCTCCAAATTCCACCACAACTTCAGCAGGCGTCAATACTAGGGGGCAACCTGCCATTCAAAAGCAAGCATATTCAATCAGAGCTTGGTGCACAATAAGAAAAAAACAGATCCACAAGTTGATCAACACAGATATTAGCGACACATATTCCATATCTAATGTAAAACATGCGTACCACGTGGTGTTGTTGGCCCGGGGGTGGGTATGGCTGAAGGGGTGGTTATGGCTGCAGGGGCTGCTGCTGGTGTGATCGGTTTTATCACATGAACATGGATCTGCTTAGTTATGTTTCCCAGATAATTGATAGCTGTGCAGTTCCAGGTTGTGTCGGTTACTACTCCAGTAATGTTGAGATAATTGGTTTTAGTTACATTCATCCCACCATGTAGGTCTATCCAATGAAATTTAGGAGGAGGGCGAGCCTCAGCTTCACAGTTCAGGGTGACAGAATCACCCTCATTCACATAGACATCCTCCGTTTCGTTCATGAACTCAGGAGCATCTGAGGAGGAAAATTATATTCATTCAAATATTTACATTATAGAGAACGACATTGAGAAAAGTATCACAACAGAGTGTTTACTCACAGTGCACGGAAACAGTGTGATTGTCAGAAACAACAGGAAGTAGTGGTCCGTCTGGCCCAAAGTCCAGCTGAGCCTCGCATCTGAACTGAACTCCGTTGTCTCCTCTAGTGAGGTTGACTGTCAGAGTAGAAGACTCACTCACTAGTCTTTTGGTTTTCTTGGTGAAAGTGTCTGTCCTGATGTAATCATTGTCTCTGTACCACTTCACTGTGAGGTTTTGAACAGGAGCAACGTTGATGACATCACACTGAAGCTGGTACCAAGTCCCTTCCAAAGCATCTGCATACTTTGTAGGATACACGGTGACCATCTCTGGATTCTCTATGAAAATAAAATTTGATTATTGTTTTTGCTATTTGTTTCATTACATAATATGCTTTTGAAATTACACTTACGGTATACGGTGATTTCAAGGTCTTTGCTGCATTCATGAGTTGCATTCATTTTTATTCTGCACTCTGCTGTCACATTCCAGTCTGACAGTGACACTTCATATACTGTACGGCTATAGTCAAGTTCCACTGCAGAGTCTGTGTTTCCAACACGCCAGTACATCCCATCATGATCTTCTTCTATGCTGGAGCAGTTTAACTCTACTGACTCGTTGTATTCTCCTAGAACCTCAGGCGGATCCAGGAAGAGAGGGTTGAGCTCAGTGGGGCATATACTGTCTGCATCTGTTGATACACAATAGTTAGGCTTTTATTGGACTTTAAAAGTGGACATTTGCTGCACTCTGGTAGCTCAGATCACCATTGCATGCCACTTATACTTTGAGCTGAGTATGCCTGAATTCTAGCTCACAGTACCACCAGTAATAACAGTTTTGCATCACAGGCAAACTTCTCCACTGTTCAACCGTTAAGTCAATGAAAGTCAGCGCCGGGCTCGCGCTTGCTCGCTCTAAATAGACATGAACAAGCATCGCTCAAAACAGTGAGGCGACACACGTCAACTAAAACCACAAACACAGTAATGTTAGCTGGCCAGACGAAGGTCTCTCCATGAATCACTGCTGATCCTAGTGTTGGCTTTTCCTGCTTCAGCCTCGCGACCGCAGAGGGAGACACCGGCACCCGGTCGGAGACGATAACGTTTCTCGCTGCAGAGCCCCGTCACTTCACAAGACACGGGAAACCTCTGTTGGTCTGGAGGAGCTGCAGCAGTTATTTCTGCACAAACATCCACTGTACATTCACTAGATATTCTCAGAGCTACGAAGTCTTCTGCAGTGTGGAGTGTGCGCGCATGCACGTGAGGTGGAGCAAGCTGAGTGAAGGCAAGCAGGCAGGCAGAGGAGCAGAGTACAGCAGAGACTCCGGCCCTGGAGACCAAAGCTACGATCTCCCCCGCGTCCTCCGACCGCCGCTAACACTGTTTAACAAGACGGGCTTCACTAGATATAACTTTGCGGTTTTGGTGCTTCCATGTAGTTTGTGTTGGAGTCTTGTCTGAACAGCGTAGCCACACGCAAGCGCGCATATGCGAGCGCGCATGGGACACCGACCTGGGTGATTTATACGGGTAAGAAGTTACAAACAGTCCCTTTAACAAAAGTTTAAGAGATTTTAACATTTTATTAGAGCACTCCGGTAGCTCACCTGGTAGAATGGGCAACCCATGTACCAAAGCTGATTCCTTACTGCAGATGGCTTGCCATTTGCTGCATGTCATCCCCTCTCTCTCCCCCTTTCACAACTATCACTATCAAATATGATATAAAATGTCAGTAAAAATCCCAGTTGTGAATTTTGAAGCTTTTTTGATATATATAGATATAGATATAGATATATATCTATATCTATATCTATATCTATATATATATTATAAGGTAACAAGTGGCTTTGTCGAGGGAACCAGGGCAATGCTAACTTCCTGGTATAATACACACTGTTCCTTTAATTTTAAACATTAAAAAATAAGCAAGATCTTCCTATATAATAGTCATGCTAAAAATGATGATAAAGGTTTGTGATTTAATGTAGTGGGATAGTGAGGTAGGAACCTTGTTTTAAAAAGTGCAGCTACAGCACCATCCACATGTAGAAATTCAGTTCAAGTACTACACAGACAGTATTTATATATTTATATACAGTATATAAATACTATCTGTAAACCATCCGTGCTGTGCTCAGACTATAGTTGATCTGCTGTTGTTCTAATACTTTTTATTTCAAAATGGACTCCATCCACCACACCCACTGCACCCATTGGGTGCATCCCAAAGCTCTTAATTTTCGTTTCCTCGCTCCTCGATCCTCGCTTGAACTGGAAGTTGTTCTGGTGCGCCATCTTGAAGACCGTCCCAAAGCTTTTATTTGTGCATCGAGGAGCGAGGATCGAGGATCGAGGATCGAGGAGGCTTGCCGGAGGAGCTATGAGCGAGGATACACCAGTGTATCCTCCACGGAAGTCTTTTACCGACCGACACGCCCCCTTATTGGATATCAGTTATTGATTGGACGCTGCTGCCGACCGGACTGATCTGATAACTTTACCTCTCAACATCACTGGAGTTTTATACCGGAGTGAAAACAGATCACAGATTAAACGTTTTATAGTTTAGTTGTCTTCTGATTCACCATCTAGTTCAAATCTGTGTTAATTGAAGCTCTGAACAGCAGCAGAAGGACCTGCAGAATCTCTCCTTCACACACTGCCACTGAAGGAGCTCGACACTGAGAGGGGTTTATAATACCTGACAAACTGAGTTAAAATAACTTTCTGCATTCATTAGAAAGATTTTTCTTTTCATGATCTGTTATTAGCCCCGTTAACTTTTATTAATGAAACTATTAAAGTCAGAGAGAGAAGAAGAGTCTGTCTGTCAGCAACAAACACCTTTTACATCATTTATCCTCATTTCCATTCAGTCACATGAGGCTGATAATTCCTGAACGTCGGTTTGATATGAGTTATATCATTTACATTTTCCCTTTAGCCTAATAAATAATGTCCAGTGTTCAAAAAACACCGTAGTCATATTCTGGGTTATGAAATAATGAGCTCACAATCAGAATATCAATAACTACAGACGCTAATAATGAATAAATAATATAAAGTTATTGTGCCAGTAGAGATGTTTCCTGAGCCTCTAAGCAGGACTCAGTCCACAGTAGAAATACAGACTGCAGCTTGCACTTGTCTTTATTAGTATTAGTACAGTTCAGACACAAACAGCTGTTAAAGCTGACTGGCATTTTAATCCGGATTTGATCAGCTGCTGCTGTCATCAGAAACGGACCTCGCTTCACGTGACGCTTCAGAGGAAACGACCGTCTCATGTCTCTTAAATCGTATTTCCTCGTTTCCTCTCTCCTCGCATGGTTTCCTTAGCTACATCCCAAAGCTCTTAATTGCATCCCCGTTTCCCTCACTTGCGTCTTTTCCTTGCGTCTCTCCATGCTTCCCTGGTGGGAGGGACTAAGACGCAAGGAAAAGACGCAAGTGAGGGAAACAGGGATGCAAATAAGAGCTTTGGGATGCAGCTAATGTGGTTTTAACAAGTCAACAGTTACGTGAAGTTAAAGCAGAAGTTTTTACCACACACACCTCGCCCACTTCAAATCTTAAAGTTATAAAATTACATTTAAAGAAGTCACTTTAAAAAAAATAAAATCTTGGTAACACTTAAAATAATTAAGTTAACAAGTTAGATTAACACAATATCTTTGAGATTGAGTTGAAAAAAACTTAATTTGTGAGTATTTATGTAAGTAAGTAAGTTAACAATTTTCTTTTTCAGTGTATCTAGCGTACATTATTTACTATCTTTTTCCAGTCACCATCACTGGTAATAGAGCATCATTATCACTCACCACACAGTGAAAACACGAGCACGAGGAGGCCCAACATCCTGAGACGCAGCATGCTATCTGTCAGCATGGGGGAGGAAGGAGGTGGATGGAAGAGGTGAGGCGACTTTCAGGATGGTCCAGGAAGATGTCCAGCTTCAGTACCTGGATGAGATGAGATGGACCGTGGCTCAGAGCTGACCCTGAGGGCGACGACCTGCTGCTGACAGTGACACGAGCTCAGCAAGATGAAAAGAAAGTGTACCAAGGGAAACTCAACGCCCTAACGAAACTGCCTGCAAAAAACGGGAAATATGACACCGAAAACCACAGTTTGTTCTTTGTGGAGCAACTGCAGATGACACTCCTCCCCTTCCATATTTTGGGTATCATTCACTGTATGAATTTCTATTTATTCAAATAAATAATTTGGTATGATTTTATTGAAAAGTACATTGCAAAATGAAAGATTTTGTCAGGAAATTGCAAAACAGGACAGACATGTCAACATGTTAGTCATTATCCGATGATTCAGTCTTTACACGTCACTGACTGGCATCTAATCAACATGTAGAGATGACTTTTTATTAAACAGACACACTGTACAGGGATAACACTGACACATATTCTTTAAGGTCTGTATCAGTTCATCATTTCTTTCTCACATATCCATAATGCAACTGCTATGTGGGTTTGATCATCATGGAAACTCGTTTGAAGTTAAAGTTTTCACTCATCCTGCAAAATATCTTAAAGGACCAGTGTGTAACATTTCGGGGGATCTATTAGCAGAAATGGAATATACTATCAAAATGTTAATATTAACTTTCATGAACTGAAAACACACTGTGAAAGGGTTGAAGCTGTAAGACGAAAACACAGACAACTCCCAGACCGGACAACGTCATGATAGCAACCTGTCAATCACAAGGTAGTCACGCCCTAAAGCATACCCTGCTTTATGGTCTATTTGACTCTAAATGGGATCATAATTTACTAAATGAACATCATGCTGGATTGAAGAAGACTTTAAACTAGTGATTGAGACCATAAACTCATGTTTACAATGTTTACTGAGGTAATAAATCAAGTGAGAAGTAGGCTCATTTTCTCATAGACTTCTATACAATCAGACTTCTTTCTGCAACCAGAGGAGTTCAAGGCGCTTCCTCATTGGCTTCACTTCTCAGACCCGGAGTTGCCCACTTATCCATTTATTCATTTATTTATTTCCACATATATAAAACTGCACAAAATCTAGTCAATGAAAATAAAACAAGAAATGTGTCCGAAGAGCTCAAGAAGCCACAGGCTTATTTATACAAAGGGCCTCCCCCCCAACCCCAGGAGACAAAAAAACAATAACAAAAAAGGAAGAAAGATCTAAACTAACATAATTTTAAAAATACAACCAAAGTTAAACAACAACAAGAAATACACAAAATGTGCAGAAAAACCTAACCAAACAGTGGAAAACAATCCAATAAAAACAATGAAATACATAGAAAAAACAGTACAGAAGAAAAGAAAATATATCTAAACATATCAAAAGATAATTTGACATCATTAATTAAATGTGATGATAATTTCCTTTAAAATGTTCTAAGGATAACGAGCTCTTGATAACATGTATTTTGGTGTTCCATATTTGTACACCACGATATCTGAGGGAGTACTGGCCATGTTTTGTTTTGTAAAAACATACTTCCCTCATACTTAATTAGTTGCTACTTACTTAATTACTTAATTAATAAATGACATACTTAATTAATTGTTCAGACTACTGAACAGTAGCACTAAATGAATGCAGAGCTGTGGATTGTTTTATGGATGTTTTTAGGTTGTTTTATAATTTTATTCTTAGGTATTGTCTTATTTATTGTAGTATTTATCAACTGTACTATTTATAGATTTTAAGGGCTGAGAGAGAGAGCCAGGGTAAAATGCATTTCATTGCATTTCACTGTACACTGTACTTTTAAATGCATATGACAAATAAACTTGAAACTTGAAACTTGAAACTTAAACATACTTAATTAGATACAAATATGAAGTGAACCAACTTTTCCAGCAGGGCAAAGTGCTATTAGAGTGTTCGTACTGGGAAGTTGATTCACCTAACAAAATTATCCGCTGAGTTACAGACGTCTCTTTCCCAATGTAAGTCTTTATGAAAAGGTATTTTTTGGCCCCACGCATCACGTGACGGACACGGAAGTTGCAGTACCGCCGTTTGGCCACTACGCCGGCTTGGTTTCTTCACGGAGTCCGCCATGTTGCTCCGCCATGTTTCTACAGTACAGTTTACCTGAAGGCCACTGTGGGTCTCCGACGTGCTTGTGAAACTGCGGTAACATGAGCCACAGCGTGTAAAACCGTGGTACCGCCGTCTGACTTCCGTTGCTCCTAAAGTTATTATGGTGAGGATGACCTCTGAGCGAGGCAAATGGCGTTATCATGGCTTTGCACTCGGCAGCTCACGTTACCTCAGTTTTTGAAGGGGAGGAGTGAGCGGAGGGGTACTCAGTTGGTTACAATCTGCAACCACAGTGCTAGATGCCGCAAAATCCTACACACTGTCCCTTTAAGAGCTGGAAACTTGTTTCGGTACCAACGATTTTAACTGACTTCTTATATCCTGAATTATTTAACTGAAATCAGGACTTGTACAATAATAAATGTGATAGTAAAAAATCAGTCACAGCAGTCACCCCTGTTCTGTTTTTTCATGTTTATTATGCAGCTGTACAATGATATTATGATAGGTCTATAGTCTACTTTTTAATGTGATTACAATGCAAAGTCATTGACAATAATAATAAAAAAGGGAAAGCATACAGTAAGCAGCACACTATCAAAGGCTATTGCGTAACTTAATTAAGGATAAAAAAAAGATAAAAACTAGGTTAGACTACCAATAAAAGCCCTACAAATAAAATTCAATGTTGTAATAAACCTGCTATGTCAGTAGCACTTCTTGGCAAATAACTGTTCCTAATTAGTCTTTTTTACATGGCGTGAACCTAGAATCGTACCATACCAAAGTTAAAATGTAAATACAATATTTACAGGTCATTCTTGTCATGCAAGACAACTGATCTGGTTTTCAGGTTTTCAGTCCCCATGCAGGCTGATTTATTCAGCAAGTAATATACTGTATATATCCTAAGCTTGCACCCCGTTGGACTGAGGAGACATAGGGATATCTGAACCATCATTGGGTCTGTCTGGAACAAAACGATATCGTCCATGTTTTTTCCAGCGGCGGACGACGATGATGAGGATGAGGATGACGATGAGGACGATGGCCAATAGAATCAGCAACCACCAGATGACTGAGAAACGGGCTGCTCTGGGTTTAGGATCTGTAAAAAACAAGATAAAACAACATAAATTGAAAGTGTTCTTTTCACTTCTTCATGCCATACATTGTTATTTTTCCTGCATGGCTACACCAGTTACCACTTCACTGTATACATTTCCATAAGTGTTGTGCACATAGTCAGTAATGATACCTTTCATTATCAGTGTGACAGATGTTGTCACACTCCCAACTTTATTCGTGGCATCACAGCGGTAAACACCAGCATTGGTAGACGTGGCTCCTGTGACGCTGATGCTCTCCTGGCTCCCCCCGGTGGTCATCCTCACATTCACTGCAGAGCTGTTGTAGTGCCACTTGACCTCAGGGGGAGGATTGCCCTTAGCAATGCAGGCAAAGGTCACATTGTCACCAGGGTTCACCTCGTTTTTGAAAGTTCCGTGCGTGAACACAGGGGCATCTGTGGAGATGAGAATTGAGATGAAAAAATTATATTATTTAGAATCCTACCGTCAAAAAAACAATATACAAAGATGATTTCTATGATTCCAAACATACACAAAACATCAACATTTAGCGCGTGGGTGGCAATTCCATGTTCGTTAGTTGCTTTAAGTGAGTATTTTCCACTATCATCCTTTGTCCAGAGGGGTGGGGACGCCATCTCTTTTCCATCTTTAAACCAGGTGATGACAGGTGTAGGTATCCCGTCTGGTTCACACGGGAGAGCGCCATTCTCTACAACCTCTAAGCGAGCATCACAGGTAAATGAAGGTTCATCTGTGAACAAATCAAAAATAATTTTCAGAATAAATAATGGAAAAATAAATATGAAAGTATATAATCTCAAGCAGGTCTGATTCACTCACATTCAACTATGATACGGATGGAGATGCTGGTGTTGCCAAGGCTATTTCCAATTTCAGCTGTGTACTTTCCTGATTTAGCCCTGGTGAGGGGCTCAGATGCATTGATCAGGTTTTCCTCATAGTACCACTGAACAGTGGGTGGAGGGTTCCCATCGGCTTTACAGGGCCACTTGTCCATGCTGAACTCACCCTCCACACCAGCAAAATGGTCTGGACAATCTTTGATCAGTGGTTTATCTACAATAAAACATACATTAATCAAAACTTGATAATTATGGTGTGTGTTGAGCAAGTAATAAATAGATAAGTGGACTACTCACAGTGCACCACAGCCAAGTAAGGTGGTGAGGTTACAGTAGGGACGAGCTCTGGTCCATTTGGACTCAGGAGCAGCTCAGCCTTGCACCTGAAAAGTGCTCCGTTGTGATCTCTCTCAGGAATGACTCTCAAGGTACCGCTCACGTTTACTGGGGTGGTACTGGTGCCATTGAACATTTCTGTGTGCAGAATTTCATTGCCGCGGTACCACGTCAGTTTGAGGTTCTTCAGAGGAGCCACATTGGTGATGTCACATTGCAGCCAGTGGTCTGTGCCCTCCACCATCGGCCCTTGTTCCAACGCAGAAACTATCACACTGGCTGGAGTCTCTGCAAATAAAGCAAGGAGAAATAATTAGTACGAAAAAAAACAAAAAAAACGTAATGATAACCCTAAAACTGCAATCACAATCATACAAGAAATATGCATACACAAACGCCATAATATCTTCCGTATTTACATTGCTTTTGAAGTGGCACTGTAAGTGTAGGCTACTTATAGACCTTTTTCATTGCCATTCTGTTGCTAGGGCAACAGGTTTGGTCCAATTTTACTTCCTGGTTGGGTCTAGAAGGTAACCCACAATTTTTCAAAACTCTCGTGAGATGGTTAAGGTGAGGGATTGACCTCTAACAGTTAGGGTTAGGCATTGACCTCTGATAGTTAAGGTTAGGTATTGACCTCTGATGGTTAAGGTTAGGCATTGACCTCGAATAGTTAAGGTTAGGTATTGACCTCTAATAGTTAAGGTTAGGTTTTGACCTCTAATAGTTAAGGTGAGGCATTGAGCTCTAATAGTTAAGGTTAGGCATTGACCTCTGATAGTTAAGGTTAGGTATTGACCTCTAATAGTTAAGGTTAGGCATTGACCTCTGATAGTTAAGGTTAGGTATTGACCTCTGATAGTTAAGGTTAGGCATTAACCTCGAATAGTTAAGGTTAGGTATTGACCTCTAATAGTTAAGGTTAGGTTTTGACCTCTAATAGTTAAGGTTAGGTATTGACCTCTAATAGTTAAGGTTAGGTATTGACCTCTAATAGTTAAGGTGAGGCATTGAGCTCTAATAGTTACGGTTAGGTATTGACCTCTAATAGTTAAGGTGAGGCATTGAGCTCTAATAGTTAGGGTTAGGCATTGACCTCTGATAGTTAAGGTTAGATATTGACCTATGATAGTTAAGGTTAGGTATTGACCTCTAATAGTTAAGGTTAGGTATTGACCTCTAATAGTTAAGGTTAGGCATTGACCTCTGATAGTTAAGGTTAGATATTGACCTATGATAGTTAAGGTTAGGTATTGACCTCTAATAGTTAAGGTTAGGCATTGACCTCTGATAGTTAAGGTTAGGTATTGACCTCTGATAGTTAAGGTTAGGCATTAACCTCGAATAGTTAAGGTTAGGTTTTGACCTCTAATAGTTAAGGTTAGGTATTGACCTCTAATAGTTAAGGTTAGGTATTGACCTCTGATAGTTAAGGTGAGGGATTGACCTCTAATAGTTAAGGTGAGGCATTGAGCTCTAATAGTTAAGGTGAGGCATTGAGCTCTAATAGTTAAGGTTAGGCATTGACCTCTGATAGTTAAGGTTAGATATTGACCTATGATAGTTAAGGTTAGGCATTGACCTCTAATAGTTAAGGTTAGGTATTGACCTCTAATAGTTAAGGTTAGGTATTGACCTCTAATAGTTAAGGTTAGGTATTGACCTCTAATAGTTAAGGTGAGGGATTGACCTCTAATAGTTAAGGTTAGATATTGACCCCTGATAGTTAAGGTTAGGTATTGACCTCTAATAGTTAAGGTTAGGTATTGACCTCTGATAGTTAAGGTTAGGCATTGACCTCTAATAGTTACGGTTAGGTATTGACCTATGATAGTTAAGGTTAGGCATTGACCTCTAATAGTTACGGTTAGGACAGGTTGTTGGGCAGCGAGTCTCGCTAAAGTTTTTGCATGTTTTTGCAAGTTTTCTCGCTTTGTGGGTTACCTTCTAGACACGACCTTAACAAATAGGAAATACAAAGCGGCCCTTTAAGAATGTTTATGTTTGAAAATGTCTATAAATAGTTTCTGTAAGCAAAAGACACCATTACTTTATATCATTTTGTCAAACAGTTTGTCGGAGATGAAGACAGACAATAATGTATAGTCTGTAGACTTGTACTCACGATAAAAACTGATGTCTAGCTCTACATGACACTGGGTATCATCATCTCCCCAATTAATGAAGCATATAGGTTTTGTGTCCCAGTCTTCCACTCTTTCAACCTTCCAGGTGACCGAAGAAGAATCTTCAGTCGACATGCCTCCAACTTTGGCCTCCCAGCCCATTTTTGAAACAGGTGCAGCTGATGTGCTGCAGTTAACTGAAGCTGGACCTCCAAATTCCACCACAACTTCAGCAGGCGTCAATACTAGGGGGCAACCTGCCATTCAAAAGCAAGCATATTCAATCAGAGCTTGGTGCACAATAAGAAAAAAACAGATCCACAAGTTGATCAACACAGATATTAGCGACACATATTCCATATCTAATGTAAAACATGCATACCACGTGGTGTTGTTGGCCCGGGGGTGGGTATGGCTGCAGGGGTGGTCATGGCTGCAGGGGTGGTTATGGCTGCAGGGGCTGCTGCTGGTGTGATCGGTTTTATCACATGAACATGGATCTGCTTAGTTATGTTTCCCAGATAATTGATAGCTGTGCAGTTCCAGGTTGTGTCGGTTACTACTCCAGTAATGTTGAGATAATTGGTTTTAGTTACATTCATCCCACCATGTAGGTCTATCCAATGAAATTCAGGAAGAGGGCGAGCCTCAGCTTCACAGTTCAGGGTGACAGAATCACCCTCATTCACATAGACATCCTCCGTTTCGGTCATGAACTCAGGAGCATCTGAGGAGGAAAATTATATTCATTCAAATATTTACATTATAGAGAACGACATTGAGAAAATTATCACAACAGAGTGTTTACTCACAGTGCACGGAAACAGTGCGATTGTCAGAAACAACAGGAAGTAGTGGTCCGTCTGGCCCAAAGTCCAGCTGAGCCTCACATCTGAACTGAACTCCGTTGTCTCCTCTAGTGAGGTTGACTGTCAGAGTAGAAGACTCACTCACTAGTCTTTTGGTTTTTTTGGTGAAAGTGTCTGTCCTGATGTAATCATTGTCTCTGTACCACTTCACTGTGAGGTTTTGAACAGGAGCAACGTCGACGACATCACACTGAAGCTGGTACCAAGTCCCTTCCAAAGCATTTGAATGCTTTGTAGGATACAGGGCGACCATCTCTGGATTCTCTATGAAAATAAAATTAGATTATTGTTTTTGCTATTTGTTTCATTACATAATATGCTTTTGAAATTACACTTACGGTATACGGTGATTTCAAGGTCTTTGCTGCATTCATGAGTTGCATTCATTTTTATTCTGCACTCTGCCGTCACATTCCAGTCTGACAGTGACAATTCATATTCTGTACGGCTATAGTCAAGTTCCAATGCAGAGTCTGTGTTTCCAACACGCCAGTACATCCCATCATGATCTTCTTCTATGCTGGAGCAGTTTAACTCTACTGACTCGTTGTATTTTCCTAGAACCTCAGGCGGATCCAGGAAGAGAGGGTTGAGCTCAGTGGGGCATATACTGTCTGCATCTGTTGATACACAATAGTTAGGCTTTTATTGGACTTTAAAAGTGGACATTTGCTGCACTCTGGTGGCTCAGATCACTATTGCATGCCACTTATACTTTGAACTGAGAATGGCTGAATTCTAGCTCACAGTACCACCAGTAATAACAGTGTTGCATCACAGACAAACTTCTCCACTGTTCAACAAAAACAAAGATCAGCACTGACACATTATACATGTATAGTAGGTCCTTATAACGCAGAGATAAACGTGCACATGGCCTTAAAGGTGCAGTGTGTAGGATCTGGCGGCATCTAAAGCTGTGAGGTTGCAAATTGCAACCAGCTGAAACGTCTCCCGTGTGACAAATGTGAAAACGCAAATGGCCTTATCTAGAGCCAGTGTTCGGTTTGTCCGTTCTGGCCTACTGTAGAAATATGGCAGCCGGCTCCGTGAAGAGACCCCGATCCGTATGTTAAATAGGAATCCTGCTGTAGGGTGGGGCAGGAATGAGTCCTAAAACCTGGAAATAAGTTTGGCAGAGTAGGCCGTCGTTATAGTAGAATTCGTAAATAGTGAGGTGGGAACCTTGTTTTAAAAAGTGCAGCTACAGCACCAGCCACATGTAGAAATTCAGTTCAAGTACTACACAGACAGTATTTATATATTTATATACAGTATATAAATACTATCTGTAAACCATCCGTGCTGTGTTAAGACTATAGTTTATCTGCTGTTGTTCTAATACTTTTTATTTCAAAATGGACTCCATCCACCTCACCCACTGTGGTTTTCACAAGTCAACTGTCACATTAAGTTACAGCGGAAGTTTTTACCACACACACCTCGCCTACTTCAAATCTTAAAGTTTTAATTACATTTAAAGTCACTTTTTTTTAAATAAAATCTTGGTAACACTCTTGGTAATTAAGTTAAGAAGTTAGATTAACACAATATCTTTGAAATTGAGTTGAAAAAAACTTAATTTGTGAGTTAACAATTTAAGTATTTATGCAAGTAAGTAGGTAAGCTAACAATTTTCTTTTTCAGGGTATCTAGCGTACATTATTTACTTTCTTTTTCCAGTCACCATCACTGGTAACACGTGGAGCTTTTGAAACTATAAGCAAGCAAGAAACTACCTCAGTATTTTACTGACACCTGAATTTCCCTCCGGGGATTAATAAAGGTTCATCTTTTCTTATCTTATCTTACTATGTTTTAGCACAAAATATGGTATAACAGTTAAGACAGAGCTCCTGTAGAGCATCACTATCACTCACCACACAGTGAAAACACGAGCACGAGGAGGCCCAACATCCTGAGACGCAGCATGCTATCTGTCAGCATGTGGGAGGAAGGAGATGGATGGAAGAGGTGAGGCGACTTTCAGGATGGTCCAGGAAGATGTCCAGCTTCAGTATCTGGATGAGATGGACCGTGGCTCAGAGCTGACCCTGAGAGCGACGACCTGCTGCTGACAGTGACACGAGCTCAGCAAGATGAAAAGAAAGTGTACCAAGGGAAACTCAACGCCCTATTGTACAGGAAACTGCCTGCAAAAGACGGAAATATGACACCGAAAACCACAGTTTGTTCTTTGTGGAGCAACTGCAGATGACACTCCTCCCCTTCCATATTTTGGGTATCATTCACTGTATGAATTTCTATTTATTCAAATAAATAATTTGGTATAATTTTATTGAAAAGTACATTGCAAAATGAAAAATGTTGTCAGGAAATTGCAAAACAGGACAGACATGTCAACATGTTAGTCATTATCCGATGATTCAGTCTATACACGTCACTGACTGGCATCTAATCAACATGTAGAGATGACTTTTTATTAAACAGACACACTGTACAGGGATAACACTGACACATATTCTTTAAGGTCTGTATCAGTTCATAATTTCTTTCTCACATATCCATAATGCAACTGCTATGTGGGTTTGATCATCATGGAAACTCGTTTGAGGGAGTAGGACCCCCCGTGGAACTCGGCCCAGTAGACCCCGTCCTGGTAGCGGCTGCGGTAGTGTCCGCCCCGGTACCACACGCCGTTCAGATTGGAGTGGGCACACATGTGGTACCACCAGCCTCCTTTTTGGTAATGAGCGCAATTTCCTGCTGACACAACAGAGGAATGGGCGTATTACATATCAGAAAATAGCAACAGAAAGCTAACAAACAGGACCTGGGGGGAAGAGCAGACCTGTGTAACTGTCCTTGTCTCGATCCAGAGTGGTGAAGGCCTTGTTGTTGTGCCATGAGAGGGAGTCCCCTGCGTTGCCGTGGTATTGTCCCAACCGCAGCCTGTACCAGTCGCTCTCCGGTTCCAGGTGGAAGCTGTCGTACTCTGCGAACACCTGCCGGCCCTGCCAGTCCTCCAGAGCCACCCGTAGCTTATACTGGGCCTGTTTAGTGAGCCAGTAGAGGTGCTCCAGGCCGAGCCAGTACTCTCCGTCTAGGTTCCCAAAGCCTTGCTGTAACACACCAACACACTGGTTAAATCTAAGGAAAATATTAATCTTGTGTTCTTTTCCCCTGACTCTAGTGCAGCAGGGCAAAGTTTTCACTTATCCTGCAAAATATCTTAAAGGACCAGTGTGTAACATTTCAACATCTATTAACAGAAATGGAATATACTACCAAAATGTTAATATTAACTTTCATGAACTGAAAACACACTGTGAAAGGGTTAAAGTTGTTAGACGAAAACACAGACAACTCCCAGACCGGACAACGTCATGATAGCAACCTGTCAATCACAAGGTAGCCACGCCCTAAAGCATCCCCTGCTTTATGGTCTATTTGACTCTAAATGGGACCATAATTTACTAAATGAACATCATGCTGTATTGAAGAAGACTTGAAACTAGTGATTGAGACCATAAACTCATGTTTACAATGTTTACTGAGGTAATAAATCATGTGAGAAGTAGGCTCATTTTCTCATAGACTTCTATACAATCAGACTTCTTTCTGCAACCAGAGGAGTCGCCCCCTGCTGGCTGTTAGAAAGAATGCAAGTTCAAGGCTCTTCCTCATTGGCTTCACTTCTCAGACCTGGAGGTTACCCACTTTCCACAACTAAAGATATTCCCATGAGCCTAAGTTGGACTTGTGTTTTGTGCTAATTACCAAATGCCAACATGCTAACACGCTAAACTAAGAATCACCTTATACTGCTCCCAAGTCCTGAAGAAGTTGACCGACCCGTCCTGTCTCCTCTGGATGACCGTCCACCCTCCCTGAGCCTGACTCTGCTCACACCAGGCTTGCAAGAGCCGGTTGGCGCTCTGTGGACGGAGCAGGTAGATCCCGCTGGTGGTCTCGCCTGATTCCAGAACATGCTGGCAGTCTCGCCACGGCCCTGAGACGGGAGAAAAATAAATGTAATGGAGGAGCCATAATAAGACAAGTAATATGCAGCTATATGTTGTAGTATTGTAATATGCTGTATGACATAATATATATAACATTTTGAAATTCTTTAAGGCAGTGAATGGAAGGGAAAAAATACACCCAATACTGATTTTCCCACTTTCCCAGAGTCAGAAACTAATATATACCTTCGTACAGACATTTTTTATGCATATATAGCAATATTAGGCTATTTTGGTTCAATTGTTGAGTGTCTGTTGGATAAAATAACAATAATGATCCCATCGGCATTCAGGAATTGAGCGAAATCAAGCAAGTAAACTAAGGCGCCTTTTACCAAGCTTTGTCTAAAGGGAGGCACACGTTTTGAAAACCCCTGATATAAGGTATTAAAGCGAAACACCTCAGGCAAAAAACATAATTTTTCATGCACTGGTCAATTTTGGGCTATTTTGCTTCCATAACATGCCTTCTTTCAGACTTTGTGTCTGTAGATTTCTCCTGAATTTACCAAAAGTTAGCATTAAATGATGCCTCATTTACATATTTAAACATACATTTGCAGAAAACCTGTAATACATAAAATAATTGTCTTAAAGAAAGTAATCAACTGGGGAAGTTTCATGGTGATATCTATTATATCTTTTTTTTACCCTATTCCCCTGTAGTGTCTTGCAAAATGCATTGAATTTTACAATACATATCCTTAAAGCCGTTTTCTCAAAAAGAGATTTTTTTCTCAGACTCTGAGCCAGAAATCTCCACTTCAGTAGCAATTACATCCACCAAACTTTCCAGTTTCATTCCTATTCTGAAGGTTTATGCAGAGGGGTTTGTTCATATATCATTCATAGCCTGATTTATACAACATTTTATTCCTAAAAACATGGCTAAAATGTATTTTTTTATAATGTTGACAGTATTTTCTGCTCTATGGAGTGATAAAACCCTTTAATTCTAATATGTCAACAAAATGAAAAAATAATTTAGAATTTATTTATCCAATGTTCAGATTTCTGTTCTCGAAATGTATGCAAATTAGCACATACTTAATAAGATAATACCTAATTTGCATATTTAAACATATTTTCAGAAAAGTTGTAATATACAAAATAATTGCCTTAATGTAAGTAATCAACTGGGGAAGTTTCATAGCAATACCTAGTAGTTAATTTATATATATTATATAATATGTCATGGCCAATAGCTCTCAGTTGGAGTTAATCAGGGATCAGGATTCTTACAGAGTCGAATCGAGACATAATGGATCTACCTGTCATTTTTTATATTCTTCATAGTAAATCTTTGAAAAGGAGTTACTTAATTTTATGTCAAACTTGTTGCCTTTACTTCGACTTTAACTCAGTGGTGACAATTTTGGAAAGCACAAGCGTGCCAGTTAGAGATGGTTTTTGAATTCAGTTTGTTTTAGCGTCAGGAAGATCACAGATACATAGCAGCTACTCCAGCTTATCTATTTAAAGCTGAAGAATTTTTTTCCCCCCAACACATGTCCAATGTCTCAGGTCACAGAGATAAGACAAACAGAGGAATCTGCACAGAGAAAATGTACACATGGAGGAAATTCTCCCACACAAACAATGCCTAATGGTCATCCCTGACAACCGTTTGTAGTCCAGGACAAGATGTGGCAACGCACGGTCTTTCATCAGAGCTTTTAGCAAGAGTTGAGTCACTTTGGTTTTGCTGACTTGTTGCAAATCCTCTACTTTGTCATTTCAAGCATTCCAGTTGTGCAAGTTTACAGTCGCCGTGTCATTTAAAGCTCCAACAAATGCTCTGTGTCTTCATTATAACATCCTCTCTGCTCTGATAAGAGCTGCCGGCTGTTTCTGACATTGTTTAGGCATTCCCAGAGAGATAGGGCTCCTACCAGCAGGTCACCGACTCCTTCGGCCTCTCCTTATCTAAGCAGCTAAATAACTCGGACAGAAGATTGATACGCTCATAAACACAAGTCTAATCGAGCATGCTTCACATTGATGTACCTGGCGTCTTTGTGACGGGGAAGCTGATGAATGGTGGGTCTGTAGGAGTGTTGGCGGTAGTGTTGGAGGGGAGAACAGTGGTTTCCTGCTGCGGTGGAAGAGCACTCTGGTCTCTTTGAACATCATTGGTCATTTCTCCG
Source organism: Sebastes fasciatus (assembly GCF_043250625.1). Taxonomy (NCBI): domain Eukaryota; kingdom Metazoa; phylum Chordata; class Actinopteri; order Perciformes; family Sebastidae; genus Sebastes; species Sebastes fasciatus. The sequence goes on along the minus strand of NC_133807.1, from coordinate 24,421,300 downwards.
GCTTCAGAGCTGTAATTAGGATGCACATTAGGCTGGCTTTTTGGTGGTTCGGTCGTCACCTGTTCAGAATAACACAAAAACAACACACCATTCTCAGTTCCAGTGTAAAGACCTCGTATAAATTTGCAGATTGTTGTTCCCTATACCAGAAGGGCCGGTGTGGACTCCCTGCACTGGCACTGCTTCTCCAGACGGACGATAAACTGGTTCTGGGAGTTCATCATGGAGATGAGGGCTCCGTATTTCTTCTCCAGCTCCCGGTAGTTACTGGACACCTGCAGCGCCTGACACATTGCAGCACACATGAGGATGAGTTTGATAACCATTATAGGATAAGATGTAGATGATGCAGTGCTCCGCTCACCTGTGTCGTAGCATTCAGCAGCAGGTTCTCCACCCGCCGCTGCTCTGAAGCCTGGTCTTTCTTGTGCATGACTTCATGCAGCAGCTGGGCGTAGAGCTGGGCAATGCGAGAGTTCATGCCGTTGCTCTCTTTGCGCAGGGCTCTCACCTCCATGACGAGGGACCCCTCCTGCTCCAGTTGGCCCCGGAGTTTCTCCATCTGCTCCTGCTGCCGCTTGAGCTCCACCCGCAGCGCCGCCACCTCCGACTGGTTGGTGGTAGAAGCAGACTGCGTGTTCAAACACAGCGCGCCAGTCAGTTTTTGCTGCGGGACGATGAAAGTGTAGGAGCAACGGCCTCCTTTTGCATCCGGAGATCGAGGTGAACGTTTATGAGCCTCCTCCCTCTGTCCTCCAGCTCCTGGTACGTCCACACAGAGCGTTAAGAAGAGAGTCAGGCCTAGTGTCAGTGTCTTCTCCATGAATGTGTTATAGAGGTCAACCTGGTAGTGGAGGACAGGACATGATTAGAGTAACACATCAATAACAGCTGATACAAAGACATGAACTTTGTGGTATGGGTCTTGACTGTTCACCAGATGATTCACCAGGTGGCTGGAATTTATTAGCAGGTCAACACTGAAGGGACAACAGTCAACATCAACCAGCCAGAGTCAACACACTCCCATCTCACGGTCAACAGAACAACTTAGCCACGACAACCACGGTCAACACCATAAACACATGAATCCAAGTAGGTCAATATAGACATCTGACACCAGAATCTCCTGTAGCTATACCTTTCTCACTGGTACCAAAAGAAGATCTACACTTCAAATAAATAGTTTTTTTTATGAATGAAACAACATTTTTCTGGATTTTTATAATGATTTAACAAGCTAATGAGCTTTGGATGCCATAACCAGTACATTTAATCCCCATTAAAGTGGATAATATTGACTCACCGTAGCAGCTGAAAAGTGTTCAGGACGTCTTTGTTCTGCTCCAGTGTGTATCTGCAGCTCCCAGGATGCACTTGTAAAATAAATCTTAAAAAATCACATGTTCAAGGATCAGGAAGAGTTGCTTCTTCCAGATTAAAACTGGTCCTGCGTAAATGTTGAAGGTAGAAAAATTTGGGGCCACAAATGAATCTCAAGAAAAATACAAGAATGACACCCAAGTTTTCAGCTAGACTATCTTTTCCTCTCCGTCTGGAGGTTTGTGTCTCAGGATCTCTGGAGAGGGAGACAACTAATTACAAACTGTCCGGATGACGCCGCCTCTCAGTAGGCCCTACCTGCTGTTTAGCTGGATGTCTCCTCCCTCCTGACATCAACCTGCTATCCTTCCACAGACTAGCGTGGTATTCAAATGCAGTGGTTTACACTAGGTCTGCAGCTACTGGTTATTTTCATTGATGGTTTTGTTAATGGTTGTGTGTGTCTATTGAATGTCAGAAAATAATGAAAAGAGCCCATTTAGTTATAGTAGTTTTAAAGGTTTGTTCCACCCAGATACTACTATCTGTCCAAGTACTTATAATTCTAAGAGTTTATTCCAGTCAAATACTACTTTCTGTTTCACAACTTACATTTTTAAAGGTTCATTCCACCCAAAAACTACTTACCGTCAAACACGTTAATTAATTTCAACTTCCACCTTTGACAGTAACAGTTTAGCTTCCTGCTTATTTAGCAATGTATTTCAGCTCTTAAATTTTTTTGGGGTCATGCAGTTCAGCTTTTAACTCAGTTCAACCCAGTTTTACAATTAAGTTCCGTATTTTCAGCAATGCTTTGCAATTAATTTCAAGCAGGAAAGGCGTTTTCTAGTTACTACTTACTTTGCAGATTTAGAATAATATAACAATATAAATCAACTAATACATTATGATGCACTAATTTAGGTTAATCTACCCAGCAGTATTTTAAGTAGGGCTGGGCAATATATCAATATCGTGATATGAGACTAGATATCGTCTTAGATTTTGGATGTTGTAATATGAGTGTTGTCTTTTTCTGGTTTTAAAGGCTGCATAACAGCAAAGTGATTTAATTATCAGAATTTACCAGACTGTTCTAGCTGTTCTATTATTTGCCGTTACCCACTTAGTCATTATATTCACATTACTGATGATTATTTATCAAAAAATCTCATTGTGTATAATATTTTTGTAAAAGCACCAATGGTCAACCCTACAATATTGTCGCAGTATCAATATCGAGGTATTTGGTCAAAAATGTCATGACAATTGATTTTCTCCACATCGCCAAGCCCTAATTTTAAGTAATTAAAATTAGCTCCATGTTTACCAGCTGCAGCATTAAAGTGATGAACACATTAATGCATTCATAATTGTAATCCAGTAATATAACATATTCTGAAATGGGGCATTCTGCATAATGAGTGCTTTTACTGTTGGTATTTTAAGTATATTTTTATGCTGGTACTTTTGTACTTTTTGAGTTTGAATGCAAGATTTTTGCAAGATCTGAATACTTCTTCCACCACTGTCTTTAAATAGACCGCTGGGTTTCCTGATAATAGATGGCAACACAACACATTTAGATTGCTTTATCTTATATCCGGCTAAAATTGGGCATAGGCCGTGGTAGATGAAGTGAAAGTCTTGCTTTCAAAAGTTCACTTACAGCTTAAAGATGTCATGTTAATGCTGTTATTTTGATATACCTTTTGGGAAATGTATGGTTATATTGTTATTGTTTATTTGCTTTATTTATCTTTCTGTACTGGCCAATCCCACCTATTCTTATTTATTGATTTATTGTTATTTTTCTTTTTCTCTGTATGTGTGTTGAAAACTTGAAATTCAATCCACTTTAAAGGGACTATTTGTAACTTTCAGAAATGCTTGTTAACAGCGACACCTGTAGCCTTTAAGTCAACGAAAGTCAGCGTCGGGCTCGCGCTTGCTCGCTCTAAATATACCTGAACGAGCTCTCTCCGCCCGCAGCCGGAGAGAGAGGCAGCGGCTACACGCGAACGCGCATATGCAAGCGCGCATGTGTCCCGACCCGGTACATTTATACGCTTAAAAAGTTACAAACAGTCCCTTCAAGTCATAAAAAATACAGCAAAAAGTACTTAAAGTATTTCTTTGGCCCCCTTTTAGAGTTTTGTAGTAGAAAAGACATCATGGTAGTATTACTGATACAAACATGTAAGCAGCATTAATGTCACAGCTGGTTGAGGTGATGCTGATTTTCATTATTGTCTATACTGCTGGTTTTTAGTACTTTAATCCATAACAATGCATTATATCTTATAAGGTGATCATATCACTACAATATGTAGTCTATGTAAAATCTTAATTTGCAGAGTAACTGTTGCTGTCATATAATTGTAATCCAGTAGAAAGTACAATATTTGCCTCTAAAATGTATTGAAGTAGAAGTACAATGTATCATAAAATGGAAATACTCATGTAAAGTACATGTACCTCAAAATTGTGCTTCAAATTCAATTAAATGCAGCAGCTTCAGTGAGTAAAGTATGACACATGGCCTCAATTTGATCTTTAATGGAAGATAAGAAAAGTTTGCACAATCATGCAATTTCTGTTTCAACTTTAATAATAGTAATACCACATAGAGATCCAGTACTGCAAATGCTTCCAACCTACAGAGTAGACTTCAGCAAAAGAAAATGTATTTGATGCATTAAATGTTGTAAGTTGGGAAATTCCATTTTGTTGCACACTTGGTCACACCCAATCTGTGATATCAAGGCACATTGGGTTTAAGGTGGGGACCGATGGTGCAATCAGATACAGCAAAAAAAAAAACGACACCATTTCACAGCATGATGCACATTTGACCTTTAAAATGCTATGACAACTGTTTGGTGTCTGTATGTGAAATTGGTGTTACACCACATTCTGTGGCCAGCAGTGTTGTCAGTAAACACTTTGAAATAACATATTTGATATTGCAGCATGTTTGTCCTCCTGTAATATCTGCTACTGACAGAACTACAGGCCTGTCAAAGATCCTTCAATGACGGGGTGGAAGTGTAACACCTCAAATTATATTCTCTTTTTGTGGTTTCACAGCAGCTGGCGGTATTGCCTTGCTGCCATCCTCTGGAGCTAATTATATCTTTTCAAGCGACTTCAATTCCTCCTGTTCTCTAAAATAAAACTAATGTTTCAGTTCTCTCCCTGCTCTCTGTTGCCACTCTTGAATAAAGTTAATGCAGATAACTCTCTTTCCGTCTCATTAACTGGACTTTGTAATTACATTTCTTAATGGCTTTTTCAAAATGTAATAATTGAAACTGCTACATTTCATTTATCTTGTAGAATAATGTTTGTGTTTTGTCCTATTGTATGGAATAATGTAGGATTACCTAAAATCAAAACACTTTTTTTAGCTATGTTGCCTGCTAAAATGTTGCCTAATGTTGGCCAATGTAAGATAATAAATAAATAAATATATGTAAAAAATAACACTAAATAAATGCATTTGTATTTTGCCAAAAATATTTACTTGTTTGGCAAAATACAAATGCATTTACTGAAGTGTTATTTTTTTAAGGCCTATTTATTTATTTATTATCTTCATGTACATACATAGAGAACTAAATAAATAAAGAGATGAATACTGAATGAAATGAAATGAAATGAAATGAAATTAAAAAATATATTTATTTCAGTATTTATCTCCTTATTTATTTAGTTCTCTTTGTATGTACTATTGTAACAATGTAGGATTACCTCAAATAAAAAAAATGTTTTCTCTATGTTGCCTGCTAAAATTAATATTGATCCTGTTTTATGTGTGTCAATGTAAGATAATAAATAAATAAATGTATGTAAAAAATATCACTGAATAAATGCATTTGTATTTTGCCAAAAAAATATACTTGTTTGGCAAAATACAAATGCATTTACTGAAGTGTTATTTTTTAAGGCACATTTATTTATGTATTATCTTCATGTACATACATAGAGAACTAAATAAATGAGGAGATGAATACTGAAATAAATACAACTAAATTAAATTAAATTAAATTAAATTAAATTAATTTAAATTAAAGAATTAGATTTATTTCAGTATTCATCTCCTTATTTATTTAATTATCTATGTATGTACTTTTTAAAATTATATTATATTATATTATATCATATTATATTATAAGAATCTTTGTGCATTCAATACAGGAAAGGGGCTGGAAGTGTGACCTTGTGCAGCATTACAGAAGTATTTTCTCCATTGTGATGTTTTGTTACAATATTCACTGACTTGTTATTATTCTTTACAGATATTAAAAAGTTTGGAGGACAGACAGTTTGCTTCTCTGGAGTTGGAGATGAAGGTGTCGGAGTCCATCTAGTGGTCACAACCAGGCAATGCAACAATACAAACTTCCTCTTAAAAAAATCTTTCAAAATAAAGTAGCCACGTTGAAGCAATCACAACTGAACAGAGGATATCCATCAAATAAATGATCGTAAACTGTAAACCATAGTACACACTTCCACAAAGTTTCACAAAACCCCTTTTTTTCACATTATCCTGCTGACAAACACACAAACAAATAAACAAACAAAAAAAAAGTAATAATAATCTGCTTTTATTTTGAAAAAAAACTACCGGAAGTGTTGGGACTTGACAGCGCTGTTAGTGTCGCTACGAGCAATGCTGCTCTTTTGTTAAGTAAAGTGGTGAGAAGTCTTGCTCCAAAACAAGATTTATGTGATTAAATGATCACTACCACCACACCTGCTGACATTAGTTACTGCAGGTGAAGGTAACGAGTCCTTGTTGGCTTCCACGACTACTTTATTTGGCTTTAGTTAGCTAACAACAGCAGCAGCTGCAGGTCTGTGCGGAGGAGAGGAGGATGTCGCTCCACGGGAAAAGAAAAGAGATCTACAAATACGAGGCTCCATGGACGGTGTACGCGATGAACTGGAGCGTCCGGCCAGACAAACGCTTCCGGCTGGCTCTGGGCAGCTTTGTGGAGGAATACAACAACAAGGTGTGTTTAGTTAGTTGGTGTTAGTGTTAGTGTTAGTGTGGTTCATTCATCAGATCAACGGTGGCCAGCTAATGCTAATGCTAGCTGTCCTGCGCAGCTGCAAGAGCATAACAATGTCTGTTGTTGTTGTTGTTATTCTCTTAATAACACTAAAGTATGAAGAGTTCATGTGTTTATATTCTGCATGCATGTTTTTGTGCATGCAATAGTAATATCACCACATAGAGTTAGTGCTAATCTAACCCTGGTTGCCTTGTAAACAGTACTTTAGTTTGAGATAGATGGGTAGGTAGATAGATGAATAGGTAGGTAGATAGATGGATAGGGAGGTAGGTAGGTAGGTAGATAGATGGATAGGGAGGTAGGTAGATAGGGAGGTAGGTAGATAGATGGGTAGGTAGATAGATGGATAGGTAGATGGGTAGGTAGATAGATGGATAGGTAGATAGATGGATAGGGAGGTAGGTAGATGGATAGATAGATGGGTAGGTAGATAGATAGATAGATGGATAGGTAGGTAGATAGATAGATAGATAGATGGATAGGTGGATAGGTAGATGGATAGATAGATGGGTAGGTAGATAGATAGATAGATGGATAGGTAGGTAGATAGATAAGTAGGTAGGTAGGTAGATAGATAAGTAGGTAGGTAGATAGATGGATAGATAGATAGATAGATGGATAGGTAGGTAGATAGATAAGTAGGTAGGTAGATAGATGGATAGATAGATGGATAGATGGGTAGGTAGATAGATAGATGGATAGGTAGGTAGATAGATAGGTAGGTAGATAGATGGATAGGTAGATAGATAGATAGATAGATAGGTAGGTAGGTAGATAGATGGATGGATAGGTAGGTAGGTAGGTAGGTAGGTAGGTAGGTAGGTAGGTAGGTAGGTAGGTAGGTAGGTAGGTAGGTAGGTAGGTAGGTGGATGGATGGATGGATAGATAGATAGTAACTTTATTGATCCGAGGGAAATTCAAGTTTCCAGCATCACAGTTCCATAGTGCAAAACATGTTAGTAAAAAGGCAGTAAAAAAGTTAGTAGTGCAAAGTACATAGTACAAACAAATATATCAGATATAAAAATACAAGGAGATGAAGAAAACTGTTAAAACTGAATATAGTGCAGGGTAACAGCTGTGATACAAGATTATTAAAAGAGTGAATATAGTGCAGAAGAGACTGTTAAAAAATGAGTATAGTCTAGGGTAACTCCAGTAGCTTAGTCTATGAATAATAGTATATAATAACAGGTACTGTGTGTGTGTTTGCTCCTGGTTCAGGTTCAGCTGGTGGGTCTGGAAGAGGAGAGTTCAGAGTTTGTCTGCAGGAACACATTTGACCACCCTTACCCCACCACCAAGATCATGTGGATCCCAGACACCAAGGGGGTGTACCCGGACCTGCTGGCCACCAGTGGGGACTACCTGCGCATTTGGAGGGTAAATTAAGAATGATTGATCTTTACAGGATAAGTCTGGTGATATATCTATTGTTTTTATGTTATTCAAATGTTCTGAAAAGTTAAAAACCAGCAATGAATTGGTCCTACTAACAAGTACTGCTTGTGCAGCCAAAACCTGATGTCTCATTCATCTGTGCCATAAATAAGATAAGGGAAATTGTTGTGAAGCTGTTGCAGTACAAAGTAAGAAAGAGTGCAATTATAAAATATCAAAAAACAGATATTCTAAATCCACAAATCCAAAATATACACGAAATAGAGCTCAATTGTTGTCCAAATACTATTAAAACAACACATCAGTGAGCCACACTGTTGTACTGTGTGACACATTCCTTCATTACATGAACACAGGTGCTGTAGTTTATTTCCAGTCAATCCCACACACACCATCTTGCTGCTTACTAGAGCACCAAATATGTATTAACCCACAGCTGGAAATAGTTCCCAACAAATGCTCTATTTATTCCCGTTTAGAAGCGTTTGCTAAAAGCTAAGGCACCCACTTGTTCTAGGAAATTACTAATCATAAATTTATATAAATAAAATTGCTAATATATTTACCATTCTGGCATTTATATTTAAACATCCCACTTCAGCATTTTATATTTACTTATTTGCGCTGTTGTTATATGTTAGATATTGCATGTCTTAATGCAAATATTTGTTATATTCTCATTTTTATTATTTGCTTATGTTTCTCTATATAGAGTGTGTTTATATTGTAGCATTATGTACAATATTGTAGCATTATGTACATCATTTACATGTTACATACTCCTTTATTTCTATTTTCTTACATTTATTTATGTTTATATAAGAGTAACTGGGGATCAATAAAGTATTTCTGATTCTAAGCATTTAAAAAAAGATAAATCTATATATTTGCAACCTGTCTTGGTAGTGGCCTTGGGGCTGAGTACCACCAGCAAGGTAGGGAAGAAAGTATTGAGAGACGGACTAACACATTGTTGGTTTTGCCTTTTCATGACATTTGTTGATAATAATAAAATAGACTACTGCCTGTCCATGTGAACTACAGTAGTCTGTGACTGCACTTCCAGAAGACATCTGTACCTGTCAAATATCAATCATTCGCAACTGTAGTATAAACACAAACTAGTCAGTGCTGTTGGGGTAACATAGGTTTCTTGTGGCAGCTGTGAAATGGTCACATTGACTTGAATATAGTGCAATATAATATAAGTCTACTTTTGCATTTATCACGCAGGTCAGCGACACAGAAACACGTCTTGAATGTTTGCTGAATAACAACAAGAACTCAGACTTCTGTGCTCCCCTCACATCCTTCGACTGGAATGAAGTTGATCCCAATCTGCTGGGTAAGAAATCCTCTAATATGATAAAATAGTAAGGAGGCTATCAGTTGGACTTATGTTGCTCTTTTATTTGTGTAGTTTAACATGTTGGCTCATTCTGCAGGTACTTCCAGCATCGACACCACCTGCACTATCTGGGGGTTGGAGACCGGTCAGGTGTTAGGACGGGTGAACCTGGTGTCTGGGCACGTGAAGACTCAGCTGATTGCTCATGACAAAGAGGTGTGTGTGTGTGTGCTGTAAAATGAAGCCCTACCTGTACGCAGCCTAAAAGAATACTTAGATCAACGTCTTTATGTGCAGGTGTATGACATCGCATTCAGCCGTGCAGGAGGTGGTAGAGATATGTTTGCCTCTGTAGGAGCAGATGGATCCGTCCGCATGTTTGACCTCCGGCATCTGGAGCACAGCACCATCATCTACGAAGACCCCCAGCACCACCCGCTGCTCCGCCTCTGCTGGAACAAGCAGGACCCCAACTACTTAGCTACAATGGCCATGGACGGCATGGAGGTCAGTTTACTGTATCGGTAGCCATGATTCTGTCCACCTTTTCTGTAATTAAATGGAAACTTTGGTAAGCCAAAGAAGCCATTTCATTAATGCGGAGAACAAAACATGAAATATTGAAGTTAATGGACTCTTTACCACTGTTTCACAGTAATATTTTATACATAAATATTATAATTCTAATAAACATAACTGAATGAGAGTCAAGTACCTGCATTAATATTGCTGTTTGATAGGTGGTCATCCTGGACGTACGCGTGCCCTGCACTCCGGTGGCTCGGCTGAACAATCATCGGGCTTGTGTCAACGGCATCGCCTGGGCCCCTCACTCGTCGTGTCACATCTGCACTGCAGGTAAAGGCACCTATGGATTGTGGGATATAGAAGAAAAAAACAGATGCTAGCAGAGACACTTCATAAACTCATCATTCCACTCATGTTTTGAAAATGAACAAAACATTAAAAAAAAGTTTGGTCACTGCACTGGCATTTCTATTTATCAAAAAAAAAACTAATCAGAGGAGAAGAATGTAGGAATGTTGTGGGAAAACAACATTAGGTGCCAATTTTTTAAAGAAAGTTTGAGGTAGATTCTTTCGACTGAACCGCGCATCATTAATGAGCGCAGTCAGAAGGACTCAAACTAACTGCAAAGCTACATTCTTAATCACTCAACCTGTATTTTTCATCAAATAAAGATCAAAGATCAAATTTGGAATGACAGAAATGTTCAATAAAATCTGATGACTGAACAGGACTAAGATTAAATAAAAAAAATCATGATTTTTCGGTTACTAAAACCGGACTAAAATGTTTTGAGTTGTCGTCGACAAACTATGAAGGATAAAAATGACTAAAATGTGACTTAAACTAAAAAGCATTTTCGTTTTAAGACTAAATCTAAAATAGCTGCACACAATTAACACTGCTTTCGTCTGAAACAGCCCAAACCTGTACAGTAAAGGGACCTTAAGGCTGAACTTTATCTGTAGCAGTTCCCTGCTCCCACAGTCTGAAATCTCTCCTCTAATGCCCTCTCTTCGTGTCTTTCTTCCTCAGCCGACGACCACCAAGCTCTGATCTGGGACATCCAGCAGATGCCCCGGGCCATTGAGGATCCCATCCTGGCCTACACTGCTGAAGGTGAGATCAACAACGTGCAGTGGGCGTCCACGCAGCCGGACTGGATCGCCATCTGCTACAACAACTGCCTGGAGATCCTGCGTGTCTAAAGCCACCCGACGAAGAAGAGGAAGCTCTTTTCTTGTTTCAGATTTGGACTTGATTTTTAGTCCTCGTCCCGCTGCGTTCAAGACAAAGTCACGAGTGAACTTTCTGAACGTGTTTGGAGTATCGCGCACCTACCCCACAATAACCTGGTTTACAGTTTGTTCCATGTCATTTACTCCTATTGTTCTATTAAACATGTTTAAGCTCTTATTTATTTTGCTCACAAGGTAGTGTTCAGATAAACTCTGAGCGGTTGTCTATGACAATCTGATTTTTATACTTGTTGGTGTGATTTCAGCCAGCTGTGAGATTATCTTGAAGGGTTTAGATGTTTGTGCGTTTCATCTGTTTGAGTTGTAAACGTTGATACGAACTACTGTAGGGGACAGAAGATGACCTCTCCAGGTTAGTGCTGTAGCCTTCTTGTGGACTCTTACCATATTATTGGTGATTGAAATATCCGTATATTATGGTCTTGTCTACCCCTGTACATTTTTTTCAAATGGGTGTATGTCCAGAATCTCAGACTTGAGGCTCAAACTTGTGACCTGTGCAACTTTTATAAATTATAAACTAACCTGAGAGGGATTCGTATCGTACCTACAGTGGTTTCTGTCATCGCATGGTGTGTTTTAGTTTGGCTGGCGACGCTGTGAGGCAGCCATGTACAGCAGCACTCAGAACCTACCAGAGCAATGTCGTTCAGCCTTTTTGAACTCCCGACCTTTTCTCTTCTTCTTTGTTTGTAGAGGATTGTGCTTTGAAAGCTGCTTTTCTCTTTGTGTTTATAGAGTGAGTTGTGAAACGGGAGGAGCGTGAAACAACTTTCTGACTGAGTCTGCCTCTCTCTTTTTGTTGTTTTCAATAATTAAAGGGTCATGTCCTTGTAGCATGCCAATACAAGGCAAAAATGTACATACATATAAATATATCAACGCAAGATGTTGGTAAGACAAGTGTTCATGTTGTAGCTTTTTCATAAAGTTTATTATTGAATTTGCTCTAATAAATTGTATTCCTCCGTGTCCTAGGAACAAACTTGTTGACGTGTTGCTTCGTTTTGTGAAGTTGCAATTGGTTTACCGATAATGTCAGTCTTTATAAAACTGACATAAGTATCAATAAATACATGTATACATAAATACAACCGTAAATAAATAAATTAATACAGAAATAAATAAAATAAAAAAATATGTAAATAAATACATTAATGTTCAAATAAATTAATTAATTAATGTTCAAATAAATATGGAAATTAATAAATTAATGTTCAAATAAATATGGAAATAAATGCATGAATAAATGAATAAGTTCATGTTAAAATAAATATGAAATGTACAGGGAAAATTTACCAGGAATCGTTTGCTTCTGTCGGGCTCGCCTAATTGACGAATCCTGCTTTAGACTGAGGTTAGGACCTCTTACCTAACTAACATACAGACACAGAAATACATACATTAATAAATAAATGTAATTGGACAAAAATGTAAAATAATGTAATGTTAAATACATTTTAAATATTTATTTATGACCTGTTGGATTATCAGCTTTCATATCAGTATTTATTTTAACAATTAATTTATTCTTTTATGCATTTATTCATTTCTGTATTTATTTCACCATTTATTATATATTTATTTTTTTATTTATTCCAGTTTCTATTTATTTATACATTTGTATATTTCTGTATTTATTTTTTTCTATATTTATTTATTTAATGATCGAATGAGTCATTTTTTGTCCTCCATACTTATTAGGCAGGTCCTGTCTAGAAGGGAGCCCGCAAACTGCAAAATCTGATCTGAGATCTGCAAACACTCTCTCTAGACTCTCTGTCCGACAATGTGTCCTAACCTAAACTATTCAACACCAATGCCTAACTAACTATTCAAGGTTAATGCCTAACTTTAACCATACAAGATCAATGCCTAACTTTAACAATGTCACGAGAGCGTGCGGGCTCCCTTTCAGCCACTATCTATTTGGCATTGTCAGCACTGTTGTTATTGCACAGTCTAAGTTCAAAGAATGAATTTAAAGAGGGGGCACTCGGATTTGAACCGGGGACCTCTTGATCTGCAGTCAAATGCTCTACCACTGAGCTATACCCCCTCACAAATGAATAAACCACAGGTATTGATTTTCCACAGATCCTCTCTCCTGCTGTGTTTGCATAGCAAGTACTTGAGTGGTGTGAATGTGTGTGTATGAGTGCATGTATGTGTGTAGATAGACAGGACGGCATATTCATTTCTCACTTCTAAAACCAAATTTGAGCAAATGCTAAACGTTTATGTTTTATTTCCCAGGTTTGACAGGTCATGCGTGTGTCCTTTAATTTCATCCCCAAGTTTCTGCTGTAGTACGAGGGGGATCACATTCAACTGATCACTTTACTTAAAGGAACGGTGTGTAACATTTAGGGGGATCTATTGGCAGAGATGGAATATAATATTAATAAGTATGTTTTCTTTAGTGTATAATCACCTGAAATATTTTTTTTACCTTAGAACGAATCGTTTAAATCTACATACGGAGCCGGCCACCATGTTTCTACGGTAGCCCAGAATGGACAAACTAAACATTGGCTCAAGGCACACGGAAGAAGTTTCAGTTGGTTGTAATCTGCAACCTCACCGCTAGATGGCGCCATATCCTACACACTGCACCTTTAAAGGAATACTTCACCCACAAAATGATCATTTGTATATCAACTACTCACCCAGTGTTACCTTGAAGAAAACTTTCATTTTTCTCAAAACCACTGCTTTCATGTTTTTACGTTACCCAACACGCTTGTGAAACTGCGGTAATGTGAGCCACAGAGTTCAAAACCGTGGCACCGCCAGCCGCCATCTGACTTCCATTGCTCCTAAAGTAGTGTTATTATGGTAAGGATGGCCTCTGAGTGAGGAGAACAGCGTTCTCTTCGAAAGAGAGGAGGGGTACTCAGTTTGTTGCAATCTGCAACCACACCACTAGACGCTGCCAAATCCTACACACTGTACCTTTAAGTTACTTTCCACCACCGTGTAGAAGTCATTCATAACTCTGCATATCCATCATTAAATACATTTCTATGTCATCTAAGAAAATCCATCAGTTGAATCAGACTCGTAGTTGCAGTGTATGCTTTCAGAGTCACACAGTGCTGAATGTTTGTATGTTATGTGGTGAGTAATCTGAAAAATCAAAAAGCGTTACGGACTCCCAGTGTAACTCTGCGGTGTCTTTAATCTAAAAAAAAAAAAAAAAAAGAGAAATAACAGGAATTTGTGCTTCAAGAAACATTATACAGAATTATAAATGTTTAAAAGGTCATTACATTCACTTTGTGGTTGGAACTGTGAAATCATCTCAACAGAGGACGCCTTGAGGCAACAGTTACCGTCCACTCCGCTTGACGTAAAAAAAACCTTCTGCAGTTTTTCTCTTCACCTGTTTTAAGTATCACAGTCTAGAGAACGAGTCCTCTAATGTTGGCACTTTCAGACAAACACATCAGGTACATTGTGAAAAATAGTTGACACGTGTTTGAGTTGAACAGAGCAGATATACAGACACAGAAATAGGGAAACAAAGCAAAACAAAGCTATGTGTAAATGTACAAGAAACCATGAAGTCCTGCTTGGTTGTGTAAGTTGTAATACCTTCTCATGATCAAATGTCACGCCTAACAAGTCTGTGGATTCATGTCTAAATGTCAGAACATGAATAATATGAGATGAAAATACGTTGAAGCCTCCATCCTTCACAGTGTGCCAGACAGCTACCGTATGCCTTTTGATATTTTTCAACATAAACCGAAAACAAAAGTGAGTCTCTAACTTATAACACTCATAGTTTATTACATTTACTAGACGTACATCTCTAATATTAGGAAAATAAATTCAACTCCAAATAAATGATTACATTTTTCTAAGTCTAAATGTGCAATTCTTATACAAAGTGAATGCAGATAATTCTTCGTGTGAAACACATTAGTAGTCCTTGACATTTCACTTCTCTTCAGGGAAACGCTGGTCCGGGATCCAGCAACTGCATGATGCATGTATATGTTTGTTTGCTGTCAACTCATGTTTCACAATATGCCCACCCTGCTGGGCGGGAATAATCTCTTCATTGCACAGGACCTGTCGGGTGTGAAGGGACGCTGGAGCACCGTAGAGTCTGTGCGTAAGAAACAGGAGGCACTCTGAACCCTCAGTGGCGTCCCACGCCCTACAGCAGCATCTGAACAGGACAGAGGAGGTTTGAAGGGAGGAGAAGGATCGGGGAACGTATGGCTGTCCCGTCCAAAGGACCAGGCTTTTGGCTGGTGTTCTAGCTGCCTGGCAAGACCGGGTCAGAGACATGCCTCTGGATCTCCTGCATCTCTGTGGAGGTCTCCAGGTGCTCAGGGAGGGAGGGGAAGCGCTGGCCGACACATAGAAGTCCAGGGAGCTCTAGGACCAATGGAAATTTAGGAGGGGTGAGGTCCACGGAGGGCAGGTGGTGTGGTTCGGCCTCCGGCGACATGGATGCCGTGTCATCAGAGGCCGCAGTGAGATGGATTCCGCTGGACAGGGAGTCCTTGGATTTGTGGTTGAAGTCCGAGTCTGGACTCTGGAAAGAGAGAGAAGGATTAAGCCTGATGTTCACAGCAAGAGCGAAGCAAACTTTTCGTGCGGCGTGATAACATACAAAGTCAATGCAAAAAGGCGAATAGACACAAATTTGCAAAACTCCATTCAGAAAACAAGCAATTTAAAAGTTGTTTGATTGTCGTCTTGCAGACAGACCCGACAAAGCATGGATTCAGACTTTTTACAAATCAGCATCATTATGTAGTTATTTCGGCATTCTTTTGATCTGTTTATTGCAATTAAATCACAACACTATCTGCTTCTTTTGGGTTCATATCGCAGTGGCGACGTGTGGCTTGCTAGATACAGTCAGTGTAATGACACTGTATGTGAATAAAGTTTGCCGCTAGGTGATGTTATGAACCCAGACACGACGGCGTTTGGTTTTCTGACATATCTGGGCTTTGAAGTGCTGGTAGGTAGATTTTGTTACCTTTGAGTATCACCCATAATGTCAAACTGTTCCTTTAATTTACAAATTTAAGAGTTGACAGCTTTGCAAAAGGTTAAAATTACTTGGCGTCAGTGGAATTACTCTCATGAGGAATCCAAAAATGAACGAGCAGCAAACTTGTGATAACTGTACGTATGTAAAGTGAACACAACACCTGTAGGAGTGAGGCAGTGCTGTCAATCTGTACAGGCTGGATTGGAGGGACGGTATGTATCGTGGGTGCTCCCGTGCTGTACAGGGTGGTGGGGTGAGGCGGGTGAGTGCTGGGGGACACAGCGCTGTAGGCCGGAGGCACCGGGGCCATCTGCCTCTGGAGGAGCTGCAGGATCACATTGATGTCTGCGGTCATACGGGTCTCCAGTCTGGGCAGTGGAGAGAAACACATCAGGATCTTCATGAGCAGAAAAACACACAACTTAAAGTTCTACTGATGTTGTTTTGATGGTGGATGGATTTTTTTTTCAGAGTCCTCTTGTCTGCTTTTACAAAAATGTCCACTAGGTTTCTCTCTCGCTCTCTGTACAGCATCTCTCTCTCCCTCATACGCACATGTATAACAGGAACCACACACATGGCTGACTTAACAGAGGATGTTTCTACATTTTCCTGTCTCACCTTTGACCCTTAACTCTAATCTTTACTTGTCTTTCCCTCCACCTCTCATACATATGAAACTCACATTAACAGCATGCACACAACCAGCTGGGAACTGATATGCAAATACAGCATGAGAGGAAGGGAGGAGCTTCCAGGAGTGTGACGTGGAGGTAAACATCAGCTGTTGAATGATGATAACGCAACACCCAATTACATGATTTATAACAGGGGGTATAGCTCAGTGGTAGAGCATTTGACTGCAGATCAAGAGGTCCCCGGTTCAAATCCGGATGCCCCCTCTTTATTTTCACTCTTAAATAAATACACCCACATGAAACCAACTCACCGGTTTAACTGGGACTGCAGCAGCTCCAGTCTGGACTCCAGCTCGCTGGGTCGATCCTCAGCACAGGGAGGAGGGTGGAAACTGGCCCTGACGGAGGACTGTCGTCTCTGGCTGTCCGAGAATTGGCTGGCTTGGCGGTCTGGCCAGTAGCCATACAGGCCTGACATGCTGATGGGGGCTGCTGCTGTGCACAAGAAGAAGAAGAGTCATCCTTTCATTTTTGAAACACTTTACTTTCTGTTATTCAAAAAAATGATGCAATATGTATGAAAGATTGGCTGTAGGAGAACCAGTCAGTGTTTCCTCTAGTCTGGGATCTTTTATTAGTGTTTATTTTCATAGAATTTTCAATTTTTATTCAAATTTAGCTTTAGTTTTACTAGTTTATTCCCCTCTTTGTTTTTTATGTTGTTCTTTGCCTGCTTACATACATGTGTCCTTGTCTACTCTTGAATGCTTTTCTGTTGCCCGTTTGTTTATATGTCGTCAAGGAAGACTGACAGCTTATTCACCCCTTCTTTCTTTTTTTTAAGTAATACTGTTATACTTATGACTACAGTTATGATTACCATTATTTATTTCTTTTCCCTAATTGGCTACTCATATGAAAAAGAATAAAAACAAAGTAAATTTAGTTCTTTGAAGAGGGGGGTTGGTTGCGGGCCAAAACAAAAAAAAGTTTTAGTGCCGACATCATCTAAGTTATTTGTATTGTTTTTGTTAATTAAATTAGTTTTTTGCCGTTGATGTTACATTCACTTTTACTTTACTTTTGCTTTTAGTTTCAGTTCTATTTTTACTAGTATTGGTAGGGTTTGTATTTTAAAGGTACATTGACACGTTTGTATCTGTGTAAAAAGTATTTTGTAACACAAACTGTAAGTTTTTATAGTTGCAGCCACTTCAAAATTTCACATGTAAAAGTACACAAATTTATTATCTTTGGTAAACTTTGCAAAACAATACAAACTCTTTTAAAACATTTTCTAATTTGGTTCAATTTTCTGTGTGTTTTTTATTTGGCTTTCTGTTAAGAACTGGGTTCAGATGTGGCGACGTCTGGCAGGAAGACCGGAGTTGATATGCTGCAGGTGTGTGTCTTAATATGATGATTAATGTCAGGTGCCAGCAGCCACCGCCCAGGAGAAGGAGGAAGAGGAGGGAGAGCACACCCCCCTACACACAGACACACTAGACAGTCAGGGGAAGAACAAAAGGACGGGGAAACAGAGGAAACACTGGGAAAACTGGACTGTCAGGTGACATCATCACACTTTCAGTTTAAAGCATTGATTTAAACTTACTACTATATACTCTGGACATGAATTTAGGTACCCTGGACTTGTCTAGGCACCAAAGTTTGATGACTAAAAAACTAAAACCCGAATGATCACAAATCAGACGCTACACCATCTCACTATGACTCAAAGAGGTAAAGGAAGGAGATTCAGTTTGTGAGGGCTTCTTCCTAATTTTACTCCTCTCTATCATCAAATGGGATTTAAGTATTATCACTGCATTCAAAAGAGGAGCCTAGATTCATTCAATCAATCAATCAATCATTCAATCAATCAATCAATCAATAAATAAATATTTGGTATCCCTAACACGTCTGGAGAAACACGGTGGCGTCTGACGTTGCCCTAAAAGTAGAGAAAGACATGTAGGAAAAGTGTGCTGTAAAAACTATGGCTAAGTTAAAATTATTTGGGAAAGAACCTCAAGTGAATCTGAAGAGGGCACTGATGGAATTGTGATTTGAAAATTAATTTGGTTCACCTGTAAGATGTTTCAAGGCTCTAACGGGCCTATTTGAGACCACCCAGACATGACTGATGAAGGGATTGTAGGTAGTCTTTACCTGAGTATGGCGGTCCTCCGAGGTCTACAGGCGGTCCCATCCCTGTCGAGGGTCCACTGTGAGGCAGGAGGTTGACCACCGCTGGGGGGTAGTCTCTGGTGTCACCTCCGGCGGGGTACAGCTCCCCCTTGCTGTGTCCCATGGGCTTCATCTCCTCATCACTAGACTGAGAACAGATGCTGGCACTGCTGCAGAGGTCGTCCCAATGGGATCCTGCCAGCGTGCCCTGGTGGTGGTTCGCCATTGGACAGGACTGATCGGGGTAAGAGTCTTCGCGGTCCATGCCGTCTGAACAGACATTGTCACAGGACAGTCAGGATGAGATAATAATAATATGGAGATTAGATACAACAGGAACATATGGAAGTGTGTTGTCCCTCACTCACCTGGTCGGTTTCGACGACGCAGGGAGCTTCTCCGATGCCTCGTCCGGCGGTAGCCACATTCAGAGTCCCTGCCCGGGGTTGGCTGGTGTATTCTATCTGCCTGATACATATCAGCTTCAGTAATTCAAAAATACACACCAGATCTCATACTTAAAGGATATATATATTCTTGGACTGTCCTACATCATTATGTATAATAAATCTATCAATCTACATCGAAGCACAATGATCCACAAGAAAAAGAAAAACACAGTAGTACATAAACAATAGGCCCAGATGTGACCGGTGCATCGCCAAAAGTAATTTTCTGATTTGTTTAGGATGGAATATTTCTTAGCATATAAAGACAAAGATACAATATAAAACTGGGAAGTCTAAAGCAGGTATGACCAAGTGATGATATCTTTTTTGATTTCACCACTTTAAAGGGATCGTTTTGGGTGTTTTGAGGTGGGGTTGTATGAGGTATTTATACATAGTCAGTGTATGACCTACAGTAGATGACGGCACGCCCCCAGTTTGGAGAAACAGACAGGAGTTACCACACGGAAGCAAAGTAATGTACTGCTGTAGACGGGGCCAGCAGCAAAACATATTTTAGCCAACTAAAACAAAGGCTCACCTAAAAAAAATCATCAGTTCAAGTGTACACTGCAGTATATTTAGAATATTTTCGCCGGTTTACCTTGCCATGAAACAGCTATACAGTCTATGTTTCCGACGGGGACTGAAGCCGTTAACTATGCTCTTGCCAAAGCAACCAGACTCCATAGAAAAAAACTGTAATTTTACCTCGCAGAACACATGAGTTGCTGGTCAACCGCTGCCTCGATCGGTCAGTTTGTTTGAGTTATTGTGTGATTTTGGTTAGTTCGGATTCACCACAGTCACACAATAGCACAAACGAACTAACCAATCGAGGCAGCGGTTTACCAGCACCTCCTGTGTTCTGCGAGGTAAAATTACTGTTTTTTTCAATGGAGTCTGGTGGCTTTGGTGAGAGCATAGATGTATACAACAGCTTCAGTTCCCCGTCGGAAAAGGACTGTCTGACAGCAAGGTAAAGCTGTGAAAATACTCTAAATATAGCGTACACTTAAACTGATATTGATTTTTTTAGGTGGACCTTTCCTTTAGGTGGCTAAAATACATTTTGCTGCCGGCCCTTTCCACAGCAGCATACTTTGCTTCTGTGTGGTAACTCCTGTCTGCCTCTCCAAACTGGGGGCGTGTCGACCGTCATCTACTGAAGGTAATACACTAACTATGGATAAATACCTCATACAACCGCACTTCAAAACACCCAAACTATCCCTTTAAGGTGGCCTGTGGAGTTTCTGACCCCTTGTGGTGCTATAGAGCCATGTTTTACTGAGCATGCTCTGAATAGAGGCAGTTAAGTGTCATAAATGTGGGAGATATGCCAGTAAAAGAGGATAAAAAAAAGATTGCAAGCCGATACTCCACAGTGCACCTATTTAATCTTCTTTCATTAGTGATCAAACAGGTTAAAACTGGTTTTCTTAGGCCTATAGGCCAAAACAAAAGCACAGATTAAATAGAAGGCCTGAGATCACTTTTAGGATGTTTCTATGCGCAGCATCGCCCTCTGGAGGCACTCACATCTCTCAGGTTGAAGGTGATCTCCAAGTTGTCCCAGAACATGTCGGCGAAGTCGGGGTACATGTCCAGCACCTCCAGTAGGTCGTCTCTCTGGATCTTGTGAAGGTCGCAGTAGGTCAAAGCCCTGACGTCAGCGCTGGATTTACCCGGCCTCCCGTACAGACTGATGGGTTCACCAAAGATATCGTTCTTTCCTACAGAAACCACAGCGAAAGGAAAGAAGAGCATGGGAAAAGAGTGACAGTTCATCAATAGATGTTTGACTGAAAAACAAAGCATTAGAGTGACACTGATCCTCAACAGCACTGCTGCTCAAAACAAATGACAGATCCCCTCAAACACAGCAGTGACAAAAGAAAAAGAAGTGACCTATGCAGCCTGGATCTGAGTGCTGGGCCTATTGATGATCAATGCCACTGTGGAATGGAAGTGGATCTGTGCCCAAACACCTCTGGCAACACAACACAGTGTGTGTACGAGTGTTGTGCGGTGTAAAGAGCAGTGTGAGTTGTGGCTTTGTGGGAAAGAGACGAAAAAACGTGAAAAAATCCATTCGAATTGTGGTTTTAGTTGTAGTAATTTAACAAAAACATAGCAACATGCTGTGGTTACAGTGTACAATGTTCCTGCAGTGTAAAAATACGATTTTTTTGCAATTTATTTGTTATCGGCATTGGTCATTATTATTGACATTATATACGTGAAATGATTTATTGATTATTCAAATGATGAAAATAATGGCTGGAAAAAAGGACAGAGTACGCAGAACCTCTTGCAGCTCACCTAGTATGGCCACCACCACGTCGTCCCTGAGGATCTCTATGGAGCCTCTGGAAATGAAGTAGACGGCGGAGAGAATGTCCCCACTGTGGACCAGAGTGTCACCAGGCGGAGCGTGGGTGGTCTTGAATCGCATGGCCAGCGCCCGCAGGCAGCCTTTGTTGGCACCTCGAAAGGCTTTGCAGTTCTGCAGCAAGCTGCGGTTCAAATGGAGGCAGATGTCAGCCTGCAGACACTCAGGGAAACCCTTTAAAACCTGCAGGGCAACAGAGGGCACTGGGTGAATCTACTGTAAATAATTCACCATTGTATTTGCATAATTCTTTTCTGTATCTGTTTGTCCTGTATCTTTACAACCATGTAATCTAAAAATGCAAAATGCAAAATGAATCTGAAAGGTGCATAATAAGGAAACTGTGAGAGAGAGAGAAGGAGAGCAGATTGTGTCAGATTGATTCAGGCGGGGCACATAGGACAGTGGCTCCAAGTGATTATCTATTCTCACATTGAATTGGCAGGCGCTAATGCTGCTCTCCGGCTGTGTCATGCTCCAGTGCCGGTAGCAGCCCAAGCCCAAGCAGAGATATGACGCACATCACCACTAAAAACGTAGCCTCGCAATTTTTCCGCCTCAGTGGAAACACTCATGTGTGTTTAAATGAAAAGGGGGCACCCAGATTTGAACTGGGGACCTCTTGATCTGCAGTCAAATGCTCTACCACTGAGCTATACCCCCCACTGAACACTGTCCCAGTGATGTTTTAGTTGATCTATACAGAAGCACATATGAATCCCAAAATCTGTTTCAACTAGAGGGAAAAAGCTGACTGTGATATAGGTTTTGTTGGAAGATTTAAAATATGTATTATAGTTATCATTCTGAAAGCAAATCTGCTTTCCTGGAAACCTGGATTTCTGTTAATTTCAGTATGAGGTTACATAAAAGTTCAATTTGGGAAAACTGGGTCATTGTGGCAACAAAGAACAAGGCGAACAACCAATGTGGGTCAAACACAGAATATCAAAGGTAATGCTGCAAACAACAGTGGGATGTATAAAAAACTAGGGCTGTCAATAGATTAAAATATGTAATCATGATTAATCGCATGATGGTCCATAGTTAATCACGATTAATTGCAAATTAATAGCACATTTTTTTATCTGTTCAAAATTTACCTTAAATGGAGATTTGTCAAGTATTTAATACTCTTATCAACATGGGAGTGGACAAATATGCTGCTTTATGCAAATATATGTATATATTTATTATTGAAAATCAACTAACAACACAAAACAATGACAAATATTGTCCAGAAACCCTCACAGGTACTGCATTTAGCATAAATAAATCATAACATGGCAAACTGCAGCTCAACAGGCAACAACAGCTGTCAGTGTGTCAGTGTGCTGACTTGACTATGACTTGCCCCAAACTGCATGTGATTATCATAAAGTGGGCATGTCTGTAAAGGGGAGACTCGTGGGTACCCAGAGAACCCATTTTGAGACTTTTTTTCTATTGTCTTGTTTTTGACATTTTTCAGACTTTTTTTTCAGACTTTTTTTCTTCAGACTTTTTTTCTTCCGACATTTTGACATCTTTCAGACTTTTTTGTCAGACATTTTTCAGGCTTTTTTTTCAGACTTTTTTTCTATGGACTTTTTTTTTGACATCTTCAGACTTTTTTTCTTCCGACATTTTGTTATCTTTCAGACTTTTTTGTCAGACATTTTTCAGACTTTTTTTCTTGCGAAATTTTTTTTGACATCTTTCAGACTTTTTTTTCCAGACAGTTTTTCAGACTTTTTTTTCAGAATTTTTTCAGATTGTATTTTTTCCGACATTTTTTTTTTGACATCTTTCAGACTTTTTTTTCCAGACATTTTTCAAACTTTTTTTTCAGAATTTTTTCAGTTGTATTTTTTCCGACATTTTTTTTTGACATCTTTCAGATTTTTTTTTTGACATTTTCCAGATATTTTTCAGACTTTTTTTTCAGATTTTTTTCAGATTGTATTTTTTCAGAATTTTTTTTTTGACATCTTTCAGACTTTTTTGTCAGACATTTTTCAGAATTTTTTTCTTCCGACATTTTTTTTGACATTTTTCAGACTTTTTTTTTCCAGACATTTTTCAGACTTTTTTTTCAGAATTTTTTCAGTTGTATTTTTTCCGAAATTTTTTTTTGACATCTTTCAGATTTTTTTTTTGACATTTTCCAGATATTTTTCAGACTTTTTTTTCAGATTTTTTTCAGATTGTATTTTTTCAGAATTTTTTTTTTGACATCTTTCAGACTTTTTTGTCAGACATTTTTCAGAATTTTTTTCTTCCGACATTTTTTTTGACATTTTTCAGACTTTTTTTTTCCAGACATTTTTCAGACTTTTTTTTCAGAATTCTTTCAGACTTTTCGTTTTTTCCAAAAAATTTTCTATGGACTTTTTTTTTTTACATCTTTCAGACTTTTTTTCTTCCGACATTTTGACATCTTTCAGACATTTGTTTTGACATTTTTCAGACTTTTTTGTCAGACATTTTTTCTTTCGACATTTTTTTTCAGAATTCTTTTCTATGGACTTTTCTTTTCACATCTTTCAGACTTTTTTTATTCCGACATTTTTTTTTAAAAATCTTTCAGAATTTTTTGTCAGACATTTTTCAGACTTTTTTTTCTATGGACTTTTGTTTTTACATCTTTCAGACTTTTTTTCTTCCGAAATTTATTTTGACATTTTTTAGACATTTTTTTCCAGACATTTTTTCAGACTTTTTTTTTTACATCCTTCAGACTTTTTTTTCAGACATTTTTCAAACTTTTTTTCAGACTTTTTTTCTATGGACATTTTTTTTGACATCTTTCAGACTTTTTTTTCTTCCGACATTTTTTTTAACATATTGAAATATAAATAGGGATAAATAATAGACTAAATAAATGTGGAACTATAAAGCATTATAATTATAAGCATTTTAATTTATTTTCACATTT
The DNA here is from genome assembly GCF_043250625.1 of Sebastes fasciatus. Classification (NCBI taxonomy): domain Eukaryota; kingdom Metazoa; phylum Chordata; class Actinopteri; order Perciformes; family Sebastidae; genus Sebastes; species Sebastes fasciatus. Next base: position 24,396,744 of record NC_133807.1, on the reverse strand, counting down.
ATTTGTTCATTTATTTCTGTGTATATATATATATATATATATATATATATTCTACAAGTATTCTACAAGTATTCCTCTTTATATTTCCACATTTATTTTCTTATTCTTTTACAGATTTATTCTTTATTATGGCACTCCTATAACTCCATATAGAGTAGGATTTAAGCTTTGTAAGGTAGACTTGTATGCAGAAATGAAACATGCATTGTACAGCTGAGGGGCCAGTATAGCAGTTGTGGTTTGGGATTATGTAGACAAAAAGGTCACATAGTTGGAGAGGGGGCACCCAGATTTGAACTGGGGACCTCTTGATCTGCAGTCAAATGCTCTACCACTGAGCTATACCCGCTGTTGCCCTGTCAGCTCAAGAACCAAAATAATTTGCAATTTAAAGTTTTATGTAAAAGTATAAAGCAACAACTCCATCTTTCTAAACTGTCCAAAAATCCACTTTCCAACAAAAAAAAGTCATAACAACATACATTAACATAACATAACATAAGTCACTTGCCTCTTGTGAACTAGTGCACAACCATGAGGGTGTGTGAATGTCTTACATGACTTACAGCGTTCATGTCGATGCCGTTGGTGTAGGACCAGGCATGTTGGAAGTACTCCTCCAACCTCTGTCTCAGGCCTCCTGGTATCTGGTGGAAACGGATGAACTCTTTGACCCGCAGCATCTGGGTGTGGTACCGGGCCGTGCCTGAGTACAGCCTCTGAATGATGGCCGACACGTTACCAAAGATACTGGCGTACATGAGAGCTGCACGGGACAGAAGACAGAAATACCATATGTTGGAGGAATTGATGACATCAAGACTGGATAAATGTACATTTTTAAAAAAACAGTTATTAAAAAAAAAACGGTAACTACGACGGCGTAATAGGGGCCATTGAAGGGGGGTAATATTACAGAGAAAAAACTCAGAATTTCCAAGATTAAAGTCATAAATTTACAAGAAAAAACGTGGATATTCTGAGATTAAAGTGGCAAATTTACAAGAAAAACTCACAAATTTGCAAGATTATAGCAATACATTTACGAGATAAAACCCGGAAAACTGAGCGAGGCGTTTTCTTTCATGCTCTTAATGTGTTCCTTTAAGAATTTAAGTACTAATAATATAGAAGTTACAGGAAAGTAGAGACGAACAATTTTTATCTTTGAATACACGAAAGCGTGTGTCTTTTATTTCAGCACAGCTAACACTAAAAACCAACCGCTGAGAAGACGTTACTCTGAACACACTGCGTTATCATAGTTACACACTGATGCTTTTCAGAGACTGTGCCCAACTGTCACTGTGTCAGTGTGAACGGAAAACAATACAGAAAAGGCAGATAACATAACTGCTTGTGTTGAACTACAGATTATGGTGAATTATGTCTTTAGAGTTTGCTGGGGAGAGAGACGTCTGGAATAACCTGCATAGCCTGCAGCCCCAGTGAGAATGGATGAATGGAGAGTCTGTTACAATATATAATGTATATATAATAATAATAATATATTTTGCACTCTACTGTAAATTTATGACTTTATAATCTTGCAAATTTGTGAGTTTTTCCTCGTAAATTTGGCACTTCTTAGAATATTACCCCCCTCCTCCGACTTCGTAATTATTATTATTTATTTTTTACCTACAATGACCCTTATACCCGTCGTAGGTCACAGCATGCAAAACAAATTTCTATCTTTTAAATCAAAGTTTTTTAGCTTATTAAGACTAAATATTGCCACCATTGGCTGATCCAATCAGATCACAAAAAAACACCACAATCAGGATTCAAAACGTTGGTGCCGAGGTTTTCACACTGTTTCTGTCTCACATTCACATCAACCTAAAGCTGCTTTAACACTGGAGGTATTTTATTTATTCAGGAGGGTGCTCTGTTTCCAGACTCTACTCACAGCCAATGAGCATGACACAGATGGAGAAGATCTTCTCTGGGTTGGTGTTGGGCGAGACGTTCCCAAAGCCCACACTGGTCAGGCTGCTGAAGGTGAAGTACAGTGCTGTGACATACCTGTCCTTGATTGAGGGGCCCGAGGCTGCATCGCTATCATTGTACTGTTTACCAATCTGCTCAGCCAGGTTGTCCAGCCAGCCGATCTTCAAGCCTCCGATGCGGGCAGAACTGGTCCGCTCCACGTTGCCGATGGCGTACCAGATACAGGCCAGCCAGTGAGCGATGAGGGCAAAGGTGCACATGAGGAGGAAAAGAACCGCGGCTCCATATTCTGAGTAGCGGTCCAACTTCCTGGCCACTCGTACCAACCTCAGCAGTCTAGCTGTTTTCAGTAATCCAATCAGAGTGGTTGTCTGAGGCTATGGAGAGAGAGTAGACTTCATATTATTGATATTAGCAATGTAACGTAATGTAAAATCACTGAGATTTAAAACAGCTTTTTTTGCTGCAGATTTAAAGTGTATTGAGACTTAAATGGAAGGTTCAATACAAAATATAAAAGCGCAGATCAAATTTATTGGTCTAAATAAAGCAAAACCTAACTTAAAAAGATACAGTATGATGACCTGACACTCATCTCCCACACCGATCCACTAACATCTTACAGTCTCTAAAACACTAAATAAAATAAGATAAGATAATATAGACTGTATTGTCCTGAAGGTAATTAGTTTTGGACACATACAGTACAGTATCTGTTAAGAAACACATAATCTTGCACCTTCAGTCTGAGAAACACTCATAATCAACCAAACCTGAGATCCGAACGTTGGACCAATCAGTGAAATACGCAAAGACGTTTAGACAACAAATGGATTTACTGCATTTCAAAATTGTGAATGTTGCCAACAACTGGTTAGAGTAGTTGTAGAGTAGTAGCCGAGTGGTTACAACGCATGCAATGTAACTGGAACAGCCCGGGTTCGATTAAGCCCTTGGGACCTTTGTTGCATGTCATCTCTCTCTCTCTCTCTCTCTCTCTCTCCCCCATTTCTACTCTGTCCTCTGTCAAATAGAGGCAAAAACATGATCTTAAAAAAACAAACAATGGTTCTGCAACTACATCACCTGTTTTATTGTTTCCAATTAATTCAATAACCGTTTTTGGTTGATGGTACGGAGGAAAGACTAATGGCTATTTAGTTGGCTCACTGGCATGACCTACTGAGATGCTTAATGGAACAGAGCCACATTAATGTTATTTGCTACCTCAGTGTTGTTTGACCTTTTGTCTGTTGTGAAAAGGTATATTTATATTTGTCAGGCAACATTGGGAGAAGTCAAATGTATGACGTTGATGTTGTGAGGCCACTGTCTCCCCTTCTCTCTCACCTCCTCAGACCCGGTGCGGAATATGAGCAGATCGAAAGGGATGGCAGCCACGATGTCGATGAGGAACCAGCCCTTGAAGTAGTGCTGCGCGATGCGTCCCGGGTTGCTGACCACCTCGTCGTTGTGGTTGACGTAGGTGGTCCTGAAGTTGATAAGGATGTCCACGATGAACATGACGTCCACCACCAGGTCCACCACGTTGAGCGGGTTGCAGGTGTAGCCGCAGGTTCTCCTCCGCTCGTCCTCCACCTCGTTGAGAAGGAAGGCGGCCGAGTACGGCGTGAAGACGGCGGTGTAGATGACCAGCAGCAGGATGACCCAGTCCCATACTGCTTTGAAGGGACTATAGTGAAGGATGGTCCATTTGTGGATGCGTGGGGCCTGGAGCTTGTACTCTGGCAGCACATCAGCACCGAGAGACAACACCTGAGGAGAGAAGGACAGGGTGGTGAGGATGTTGCTAATAATAGAGGTAGGACAGTAGATCCAGGACTGGTGGGATGGAGATGAGCTGAAAACAAGTTACTTCATGAAGCATAAATCTCAAACAGGAATAGGAGGTTTTTGTTTGTCCATTAGTTGATTTATCTATTAGGAGATGAAAACATGGAAAGTGCACATTGGGTACACTTAAAGGTGCAGTGTGTGGGATTTGGTGGCATGTAGTGGTGAGGTTGCAGATTGCAACCAACTGAAACTTCTCCCGCGTACCAAGCATGTAGCAGAACTATGGTGGCCGACGCAAAAACATGAAAGTGTGAATGGCCTTATCTAGAGTCAGTGTTTGGTTTGTCCATTCTGGGCTACTGTAGATTTGTATTCATTGGCCTGTAGATCAATAACTTTTAATTATCATTATCATTAACTAAATATAGCTTTCATGGCCAGGCTGAACTTTTTTAGTAGAAGATACTGAAGTCAGTCAAAAGCTAAAAGTTCTTACTTTCTCATTTCTGAAATAATGGTATTAGCTTACTTTCACTCCACAGTCACAGATCTGTATGTTAAAGCAGGGCGCTTTTGTTGACCAACTATACTGAAGTTGGGTGGATGAAACAACTTCCTTAAAAAGATTCTCACCAAGTCTGGCAGGAGAAACTGTCACAGCCCTTTAAGGGCAACATGTCAACACTGCAAAAGTTTATAAAGAGGACCTTATTATGCTTTTGTGCTTTTCCCCTTTCCTTTAGTGTGTTATATAGTTTTTTGTGCATGTAAAAGGTCTGCAAAGTTACAAAGTCCAAAGTTACAAAGTCTCCCCCACAGAAACACAGCTCCTGAACAGCCTGAAACGCCTTGTCGAAATCCCGCCTTTTCTTCTGTAACATGGTGATGTCACCAAGTAAGAGATTTGCATAACGGATAGTTTCACGCTCCACGTGCAGGAGCTCAAACAGAGCATTTCAGACAAAGGGTGAAAAGAGGTGCTGCAACACAGACAGTATGAGAAAAGTAAATCGTTTTTTGAACATCAAAGCATGTAAACATGTTCTAGTAGAAAATACAAATTTGCACCTAATAGGTCCTCTTTAATGCAGCAAAAATAAAGGCAACAACTCCAGCCTTTGGCGAGGCAAAGAACATCCATACACAAATCTCCATCCAGTGTTACCACCATTCCCTGACTGATTTGTCTAATTGCATTAACAGGCAAACTAACACAAAACAATCAGTTAACAGTAAAATGAGTCAGTAAATCGATGAGTATTAAGATCCCACTGACCGGTACAACAATTAGGGTCTCCATGTCAAGGTTCTCCATGGGTCGACCACAGCAGCAGAAGAGGAAGCTCCTCCAAACCCTCTGCAGCCCTACCTGCCTGCTGTGTGGTGGCCATCTCCTCTCCTGCATCACTCCCTTGCAGAAAAACCAACAGACTTCTACAAAAACCAAAAACCCTAACAGAGTGTGTAGCTCTATCCGCTCTCCACAGGCGCTTTACTGAGTCAAATCACTAACTGCTGTTTTTAAAGAGCCCACAGCAGCCTCACCTGCCTCTGTTGCACCATGTGATGCCCATTTTACTGAGACCATGTGACCACTTCTACTAGTGTTCTGATCAATTGTGGACCAGAATAAGTGGCGGCATCGATTGGGAGCCATGCAGAGGGGCGATTTTAGTTAATTCTGAAGGTCAGGTCATTGCTGGTGACCTCTCCTCTAACAAACTGATGCCCCACTGCTGACACCCATATCTACTAACTAAATAGCCCATGTTAACAATACTCTTAGTGCCCTCTTGTCCTGCCATCTCCTTCACAAACCCTCCAGTGGTTAGACCCTCATTTGCATTTTGGTTTGCATAATCATCATCATAGTCACCGTGACAAAAGAAGCTGGACTTGTATGACGAGGAGTGCCAAACACTAAAGTCTCATAGGAACCACAAGTCTAACGTGGTGGCGTCTATTTAGACTAAATGCTGTTTCTTTCCACTTTCCCAGCTTAGATGAAAACAGTGGACAAACATAGTCAAAGTAAACTGCCTCTTAAGGACGAAACACCACATTCAAAAAAGTTACTAAATGTGTACATGGCCATATTTGGTCAACAAAAAGGCTTGTATCATTTTCCATTACAGCATGCAGCAGCATTAATAGCAGAGGGATGATGGCTTCTGCTCTTGCTCCATAAATCAGTTTTTTTTAATGACCAATGGACAGTGTACAGTATTTGGATACACGGTTAAGGTGGGAAACCTGAACACAACGACCTCTGGCACTCCTTTGTGTGCCAGCAACTGACCACAGTAGCTGAACAGATGTGAAAAGACAACACAGTAATGAGAACGTAAACACATGAGCAAAAGTTCACTCATCCAAGAAGTGTTGAGTTATTGACGTTGTGCACTGCTCTGTTTCATAATGACGACCGGCCACCACCAGTTCGCACGCAACCGCTCTGTGACGCTACTCTGACTTTATAATCAACACAGCAAGAGTTCACCGTCTATACATTTTCACATATATTAGCTTGAGAGAGCAGCAGATGTGTGAAGTACAAGGGAAGCTTTAAGACCGAACAGGATAGAAATCATGAAAGCCAGTGTGAAATATAGGAAATTGCTGCTTCTAGGGCATTAAAAGTTGAAAGTACAGCTTGAACACTAACTATTCAGACTGTGGATTGTAGTTTATCTGCTATGAAAACCAGAAAATACGACTTTTATCCTTACTTTTGAATAAAGATCTGTCACGTGTAACTCATTTCAGTTGATGTTTTCTTCTTGCAATCTTTAGTAAACATACAATTCAACTTTTCAGCCAGTGCATCTTCCTTATCCTGATTTATTCCTCTCTAAACATAAAACACAACACCAATTTCTGTACTTCAGTAAACCTACAACAGGTGCAACTCAAAAGCAAAATGTTATAAAAGCAAAATAAGATTCTGTGCACAAAATCTGTGAAAAAACTGTCCAAATAGACAGAAGAGACCTTGTCATAGCAAGGTGACATGGCATCAGCTTGACCTGGATAAAGCTGAAGTTGCTCACCTGTGGCACTACAGAAGGTAAGCAGGAATGGTGAGGTGGAGGAGGAAAGCAGAGACAAGGAGGAAAAGGAGGGAAGGGCACAACAAACAAACAAACAACAAACAGGTAAGTGGAGAGTTTGAGGAGGACTACCAGGGAGCTTGAGAGACCCAGGAAGACTGAGGTACTCACAGGCTGCAGTGTATGCTTGAAGCTCATGCTGAAGCGCACCACGGTGTAAACAGCAAGAGAAGAGACTGAGGGGGGGAGGAAACCCCTTTCCATCCATCCATCCGTCTGTATCTCCCTCCCTCCTGCTCTCTCCTCCCTCCCTGTAGCCCTGCCCTCACCGCGGGATCCTCCTTCAAACATGAAAAAATGATCCAGTGGCTCAATGAATGACGGCATCTGCCTCCTCTACTGGTACTCAGTAAGCAATAACAGCCAAAGTAGCTTTCCTTGAGCACTCTACTGTATATTCCTCACTGTTGATATAAGTAGCCTGATTTGTGGTTAGAAATAATTATGTAAATATATCTGTATTTACATGCAATGTGTTACAACCACATATATTTATTTGTGTATTTTCTTTGCATAATCCTCCATAATAGTCACCAAATCACTGTCTTAAAGCTGCAATGGAGCAAATATGATTAAAAAAAAGTTATTTTTATAAAACGGTCACTATATCCTGCCAGTAGTGCATGAGACATGTAATCTAAAAAAAATCATCTGTGTCCTCCGGTGCTCTGCCGTCTCTGAGCAGCTCATCAGCTGAGCAGGCATCATGGTGCCACCTTTCAAAATCAATTATAAAGTTCCAGTCAGTTCAACCTGAGTTCCTCTCCAGTGTCTCCTGTTGTGAAGCTCATTCAAAGCCAGGGGGCACCACACACACTAGTTACAGTGAGCCGGGGCTTTTCTACAGTTACAGTCTGGTCAATCACCCTGTGTGCTTCATGTTATGCAGACAAATCAATACAAACACAGATCAATGACAACCTTCATTTCCCTTTTTGTAAGGTACCAATCGAAATCCAATTATAAAGGCGCTATAATGAACAATTTTATTGTATAACGGCAGGAGAAATGTAAAGGCAACATCTGCTTATAGATTTAGTTACATGCAAACAGCACAATCATTCTTTAGACAAACTTGGTGTTGTTATTGACCACTGCTATAGTTCACACACGCAATGATTACTGTGACCTAAAACGTGACCTTCAGGGCTTCACATTGGTCTGTGACCCCACGACTACGATACCACAGCGAGTCAAGCTGATTTAACAGGACTAAAGCTCAAACTGGCACCAGCATGAAGACGGCTAGAGGGGACTGCAGTTGGAGGTTTGACAGATGCACACAGAGCCTCCCCGCTGCCCTCCACTTCCATTAGCTCCACAGGCCAAGGTCAGCGCCCGGCATCGGCGTCAAGCCACCAAAGGCCGCTCAATAACCTCACAGCCGTCGCCCCTTTTTACTCGCTTTCATAACTACATCTCACCAGAACCTCTCACCACTCTCACAGACAGTATGTGATCCCCACACACACCCACACAATCTCCACTTCCATCCTCACACACTCACCAGTGAGTCCCCCGTTTGTTCTGTATGCTGCCTGGTTACTATCTATACTGACATGACAGCAGATACAACAATACCTCAGGCTGTGAATAACTAACACAACGTATTGATCCACCAAATTTGAAAACATATACTTGATTTGCTACCTTGAAACAAGAAGAATTATCAGTGCAAATGGACAGAGACAACCACCGTGGCTGAAATAATAAAACTACAGAAACTCCCCCAAAAAGTCCCCCTCCACACAAAAATGTGTTTTATTATTGTTAGTTCACTTGAGGATTAGGGCCACATGTGAACAATTCTGAATTATGACTTTAAACTCTGAACTCAAATCACATTTTCACATGTCCCTAATACTCTACTGTAGATCTTCACTGTGCACTGAGTTTGACATCAGAAGGTTGTTTTCACATCCATCTGCTGAAGGGGGAAAGTGTCCCTGAGCTTGACCTGCAAACGAGTGAAAATGCCTCAGCCCCTTGTTTTTACTAAAAGCAAGATTTAAAGACATATTTCTGGACCAAGTTGTTTTTAAGATGAAGACGACCTCGACGACACCTTGTGTGTGGTCTGTCAGGAGACATACCAGAGTCAAATAGCTGAAATAACAGCTTTCTACCTTCCAACAGAAACATGAAGAGTAAGACAAACCCTACTGACAGTCCACTCTACTGCCATACTAACACGGAGGAACACTCGTTATCCAAACTCGTACATGACGTCAGCTGAGTCCAGATAACAACTCAAGTGTTCTGCCAGGCATTTTCGGAGGCCTTCTGTTCATCCTGTCAGTTTTTCCAGGGCCACAGAAGCCACGCTGCTTCCGCATTGTGCGGCCGGCTGTCAATACCACTCGCCCCCCCCTGGTGTGAACAAGTGAGATCTCACCACCACCAAGGCAGCAGCAATTACATAGGGTTATAGTACTGCGCGAATTGCATGCAAATTTAGGACCCATTAATAATAAATACATGTGCTGTCAGAAGCTATGCAAGTCTAATGCCTATGTTATGTGTGGTTGTGATGGTTTAGCAGTGAATGTCCCTATCTAGACGAGGACCCGCTCCCTCTGTAGATATAAACGGCTCCTTCTAAGGTGACGAAATTATATATTAAAGAAAAACATACTTATTAACATTATATTCCATTTCTGCCAATAGATCCCTCTGAATGCTACACACTCTTCCTTCAAAAGTCAACATTTAAAAGCAGAAACTTTGCTTTGTCTTTGAGTATTTTTACATTTTGTTTTTTCCTCCACTGCTGTGCGTGAGGTAACAATGTGCCAAAATGTGCACCGACACACCGTGGTGTGATGACAGGCGGCTGATGGGAACGTTGTGCTGCTGGTGCCATAGATGTCACACCTCAGGTGAGATTATTCTTTCACACTTTCACCCTGCGACTGCAGATGTCTTTTAGCATTTTCAGTGAGCCAGAAGCAGTAAACATTTATAGACATCTTTGTCTGATGTGCAGAGACAACGAGTGGATGTGACAGCATGGGGAGATCAACTACAATAATGGCCAACAAGCTGGACTTATCAAACAGAATGACATGAGGAGTAACATGATGTGATTGATATTATTTCTTTTCCCAATGAGCAGAGTCAAATCTTTACTTTCGGGAGAAACAGCTGGCAGACAAAGCTGTTGTGACGTCACACCGCAACCTCTTAATATGAGGCTCAACTTGACTTGAAGCTATCCAAAAACATTAATCCTACAATGCAAAGAATAAAGAAAAATCTGCAAACAGGTTTTGCCCAATAATTTCCAGGCAAAATCATCGTTGAAACCAGAGCAATGATCTGCCTATTCTCTGTCATCATGATATGGATACCTTTCTAGAAAACTTCTGAAATAAGGGAAACTACAAGTGGAATTATCTCACCTCATTTGTTCTTGTATTAAGAAAAAAATGTCATGTTAGGTTTAGTTTGGTTTCAACTGACTTTCTTTCTATTGTACTCCTTGTTAACAGTCGTTCTGGGGAGCAAGCACATCCATTATTAACTTTTCATTAGGCAAAATGATGAAAAGAACATTTAACATGGGTCCTTTTTGATTACAGCCATCCAGTCTTTCAGCTCACAGACGAGTTATTTCAATTCTAGCGGTGTAACCATGACATAAAGAAATAAGTTTAATATTATTAATTTTGAATTGAACAAATGAGTACTTCAAATTAGTACATAAGTAGAATAATCTTAAGTTTATAAATAAAAAATATGTGTAAGCAACCAACAATAGGTAGGGTGCAACGGATCACAAAACTCATGGTTCAGATTGTTTCACGGTTTTTGAGGATCAGCAGAAAAAAAGGGAGCAAATATAACTTTAAGAGATGCTTCAATCACGTTTTTTTTTAACGCAGATACAGATTGCCGATCGTCGATGAGCCATATCGGCCGATAGAGATGTTTTGTTGTTGTTTTTAAATTAAGATTTTGTGTTTAAATTTAAATGTTATCCTTTCACTTTGTTATAATCATCTTTAGTGGTTATTTGCAAAAAAACACACAATTCAAATGATTGTGTAAAAGATTGTATTTTTTATTGATTTATTGATTGATTTTGATTAAAAAATCTTGGCACTAGTAGTTTTAATGATGTATTACTGCTTAGAGCTCGTGTTAGGAAGTTAAACAGGTCATGATACCCTCTCTAATATCTATTTTATATTGCTGTGAAAACATCTCCTTCAAACAACTGAAACTATATTTTACAAGATTACATTTGAGCATCATGATAGCGTTAGAATTTACTTTCACCCACTACTCATTTTTACTGTATCGTAATGTAACTCAATGGCAACTCGATATGTTAGCTGCTCCAGTGCTGCCAACGTGAACCAGCTCTCCTCCTGCCGATTTCAACACGGATTTGTTGTTCACAATGTAACATTATCAGGGATCGGCGACAATAAAGCGTTAATGCAGATCTCCCAATCACATATTTGTGTGAAGTGCAAAGAGATAAAGACAGAGGTGATTTACCATCTCTCTTTTTTCACTGAGATGTTAAAGGACTCGTCCTACCTGAGTGACGTGAGTGACCTTCTCAGTGACATTCTGGGTTCGGTCCTTAATCTTGCTGGGTGCGATGATTTCAATCTCGGTAGGCGAAGGAGGCCTCATCCGGTCCGAGCCGAAGGAGAGAGTAACCTGAGGGATGCGGCTGATGGTCCGATGTCTCATCAGGTCCGAGTCCGACGTGGAGTTCAGAACGCTGGGCTTCAGATCTGCAGCAGAGAGCAGCATTATCAGCAATTAAACACGGACAAACAAGAACAAAAAACTGAAAATGAATTTCAATAATATGATTTATTAAATTCACTAAAAGTGTCCAGGTTTGAAGGTAAAATCATGACCAAATGTTAAAACAAGAACATGCAGTTAAAATGTTTTCAGAAACAAAATGTTTTTGTTCATCCACTATTTCTGGCCGTCAATATGTCATGTTCTGGCTGTGCCAGCTCTTATTATTTACTTTTGTGATTTTGGATTTGGTTTATTTGTATATATTTCCGGTGTTTCCTGTTTTATTTTGGTAGTTCACTCCTCCTGTGTCTTGTCTGGTTTTACTTCCCTCCTTTGTTTGTTTTCCCGCCTTTTGTTGATTGTCTGCCCCGCCCTGATTTGTTTCACCTGTGTGTATCATGTCCTGTATTTAAGCCTGTGTGTTCCCCTCTGTCCTGGTCGGTTCGTCTTGTCTCCCCAGTCCCGTCTACCTTGTCCTCCGTGTTCATTGTTTCCTCCAGCTCTGGTCTTAGTGTTCCTCCTGCCCGTGTTCTTGTATTCTCTGGTTAGTAGTTTTGTTTTGTTTCTCTGTTTGGTTTTTTGGTATGTTTTCTTTGTACTTTGTTCCCCTCCTTGTTTTTGGGGTTTTCTGGATTTTATCAGCTTAATTAAAGCTCGCTTTTTGTTTAAAAGATCTTCCTGTCCTGCTTGTACTCTGCGTTTGGGTCATCCTCTGTAACTCACCTCATGACACAACAGGGGAATCAGGACAGACTGCACTTCCCCTCAGCCTCAAAGACACGTACAAATATGTTGAAAATGAAAGAAAATGTGACAGACTGAGAGTCCAGAGTATGATTGGAACCTGCACAAAAAATATATAGTTTCTTCACAAAGTGCTTCCCCTGAGAGAAGAAGAGCACATATGTGCAATTTTACCACAAATGGAACACAAACCCACACATAATCATAAACACAACACAATCACACACATACACACAGTAACAGGGGGATTGATTCATGTGTCTCTGCTGGAACAACCATCAGGCGTCTGCACATGCTCAGAGCGATGCTCTCTGTGGTATGGATGTTAGAGAGCTGTAATCTTTGATCTCTCTCTCTCTCAATTTCCATCTCTTCTTGTCAGTGAAAGAAAGCTGTGAGCTGCTTGAAGTTTTTGCTGCTTGTTCATCATTTTCATCATATCGGATTTCTTATTTGACCAATTTCAAGAGTTATAACAAATATTATAACATGGCCGTGGTAAACAACTTTCTGATTGGCGGTCAGTTTGGCGGTTAGTTTCTCTCAGAGAAAAATATAGCTCTGCTAACCTCCTGCAATAATGCTACTAGTAATTCTGTACTCAAACGCTTGCAGCGTCTCGGTCAGATACTCACTGTTGTTGGTTTGGGCGTCTCCAGGTTGACTGCTCCATTCTGCCCTCATGCCATCAATGTCGTCCAGTGACGAGGCGCGTCGAAGGCTGCGGACGCTGTCCCGAGAACAGCTTCGAGGTATCGTCCCCCTGGGGAAGGCGTTGCCGGGGTCCAGGCGGTCTGTCAGCAGGGAGCGCTGCTTGCAGGCCGGTTGGGCTGGAGGGGAGGGAGGATCGAGGTCCTGTTCTATCAGGGCTTCTGTCTCAGACTGCATGCAGCTCTCCTTGGACGGGATCCGAAACTCTTTGAGGGGGACTTCCTCGCTGTTTGGCTGTCAAGGACAGAGAGCAGGAGGCCATGTCTTAGATGTACGAAAATGATATAGTATAATATAATCTGTCTATAAAAAGTTTATCTGTCAACAGTTACAGCATTTCAAACTGAAACTGCAAAACAGGACAACCAAACTTATAGCTTATGATACAAAGTAGACCTGCCAAAGACCCCTGACATGTAAGTTTGCCTAACTTGGCCCAATACAGTTCTGGTGTCAGGTATACATACCGCCAGGAAATAGTTTCGCACTAGAGGTCATTCATCAAAACGCGAGAGAACTCTAAACAGAAGTAAGGGGAGACTCTAGGAAGAGGAAGATTTACTCAACAATGGTAGATTTTTTTCCCCTCATTTTTCCCGTCGGGGTCCTTTGGGCCAAGAAATCAGTCCTTGAATTTCAAACAATTCTTGTTGCTATTTGAGGAATGTGAAACAGCACGGTTCATATTGAATGGTTTGAATTTCATATGTGAAAAGCCTGTACCAGCAGAGTTTGTTGTCTATAAATAATTTGAGTGCAGAATGTTTTTTGTTTTGTGCTCGTCATGCAAGCTTCTGTCAGTAAATTCAAAGATTCAGTCACTGCGATGCCTCGTAGTTATGTAGTATTACTGGGCCTCGTGCAATAACATTTTCGTATTCTTATCTTAAATTACTCTTACTTTTTTTCGTACCGTGGGCTCGTAAGAGTGTGCCACGTCAGATTCAGCAAACACTCCACACTACACTTCAGATAACAATGTAAATGACCTGCGTAAACCTGTTGAACGTCACCTGTGAGTAAATGAGTGTGTGTTCATGTGAATTAGCATAACTAACGCCCCAATTATACCATATAAGGCTACGCGTCCTGCCCCATTTACCTATCTCTGCCAATATATCAGCATCCTGTCTAAAGACATGTTCTTTTCCAAATTAACCTGACGCGCATCCAAAAGAAATCAGCCATGACGTGCCTGGTTACACTTCCTGTTGACCTTATTATATACAGAGACAAATGAACCTTCAATTAGTGCGTAATTTAAGTCGCTTTGCAGTTTGAGATTTTCATATTATGGATGTTGTAGTATTATACAATAGCATCAATGGGAAATTTAAAGTAATAATGATATCGTTAGGATATATGAATACATTTAGAATCATGAAGAATTATGAATCAAATTTCAGAGTCAAACAGGATAATGTCAACATAATTATGAAGTGTAATTTAAATAGGATTTTCAAACTCAAAATTGCTTCAAAGTAATGTAATATACAATCCATCAGTGAAAAACTTAGGTTTGGATGACAGCAGACTAATTGCACATGACTCCTACGACAGGTCTGGACCACTTGTAAATCGTGTTCTTGCCAAAAAGAGAAAATTCAAAATACGATCAAATTGGTGAATGCGATCTCCTAAATCACTCGTACAAGTCACTTAAGAAGGAATCTGTTAGTACGAGTGGTTCTTGCACGAGGCCCACTGTTTGTATAGATTTTAGCTACTGTCACGTGTCACTACAGCAGAATGCAAGGCATACATGCAAGCACGCTGCATTGCATCATCTCTTGTGTGTGCTGTGAGTGTGTGTACACCACCTCACCTGCAGGTAGTCCACCACCACTCCTTCAAACTGATCTTTGGAGAGTGAAGCTCGTCGCATTGACCGTAGCACCGGCAGCCTCATCTTCAACCTGCGATTCTGACCTGAAAGGGAAAGTTTGTGTTCAGCTGAGCTGTTATCAAAACTTACCCAAGAGTCTCCCCTTTACAGACATGCCCACTTTATGATAATCACATGCAGTTTGGGGCAAGTAATAGTCAAGTCAGCACACTGACAGCTGTTGTTGCCTGTTAGGCTGCAGTTTGCCATGTTATGATTTGAGCATATTTAATTTTTTTATACTAAATGCAGTACCTGTGAGGGTTTCTGATTGATTTGTGTTAATTGATTTACAATAATAAATATATACATACATTTGCATAAAGCAAGAATATTTGCCCACTCCCATGTTGATAAGAGTATTAAATACTTGACAAATCTCCCTTTAAGGTACATTTTGTACAGATAAAAATGTGTTATTAATTGTGATTAACTTTGGACAATCATGCGATTAATTGCGATTAAATATTTAAATCGATTAATAGCCCTAGTCAATACTGATCATTAGGATGACATGACACACATCGAATAATGTGATTCACTGACACAAAAAATGATCTTGCAGTTGCAAAAATCATGTTTCAGTATATCTTAGGAACAGAAAGAGACTCTTTAAACCTGAAAGTGTATCATGCAGGCAAGGTATAATACAAATGTTAAAGGCCTCACAGTAAATCAGTCCTTGGGCGACTCTCTGCCTGAGGCCTGATCTCTTGAGAGTAGGGTCAATCAGCTCCTTGAAGTCGAGGATGAACATGATGACGATGCTTTCCTCATTTTTTACGGGGACAATGTCCACCAGGCACGGTCTGCAGGTCCCTTTAGACACAGAAAGAGATCAATAGCAAAGAAGGGGGCATCCGGATTTGAACCGGGGACCTCTTGATCTGCAGTCAAATGCTCTACCACTGAGCTATACCCCCACACACTGTACATGTCATCGCCATCTGATTTTTTTTATGAGGCTTTTACAGGAGTGAAAGGGAGAAAGACAAAGAGAAATTTAGAAGGGAAAAAGGAGGAACGGATTTCAAACACTGAAAGCTAAAAAAGGTTAAATGAGCAACACTTCCGTCAGGTCTAACTTCACTCTGCAATCAGAGCGGTCTAAAAATAGAAACGGGGGGCGAAGGCAGATCACACAAACACACACACCAACACACTCACATACATACAGAGGACCGTATGTCCACACAAACACACACAAACAGTTCCTGCATTCAGTCCCATTCACACATCCAGTCTGAGAGCAGCTGAATCACATCCACTTGTTCGCAATTTTTTTTTCCTGTTCAGTCTGGAAGCACAGTAGGAAGCAGGAGACCAAACAAATAGATGCTTAGTGGATTTGAGCTGGCATGCTGATCGCATTTCCATGACAACAGAGCTCTTGACTGCACGCCCCATGCCCAAGTGTCCAGAGTAGCTAAAGACACGTGTGTATGTGTATGTCTGTGTGTGTTTGCTTGTCTTTATCATCGTGTTTCAGTGTCTTTGTGCAAATGACAGATAAAAAGGTGAAGAAGGAATTTAACGGTTGCACAGGTCAGTCTGCAACTGGTGGCGGCGTTAAGATTAAGTCAGCGAGTCAAGAGGAAATGAGGCTTTGAGAGGAGAGACTGTCAGTAAAATGCCACGGTTGCCAAGCTTAAATGTCTGTCTCGCTCTGTATTTTGTTTTGGCTTTCACTGTTCTCTCATCACAATTTTCTAATATCACCGTCTCTGCATCTCCAAACTTTTCATTCCTTCTAGCTTCCCCATCTGTGATAACAATATGTTTGTTTGCACATAACTTTTTCTAAAATCAAAGTTTTGCACTAAAGATAAATACAGGTGGAGGATGTGCAAGAAAGCACGGAAAAGATAGTTTAGGTGGGAGGGTAGCAGTGATTAAGTTGTACCAATAAACCAATACGGCAGAACAGGAGCGTCAAAACAAACGTGCATCCATAGGAGAATGACGACGCATAATGATGCTGAGTGTGCCTGCCTGGTTTCACTGGGGAGGCGACTCAGAGCAGAGAACACACTGCGTGATTTAAAGCCTGATTATAAAAGTCATGATGACCGATTTTCAAGATCATGGAGAGTCTGCAGTAGTCTAAAAAAAAACGTGGCAGGTCACCGTGACACACATGGAGGTGTGAGAATAATAACTTTTTTCTTCTTGATAAATCGTGTTTTCCATGTTTGTTTTTTATGACTAGAATCTGTGAACATCTGAATGTGATTCTGTTTAACTAACAGAAATGTGAAGTGAGACTTTATACAGTCAGTTAAGATTTCAAAAGATTGTTTTGTTGGTGATATTACTCGTTGAGTGAGAAGACTATTTATGCCAACAACATCAATGTGCACGTGGCACTGACATACTACACCACGTTGAATTTTAGCCATGTTAGTGGCATGGCTTTAGACTGAAATCTCTCTTCAGAAGACAGATATTACGCTTTGGCTTTTACTGAAATATCTATTGGATGGATTTCCATGAAATTTTGTACACACATATGTGTCAGTAAAGAAAAAGGTAACGCCTGCACACTACTCCATGCCACAATATTTTTACTGACTACGTTTCGATCCTTCTTGGGTCTTCGTCAGGTCAAAGTCTTTGAAAAAGTGGAAACCACACCCATATTTATACATAAAGCACGCCATGGCATGGAACAGTGTGCAGGCGTCATCTTTGTTCTTTACTGATGCTGTTCTGATACGTGATGTGCATATAATTAATCTTCTTCAACACACATTTGTTTCCCCCATTGGAATGAATTGTAATTGATCCCTTGCTGTAGGTGATCCTGTAACTTTTCATCTAGCGCCAACGTCAGGCCAAAGTTTCAATTTGTCCAATACTTTATGACCAAATATTTGCTAATATTTCTAATGACATTCCCATCAGCCTCAGTTGTATGTTTCGTCTCTAAATTGGATGTCCTCACCAGAAAACAACGACATGTTCTCACAAAAACAACCTCCTATAGTCGTGAAAATAAATACTGTCCTCTTTCTGAATCTGCATACATTTAAAGCCAGGGAAACTACGTCCTGCAAGGTCAGAATCAGTATTTGTTCAATCTCAAAGTTTACATAATATCCTAAACATCTGTCAGGTTTAGATAATTCAAGATGATTTAACATTTAGCTGTTCCTCCTCACTTTCTGTATGCTTAAACCTAAAATGTTACCATCGAGCACAGGGGCAAACAATCTGCTGGATACAACTTATTATGACTTTCACCCATCCATATTCCAGAAATTAAGTGCAGTGACAGTTATGGATGAAATAGGAGCAAATTAATGAATGACGGTAAGGGTAAAAGTCTCGATTAGGATCTATCCAATCAGGTTTTTTGTCAGATGATGGATGGTAAAACAGTGGAACATGAGGATGATTATGGTGGCTGTGTTTTATAACAGTCAAGTTGTTCAATAAACCAGATTTTGTGTGATGGCCAGAAGGCTCCTATCCAGGTATCTGAGGCTGTAAACACTCTTTTCCTCCAGCATCTTACCTTCTTTATCGTAGTAGAGGATCTCCACCTTGCGCTCCTCTGAGCCAAGCAGGGCCTGTGCCAGCTGGGCCAGGGCGCTCTTCATGGTGCCGGGTCCCACCAAGAACTGGCAGGTACAGGGCTGCTGCATGATCTCCGCCCTGGCGAAACCAAACATCTGGCAGAAGCCTTCGTTACAGTAGATGATGCCACAGTTCTTCATCTGGGCGTTGGCGATCAGAAACTTGCGATCTGAAGGGCAGAATAGATTTAGCGCCGATTAATCTTTGCAGTTCTAAAATTTACTATATTTAATTAGAAACGATATACATCTTCAAAACTCATAACTAAGTTCGGGAACAAAGACCACACCTCATACACATCCAATTCCCGCAGCTAAAGTATTGAAGCACACCTGATCCGTTCACTTCCCCTTGACTCAGCTTTCACATCCCTCCCCCCCAAACACCTTTTTTCTTTTCTCTCACCCTTCTTTCTCTCTTGTTTGATTACAAGAACCACTGGGGGCTCTGCAAACATCAGAACTCACGAAGAGACGGCTTCCCCACTCAGAGTCTCGACTCCCCCGGTTCTCTCCACCTCCAGCCGACACCGATCCATCAGCGCTCTCCTCCATCCTTCCTTCTACAACACCTCTTCCCTCTCAACCTTCATCCCTCGACCCTTCATCCCTCGACCCTTCATCTCTCGATCCTCATCCCTTCATCCCTCGACCCTCATCCTTCTTCCCTTCATCCCTCGACCCCATCCTTCATCCCTTATCCTCCTTCCTAAACCATTCCTCCTACATCATCATTGCTCCCCTCCATCACAATACGTAATAAACTATTCTAAACCCATACAATTATTGGCGTGGTCTTTGTTAGTGGTTGAATTTAGCTGCTGTCTCATTCATATGGGATAACAAAAGTTAAATACTACAATTTTGGATTGTCAAAAAATATTTTCTGTTATAGGAAATCAGCAGTAAAGAGTAGAAGAAATTAGGCATAATAATATATCATATGGTAAACAAACGTTCTGGTCTTTTTTCGAAGTCATCACATTAGCTAGATGTCAAACATCTTTAGGATATTTACAATACAGTTATACTTAACACTGTTTGATTTAATCAATGTCCTGCATGGTCTCCACTTCAGAATCAGCTGAAGAGGAGCTAATGAAGTCCACCTCTCCATGGTGCTAATGTTATTAATGTCTCTATTTTGTCCTGAGGGACTGGGGAGAAGCAGGTGGGCACTTCAACATGAGAGCCTCTGTGGCTCAGACACACCTGCTGTCATTTACCTGATGGGAATTTACAGGTTGTTGACATCTGTCAGGATTAGCCCCTCAGATTTTACCTGACATTTTTTAATTAAACTGGAATTATCCACCTGTTTGCAATAATTATCTGCCCATATAATTATACTGCTAGATGATGTTATTGTCTTTTTATTATGATGGATTGTTTCTATGTTCTCGTCTCTATTCATACTGCCAGAAGTGGAGGAAGTATTCTTTTACTTAAAGGTCCCATATTGTAAAAAAGTTAGATTTTCATGTCTTTTATATTATAAAGCAGGTTTAAGTGCTATATAAATACTGTTAAACTATGAAAACACTCAATATACGGAGAAATACACACAGCCCATATTCAGAAATTGTGCGTTTGAAACAAGCCGTTAGGATTTCTGTCCATTTGTGAAGTCACAAATATACAATATTTTATTTCTGTTTTAATTTGCTCCTATATTTATTCATCTTTGTATTACTTCCTCTACCCCTGAATTAATTTAACTGTATATAAAGTAGTTAAAACTAGTTCCACCTCGAGCAGCTACAACAGATAACTGCTGCTTACATATTGATGCTTCAGTATTGATAGGTAACTTATTATAAAATGTCAGTAACAGCAGATTTTCTGCTGCTTGTTATGCAATTATGCCATTATACAATTACTTACTTTAGGATTTTAAATGCAGGACGTTTACTTATAATAGAGTATTTTTACATTGTTGTATTAGTTCCTCCTTTCCACCACTGGAAACTGGACCACAGTCATGTTTTTTCCTGCTACGTCAAACCTTTGAGTATTAACTGTGAGTTACTCTGCACTCAGAAAAATCCTCAATAGTAATTCCAAGCTCATATACCATCCAGTTCCTGTTATTGATGATTGTAATGTACGTGGCATCGGCAACAGCGTGCCAAAGCCCATGAAAGTGAAGTAGGCCAGTTTGGTTCGAAGGCTGCTAATGGAGGAGTTCAATGAGCTGAATAGAAAAGCACATATCCTCTGACCGGCCCTTTTATTATCCTGTGGTGGAACTGGGTTAAACAGCTCTTCCCTGTGTGATGAGTGGAGGGGACTCTTCCCTCGGTCCCTCGCTTTAAAGTAAATGCTCCTCTCGTGGAAAGCACATCCTGTCCAGAGTCATTATCTGGGGCTCAGAGCGGAAACTCTGATCGTCACACCGTTGCTAAGCAGCAATGCTGTGTGGCACGTGCACTCACCTGGTCGTGCACGTGCACGTGGCTGCGCGTGCACACATATAAGGACATACAGTAGAGGTATTACATAATGGAGTTTTTTTTTTTTAAAGGAGCTTCAGAGATTCAAGTATTATTGGACCCCAGATGTAATCAGACTAAATAATTGAGAGCAATCAACTATTTCTCCATGTTTGGTCGGCATCTGATCAGGACGTCAGGGTTATTTTACACATCCAACACACTGTTAGTGGCCCACAGTGAGGGAGACGAAGGGAACATTTTAAGTGGACTGAAAATAATGTTTTGTAGCATTTTTAAACAAGAAATTATATCAACAATGATGTAACTGACCGCAAATAATTTTATGTAAAGCTGAGATTAAACAAAATGAATGAACCCTGCAATTAACAGTCTGTTTGACGTAATTATAAATTGCTTGGACATTAGGTTAATTGAGTCAGTATTCATTACAAAAGCATTGTTATTCTTATTCTTAGTCTTACAACAAGGTATCATGCTAATTTTATCTTATGGATGTAATGTTTGTCACATGAGTGTATTTAAACAACGAATTGTTAACAAAAGAAGACATCAAATCCAACATCTGTGTTTTATCACAGGGACAATAACAGGTTTTCTTTCTTTCTAAATGTGTGAGTGGCTGTCTTTGTTTGCAGCCAGTGGCACATGTGAGCTAATGGAACATACTGTGGGGCATCAGGTGAGCACACAAACACACATGCAGGTGCAAAAAAACACCTCAAACATAAAAGGAGCAGCATCACTGCTTACAAATTAGATGAGATTTTTCAATGTCTCTCTGCCACCTGTTCCCCAATCTAATTTAATAAGCGTGGCAAATAAAGTGGGAAAAATAAAGGATACAGGAGGCTGTAGCCTTTTTGTAACTGACAACATAGTGTGGATAACTTTTGTAGGTGAAAAATTAACACAAAATATTAGACTTTGGTGCCAAAACCATTACATTTTACCAATTACATCACTAGCCTACATGCAGCCCTGTTCCATTCACAACAATGCTCTATTTTAACGATCCTGACCCATGTACTGTTGGCCCACTATACTCACACCTCACCTCTGTCTAACAGAGAACTCTAAGATTTATAGTTTCTGTCTGTCAACATTCATTCAGTTCTTGCTCCTGCAATAATCTTGCACATGTTGAATTTTTCACATCTACATTTTGCACATTTACAACCTCAGTTATTTTTTTTTATTTAAGAACAAACATTGTAACTTACATATTTGCTAATATATGCTATAGTTGTAGGAGTCTGGTATATTTATAGTGTGTTCCAATATTCCTTATATTGTGTATTCTATAGATATATTTCTCTATAGTGTTGATATGTACATTTCATTTACTGTTCCAGTGCATTGCCTGGATAACCTGCTCCTGTAACACAATCATTTCCCAATTTGGGATCAATAAAGTACATCTATCTATCTATCTATCTATCTATCTATCTATCTATCTATCTATCTATCTAACATTATTACCACCTACCACCTCACCTCTCTCCAACAGAAAACTCGATTTATAAGATTTATAAGATTACTAAGATTTATAGTTTCTGTCTCTCAACATTCATTCTGTTCTTGCTCCTGCAATAATCTTGCACATGTTGAATTTTTCCCATCTACATTTGCATATTTAGTTGTTTTTTTTATTGAACAACAAACATTGTAACTTACACACTTGCTAATATATGCTATAGTTGTAGGAGTCTGGTATATTTATAGTGTATTACAATATAATATTCTTTATATTGTGTATTCTATAGATATATTTCTCTATGTATATTTTATTTACTGTTCCAGTGCATTGCCTGGATAACCTGCTGCTGTAACACAATAATTTCCCAATTTGGGATCAATAAAGTACATCTATCTATCTATCTATCTATCTATCTATCTATCTATCTATCTATCTATCTATCTATCTATCATTATTACCACCTACCATATGTTGCTAATGGAGGTCAAACTCTCTTTCTACGTACTGTCCTGGCACATTTGGATCTGTCTGTCACCTTTACCAGATGAATTAAAAGCATTTAACATACACTATCAAAATGATTGCTAAAATTGGCTATGTAGGATGATTAAAAGTGATGAAATATGCATATTGTGAACGTTTTTTTGTCGCCATTAGAGGGTCAACTTTGAAACCACCTCATGGTCACACATATAACAACTTCTTACTAATGTAATTTGCATGTCCACTTACTTTGCTCGTCGAATTTCCTGATGATCGTGTCCAGGTAGGTGTTCTGGAGCGCAACATGACCGCGTCTCACCGGCATTTTGGTGCTGAGAGAAATGATTTCTCCGACACATGAACCTTACTTTTAAAAATATATATATATATATATATAAAATAAAATAGAAGTGCCACACTGTGAAGAAAAACAATCTGCTTCCACTTGAGCGTCAAAAAAAGCAGGGTTAGTTTGATTCCTCCTGGAGGCTGATGATGATGATGAAGGATGATGGAGAGGAGCTCTGGTTGCCAGGGCGATGGCAGGATGCAGGATGTTGCACGCTGATAATGTGGAGGAAAAAAAGTAGACTAGGCAACTGTAAAAGCCATGTGTAACATTTCTCAACGTATTTTAAAGGAAAAACAAACAGTGCGTAAAAACCGGTTGGACCACGAGGTTGGTTCCCTCTGAGCAGTGATGGAGACCTGTTTTAAGAGAATAAGAAGAAGTTGGGAACAGGAGCTGCAGGATAGATCTCAGTTTGTTATTCTAGTAATCGCATCGTTCTCCCTCCTGTTTGGACTCTGCACGATAAGGACTGAGAAGAAGAAGAAGCTCCTATCAGCCAGACTCTGTGGATCCACTCCTCTTCACCTCCCCCCGGCTCTGCAGGAGCAGCAGCGGCTGTCAGCAGCGACAAGTCAGTCTGAGTTAACAGGGGTCGAAACAGGAAGTACATTCAGATAGCCTTTCAAAATAGAGGCTTAAAGAATGTCTTTGTGTTTCTCTGAATACAAGCTGAGATGAATTTTGTTTCAAGACTTCTTCAAGGTAGCTGGCACAAGCTTTTCATCCATCCATCCTTTATCTGTAACTGCTTATCCTATTCAGGGTCTCGAGGGGGCTGGAGCCGGACTATCACTATCATATCAAAAGTCGCTTAAAGGGTCATTTAATTGCTGTTTTGTAATTGCCTTTCCCCATGTTGTCCATGTAACTGTTTTTATGTTTTTTTATTTTTTCCCCACTCACAATGTTATGTTTGGTTACGATTGCCCAGAAGTCTTTATAGATATTTAAATCAATATCCTCCTCACAAACACTAACCATACACTTCCACGCAAAACACACACACACACACACACACTTGTCATTTTTTATATATTTACAGTATTGTTATTGTTGTTATTATATATATATATCTTTGTCTAATTATCATATTATTTCTTTATATTAATCTTGTCTCTAGGTGGAGGCTTCAGATAAGCCCAGTTGGGTTTTTTGCCTCTTCCTGCACTGTATATTATTCATTTATTTTTTTTGTTATGTTGTGTAGTCTTAAATTGTGCAAAATAAATAAACCATAAACAGGGCTGACACATAGAGACAGACAACCGTTCACGCTCACATTCACACCTACGGCGATTTTGAGTCAACAGTTAACCAAACCTGCATGTCTTTGGACTGTAAAGCCGGAGAAAACCCACGCTAACACAGGGAGATCGTGCAAATTCCACACATAAGGGCCCCAAGCCGTGTTTGAACCTGCGACCTTGTGCTAACCACTGCAACACTATGCAGCCGCCTACAGTTACAGTTAAAAAAACATTTACAATCAATTAAAACTAGATCTGAAATAAAGCCTTTGAACAGCCGTAGTGGCATGTCACCATGGTATGCCTTCCCTAACTTGGGTAGCCTAGTGGTAGTCCCAAATGGTAAATGGACTTGCATTTATATCGCGCCTTTCTAGTCGTCCAACCACTCAAAGTGCTTCACACTCCGTATTTTGCTCAAGGACACTTCGACTTATGGACCAGAGGAGCCAGGGATCAAACCGCCAACCCTCCAATTGGAGGGCGACCCTCTCGACTCTGAGCCACAGCTGCCCCGGCTAAATAAGTTATTTATTATAATTGCAAAATTTGTTACAGCGCCCCCAAATCCCAAAACGTGGTAAAGCACACCCACGATTTCTTTTATTTCTTATCAAATTAGTATCCTTGCCCCTGGAATTTGTTATAGATAGACTGTCTGACTGTTGTTATAGAGCCCTCAAATGCTCCCAAGATCTCCTCCAAGCTTATGACAATTTAGAATAGTAGTAGGCTATAATACATTTTAGAGGTTTTTAAAATGGGAAAGGATTTGGGGCCAAATACTTTCTGGATATGATGGGATTTAGGAACTTTACATGACTTAATAAATACTTTAACACAAAGTATTTATGAATAAAGGGACGTTTTATTTTGAAATCCATGTCCTGAAGTGATATTTATTGTGTGGTGGAGGACTTGACGGTGGTCTGACACTGACAGAGTGCAGACCCTCATCAGTCTGATCTGCTTCACTCCACATCACAAGTCTCTGAGCTCAAAATAGCAGCATCATCTCTCTCTGTGGCTGCCATCACACTTCTGAAGTATTATATCAATCTATAGGCATGATAAGCTTTAAAATGGCACCCTGATGGTCTTGGGAGTGTGTGTGGTGTCCTGTCCCCTTTAAATATATCATAAAATAAACATGTTTTGTATGTTGAAGCAGCTTCTTTCTCTGTTCTTTAGAGACTGACTTTCCTGTAATATAAATTAATTTAGACTTGCAAAACACAAAAAAACTCTCAGTTCACCTTTAATGACCTGTGTTTTCACCTGAACTTCACCTGGACCACAATCATTTCCCTGAACCCAAAGAGGAGGCATTTAGCTGGCACAAGCTGCATATTCAGAGACACAGCAGACGTCCAGGCCACAGTTTCAATTGTATAAACCTACTTAAAGGTCACATGATGAGGCTTCAAGTGGCCTCTTGACACACACACACACACACACACGCACACTGCACATTGTTGGTTTTGTTTGGGAATAGCCAGCTGAGTGATGTTTACTGCCGAGTGGTATTTACAGGCCAGTCTGCCGTACTTCCTTTTTCTCAATATATCTCCATCACCGCTGGCAACACTGACAGGGCACCTTGTTTCAGTGGATATCTGAGCTTTACAGAGTCTGGATGGGACCTATTGTGGTTAAAATCATGCAAATAGAGACCATTTGGCAGGGGCGAGTCTAGGATCAGACCTTTAGGGGGACTCAGCCCTTTAGCCTCTTTACTTATGTAAAGGAAAACACAAATTCAGAATTCAAAATGTTAACAAAACTTTAATATAATGCATATCTATACTGCATGCAAAAAAATGCAAATGCAAAACTGCATGGGATTATCATAAAGTGTGCATGTCTGTAAAGGGGAGACTCGTGGGAGAACCCATTTTCATTCACATATCTTGAGGTCAGAGGTCAAGGGACCGCTTTGAGAATGGCCGTGCCAGTTTTCCCTCACCAAAATTTAACCTAACTTTGGAGCTTTATTTATCCTCCTTCTCAACAAGCTAACATGGTCGGTACCAATGGATTCCTTTAGTTTTATAGTTTCATATGATGTCAATATCTAGGTGTGCTTGAACACTCCTAAAAATAATCTAAAATCACCCCTACCATTAGGAGGCCATTCGTGATCCTTTAAGCTGGCAGGTTGGTGACATATACAGTACATCTAAGAAACCATCGCTCCACTTTGTCCAAAGAAAAGTTGGTATGAGCATGTGTTCGCTGATACAGTGGTTCAGTCTGTAAAGGGTGTTTGGAGATCAGAGGTGGCTTCGCCGTCTTAGCAGACGGGCTGAGGTGGCTGCTTTGTGTTGTGTCTCGATGGCCTTGATGAAGTGAGGGCTAAAATTAACCAAAGAACACACATTCCTTCCCATGGCCCCTTGGTGTGAGAGCCAAGTGAGACAGGAATGTGCACTAAAGAGGGCAGCGAAAGACAAAGAGCTTTGGCTGCAACACTGGATGATACACGGGAGTTCGTAGGACCTGCTGCAGCATCCCACAGATTATTTCCTCATATAAGAGCTGAAAAGTCCAACATAAAAGTTCAGTTTGTATTACTCCACTGAGGACGTTGCTTTCTGTCCCATTTGTCTTTTTGTTTGTGTATTTATCCGAGCGATTGAGGAATATTTTAAATTGATTGTAAAATAGGGTATTTAGTAAACTTTTACATTACTTACTTTGATGAAAAAACTAAATTGTGTTTAGAGCTGTTTAATTATTAATTAAAGAAGACATATTATGCGTTTGTGCTCTTTCCCTTTCCTTTAGTGTTTTATATAGTTATTTTTGTGCGTGTAAAAGGTCTGCGAAGTTACAAATCCCAAAGTCCACGCCAAAGGGAGTTACTCTCCCCCACAGAAACACTGCTCCTGAACTGCCTGAAATGCCTCACTTGAAGTCCCACCTTTTCTTCCATAACGTGGTGATCTCACCAAGTAACATATTTGCACAATACCTGTCGAGCGGCTAGTTTGGCACGCCCTCAATCCAATCAGAGCAGACTGGGCTTTCCGAGTTCAAACAGAGGGTGAAAAGAGGTGCTGCAGCACAGCCGGTATGAGAAAAATAAAGTGTTTTTTTAACATTAAAGCATGTAAACATGTACTTGTAGAAACCCAAAATACAACCTGAAAATAAGCATAATAGGTCCTCTTTAATCAATCATTCGATCCATAAACTGTCAGCAAATAGTAAAAAACACAATTTCCTTAAGCTTAAGGTGACATCTTCAGATAGCTTTTTTTATCCAACCAACAGTAAACTCAAATATATCTAGTTTACTGTCACATATTCTAAACAAAAGCCGCATAACAACAAGGTAATGTGTGGCATTTTTGCTTGAAAAATTCAGCTGTAGCGTATTTTGATGTAGGCTCGAATCAAAAGCAGATTGAATATTTGCAATTATTAAAAAACAATGTCTGCAGCCTTGGCGATGGTATGTGCTCTCCAGTATGTTGAAATTATTTTCTGCACCCATGAAAAGCATCAGAATTCATCAGGGGCGTAAGGAATTACTTGATGAGAGAAAACTATATTGAAATGATCACAATCAAGGGTATTTGTGTGATGCCTGCACACCTCCTGGAAGTCCATGCTCCAAAGCGTTGGCATTTTCTAACGAGACCGGGTGACTTTGTGCATTCATGTTTTCTATAGCTTACATGACAGCTGTTGTCACTTCGCACCCGCTGTGGAAAGATAATGAGCTTAAAAATGCCCATCTTCGCCCCTTCCCAGCCCTGTGGAACAGCTCTGGATGGGAAAGTGTTGCAGACGTCAGGGCCAGAGCCCCGACCGCCTGAGAGCTTTATCTGCCTGGAATTCCTCAGCTCAGCTCAGGGTTGACTTCTGTACAGACCTGAGAGACCCACCATTCCTCCGATAAGAGCCAGGCTAAACAGATACAGTACAGACTGGACTTTACACACACTCTGTTACACTTTATCCCAAAGAAAGATGTGTTATATGAGGTTTAAATGCATTTCTCTCAAATATACTGAAGCTCAGGACAAAAACATGTTCTTCATGGTGACTCAAAAGTTCAAATATTTAGCGACTACTGCCACATGTATGTGTTGGTGGAGAGCTGAAACAGGTATCATTCTCTTCATCAGAACGAGAGGAAACACTTCTGTAATCTATT
Source organism: Sebastes fasciatus (assembly GCF_043250625.1). Taxonomy (NCBI): domain Eukaryota; kingdom Metazoa; phylum Chordata; class Actinopteri; order Perciformes; family Sebastidae; genus Sebastes; species Sebastes fasciatus. The sequence goes on along the minus strand of NC_133807.1, from coordinate 24,368,016 downwards.
TCTGTAAGTCTCTTTTTGTAGAAACCTGGTGACGTGATATTACGGGAAACAGACTTTTTGTAAACTTGAGTTCAGGTGTTTGACAATCCAGTGCAGGTGTTTACCTGTTTCTCAGGAAACACTATTTTCAGCAACAATTATCTATCTGTCAAGACGTACAGTAACGCTCATAATGAGCCTTGATATTACAGGAAGTGAAGCCCGTCTGCTCGGCGGTACGGCCTGGCCGACGGGCAGAAACAATCAGCTATGATGAATAGTGCCTGTCTGCTGCTGTCATTCCTCTAGTAGTTAACTGTCAGCATATATAACACTCATTTCAGTGAGATGAAAGATGATATACTGTATATACACTACCGTTCAAAAGTTTGGAATCGGCTGTTATATGGATGTTTTTCTTCTTTCCTTCACTAATAAATATTTTAACAGGGATAAAAACAGCATAATTCAGACACTAAATGTATTATTTACATTTGAAATAGTGATGGCCCCAAGAGAAGAAAAATTAAATGATTCAAACTTTAATTTAGTCGATGTCCCCACAGTGTTTCATGACAAAATGGACTTTCTACAACTTAAAGCTGCAGTAGGCAGAATAGTTTTGGCATCATTGGGCAAAAATTCCATAATAACCTTTCAGCATATTGTAATCCAAGTGTTCTGAGAGAAAACTAGACTTCTGCACCTCCTCAGGACTCTGTTTTCAGGCTTTAGAAAATCTAACCTGTGATGGGAGACTTTGACCAATCACAGGTCATTTTATTGAGAGAGCGTTCCCATTGGCTGTGCTCCGGTCATGTGACCGGAACTTGGTTTCCTTCACCAGATTTCACAATGGCGACGGCGTCACAAACTTTCTCATTTTACAGCTAAACCGTGCACTACAAGATGATTCTGAAAACATTTGAGGAGAGAAATAGGCATTACAGTAACATAATATTGATTCATATTTGATCAGCGCTGCCTAGTTTGACCGTTTGGTTGGAGTTCGTGAGTGATTGACAGCCGGCTCTCATAGACGGCAGCTGGACAGCGGACCTCAGAGCAGCTCTGACTGGTTGTTTTCCTCCGGTATGTGAGATCTTGCAGATGCCGTTAGGAGCACCGGAGGACACAGAGGCACATGATTTTATTTCAGGTTCCTGTTTCATGTGCTATTGTCAGGATATAGCGACCGATTTATAAAAATAACTCTTTTTTTTAAATCATATTTGCTCCAATTTTGCCTACTTCAGCTTTAAAAGCATGAAATCAAGCTTTTGTGGCAGGCGATTACAAACTTTTAAACAATAATGTATATGTCAGTATTGAATCAAAAGGAAAAAAACACGACTATGAACATATGACCTGTCGTGAAAAATGGATGGAAAGCTTGTTGGAAACAAAACAAGGAGGCATCATCTCTAACAAACAAAATGTTTTATTGTTGTTAAGTTAACATGACGTCATAGCGTGTAGCATTGGTCAAAACTAATGTTATAGTCCCATCTGCAGAGGTTTCTTCCAACAACAAAAAAAATCATCTGTGTCTTTGCTACAAAACACAGGAGTCAGAAATGATATCTATAAAAACACAGTGTATACAAGAGAGGCCTGCGTGTTATTGGGAGAAACAGGAGAAGGGGCTGAGTGACAGGAGTGGAAGTTGTGGAGGGGAGAAGGTGGGAGGCACATGGGAAAACAAATTCACAGCGTGTCCTTGGCGACGAGCGCAGCGACAGCCAGCTTCGGCGTAGCACCACCCTCATTAGTGGCAGGGCCTGTCTGCACAGCTTCAGACAGCGGGACTTCCAACAAAGCAGGAGGCATGTTGGATTACAGTGTTTGAGCTGTGACATCCATCCTTCCATCCTCCCATCCTCCTTTTCCTTTGTACCCCAGCATCCTCTCTTTCAAAATAAAAACATAAGGGTTTCTGGTGCTGAGGGATTTGTTGGAGGTTATCTCCACAGCATTTTCCGCCGTCTCTGCATCTCTCTCTCTCTCTGCTATCAGTCAAAACACTACAGAAATTGACCGGTGAATTTGAAGGAGGGAGGTTGGTGGATTAACTGGAGGCTAGAGGACGCGTCGGCTTCCAAACACCTCCTCAACCTGGCTCTTCCCCTATCACACCTGCTGGATAAGTGGGCATGCCCTGACGCGTCCTGGTGTCAACAAAATGTCTTATCAGCTTGCGTTCAAGAGACAGAGGACACCAAGAGCTGAGCGTGCGATGAACGGAGGATGCAGAAGAGCAGAAGTGACGTGATGGAGGAACTCATTCGACTTCCCCTCAGGACTGTGTGGGTTTAGACAGACTCTCCTGACTCTGTTGTTAGTTAGTTTTTGTTGCACAACTTTTTATATACGGTAATGCATGTCACCCTAAAAGGTTGCCATGGTCACTAACCTCTGAGTGGAAAGAATTCAAACATAGCATCTGCTATTTGGTGCAGGCACATGGAGTAGACGCAGCAAAAATGGGCTGCACAAGACAGGATTCAGGCAACCGTTTTGCAATTTCGCGAGATAATTGGAATACTGATGCCAAAAGTCATGCATCAATCATCGCACCTTTCATTTAATTTTGGCAGGGATTTAATCTCGATTGCCTGTCATCTGTCTCTGTTCGTCTGATGTCTTTCAAGATTTCGATTCTGCCAACGGATCTTGCTCGACTCTCAAGTGCCTTTGGGATTTGTCTAGTGTGCTTCCCTAGTGTGCTATACTGTCTGTAAACTCAATTCCTGCAGATCACTGACTGTCGTACATCCCATTTGTTGTTGTATCTCCTGGTGTTGTAGTTTTACCCATCAAAAGCAGCCATAGCAGGTTGTTTGGCCACCCAGTGAGGTTGAGGGTTGTAACATCAACACATACTGAGTTTAATGATCTCCACCCAGCTGCGATCTGAGCACACATCTAATTAGCCAGAAGTGAGACAGGATTGCACTAATTGAAAACACCTGTACAGGTCATACGAGCAGCGACACACAAGCAGAGGCGGCTGCTGCTACAACAAATGCAAAAATAGCACCAGGCAAAGGTAAAAAATTCACCTGTCGTTCTGCCAAAAGCTGCTCTAACATACATATACCTCCAATTTCCTGCTTAAATCCAATTCTGATGTCAGCAAAAACCCCAACTCCCTCTTGTACTTCCCTTGCCACATTTCACATACACATAACCACACGTCAACCTCCACCGTGCTACATGTTAGCTGAACACAATCACTATGTTTCAAGGCCTCTTCTATGGCAGCTAATCTGAAACAATGCTAAAATATCTGCTCGGTCAGTCTAAATTAGAATTAAACAGTCTAGGAGTATTTAATGGTTATGTCATTGCTGTGGGGCAGTGAACAGATTAGCCTGCAGGTGATGATGAAAGGAGAGAAAAATGAAATGATGTGATGACTGTGACGGGGCAGCTTTGTGGTTTGGAAACAACAGCGAAAATTGTACTAATCCTCAGATCGTGACTCAACTTTAAGGAAGGTCTTTGTGTTCAGTTGTTGATTCCTTAATGATCTAAAAAAGAAAAGACATCAGAGTTAAAAATAGAAAAATAACAAATCCCTAGTGAGTTTTCACTGCGTATGGCATCAGGTGTGCTGAGCTACAGTGAATGAGTGTGAAAACCTGCAGAAGGGTTCGACATTGCCCTCCAGAGGGAATAACTGAGAGGTGCAATGTGCAGATTGGCCTGCTTAAAGTGCGTGTGTGAGTTGGACTGTGCTGTTTTGTAAAAGCACATACCTCGCCATCTCTGGTCTCCACAGTTCGAACCAGGATGCTCCTTTTCACGTGGGCCTCTGGAGTTTTAGTGTCCAGGTTGGTTTCTAAAAGATCAGTAGAGGGAGAAAGCCGGGGAACAGTCAGTGCAGTCCAAGAAATGCAAGTTGTTTTGTTTTTTTGTTGTGGATTTTTCTGAGTTTTATATATATTCAAATGTTTTTAATGGGTTATCAAACCTTTACACATTGTACATTGTACAGTATGCCAACATCTGCATCCCACCCACCCCAACCCTCTGGGAGACAACAGAAAAATAAAATAATAATTATAATAATAATAATAATTATTATTATTATTATTATTATAACAAATATTGTTAAGAATATAAATTTAAAAAAAGAAAAAGAAAAAAACCTCACATGGTAAAATAGAAATTCTACAACAGTTCTATGCAGTTATGTGCAGTCATGTGTATAAATTAATTGTCTGTGTATTTCTGTTTGCACGCTCGCTTGCCTCGAATTGCCCCTTGAGGGACGAATAAAGTATTTTGAATTGTTATAGTTGTCGATTTTTATTACCAACACTTATATTTCTCATAGTATGTAGACATTATTATAGTAGTGCGGGAATGGTTGCCAAAGAAAGGCAAGTTTATTATTATGTTCAAAGATGTTTTACTCAGCCATCTGATGTACTAGAAGTACCGTTACACACAGTAAATGTAGTATATTTAAACAGTGAGGACACAAGAGTGACACCCCCAAGAAAGTCCCCACTGAGCAATAGACGTCTTTTCAACATCGCCTCTAGCTCTGATACAGACCACAGGATTTAAAAATGCATAAAAGCCTGCAAATATTTAATATAATCACTGCACATCCATGTGTTTACAGTATAGCTGTTTATTTATAGTCATAGAGATTCACAGATTGAAACAACGCTGAGGCTAATAATGATAATAATAATAACAATAATAATAATAATAATAATAAATTGGACTTATATAGCGCCTTTCAAGAAACCCAAGAACGCTTTACAAAGAGGGCACTCAAAATCATACTAATAAATAAAACAGAGGAAAACTGTAGCTGGGTAATGAAAACGAGTGATGGGTAGGATGAGTTAGAGGTCATAGGCGTTGATGAACAGGTGGTGCTTGAGGTGTTTTTTGAAAGTTTCCAGGGATGAAGCATTTCTGATTTCAGGAGAGAGAGAGTTCCAGAGGGCCGGGGCTGCGACGCTGAAGGCTCTGTCGCCGAAAGTTTGCAGCCTGGTGTCGGAGGAACGTAGTTTTCGGGATGGAGTGTAGGGGTGGAGAAGGTCAGTTAGGTACTGGGGGGAGGGCATGGAGGGATTTGTATGTGAGAAGGAGGCGACTAGACGTCTACTAAACTTTCACTTTTCAACCTTGAATAATCTTAGCCAAACTAAATGTCTACAGACAAATAGATGTATAATATAAAGCTATTAAACTGATCTTCAACGTCAAATTGCTCAGTGGGTCAGATTACCCAACGTTCCAAAATATGACATTCAGGGAGTAAAGAGCGTATAAGATGCTAAGGGGAGCCAGATAGTCCTGTTTTTGTTGTGTTTTTCAGGCATTTTATGTGTTTACTAGATTGCCAACAGTGGTGAGATGACAGGAAATGTTGGGGAAGAGAGATGGAGAATGACATGATGCAACATTTGTCACCAGCGCACCCTGAGCCCCAGTATTTCTTATGGATGTTCATGGTGCACAAGCAGTGATTACTAAGTGATTACCCTTGAACTTTCTTCTAGCGGACAAAATTTCTACTTGTTATCAAGGAACAGTCAAATATATTAAACATGACATTTGCTGAGCACTTTCTAAAAAGCAAAAATCAATATAAAGCAAGAGAATATGCAGGGTCACATTTAATACTGACCTCTAAACTGCATGTTGGAAAAGCTCTGAACTGGAATAGTGATCCTGAAGGAAGAAGAAGAAGGAAGAATCATTACTCGTTTACATTTGTTGGTTTTGTCGAACCCAACCGGTCCGTCGAGCTCCGGCTCACCTGCTCTCCTCTCCCTCCAGCAGCTTCCTGTAGGTGGCGATCTCGATATCCAGGGCCAGTTTGACATTGAGGAGGTCTTGGTACTCCTGCAGGTGTCTCGCCATATCCTCCTTCAGCGCGTGGATGTCCTCCTCCAGACGGCACACTGTATCCTGGTAACCAGAAGTCTCCGTTGCGAAGCGGTCCTCCATCTCCCGGAGCTGGCGTTCCAGAGACTCGTTCTCAAAGAAGAGAGACAAGAAGACCGAGTTATGAACACCAACATCTCATGTGGCAGACTGTAGTTTACTGAGGATTCATTTTAATGGTCTACTTAGATTATTTTAAAGGATAGTGCGGCTGCCAACACTAATACTGTTAGTGTTGCTACTTTCGTTTTGTTTTCAGTTTCATTGTGTTATAATATAGAACCAACACAACAGAAATAGAATATGAGAAGGAATTGGAAAAGTGGGAAAAGGATGAAGGATGCAAAATATGGCATAAACAATGAAAAGTTTTAGAGCAAGGACTTAAATGAGTGTTGAGGTTTAGTGAACTTACTGTCCCGCGGAGAGCCTCAAGATCGCAGGTCATCGCTTGGAGCTGACGGCGGTATTCATTGGCCTCCTGTTTGGTCTGGCGCAGGGCTTCTGTGTTTCGATTGGCTGCATCTGTCAGGTCATTAAACTGTATACAAAAGGTATATATTAATGTGCATTACTCTACTTCTCAGTACTACACACTTCATAAAAGGCTGAGTCTTCTGACCTTGGATCGGTACAAGTCCTCCGTCTCATGTATGTTTGCAGTGGCCATGGTTTCATACTGGACCCTGATGTCCCTCAGAGCAGCAGTCAGGTCTGGTTTGGACACATCCAGGTCAACGTGCACCTGCTGGGCCATGATCTGCTCCTGTAACTCACGCTGCTCCTGAGATGGGGGGAAGGTCGTGGAATGAGGTCAAATGAGGTGGTTAAAGGTACAAGTAGTGATATTTAAAGTTGATTAAACATGTCTTACCTCCTCATGAGTCTTCTTCAGGAAGTTAATCTCCTCCAGCAGGGCATCGATCTTTCTCTCCAAATGGACACGATTGAGAGCCGCCTCATCCACATCCTATGCAAAGAATGAGGCACACAGTCAAATATACTGAATGTATATAAATTATTAAGTTCATGAATTCAGGGAAATATCAGCAGAATTACCTGTCTGTAGGCATTCAAATTGTTCTCTGCATCCTGTCGGAGGCCAATCTCATCTTGCAACCTGAGGAAGTCACAAAAAAGAAGTGAAAGTGTGAAATTAAAGTGCTTCATACAGTAGGTGATGGTGGGCAATGCTGAATCAAAACTACACAAAACAAATCTGTTTTCTGATCTGCCACTCAGTCGTTTCAAAAAGCAGTGATGTAGGTTTCCAAAGTAAGCCAATCAATAAGGTTATGAATAATGTGAATGCTAGCACTAGTGGAGTCAAAGTTAGTTGTGCTAAGTTTGGAAATAACTGAAAGCGTTAGTTTGGATATTTTGAAGTGGGGTTGAATGTATACTCCAACATTCTGCGAGGTAAAATGACTGTTTTTGTGAATGGAGCCTGGTCTGGTCTTGAAGACCGCAATATAACGGAAATGGTTGTTTACCTCGCTGTCATACAGCCCTTCCGACGGGGGACGACTGAAGCTGTTATATTGCAGTCTTCAAGACCAGACCAGATTCCATTCACAAAAACAGTCATTTTACCTTGCAGAACATGGGAGTTGCTGGTCTACTGCTGCATCAATCGGTTAGTTTGTTTGTGTTATTGTGCGACTTTCGGATCCAAACTAACGTGGCGTCCACAGCAGTGCATTGCTTAGCTTCCGTGTAGTTGGAAAACCGGGAAAAAACGTGGGAAAAAGTTTTTAGAAGGGCTTGGGAAAATAGCATTTTGATGCTAAAACATACATACTTTCACCAAATTTGAATGTTTGGATTTAAATACATAACCTGAACACCACTGTGAAGCTACAGAATGATATAAAAACCTAATAATTTCAATTCTTATTTAACAGGAAAACACATAAGAATATATATGCCATAGCATACATTTTAATAAGATATGTTTCTAAAATCAGTATTTCAGTTTTGCTCTCTTGCCTGTTAGTATGTTTTTTCTCCTGCCTGCTCCGTTATGGCACATCAGTAAGAGAGAAACAAGCACACAGTTTTCTGCTATTCAAATTTCCGTCATAATAAGTCAAACTATGGAAAGTGAAAACCTATTTCAAGCATGTCGATCAGATTTTTTACTGTGAGCTCCAGTGCTGCTGCTCCGCGTGCTTCAGGAGACGACGGGGGCTCAGCTGAAAGGGCAGTTTATGCATCATTACACATTCACTCCAATCTAACAGCCAGAGGATTTTCCCACGGGATGGAGTTCACAAACACACCGTCACAAAGGATGCATGTGTGCACGCACAATCTCACACGCAGACTCACACCACACTGCAATCCATCTGAGGCATGGCAACATAAACGCCCAGACTTGGGGTAACATCTGTATAGCTTCACGCAGAGTTCGCTGAATGGAGTGGTGCAAGAAAAGCAGCAGGATCACAAAGGTGACCTTTGACCTTCTCAGCCACGACCTTCACTATTCACTCTGCTCTCTCAGGGGAGCTGCTGCTGCGCGGTAATCAGAGGGTAGTCTGAAGTAGACTTTTCCACCCTCAGGGACATTAAATCACTTATTCTCCTTACTAAATTAAATTATAGATTCATGGCACGAGTGCTCTGTAAGTTAAAAAAACGGGAAACGGGATACGGGACTGCAGTGAATGAGTGTTTTGGAGTAACAGCGGACAAGAGAACATCTGCGTGGTTGTCTGCTTCCTTTGTGGAGGGCTGCCATTGTGTTTGCCTCATTCCTCCGCACTCGCTCAATGGCGACGAGGGGTTCAGTCGGGATCACGTTTGTAAAGAGGGATCCAGGAGTAAAGCTCGGGCAGAGCACAGCGGTCTGCATTCCAACCAATCACAAGAAAACCAAATCTGCATATAAATGCATTCGTAATTAAAGAAAAGAAAAAACTCTCAGCTCCTGTCGTATTTTGTTCTGAGAGACTTTCTATTTTGCAAAATCCAAGTTGACCAAAAGCTGTTGACTACACATTTGTGAGCAACTCCAGACCGTGACAAATGTGTTACTTTGAACCAAAAAGATGCATAGAAGAGGTAAACACACTTTACAGGAGATAAAACGGAAATTTAGTGAGTAAAAGCCCAGATAATCAGAAGAGGGGACAAAGCAGGAAGGTGTTTGGTACTCCTTCCCTCCACCTGTTGCATGTCTTTTCGTTAGTTAATCTAAATTTTAAACTTATGAGCACGCTTGTAAAGTTATCTGTCAACATGTTTTTACATTTTAAATGTCTATTTCTTTTGACCACAAAGCTGTGCGGGACTTTTTCTACATTTATATTTTAGCTATTGAGCTGATATCCAAACTTTCAATAAGTTTTTTTAAGTGCCAAATTAAACATAAAAGTGTTTTCATCATCTGAAAGTACAAGCAAAAAAGGTAGTATGCAAGAGTCAGTCACATTATATAGGCTAAATCTATCACTTCATCTAATACTCTTCTTAAAACATATAGTCAAGCCATCCTGTGATCCTTCTATTTTACTTCTGTACTTGTGTTTTGTAGTTTTAATATTAATTGTCATGTTTTACTATGTTTAATGCCTTACTGCTTGTTTTAATTATTGTTTTGAATAGGGCTATTTCTTATTGTTTTATGATTAAGTGCATGTTTCTGTTGCTATTGTTTTTACCAAGTAAAGCACCTTGTAAACATTGCTTTGGAAAAGTGCTATATAAATAAACAACAACATGATCATCCTCCTCCTACCTCTGCTTGAGCATGTTGACATCTCCAGCCAGGTTGTCCTTCTCGATCTCCATCCGTGCTTTGCCAGCGGTGAGGCCGTCCACCTGCCTGCGCAGCTCTCTCAGCTCCTCCTGGTAGATGTCTCCCAGGCGGCTGGGCTCCTTCCCCTTCAGCTGGCTCAGCTCCGCCACCAGCACCTTGTTCTGCTGCTCCAACAGGCGCACCTTCTCTATGTAGCTGGCGAAACGGTCGTTCAGGCCCATCATCTCCACCTTCTCGTTGGTGCGCGTCTCCTTGAACTGGGCCTTCATCAGGGAGTCGGCTGAGAAGTCCAGCCGGTCCACGGGGCTCCCCAGGAGCAGGGCCGTGCTGGACGAACCCAGGGAGATCCGGGATATCGGGCTGGAGTGGGTGAAGTTGCGAGGGGTGCCATGCCAGGAGAGGCGGCTGGAAGAAAGGCTCCCAAGTCTGACTGCTGTGCTGCCCGAGCCCTGAGGCCCAAAACGCTTCCTGTACGAGGACTGGACTCTCTGACTCTCCATGATGGGGAATGAAGCACACTCTGGGCACAAACAAGGCTTTTATAGATGCAGGCGAACCCCCAAAGTCTAAAGCAAAGAGGCCACGGGGTGCGGCAGAGAGAAGGGAGGGTGGCAGGCAGTGAATTGGACAGAAAGGGAGAACGAAGGGGTGGTTTACATGACACTCAAAGAGCTGTGTGCCAGGGATTGTCTGTGCTCGTCCACTCAACTACAAAATGTCTCTTGGCTTTCTCCCTCGCCCTCACTCCCTATGCCTCTGACTCACTCTCTCTCTTACTTTCACCCCTTTTTGTCTCTCTCTCTCTTTCTTTCTCTTCTAGCTGAATGAAAAGGAATTTGTGTGACAGGGTCTGGCCACCAATTCAACCTGACCACACATGCGCTCTCACAAAAACAGAAAGTTTGATTGAACAAAGGGATGGAGCTGCTGGGAAGAGATCTTCACACTCTAATCAGAGAAAGCAACAGCAGACTGACGGATGAAGCAGATAAATTAGACACATGTGAGAAAGAGTGAAATATTAAATGTTTTGGTGTGTTGCACAATGTCCAACAGCCTGCGGGATTTAGAGGAATTACACTTTAGGTCCCGCTGAGGAGACAAACAGCATGCAGGACAGACACTTTACATGCACCTTGTTGAGGGATAGCAATCAACTAGAATTATCACAAACGTTAGAAAATAAGAATTCATAGCTGATGAAATTAAGCTATACATAATCACATAATGGGTTAAAACAATATTAAGAACTATTGTCAGACTTCCTACTATGGATCCTACTAATATTCCTACTAAGATTCCTACTAATATCAGTTGCCCACTTTCCTTAAACACTTGTTCTGTAAAAATAATGCACTTTGTGGCAGCAAGGGTCAAAAAGTCAAAGGTCAAAAAAGGGACAAATTTAGACAGAAGCAAATGATTATAGATGGAATATCATTAGCATGAGATTACCATTATTTGTCACCCTTGGAACAAAATACACTTTCTTGACACACTGGTGAGGGGGAACCGGAGGATGTGTCTACATTTCCGCAGTGGTGCCTCGGTCGGGACGGCGTTATCAGCTGTAACCGCCGTATGAGAGCAGTGCAGAGCGGCGGCTGAGAGCTAGCCAGTGTGGGGCACACTCACATGAGCATGCACTACAAGGCACACGTTGCTGGCCCAACTATATGTCAACAAAGCACAGAGAAGCTCAGATCACAACACACACAGAGGGAGACTTCATTCTCTGCTCAGGTAGACATTACTCCTCTATATATCTTTACATAGCAAATAGTTGTTTGCTGCTTTATTAATGCTCTAAATTTTAAATAGAGAACCTGTGATGTGTTATTATTATTATTATTATTATGCATTTTACAAACTTTTATTTCATGGCACGCAAAGAATTTTGTTTACAAAATTAAGCATGTGCCACTTGGCATCAAGTAACAAAGTGTCACCAGAGCCAATAACCAGGAGATTCTAATGTGCTCTCGAAGCTACAATATATATATTTTTAATTAGCTTAATAACATGACAAAACAACAAGCTATTCATCTATAATTGGTTGACCATCGTGCTGCGGGAGCACCTGCACACTTTCATTATTACATGGGTAGATTGTAGCCAAGGCTCCTGTGAGACTGCAGGACTCTGGGGTGTTCGCTATGTTCGGGTTATTAGACGTCCTATTTGGCTCCAAAGACAGATGGATGGTAGAGACGAGGAGGAGTGGGATGTAGAGAGGGGAGGGGAGTACAGACCTAATCTGAACTCCAGGAGGACTAACAGAGGCTGCGTTACAAAACCATTTTCACCCATTACCTTGACAACCGCAGGGCCCCGGCTACCTCGGGGCACTTCAGCTGATCTTTCTCTGAAGAGGATGGGGTTGTGACGGACTGCCTGCAAGTTTACATCCCTGAAGACAAGAAAAATTAAATCATTGGAGTGCTTTGACACAAAACACCGTCACAGCACTTACGTTTTATCTTATTTACTACAAATATAGTCAAAAACCTATCAAAGTAGTAAGAGGTTGTCAGAGAAGTGAAAAATATAGCATCAATAAATAATACTCTCAGTGACATAATAAAAATAAAGTGTAAAAATAAATAAGACTACAAAACTTTATTTCAACTCCTTCATATTACCATTTTTGTCACTTCAGTCAGAAATGACTGGGAATGAATGGACATCAATGGCTGCCAGGTCGTGGGAAACAGCAGTAAAAAAAAAGACTTTAACTGTACAGTACACATTTGGAAATCTTCCAACATTCATTTAAAGTTGAATTCAAACATTATTTGTAGTTAAGAAGATAAAACAGTGGTATAGTCACTTAACTGTGGGGTTGCTACAGGTAGTAAAACCACAACAGCAGTGGGCTATAAAGGACTTCTTTGTTACTGGGGTTATAAAATCACAGAGAGTGGAAACCAGTGGTACTGGGAGACAGTGAATAAAGCACCGTATGACTCCACTATCTGGCCTCGGAGTGTTGTTGGTGTTAAAGAAGTAAAACAACAACACAGTGACTTGAATTCCAATTGGTCTCTGTTGATAGAGGTTAAACTAGATGGCACACTGTAAGTCTGGCAGAGATTTGTTGATTTAAAAGGCTCCAGTCGCTAAGGATTTAATGCCGGGGTTGCATCATTAAGTTGACACTAATTGTTTCGGCTCACTGGATGTTTTAGACTACCACGGCCGTTGCCTCAGATCTGGTCACTGAGGTAGTATGTCCCGAAGATTAAACATGCACGGAGAGAGAAGAAGGGGGGTGGCGCAGACTCTGGACGGCCAAGTCAAACAGCTGATTCATGTGTCTGACATGAGGAGACCCGTTTCATTTGCAGGGCTTACAAGGAAAAAACGGGTGAGGGGTTGAATCTTAATGCTGCATGCTGGACTCATTCTGATCTCAGGCCAAGGAAACATGGCTTCCAGCAAAGTTTGACTGCGTAACACTCGCTTTGTGCTCTGGCATTTTACTCCCAGAATCCCTAGTGTGAACCACTCCTTTCCTCTCCGCCACCGCCGCCGCCATCCCTCACCCTCACTGATGGCAACGTACCAAATTGAATCCTGACTAACAAGCTGGAAATACGACGGTCTGAGCCCCGCCGTCATCACTACATCAAGGCCCCGGTTTCCCGGACAGGGTGTAAATTAAAAGGAGGAGTAGCCCTTAATTTTGAATAGTAACTTACTGAAGCACATGATTTCACCATGAATTGAACCACCTGTGTTGGTAGTCCTCATCAGTGAGGCCTGAGGCTGCTAAACAAACTGTAGCGGATCACAAAAAAGCATGTAATTGTTAATATTGGAGAAGTAAAAACAGACCAAACAATGGAAGCAGATTAAAGAAAAACACACAAAAAACTTGATGCCAAAAAACCCTTTAACTGATCAGCATTTGGAGAGAAAGCAAAGAAAGGTTTTTTCTCTTTGAGAAACAGATGGAAGTCTGGGATCCAGCAGTGAAATGATCCCCTCTGTTCTTTGAAGGTGAGAAAATGATTTTGGAAACTGCACAATTTCAGTAAAATCATGTAATCTCAGTTAGAGACCATGTTTAAGCCTTTGTCTAGTCCTCGATTAAAAGGAACCTATTGTGCTTTTGTGCTTTAAATAATAAATTAAGTGGAGTAAAAACTACAATATTATAGTATAAAGTAGTATAAAAAGAGTACATGTACTTGGTCATAAACTAATGGTAGGTTCATAAAGTCTTATGTTAATCTACCTGGAGCACTTGCCTGCATCACAGGTAAAACTAATTTGAGGTTAATTTGTGCTGCTGACCCTCAGGTACAACAACACAGTTTAATGCTTGGGTCATACTGAACCATGCAAGGCATCATGGGAATGGGGTGTGATGAAAATCAGGGGGCTTAACTGGGACGGATAAGCAGGCCATATGACTCGGTCCAAACACAGCGCAGCCACAAAGAGGAACGGTGGAGAGCCGGTTCAGTCCCGAAGCTCCAGTCTGCCTGTCAGCAGGAATGCTGGGGGCCCAAATGCACAGACGGAGCTGCATACCACACAAACACATCTCACAACAAACACAGCTCTCAGATACTAACTCTGACTGTAAAGTGTTCAAACCATAAGGGTGTCTAAACGTTGATACACACACTGATGGTCATCAAATCTTTAATTTGGACAGAAATGAGAAGATACCATGCTAGCAGCTCTGTGAGGCTGTACTTTGGCACCGTGGTGCTTTGAATTGTAGCATTTTATTATTCTTAAGTGTACTGTATTATTGTATTTATCAGACTTTAACTTTTCAAACCTTTTTCACTTTATTATTTTTTACTGCTCTGTATCACCAAGTCAAATTAAGCAATTCTGAGAAGTGGACGTAGTCACCGTGACCCTCTGGTTTGTAGACTGCCGTTTTGAAGGGTTGTGTCTAGAAGGTAACCCGCAAATTGCAAAAACTTGCAAAAAATGGGTCAACGCCTAACCTTAACTATTCGAGGTCAATGTCTAACCTTAACTATGAGAGGTCAATGTCTAACCTTAACTATTAGAGGTCAATGCCTAACCTAAACTATTCGAGGTCAATGCCTAACCTAAACTATTCGAGGTCAATGCCTAACCTAAACTATGCAAGGTCAATGCCTAACCTAAACTATTCGAGGTCAATGCCTAACCTAAACTATGCAAGGTCAATGCCTAACCATAACTATTAGAGGTCAATGCCTAACCTTAACTATTAGAGGTCAATGCCTAACCTTAACTATTAGAGGTCAATGCCTAACCATAACTATTAGAGGTCAATGCCTAACCTAAACTATTCGAGGTCAATGCCTAACCTAAACTATTCGAGGTCAATGCCTAACCTAAACTATGCAAGGTCAATGCCTAACCATAACTATTAGAGGTCAATGCCTAACCATAACTATTAGAGGTCAATGCCTAACCATAACTATTAGAGGTCAATGCCTAACCATAACTATTAGAGGTCAATGCCTAACCTTAACTATTCAAGGTCAATGCCTAACCATAACTATTAGAGGTCAATGCCTAACCTAAACTATGCAAGGTCAATGCCTAACCTTAACTATTCAAGGTCAATGCCTAACCTAAACTATTCAAGGTCAATGCCTAACCATAACTATTTGAGGTCAATGCCTAACCTTAACTATTCAAGGTCAATGCCTAACCTAAACTATTCAAGGTCAATGCCTAACCATAACTATTAGAGGTCAATGCCTAACCATAACTATTAGAGGTCAATGCCTAACCTTAACTATTCAAGGTCAATGCCTAACCATAACTATTAGAGGTCAATGCCTAACCTAAACTATGCAAGGTCAATGCCTAACCTTAACTATTCAAGGTCAATGCCTAACCTAAACTATTCAAGGTCAATGCCTAACCATAACTATTTGAGGTCAATGCCTAACCTTAACTATTCAAGGTCAATGCCTAACCTAAACTATGCAAGGTCAATGCCTAACCATAACTATTAGAGGTCAATGCCTAACCATAACTATTAGAGGTCAATGCCTAACCATAACTATTAGAGGTCAATGCCTAACCTTAACTATTCAAGGTCAATGCCTAACCATAACTATTAGAGGTCAATGCCTAACCTAAACTATGCAAGGTCAATGCCTAACCTTAACTATTCAAGGTCAATGCCTAACCTAAACTATTCAAGGTCAATGCCTAACCATAACTATTTGAGGTCAATGCCTAACCTTAACTATTCAAGGTCAATGCCTAACCTAAACTATTCAAGGTCAATGCCTAACCATAACTATTAGAGGTCAATGCCTAACCATAACTATTAGAGGTCAATGCCTAACCTTAACTATTCAAGGTCAATGCCTAACCATAACTATTAGAGGTCAATGCCTAACCTAAACTATGCAAGGTCAATGCCTAACCATAACTATTTGAGGTCAATTCCTAACCTAAACTATTCAAGGTCAATGTCAAATCTTAACCATCTTGTGAGAGTTTAGCAATTTGCATCTTACCGTCTAGACACGACTGTTTTGAAGCCTCGAATTCAGGCATTTTAGCTGGCGCCCTCTTGGTTCTTGGCCATCGTCATATAAGTTTTGGCCAATATACAAAAGTATTGGACAAATTGAAATCTTTGACCTGATGATTACAGTTTTATCTAGAAGGGGATGCAACATTTCATGGCAATCCATCCAAAGTTTTGTCTAGAATTTCACATCATTATGTCAACCAGCTGGTGTCACTAAAGGAAAAGTAAGAGGATCACCAAACTCTATGAATGAGTCTGTACCAAATTTCACGGCAAACCATCTCATAATTCCAAAGATATTTCAGTCTGGACCAAAGTAGTAGCTGATATTTCATGTTTAACAGAAACCCAACATGTTGAATTCCGGATGTAACCACTCAAACAAAATCCTGTCTGACATATAACATCTAAAGGTTAAAGAGCGAGAAGGAAGAGAGGCCAAGACACACACATTCACAGAAATGGCCTTGAATGTTAAACAGCTACCAGCTTCATCTGTTCTGCCTCAATATAAGGGACATTATAAAACTAGACCATTGTAGTTGGCATCCTCTGGCATGTCGAGTATATTTTCTTTGACAATCTAATTCTGCTTTCTAAGAAGTCTTTTACCAGACTGGATGTGATTCATTTGGGGAAAATAGATCTTGTCATCCATATATGAGAAAACAAAGAGGGTGCATGTACAACAGCAAAATACTACAAAAATGTTATTATCCTCTGTAACCATGTTATCAGTCTTGAATCTTTCCTTGTGTACTGTGGGGGAAAAAAAGAGGGCAAACTAGAAGGACTCAATTCATAAAGGCAATAAAAACCAAAACTGTCAAAAGCAATGCATCTCTGCGTTACGCCAATTCAAGAAAAAGGCCCTTTGTTCGAAACAATCTGCTTTCCCATCTCACAGCCAGACACGGCCGTAGAACCCCTCTCCTTCCTGTGTCTGCCTCCCGTTTTCCTTCATGACAGAAGAGAAATAGAGGAAGAAACAAAATGAGGGAGAGGAAAAAGCGAGTGCATCAATCAAGTCGCTTCTCACTGCCAACAATGAGGTCAGTCTTTCATTTACTGGACGAGCCACAACTGTCCTCCTACACATGTACACAAAGCGTTTTTAAAAACAATTTATTCTGGCATATATATCATACTATTCTTTTCATAAACACGATACATTTAGACTTTGCACTGCAAGTCCTGTCATGATACATAATCACATTTACATATATAGATCTCTAAACAACTATATTCATTTGCTTACCACAGGGTTCTTTATCTCACTGTCTTTTCCTTACATTATTTTCAACACTGAACATATTTTAGCTGCCTTTAGCCTGTAGCAGCCCCGGAGAAAGTCCTCATGTTAGCGTTTAAGGCAGCAGTGAGCCCTTCGCCCAGAAAACCATTCAACACTGGACTCGTCTGAACCCTGGGATAAACAAAGTCGTCGTCTGGGTTGAACGGCGAACTCTGGCTCCGATCCGGCTCGTCTTTGGCTCACACACACCCTTTAATTACATTTCAGCAACACTGAGATCACATAAAAAAAGACTCCTTTTAAAAGGTTTCATTCATGAGACCCCATCAATGTGTCAAAGCAAAAATGATGCAAAGTTTCCGTGACCTGTCAGGTAACACTGTCATCTAAATGTATAGCTGAGGATGTGTGGACAGGAGCTGGAACGAGAACCAGAGTTCAGTTTTCCACCCACTTTTCATTTATAAACCCCAATTCTGTAATGTCTGCAAAACCAGCTGCTTTCAATGATTTACTTTTAAGTCCTGAAAGTATCATTCGATTTGACACAGTCTAAATATAAAAAATATATTTATACATATATATTTGCTTATAAAAAAATCTAATTGGGATGGACATGGGGATATAAATACAAACTTTCACATTTGAAGTAAAAAAAAAAAATCTAATTTGGTAAAGAGAACAAAAACTCCACAACATTCATTTGACATAAAAGTGCATCTGATTTAAAATTGATCCTTAAACTTAGTCAGGGATGTTTGGGCCAGACACACATGAACAGTAAGATCTCAGGCAACGGAAATCACTTCCAAATTAAAGCCTTAAGTTTGTATTTTCAAACCGTAAAAAGCAGCATCTGCTTTACTTTCACATATAACTGATAACGAGTCCGCAGCATAATATTTTATCTGCCTTTTTTTGGCACTTAGTCGGCTGAGAACACCTGAAGAGCTACAAGAAGAGGATAAGTCCCACTGAGGCGAAAGGTAGAACAAGGCTTGAAATTGATTCCTAGACTTTACTGAAATGCACTGATTCTCTTAATTTCACTGCATGCATTCATAAGTTTTACAGGTAGAAGGATAATATTGATAGTGGAGGGAGTATATATTTTCTGTCATAGCTCTGATTTAAATCAGGTATTATAGCTGCATAGCCCCAGTTTGGTTTGCGCCTCTCTCGTATAACAATCACATTCCGGTGACAGAGCTAAGTACTTGTTTCTCTGAAAAATAATCACCCGGCAACACAATCATTTAACAGAACTTAACAGCTGCTCTAAAGGTATTCCCAGAGTCCTCAAAAACTCTTCCAACTATCTGGATGAAAATAAAATTTGGTTTGCCGCTTTAAAAAAATAAAGATTTTTAAACCTTTGTCTCAAGTTGTGACTGTATTTTCTATCCAAGTAGCTGGAAATGACACATATGTCATTGCTCTTTTTGTACAACAAAAGAAAAATATTCAAGTTTTATGTTGCATGAAAATATCAATATAGACAATTTTCTTAAATCTGTTACCAAATGCAAACAAATTGGTTGTTTGTTTAATTTATACATCGTAAACCAAATAATAAAAAATTGTCATCTTTTATATTTGTCTACAGTTGACACTTGAGAACTTGAGAAACATGTTAAATATATATTTTGTTGTGCAGCAGACTGAATAATTTTACATCCAGATGATCAGAAGAATCGAAGTAGTTTTGTTGCCTAAACCTAAATTGTTTCTGTGTTGGCGACACATTATGTGCCACCACCACTTATTCTGTGAGATCACGTTGCAGCGGAGAGAAAGTAGGATTTGTGCGGGAATAACACTAGGATCCTAGAAATGCGGTCCTGAAACTGCAGCCTCTTCTATTGCAGGAACATAATATTGCTTTAGGGATTTTGGAAATACCCTCAGAGCAGCAGTAAGTGATGTTAAACAACCTTCTGGTTCTGTTCAAAGATCACAGTCGTAATTATTTTCCAGTGAAACAGATGCTTCCCGATGTGACTTGAATGTAACACATAAGAGGCACAAACTAGGGCCAGCGGAGAAATTTGCGTATTTGGGTCCTATTATTAATTTCTACCTAAACCACGTTAACTGATGTCTTAATTCTGAAGATATGAAACTAAAACATGCCTCAGTCTGTTAAATATTGCTTATTCTTCTATTAAACCCCAGTTTAGCTACTCTACACATATCCCCATGTGACATCGCTTCATCTGTGTTTCATCCAATCTACACAAACATGCAAAGTGCATCACAAATAGCGGAACAGAGTTCTAGTTTAAGGCTGTAGCTCTTTGTTTAAAACGAGAAAAATAGAGAACAATCCTGTCCAATTAACACTGTTGTGCACCGGTGGTGTGCTGTAGCTCAGCTAAATGTTTCAAACACTGCAGGGCTTCCTGCCATTTCTCATGACTGCCCAACATGTGAATGTAAACACAGGAGAGGACACTTAATGAAGACACAACTGGTGCATGACTTGACTGATGCCTCATTTGGAGTGTGTGCGTTTGTATCTGAGAGGGATCAGCAGCCCCATCAGATACTTAATGTTTTGTTTCCCCCTGGTGGTCACTCTTGTAAGAGCATGTACTGGCATTGGTTTTCAAGGCATTGGTGAGTGCTGTTTTCTTGTTATTTGGATTTGTGGAGGAGCATCTGAACGGTGGCAGACGCTCGGTGGGTAAAACACAGACTTCTAGACCAGCTCCACGTCCGGATGTCAAGGAAGCTACAGATCCTGCTGAGGCGACTCTGTGGTTAGTTCAGAAGTTCAGAAACCAGGCGGGTTTCAGCACAGAATCTGGGAGAAGGGATGTCTGAGCAGCTCCTCGGCACTGGGCCTGTGTTTGGCCTCCACAAAAATGCACCTTATGAAGTCCCGCGCCTGGTCGGAGGCGTGCGAGGGTAGCAGTGGGTTGGTGGGCTGGGTGGCGATCTTGAATATTGCCGCCATGGCCTCGTATTCAGCCCACGGAGGCTTTTCCGTCAGCATCTCCACCACCGTACAACCAAGGCTCCTGTAAAAGAAATGCGTGCTTTCCTTTAATCCGCAGTGGAGTCACATAACAAGCTGAAACAAACACCAAACATTAGCAGCTTGACACTAAAGCTTTACAGGAATGTTTTGAGTGGCTGCAGAGGGCCTCCTCCACCTGTTTGGGAGGTACAAGCCCTCTTGAGAGCATTACTCCCCCTCCGGCCCAGGCTGAGAACCTGGAACATACCAACCTCTGTTACGACCTGTCTGACTGGCCTTCAGCCAATCACATCACTCCACTGGTAGGTCACCACCCAATCAGATTGCATAAGGGAATGTTGTCTGCTCTGTGTGTGGGAGTGTGGTAGGAACTGGCTTACATACAGCAGGCTCCTCGCTTTATTAAAAAGTTTTCCCTTTGAGAGAGTCTGCCTCTGGATCCTACTCAATATGATGCTGTTGAATAAAGGTATTCTACCGAGTCACTACATGAACATAATCATCATCCCCATTTGAAACTAAACTATTTTTACTGGGAGAGGCAGGTGTCATTTCCATCAAATTGTTGCTTGTACCTCAGATGTAAAAAGCCATGATGTCCGTGTTTGTGTATGTGCATGTTTGTCAGTCACACAGGTGTTATACTTCAGCAGTATTAGCAGTTATATTCCCTTAATTAAAAGCAAAAATGCTCCATTGTTTGTATTAGAGTAGTTACAGTACTTCTAAATCCCATGAAGAGTTATGATTTATAAGTCCAATCTGTTTAAATGCTCTTTTGTACAATATCTCCATTATTTAGTGTCCTAGTCGATAAATTTGAAAAATCTGCTCTACAGCTTCTACCAGGCGGATATTGGATTATTATTATTATTGGTCAATCACGGCGTCCTACAGTCTCTGTAGTAGTTCATGTGGCTCACTGCTGTGTTTCTATTTTTTTTTTTATTCTTGTGTTGTTATTTTTTATTTGTGTGTATCTGTGTTTTTTATGTGTCGTATAAGCTACTGGATGCCAAGTATCCATATACCTATCTATCTAAATCAATTCATACTGGATTCAAATGTTGGATGCTGCTCCGAGCAATAATTTCTCAACAAATATTAATTTAGCTCAAGCATGACATCCATCCCCAACACACTTTCTTGATGAACAGGGATCAAAATTTCAACTACACTGCTTTAGAGCTTCAACAATTATTCTATTAGTTGATTAGCTGTCAACTATTAAATTAATCGGCAACTATTTTGATAATCAATTAATCGCTTTGAGTAATTTTTAAGAAAAAAGGAGTCAAAAGTCTCTGATTCCAGCTTCTTAAATGTGAATATTTTCTGGTTTCTTTACTCCTCTATGACAGTGAACTGAATGTCTTTGAGTTGTGAACGAAACAAGACATTTGAGGACGTCATCTTGGGCTTTGGGAAACACTGATCGACATTATTCACCATTTCTAACATTTTATAGACCAAACAACTAATCGAATAATCGAGAAAATAATCGATGGATTAATCGACAATGAAAAATAATTGTTAGATGCAGCCCTACACTGCTGTGTATCTGCCGGACTTACCAGACGTCAGCCTTCCTGCCGTAGCCCTCTCCGCTGATCACTTCCGGGCTCATCCAGTAGGGAGTGCCGGTCACAGAGCGGATGCCGGTGCCAGACATGCAGATGGTCTGCAGCCTCTTGCTGGCGCCAAAATCTCCGAGCTTCACGTTGCCCGCTGAATCCCGCAGGATGTTGGCACCTGAGTTGACATGGAACACGTAAATATTTTATCTGACCAATTCTGTGAAACATAATATTGATCTAGTGCCTAAACAGTATAATTCTCTGTAGATTAACAGGACTACCTTTGATGTCCCGGTGTACGATCATGTTGCTGTGCAGATAGGACATGCCCTCCAGGATCTGTCTGGTGTACTTCCGGGTCACGTTTTCTGTCAGCGCCCCGTAGGCCTTCAGCTGGTCTTTGACTGAACCCTGATAGAAAGAAAGCAAGTGATTTACACAACAGACTGTGAACACATCCAGGGTTTAAGACCACCAATCTGCCCCATCACTGAAGGTCTGAGCCAGGAGCACAGGGAGTAAAGGAGCCATGTTAGAACCTGGCACCTGAGAGAGGTGTGTGGTGCGTTCAAAGTACGGGCAGTGTAATGGGCCTTTAGTCCAAGAAACTATGGAGTCTAAGGAACTAAACTCAACAACTAAACAAGGGAGCAAAATTTACTTTATAGCATTTATGTCTGCATTTTCACCGCATCTGAAGAACTGCAGTGAATTAGACTGATAGAAGATTAAAAACTTTGTTCACAATGTAATTTAGCAAATTTGTGTGATGTCTGAATTGACATGCAGGAGAGGAAAGATGCCAGATATGCAGAGATAAAGTACAGCTGATCTGCTCTACGATTTGTAGACCTCAAACTTCAGAAAATCGGATTTGACTACTGGCTGACTTTTTTTAGACTCCATAAAAGTTGGCTACACAACTATAGCCCAGGATCCAAAACTGAAACAAGGTTACTGAGGTCAAAATTTAGTTCCTAAAAAGGTTCCTGGAAAAGAAAAAGTATTTCACTTTATGAACCGTGGGCATAATTTCACATGGGAGGAATTGAGGAAACATGCCCAACCACACTTCTGAATGCCTAAATCACCAACTTTATATCAAATCCAAATGTTAAGTCATGGGAACTGATTGTTTGCATTCCTCTTGTCTTTATTTCATTCTCTTATTAAGTGTCTGGCTTAGTTACATCATAACATTAGATACAATTGAACTGAACACAAAGACTGAGGGAATGGAGTTGATTTCTGGGTTTCGACCTGTGAACACAACCGTTCCTCTGAGCCCTGGTTCAAGCTGTGACATTAAAAGTTGTTGGGACTCACCCCCGGCATGTACTCCATGAAAATAGTGAGGGTCTTCTCATTGTGGTCCCTCAGACAGCCGTAGTACTGAACAATGCGCTCGTGATGCAGATTTTTCAGCAGCTGGATTTCGCACTCTAAAGCGCTGACCTCCTGCACGGACACAATGAGGAGAAGCAGGGAAATTACACACTGGACATTCAAACAACCGCTCAGACATTAAACATAAAAGCTGTCACTTCTGAACAATGCATCTTTGTTGATTTACTGTTTTCATGTGTAAACAAAATGCAATTTTCCGGACATGGTGGAGCCCCGCAGGCTCCGTCATATCTGTTACTGCTGATGACAAACAAATGTAACCATAAACAGGGATGACAAACTGCATGTGGAGTCTGCCAAAGAGTGAAACCTAAAGCAGAAAGTAACTGAAAGCCAATAGTGCAGCTCCCCAAAAGAAGTTCCTGTGTTTACTTCAGAGGCCACAACAGAGAGACAGACAGAGGGAAGTCAAAGTAATCCCAAAGTCCCAACTCAGGAGCCGGTTTAATAGAAACAACAACTGATTCACATCTGCTACAAGCTGAGGGTGGGAGGGGGGTGTGAAGGGGTGATGGGAGGCCAAGGCAATGCTGACCCGTCACCCCTCACCGCCGCCGCTCCCCCCACAACACTCGGCTCCTTTCAGATACAGGAAGTGACAGTGCATGTTTTCTCGGTGGAAGACAGGAAAGGACATTAAAATGGGGAAGAGGGGGGGTCGAGGGAGGAAAGAAAACCTCTTCAATAAATTCCACTTCTTGAGTTGTTCAGCCTCCTTCCTGCAGACTGATTATTTCATTTATGAGCCAGGGGGATACACTTTTTGTGGCTTAACACCTTACGTAAGACCATGAAACTTAGATAGTTGACTGATTAATAAAATGCTCACTCAGTTATGACAACTACCTGCGTTCCAGCATGATGGCCTGAACAGATTAACATACACAACATATGAGGTCATTCTTGGCGCTTTTACAGTTGGGCGGTAGCGCAGATTTGTTATTAATCAACAAACTAAGGTTTGATATTTTACAAAAGACTGTAATGTCAACATCCATGAGTTATATTGTAAAAGTAAGGGAGGAAATGACACCATTTCCTGACCAAAACAGCAGTGTTTTAATGCGCAACCAAGAAGTAGCAACATGTCAACATGTGCATGCAATGTCAGCAAAGCAAACTATATAATGTTTTACAGCTGAGGCAGTAACAAGAGGCATCATGTCCATAAGCACATACGCAATAGTGGGAATGTTCTCAGCAGAACCACAAAGAGAAAAGAGGAAAGAACAAGACAACCAAGTATTCTGCCTCTGAAAACATGAAAAGTTGATCTATCCATGTTATAGCTAATTCACACTACACGACTTTAGTCAGTCATGTAGTGTGAAAACCACAACGACTTGCGATCACAAGGCAGCAAGTTGTGATCTGATATCTTTGAAGGTTGTGTAGTGTGAATGAGGCATTAGTGTCTCACCTTGCTGGTCTCAGGACTCTCAGGATCAAACTGGACCTGCTTGGCAGCCAGCTCCCTCCCAGTATCCACATCGTAACACAGGTAAACCCGACCAAACGCTCCCTGGCCCAGAAGCTTCCCCCGCCGCCACGTCACCGGGGCACTGGGCGCTAAAAAAAAACAACACACACACACACAGCTGTTCATTTATGTTTTTACTTCAAATATACTCCAGCTCAAAGGCTTTGTGGTAAGATGAAACAGACCTGTATTGACCTGTACCTCTGTATTGGGTGCAAAGAGATTGATATCTATCTTCTTAACTGACTCTGAATTGTGCAACAATGCATATACAGGGATCAATTTTTACTTTTATTTTACTACCCAGGGTTTCAATAGCAGATTTCACTGACCCATCTTTTAAATATTGTTCAGTTTTTTCATCCAGCTAAAAGTAAATTCTGGTGAAAACCTCTTTATCTACCATTTATCTCTTAGGAATTGTGAAAAGTGTATTTTCGAAAGGACATTTGAGTTATTGTTGTATTGTATCAACACTCACACTTATGCGCAACAGAGCGATCTTGGGGTCGGAGTCTGCCCTGAGCGTCGACCAGCTGCCAGCTGCCCACGCTCTCCTCGCTGCCGTTGAGCGACCGGCGTGAGGGCACCAGAGTGAACAGGTTCCCCTGGGGGCGACGGATCCGCGGAAACGTTCGACGGCCTGAAGGGAGAGCAGGAAAAAGGCTGACTGAGGTTAAATATCACATGACAAAGAACAGGAGAGATTAAGGGGAGAAACAAACAAGTCACATCGTTGATAAACGGAGATACGATACAAATCGTCTTACCTTCACTGTGATCCTTATGATGCACGGAGACATGGTACCTACGAGGATAGGTGCCTCCTTTCCCTGCTACCCTGTCATACACATGATTCTCCCGGTCTGAAAGCAAATATCCAAAAAGGTCAAAGGTCAGCAGGATTACTCTGTAATTCAAACAGTTTAGCTCAGTTTACACTGAGTCACACAACATTCACGTGAGCGACTTCATCACTCTCCCTTGTATCTTATACTTATGAAGAACGCGGCAGATCTGAACTTGAAGTTACTGTTTATGTAGATTTCTGTTTTTCTGACTTTTAGTCCCAGTAGGAACTATTTTTCAAGGTACTAAAAGGTTCCTTCAGCTCATTGTTGTCTGCGTTTCCACTGCGGTCTAAAGACCCCGGAAGATTAGACATATTAGTTTGCTGATGTAGGAGGAGTGACAGCTGTTTTTACTCATTGTTGTATACAGTATAACAACGATGACGCCATAAAAAGCGACAAACAGGCATCATTATTTGTGCAAAAATAGTAAGCGTGGAGGAGATTCAAGTCGTGCTGCTGTTGATCGTGATTTACTTTTTGCAAATGAGGTCATTGAGTCAACGCTGGATAAGAGACGAGCAGTAGTAGCAAAGCCATTTCAAATCACCAGAAATGCTAGACTTAAGGATCGTAAACAGATTTTACGAGCTATTGCGGAGACTGACAGCGAGATGACCGAGATGGACTCGTGCTGTTTACGGTTGAAACTGCTGTAAACACAAACATTAATACATTTCTCTCAACTTACAGCCAAAGTCTATAAAAATCTTCTACCACGGCGTCCATGATGGTTTAATTTGAAATGAAAAGTGTCTGTCACAATGCTTTATCCCATAAAATGTGAGTGTGCTGCTTTAACACAATATTGGTGGTAACCCATGGTTACTGGGAAAGTTAAAGGTTGGAAGGAGCTTTTCTCACCTGAGCACTCCTGACGATTATCAGGGTAACTCTTGGCTCTGTGCATGCGAGACTTCCTCAATGAGGGGCTGTGAGAGAGGAGAAGGAAGGAAGATGAGTGCGGTTGAGACACTTTATTTTGGTGTTTATATAGAACGAGTTGCAGTTTTTCCAATTTTGCAAACACCAATCATGGATACAGACAAATAATAAAATATGCAGTGAGTTTCTGGGAGGCAGTATTTGCTCCTCACCTGTCTGAGTTGCTGTCCAGAGACTGACAGCTTCCAGAGACTGAGTTTTCTGCACTGCTCCAAGGATCCATCACCTGCACAGGGCACAATGGAAAATAAAGGCTGTGTTTACACATGTGCTTTGTGTGCACATGTTTCAGAAAGAAAATTCCATCCAAAAACAGAATTTATACTTGAAAACTTTGGGAGCATGAACCCAAAATCTATTTTTTTTTCGAGAACCCAGGCAATGTATAGATGGATAACTCTCAGCACTTAACTGAATGCATTGTTAGACATTTTACTCCTAAATTAATTTGACCTCATTCCCAAAAGATAATTTCATAATGTCAACAAACTCACATAAATGAGCAAAACAACTTCACAAATCCCTAAAGATCATGATTCATGCTTCGAGGATGAGTTGTTTATGTGATAAAATCGTCATAAACGCAACATAAGATTTATATTTTAAGAGGGATTTCCTCCATTAATAGTGCAGCAATGACTCACACATTGATCGCTGGTCTCAGGGATGAACTCCCCCTCACTGTTTATGCTGGTGTATGAACCTTGGCGGGCGATCCTCTGCTGGCATTCAGGCACGTAGCCAGGAGGCGGCGAGCTACGCCCCGTGTTCTGAGAACCTGGGATTACACAGAAGAGAATAAAACATTAGATATATGAGAAATAAACATTTAAAAACAATAACAGGTCTGAGGACTCAAACATGCATGAAAATGTCAGCAACAATGTGCTTTGAGGACATCAGTTGATTACATGATATTGTTGGAAAAACTGCTTGGCATCATTTTTTAAAACAAATAGGCCTTGTTCATCTATGTTGGGATTTATTTTCCATTGAGTACAAAAGCAAACATGCAGTAGTTGAGACCACAATCGTTAAGTGTGGGGAAAAAAATCGATACAGCATAGTATCGCAATATTTTGGGAGGCAATATTGTATCAATACACGGACGTCAAGTATCAATCTTTTATTATATAAACTATTAACCTCTTAACAATCCGCTATTCTGTCTTTCAGAGGTTGTAGCGGGCTCAGTCTTAAAGCTAGAGTGAAGATACTGGTATCATCTAAAACTAAAAAACCTAAGGAATCGTTGGTACAAACCATGTCATGTTAATTTGTCAGGAAGAACGCTAAATAACGCTCCAAAGTTATGCTAAATTTTGGCGAGGAAAAACTGACATGGCCAGTTTCGAAGGGTCCCTTGACCTCCGACCTCAAGATAAGTGAATGAAAACTCTGAGATGAAAATAGTGAAAACTGTATTACATAAAACAGATGTTGAAAAACTGCATAATTCGCAGTTCAAAAAAGTAATAAATCACAAATCATATCGCAAAATGTTTAAAATCATCATCGTAATATTATCGTATCGTAGGGTCTCTGGTAAAAGAAATCAAAGTGCTGATTGCTTCCATTCTGACTGAAAGGAGCAACGGCTGAGAGCTGGTTTTAATATTTATGGCCCGCTGCTGTCAAAGTCCAGCTCTCGAGCCTTCTCCTGCAGCCACTTCAACCTAAACCAGGCCACTGGTCCACCACACTAATAGCATCCTGTAATCTGATTGGCTGCCGTCCAGCAGGCACCGTCTAGTGATGGTGAACAGGAAAAGGAAGTGGACCCATTGCTAAAAGGGGAAGCCAAAGAAAGAGCAGCCAGAGAGAGAGCGAGAGAGAGAGAACACGACAGACAGGGAAATCGAGGCACGACGACGTGACAGCTGCTAGTAAATGAATATTAACAAAACGTTAAGGCTTCTGAGAACAATAAAGCGTCTAAATCAGTGTGTGAACCATCTCGATGCAGATAAGATTAGAGAGAGGTTTGAATGACAGGTGAAGATATGTACCAGTTGAAAGGTGGCGCCC
This sequence comes from Sebastes fasciatus, assembly GCF_043250625.1. NCBI lineage: Eukaryota > Metazoa > Chordata > Actinopteri > Perciformes > Sebastidae > Sebastes > Sebastes fasciatus. Next base: position 24,339,321 of record NC_133807.1, on the reverse strand, counting down.
CCTGGGCTCGGAGGATTGGTACGCCGTGCTAACGTCTCCAGTGGACTGAGAGGACTTGATCCTCACCTGCTTACACGGCACGTGGTGGGAGGGGGAGGAGGCCTGCAGTTGGAGAGAGGAGGGGAGAACAGGAAGCTTCAACACAGGATTAAACAATGTCAGCAAGCCAGTTAGTGTCATGTAAATGTAATGGGGAACTTTGATTTTGCACAACACGGCTCTGTGTGTGAAGAAATGGCGGTGATGCAATGGTACGCTGTAAATGCACGCCCAATGTGTGTGCTCATGTGTGTCTCACATTGCTGTGCTCCTGAGTGAGCAGCAGGATCCTGATGCTCTTCATGTTGGAGCTTCGGTCCAGCAGGTCGACCGCCTTGTCCAGGTCGTCCTGATCGCGCAGAGGGATGGACAACTGCGAGGATACGAGACAAAACACAAAATCATTAATATATATGAACAAATACATCTCAAGACTCACAAGCCTATCAAGGCTTTTGGAAACATTTTGAAATGTATAAATTAGGGCTGTCAAAATTAACACGATAATAATGTGTTAACGTAAATTCGTTTTAACGCCACTAATTTCTTGGACGCATTAACGCAACTTGTGATTTTTAGGTCATAAGAAATCATATGAAACTAGAAAATTAACAATCATGTTATACAAGCTTGTCACAAAAGAGGCTAAATAACGCTCCAAACAAGCGGAAATTTTGGCGTGGAAAAACTGGCATAGCCATTTTCAAAGGGTCTCTTGACCTCTGACCTCAAGATATGTGAAAGAAAATGGGTGCTATGGGTACCCACGAGTCTCCCCTTTACAGACATGCCCACTTTATGATAATCACATGCAGTTTGGGGCAAGTCATAGTCAAGTCAGCACACTGACACACTGACAGCTGTTGTTGCCTGTTGTTGCCAGTTTGACATTTTTTTTGCTAATTGCAGTACCTGTGAGGTAAAGCAAGCATATTTGTCCACTTCCATGCTGATACACATTCAGACATGTTGGTAGAGCTGAACTAACAACTATTTTGATGATTCATTTATCATTTAGTTAATTTAAAAAAATAATAATCTTAATGCAATGAACTAATGAAATTAGTACATCCACAGAATGTCCAACTTGTATTTGCAATTATTACTGTTATTTTTGTATTTAGTAAACCCAGTGATACAAACTGACCGAGAAAACAAGAAAGAAAGAAAACAACAACAAAAAAGTTAATTTTTCAAGCAGAAAAAAAAATCATTTTTCAACAAAAATACCAAACATTCCGTTTCCAGCTTCTCCACTTTACCTCATTGTTCATATAATGCAGGTCTAGCTGCTGGCCAAAGACAGCCTTGACTTTCTGCTGGATTTCCTCGAACTGCACAGGCCGTCCAAACATCAGGATCCTACACAAAGCACGAAATCACACAGACAGACTAGATTATGAAGAGATTTGTACCGGCTGCTAAGGAAACTGCTTTTAACTTTCATGCACATGTGCAAGCAAAATACACACACAAGCTGCTGTTTGTAGTGTGTGCAGATTCCTCTAAGTACACCTTGCATATTTGTGGTGTGTGCTGGCAGCCACGGACTAACCACAGTCATTTTCCCCTCCATTCTCCAGCTCACATACCAGTCTGAATTAAGTGCTGGAGTCGGAGTCTTTCTCATGAACTGGAACATGTGACAAGAACAGCATGGCTGCGTGAGTGTGTTTATGTCTCTGCGTGAGTTTATGCTCTCTCTCGCTTGCGTATAGATATATACATGTGTGGATGTAAAATGCCTACACACACACACACACACACACACACAACATGCATGTAAAAAAATGAAACTCACCTTCGCTCTCCTGAGAACTCAAACTTTATCCTGACATCGTCCTGAGAGAAAACAGAAACAGGAAAGGTCAAAGAGTGGACAAAAGAGGGCATCAAAGTGTACTAAGAAAGGCTGTGCTGATATTTTAACACGTGTAAAGATGTGATTTTCCCAAAAGAAAAGACTTAAAAGACTGACACACACAGCACATGCTCCTTCTTCACTTATTGGCCTTACACAAAGATTGTTCGCTCGGAAGACGTGTCACTCTGCACCTCCTCAGTTGTGAAAACCCACTTCCACTCGTAACAAGTCCAAACTTAAGTTATTGAGGTGGGAAAATGGTGGAGACTGTCTTTCCCAGGGGGACAATCTCTGGTTTTAAGCAAACACTACATTGCACATTGAGTTGTCTGCTTTGGCTATTCTCTGAGGCTGCAGGCAGCTGTGGTAGAAAGCCAGGGTGGGTGGGCTACTGGCGGAATATATTTTTAGAGAAGAAGTTGAAAATAACTGGATTTAATACATCTGTGAGTGACTATCTTGAGAATTCAACTCTCATTATGCTAAATTAGCGTACTGTGTGGGCTGAGGGAAATAGTAAGGAACAGGAATATACTTCTTGCATGGGTGATACCCAATTACACGGTTCTTTATTGCAGCAGTGGTCCAAAATCTTAATTATATGGTCAACAGACCAAAGGCATGAGGAAAAACTTGTTAGCGTCTAAGGCCCTCCTGACTTCTAAAATTAGCGTCATTCATACTGAACACAACTTAAAGACTAAGTGTTTAATTTGGGAGGAAATGTGTTTAGTTGACGTTGACCTAGTAGAGAGCTATACATATTTGGGTATTGTTCTTGATGACAAACTGTGCTTTGATTCCCATGTTGATGCCTCTAAAAAGGTCCAGCAAAGACTTTTTTTTCTGAGAACTCTTCTTCTGAGATGATGACTTTCTTTTACAGATGTTTTATTGAATCTGTTTTAACCTTTTGTTTAATTGCTTGGTTTGGAAATCTAAATCTGTCCAACAAGAACAGACCTGTTAGTCTTGTTAAAATGGCCAGTAAGATTGCTGTTCTTCCTTCGGAGTATTTTCTGCAACTGAACAACCAACCGCGCTGCTTCCTGTTTACACCGGCTCGCTCATGCCCAGTGTACATGAATGGTTATGTGATATGCGTTTTCAGGTGTGGTAGTGTGGACGGAGATTAATTCTGAAAACGGCACTAAAACGCTCATCTGGACGGAGATCGTTTTTGTTTTAAAATGCTGTTTGAAAGCAAAAACGTATTAGTGTGGATGTAGCCTTAGAAGGGCTATTGCTATCTTGGACCATCCACTCCCAAAAGTAGTTCAAGCTTTTGCCCTCTGGATGTCGTTTCAGGGCACCCGTTAGGAGAACTAATAGATTCCACGTCTCCTTCATTCCAATTAGTATTAATGTGCTCAATAGCATCTAGCACTCTGGCTGCACTTTCTGCACTTCCCTTGCACTATTGCACGATTGTATATGTGTGCAAATTTCCATTCCCTGCTCTAGCTCTGTGTTTTATCGTGTTGATGTGTCATTGATGTCTTTTTGTTTTCCCCCACAGTGTTGCAACTGTGTGCAAATGGACAGCTGAAGATTCATGCTGTGTACAGAAGACTGCCCAATGCCCACTAGGTTCATCACACTTCATCTACACCTTAAAACCTCTGAATATCCACACAGGTGTTTTCAATTATTCAGGCTGATTAGACCTCTGCTCAGGACCGTGTGGGCGTGTATAGACTGTAATTGATTGACATCCTCCTGTTAGCTTTGTTGCACCTGTTAGGGCGGGACAAATTACACCTTTATCATTCTCATTGGTAGATAAAGAGTTGTGACCTAATAAATTCCCATTAAAGCTCCTTCAACCTGAGCAGAGGTCTAATCAGACAGAATAACTGAAAACACCTGCGTGGGTGTTCAGAGGCTTTAAGTATTTAGGACTTACAGCAATTTTATTTTGATTATTACTTTGACAATTCCGCAGACCCTCCTTTGGCTGTCCATGGAGACATTTCTGGGGTTTAACCTGGGAGCTTTGGGTGTCAGGGTCTTGCTAAACACCTGCCTACATTACTTCTTTAGAACTACACTACTAGAGCCACTTCAAATGTATTTAACTTTCAGAAAATGTTTATAATATGTGTGTTTTACCCACAGGACCAACATGTTTTGAGCTACAGCTCACAGCGAAATCTAATGCCATTTGATTGTAATGAAAAAAAATAACAGCACCATTATGTTATTCCTTGGTTTATGAGAAATGCTAGTTTATGAAGACAACTTCACACATGCTCACGCTTCCAAACCATCTTCTGAAATGTTCAATCAGCAGCTATACTGCACCTGTCTGTTGGCCTGGGCCGGCGTCTTGGGTTTGCCGCTGTCATACGACGACACAGGCTGACGCCGCGTCATCTGGAGGGCAACCAGGTCCTTCATTATAGAGTGGAGAGCCTGCCTCTCATCTGAAGAGGATAATGGGTTGGGAAAAATACACAATTAGAGTGTGGATTGGATAATGGCTTGTGTGACAGAAAGAGAGAGATATATGAGCCCCTTGCACTTAGCTCTGCACTAAGAGGTGTGTGCAGACAATTAGTCAGTCATTTCTTAACTACATCCATATTGAGACTATCCTGTGACGGGGTGTTAGAGGCAGGGAAGGACTGCAGTGTTTTTGATATGCCTATTCCCATGTTTGATCTCAGGGCAAGCTCTGCCTTGGCTGGACCGGCTCACGAAGAGAAAATATTCTCCTTGTGTAGCTTGGACAGACATCATACAGCCCCGGGGCAGCGGAGAGAACCAGACCCCCATCTACATAACGCCGAGAACCAATCCCTCATCCGACAGGGTCTGCAGCTCGCACAGGCTCTGGCCTCAGGGATGGTGTTTGGTACGAGTGTATATATGTGTGTGTCTGTTTTTATCTCGTGCTGTGAGGAAACCATACTCTGTCTAACATCAGAACTTAGAGGACTTACTCATTGTGGCGATGTTTGCGTGCGTGGGATACAAGCCGGTCTTCAGAAACGTGTCTGTGGTGTGCCAACACACCAACAGCCTGTAGTTATAAAAACAGAAATCAATCAGTTAGAAGAGAATGTGTGTTTTTGTTCATATTTCTTTGCTCGGAGACGGAGCAGAAGGATGTGAGTCATCGAGTCAGACAGGAGACGACATATGACAAAGGTTATCAGCCAGTCTCACAAGTATGCAAGTACCTCAGCCTATAAAACATCCCCTTGGTGGTTATCGTCACTAAGATGAGGAGGCCATAAGAGAAAGAATGAAACTTGAAGGCTGGCTTGACAAAGTAGCTGCACTGCACCCTTATTATATGGTATCTAGGTAATTAAATGACATGAAATGGTGTTTTAATGCAGTGATTCCCCCCTAATTGTATCTAAGAAAAGCTGAGTCCACCCCATACTTTCTGACGTCACCATCCTAAAAAAAAATTACAAATCCTCCAAAATCCTCTCCAATTTGAATAAAGCGATTCAGTGTATTCAGTGTATTAAAATCAACTTTATTTAATGAAAATAACTTGTCAGTGCGTGTCTCTTTGTGTGCGGAGAGCGGGAGAGCAAACAGTTTTTTGACCACATTGAAAATGTTGTTTTTTGGGGCAGCTGTGGCTCAGAGGTAGAGGTTGGTTTGATCCCTGGCTCCTCCAGTCCACATGTCAAAGTGTCCTAGAGCAAGATACTTAACCCCAAATTGCTCCCGAAGGCTGTGCCATCAGTGTGTGAATGAGTATTTAGATTAGATCCTGATGTTAGGGAAAACCCTGTTGTTTATTCTGGCATCATGTTGGTGACATTCTTATGTAAATAAACACGCGTGTAAACACAACAGGCAATATCAAGGTCAATAAGTCCACAACGTAATTATCATGACAGGCCTAATCAGAGAACCTAGTTTTCACCTACAGCACAAAACCTTTTTCATGCATAATTCCTTGCAGACAAGTAAAAAAATGTAACCCAAGCCTCCAGAACACATACCTAAAGATTTGTCTGACTGAGTGCCCGAGACTCAGAGTGAATGAGAAAGTGTGCAGTGCATGCGAGAATGTGTGTTGTGTGTTTTGCCCATGAGAAAGAATGAAACAATTGGAAACGGCTGAAATTCAAGCTGCACTGGCAGCGATTAGTCTGGCACAGTTCATACGGGAATAACGTTTTTTTTACAGAGAGTTTTCTGCCATTTTAAATATCTACCAGCTTTAGACGTCTCTGATTGCACGAGCAGCAAAAACCCCTAACTCCGCTGTGTTATAGCTCCATTGTTGATGTTAACAGAGCAATATTATCTGCCCTGCTCAAGGCGTCAACAGCATTATAACTGAGGCATTTCCTTCAATGGAGAAGGTTTCCCCCAAACTTGTACCAATAAACCTTTGGATTCAAACTAATTCAACAAAGGAGAACACAAAATAAACTTAGTTTTCTCAATTTCAGTAGATGATGTGTGAATATTGGTTGGTAAAGCTGGTATGACTGACAAAAGCAAAAGACTTGCATCACTTGCATCAAATGAGACTTGATTCAAATAAACTATCTCTACCAGAGATGCACTGGTCTGACTTTTTCTCTCCTGATTCCAGTAGCTCAACTCAGGTATCTCCTGATACCAAATTAGATCCGATACCAGATCTCTCTTTTTCAAACAATTAAAATCGATATATTATCTCACTGTGTGAAACTCCTTGGGATCATTTTTATGCACAGTAACTTGAATCAAAGGGATGACTGTGGCGCTACATGCTGATTTGGCCGCCCATTGTTACTGAATGCATGTAACTGACATTGATAAAGAAACTGTCACGTCTAGCCGAAACTTGATCTGCTTGATAAGATCAGTATCAGCACAGATACCGTCGCAGTAAACTGGACCAGTGCAGTACATAAATATGAATTTAAATCGTACCTATTCACCCAGGCTTTTCATTAAGACTGGTTATTATTTTATTCACTTATTTTATTGTATTTAAGTTGTACAATTTAAATTGTATTACTGTAATACCTATTTTATTGTATTCAATTTGTATAATTTTATGATATTTTGATGTTATTTTAGTAATAACTTATTTTATTCGATTTTATTTGTATAATTAATAATAATAATTAATCGACAATGAAAATATTCATCAGTTGCAGCCCTAGACTAGTTTAATTTACAAATACCAGAGACCGGGATGAACAGTGTCTGATGATGGAGCCTACAGAAGAGTGTCTTTCTGAGGTCAGATCTGCACAGTCAGAAGGCTGTCTGAGAAGAAAACGGGCAGCATCAGTACCTGAGGCAACTCATTGACTCTGTGGATTTCTGGGTAATAATCACCCACAGGAATGCCGGGCATGTCCGTCCGTGGTCGGCGGAGCGTTGCCACGATGCTTTCAAGCTTCCGATGCTCTCATGTTCCCCTGCCAACGCAGTAGGTGCCAAGTACTTTTGTCCTTCAACTCTTAGAGAACTTCATGCTTGGACCATATAATCCCTATTGAAGGGTATAACTCCCTACTATCTGCATGGATGTACAGTCACTCCAGGACACGCTTTGTCCCCAAAGAGAACAGTAGAGATGCTGGATCTGGAGAGAAAAGCTCTAATTGTGCACCTCCTTATAGTCAACAACCCAACAACTAACGTCTCTGTCCATTCCCCCAGCTACCCTCTTCTTTCTCCTGCTTCTCCTGATTTTAATTACCTCCCAAGCGGAATGCCGGGAATTCAATGGAGAAGGACGCCGCGCTCTACCAGTCCAGTCAGCTGTGCCCGCTTTATTTTCCTTGTATCACATTTCCAGGACTAGCAGGATTTACATGGATTTTCCTCCCCCCCTCTCTTCTCTGTCTGCTTTGAGAGGTGTTTAGTCTGAGGCTGTTTTTCCCAGCCACAGTTCTGACTCTGTCTCTGGCCAGTCATGCATCTGGACTCAGTGCTTCACTGCAAAACCTCCTGGCCTGATGTCTCTCTTGTTTCAGGTGCACATATGTTTTGGGTTCAGGGTAACCCACCACATTTAAATATTGCAATCTCGGCAAGTTGAGATTGCAATGTTTAATATTTAAATATTGCAATCTCGGCAAGTTGATTGTGCTTGTCTAGGCTAAAGTCTCAAATGCCCTTTGTAGTGATTTAACACATACATGCAGACACATTGAAATAAACATTTCAAAAGATGAGCTTATGTACAAGGAGATTTGAAAATGCAGCTTATTCTGTGTGTTCAGATAACAATATGTGAAGGTCATAGAAAAGTTAATAAAGATAAAAAACAAGGAGGCCCATCTGTGGTCCTTACCTGTATCTGCTTCATAGACTGTATATAAAGATCGCAATATGACAGCTCAAGTCAAAACACCTCAGTTCGTCCCCAAGTGGCCGCTGTATTTATACCCTGCACCTGAAGGAAGGGTGCTTTATTGAGCTGTTAGTGTGACTACAAACAGAGTTCACTCCCAGCTCCCGTATCCGGGATATTTTGGCTTCACTTTTGTACAGTGGGAAGAAGTGGAGACGTGTCGTCCATCTTTATATACAGTCTATGGTACGCTTACACAGGTGTATTTGGTGCTGCATTCTTGAATAACTGTAGTAACTGCAATTTAAAGATTAAAAGTAATGACTCACTCTCACTGTATGTACAGATTTGAACTCATTTGGTGTTTTGACAAACACTTAACTAAATTATTCACATTTTCTGATGCTGTTGAAGGTTTGTTTACATCAGCAATGCTTGCAAACACAGCTGTTAAACTGGCTTCTTCAAGAATATTCAT